>NC_140581.1:382736198-383384948 GCF_964204655.1 Triturus cristatus | reverse complement strand
AGTGGTACGGGGTTTCCCAGTCCGCTTCTGGTCAGAGAGCTGATGGCCCAATACTATGGGCGCTACAACTATTCCTGTGGACTCAGCGAGGAGCCTGGAGATCAATAAATCAACACCCACCTGCTTACTAGACTTTTAAGGGCTTGAATAAAGTTCTTCCATGAGTGCGGCCTGAATGCCACACTAATGGAAGGGATCATTTCCAGGTATCAGTTCTTGGCTGTGGCAATCCTTTGTAGACTGGGCAGCCAGAAAGGCTCAACAAAAAACCCACAAACCATCCTGCATGAGGCAGACAGACTTTGTTGATGGATTCTGGCAGGCTGCTGGTGTGCTCGGGTAGATGTGAGGAGCGATTTGTGGTCCAGCCCTCCTCTGAGATGATGTTCCACTTCCAGCAGGCAGGTCCAGCAGTTGTTGGTCTGTGGGATTTTGAATTTGACGAGGCCGTGGTGTATCCAGGAGATCAGTGTGGGCTTGTCAACTAGGATGTTGTTGAAAGAGGTGAAGATCGAGTACTGGAGGTGTCCCGCGGAGTGTGTGGGTGCACTGTTGGTGCAAGAGAGGTGAGTGGAGGGTGCACGAGAACTTGCAGGAGAATGCTCCTTCAGTGTTGTGAGGCACGGTTCGGCAACAGTGCGGTGAACGGTGGCTGGCGTTGAGAGCGCGGAGGGTCATGGCGGGAGTACAAGGGTTTCTTGCCCTGGGCACGGGCAGTTGTGGACGGGTACAGATAGGCTTTCTATTGGTGCAGCTTTGGAGTACCAGCGGCACACCCGCTGCGCATTTCCACACTGCAGCCGTCATTAAGTAGGTCCTGGGAGGGGGGAGGTGAGTTGGGGGCTAAGGAGGGGCTATGAGGATGAAGGGAAGCAGGAGAGCACAGGAGGTGGTAAAAACAGGTAAGGAGAATGTATGGGGAGGAAAAAAGTGGGAGAAGTCTCCAACGGAGGAGGATGTGGCGTAACAGCCTGATCTGTCGATTTCTGCACCTGTGGGAACCAAGCACAACTCTTGGCATCAACAGCCTGTGATTCCTGGCGAATGACTTAATCTCCCTGTGCCTACAATTCAGCACCTTGAGACCCTCACAGCTGATTTGCTACACTTAACAAATCCTGGATTTATAAGAGGTGTGATAACAAGAGAGAGAAGTATTCAGCGGTGCAGAAATGCACCAAAAAGAGTAAAAGTGGGACGTGAGAAAATGGCAGAGACGGGTGGCAGAAATAGGGGAAAACAAAGTGAAAGTGAGAGGCGAGAAACGCTGCAGGAATAAATAAGTCAAAAGGCAGAAATGTAACTGAAAATGGGAAGTAAGGCAATGGCAGAAAAGAGCAGAAAAAGGGGGAAAGGGGCAAAAGAGAAATAGCAGATATACGAACAGAAGCAGTGGCAGAAACAAAGAGAAAACCGGTGGCAGAGGAAAAACAAACCTGAAGGACAGAAGCAGCAAAGATGAGAGAGAGGACGAGAGAGAGTGAAATAGGGAGAGAGAGTACGTCCTAGGCAGGGAGTGGGGCTGGGAGGGGATGCAGGAAGCAGGAGAGTGTGGAAGGTAGTAAAACAGGTAAGGAGCGTGCATTGGGAGGAAAAGAGCGAGAGAAGGCCACAAGGGGGTGAGGAGAACAAAAAGAGTGCAAGAGAAGGATTCAAAGTGAAGAAAAAAACGAAGTAGTAAAGTGGTGAAAGCAGCAGAAAAGCAGAAAGCAAGAAAATGTCACACATTTGCACAAAACGAGTGAACGTGGGATGCAAGCAAATCCCACAGCAGAAATGCTTGAAAGAGAGAAAAAAGCAGAAATGAGCAATAAGTGAGTGAAGGTTGGAAGCGAGAAAAAGGCAGAAATGAATGCAAGTGGAAAGGCCGAAATCAGTAGAAACTGAGTGAAAGTGGGAAGTGAGGCAACAGCAGAAAATGGATGAACGTTATGTGTACTTGTAAAGTGCATTATCACCCATGAGGCCAAGGTTATTATGACATCCCTTCTATGCCATCATAGCGTGCATATACATTGAAGTATCTGGGCGCATATTTCTTTTTTGTTGGAACATGGTGCATATTATATTAAAGAACCCCTGCTAAAACTGGGGGAAAGGTTGTGTCGGTGAACATTAAGGCAAATGACAAATAAAATATGGTAGGTGTAATAACACTAAAAGGTGAAGTCAACCAACATGAGTAATTGAACCGGGCTGAAAATGATATACTGTTTTGCCAACGTGGACTGAGGCCCATTGAACATGCATTATGGACTTGAAAGAAGCCGTACACCACCCCCTACAGATTTAACACATTTACTCAGGCGGGATGGTGCATCCAAGAACAACAGGAAACAGTTACTTAGTGTGGATAAAGCAAATTTAATGAAACAGGCTCAAAACTCCAATTACACAACCTTGGCTCTTAGCCATACAGATTAACATTAAATCTGACCTCACTAGACATATTACCAACTATCCTTTCACTTCCCCCCTCCCTTTACCCTTTTTTGCAGGGACCAAACCTTTTGCCTTCTTACTACTCTGTTTTGACTATATTTTTGAGGGTTTTAGGACTCTGGCCACTTTACCGTGGCTGACCAGTCCTAAAGTGCATGTGCTCTGTGTCTAAAATGTTTTGGCATTTGGTTTCTACATGATTGGCATGTTTGATTTACTAGTAAGTCCCTAGTGGAGTGCACTTGTGTGCCCAGGGCCTGTAAATCAAATGCTACTAGTGGGCGTGCAGCATTGATAGTGCCAACCACATGAGTGGCCCTGCAAACATGTCTCAGGCCTGCCACTGCAGAGCCAGTGTGTGCAGCTTTAAACTGCCATTTCAACTTGGCAAGTTCACCTACTTGCCAGGCCCAAACCTTCCCTTTTATTACATGTAAGACCCCCCTAAGGTAGGCCCTAGGTAGCCCCATGGGCAGGGTGCAGTGTATTAAAAGGTAGGACACGTGTTTTTTTAAGTTTTACATGTCCTGGTAGTGAAAAACTGCTAAATTAATTTTCACTACAGCAAGGCCAATCTCTCCCATAGGTTAACATTAGAGCTGCCTTGTAACATCTTACAAGTGTATCTTCCAATTGGGAGCAGATAGAAAATTTGAGTTTGGTGTCTTTGGACTAAATTTAAAAACACATCTTTTAGTGAAGTTAGTTTTTAAATTGCAGGTCTGAAAATGCCACTTTTAGTGAGTCAGTATTTTCTCACTTTAACCATTTTGTGCCTCTGCCTGTCCCTACAATACACATCTGGGTTGGATGACAGTTGGGGTTTGTGAATTTACTCTAGACAGTCACACACAAAGGGAGCTGAGGTGTGCCCTGCATATACTGATGGCCCATCACCAGGCTTCTGAGCCTTCTTGAGCTAGAGTGGTGGTAGGAGCGGACACTTGCACCTGAATAGGGCTGTGCCTGTCCCCACACACAGAGCTGTATGCCTCCCTGTAGTGTGTCTGGAGCCAGGGCCAGGAAGGGTAGGGTCTTATGCACTAAAATACCCTTTTTGCAGTCTTCCCATGTCGGGGAGAGGATGTAGCTTTACGGCTAGAGCAGTCGACCTCGAAGCTGGGGAACCGAGTCTCGGCAGGGAAGCTCAACATTCTGTAATTCTGGGCAAATCACTTAATCTCCCCGTGCCTACCTAAAATGAATGTGTCTGTCTGTAACGAAACTGGTGCTCATGTCAAGCGCTCTGATACCCGATATATTCGGGTCTAGTTCTCGCTATATAAATTCTATAAAATAAAATACAAAAATAAAAATAATTTAAAAAAGGCTCATATGGGTATAAGTATTGGACCTCTGTCACCATATACTCCGAACACTTCTGGACTGAGGACATTCTGCCAGGAAGAAGAGTTGTTGTGCTGCTAGGAGGGACTGCCACTTTGCTGCTTGCTTTGCTATGTTGGCCTTCTGCCTGCTGCTTTTTGCCTGGGAGTGAGAGGGCTGGACTTTACTCTCTGAATCCTGCTTTTTAAGGTTCTCCAAGGGCCTGACTTAGCTTGCCTCCTGTTGCTGAATTCTCAGGGACATTAAAGACTTCACCTGCTTGGTACCAACACCCGGGCTCGCCTGCTGTGAGTCCTGTCCTGCCAAATGGTGCCAAATCCAGTCCTGGGCCCTTGGAGGTTAATTTGGTGCTCCAACCAAGAAACCAACACATCGACTCCAAGTGTCAGTTCGGAACCGGAGCATCCCTGCAAAATCAACGCATTGCCGGTGCCTGCACCAAAGCGGTGGACACTGCTCGCCGAGTGCGCGGGGCAATTACCCCGACTTTCAATGCGGCACCGACATTGCCGGCGCAGCGCCTCCGAAGAACCGCCGCTGCATGAATCTCGAGCACCGCATCATCGAAGTCTGTGGTGCACAGCTCTCAGGCAGTCCTGCCGTTTTTGACTTTCGAACGACGTACCGCCTACAGTCTAGGGGTTTGACATCGACACCTAAGAATCAACACACTGTGCGCTCGACATTGATACATTATCAATGCCGCGTTGCCTTCAGTAACTGAGGCCTCGCACCACAACCAATGCATTACCTCCTCTGCACAATTCATCTTCCCTGAGTGGGAAAGCTCAACGACCCTGCACCTCCTTAAGAAAGTGACATATCACCTACATCTGCGACCCCTCATCTCATCTGCGGCACGCATCGTCTTAGATTTTCCATGCATCCAAGGCACTGTAAGGGGATCAGCATGATTCCTGTATCTGGGCTGCGTTCCAATGTAGACGGACTGAACTTTTGGATTTTACCTGGTCCTGCTCAACCAGATGGCCCCAGTTGGAGCTATTGACTTCTAAGCACTGCATTTTGATTTAATCTTTAAAAATTCATATCTTCACTTGTGTATGTTGGATGTTTGTCATTTTGGTCTTGTTTTACTTATGTAAATATTGGCCATTTTTCTATACTGGTTTGAAGTAATTTTGTGGTGTTTTCCCTGTCTTACTGTGTGTGTGCACAAGTACACATTGTCTCTTATGTGTAGTCTGACTGCTCTGTGCCGAGCTCCCAGATGGTGAGCACAGTTAAACGTTTGGTATTTACTACACTTACCCTAACTGGGATTGTGGTTCCCTGCTTGGACACGGTGCATACCTCTGCCAACTAGAGACCCCATTTCTAACAGTAACCCTTACCAATTACCAAAACCCAAGCACAACACTCCTCACTCAAACCTCATACATCCAACAAACCTTCTTCCACCACTGTTGCCTTCTTTGTGCTGTAAAACTCCCCTTCTCCCACCCCTCCCCCGCATCATCGACTGTATCTCAATATGACCAACTTTCCTTGCAATCACTTTTAAACTTGTTTAACCATTCTCCACAAGCATCTGTTCATCCTAGCGACAAAAGCTCAATTCATATAGCTCTGACACCTGTATCATCAAAACCGAGCCACACAACAAGTGCAAAGGAAGAACTGACCCGACTCTAAACCCGAAGCCAAAACCTACGGGAAAAATGCCCTTAACTCCATGAAATTCCCTAAACCTTTTAGGGGGAAAAAGAGGGGTTCACAAAATCTATCCCTGCCAACCGGCATGTCTGCCACTATGATTGAAAATGGATGGCAGGTGTCCAAAATTCCCTCATCATATGTCCCCAGGCACGCCTCCCGCATTATCCAACCAATGCCCTTTCCCTGCTGTTCCCGGACTCTACCACTCTCCCAAAGATCTCTGGGGGGGGGGAAGGTGGGGGTGCAGGACATGCTGCTCACCCCCCCAAACCTCCATCTCCTCTCTCAAACTTCACGCATCCAACCATCCTGCATACACCACTGTTTCCTTCTTGTTGGTTTACAATTCCCTCCCTCTCCCCCCTCATCCTCAACTGAGTTTCAACTTGACCATCTTTCCTTGCAATAACTTTAAAACTTGTTTAACCAACTTCCACCAAAAAGTTTTTTTTCTGCCCCTCTGTAAGCCCCCACCAGGATTCCTTCTAGTCTCAAATCCTTGTTAAAGACAAATGTAGCAACTCTGCCAAAATACTCCTCAATTGCAACGAATACTATTCCAGCCCAAACAAAGACTCAGTGGACCCAAAAGAAATCCACCATTTCGTATTTTATGGCTGTATGCTTCCAAAAACATATTTGTTCATTCTTACAAATTCTCCTCATTCCTCTGTTCCCTTTCCTTTTTACCCTGTTAATTGCACCAGGCTTTGACGCTTCCACGCCAATCCCTGCATGGCAAAATCTTTGTCCACACAATCATCATACTGGACCATATTTGTTTTTTTAACTCCTTCAATATCTTCTTTTTTGCACTCTAAAAGTTCTAGTCCTTTCAATTTTACTAAATCGTTCTCATCTAAATGGATGACTAATACGTCCGGGCAGGGGCACTCTTTCTCCAAAAAGTTAAGTTTTATCAGCAACTCATATCACCTCATTCCTCCGTTACCAAACCATTTCAGCTGCACTGTCGTATTGTCAAACCCCAGTTGTTTTCCACTTCTCCTTGTTTCCATATGGGGGGGTTGCACACTTGATGAGAGTGCTCACATATTGCCAATTCTATGTTCTCTCTTCCTGGACTAGTAACACAAACTGTAATGAAACAAAACTAAAATGAATGCAGTGCACTCCAAAGTACAGCCCAACCTCACACATTGTTGGTAGCAATCTGATCTCCACCTTCTGAAATGTTTGATGTCTGCTCCTGCCCACACTCCCAACTCGGATTCTGTAGCCATCCCGAATCCGATAAGAAAAGAAGGCCCCAACTCCGGCTCTGAAAAGAAAATCGCTCCAGGATTTGGCATTAATCGATTTGAAATACCTACAACTTGGATTCTTTCTCCTGAGAGGGGTGGGTTTGGAACGGGTGGAGCAGGTAGCACCAGTGTCAAAAAGCAATGAGATTTGAGACCGATTTACCTGCCATTCACATGAGGACCACTCTGGTCTAACCTCTAGGGGTGTGCCAAGCACACATTCCTCCTGCCTCCTCAGGCACGGTCATTGTGACAGGTCTGAGTCTCTGTCATCCATTTGAATCAAGTATTGCTGAGCTACATTTTGACTCTGGTCTCCTTGAACCTCTGTGTGAAATCCTGATTTTAATTATACTTCTGAACCTGACCATTCATTGTGGCATCAGGGCTTGAGGCAGGTTTGAATTCCGATTTCTCTGTCTATGTGAATGTTGACTCTGTACCATGTTTCCATTTTGTGATTGTGCATCCTCAACCTGTTGAACCTCTCCATTCATCTGATTAAGAGGATTAAATCAACATCCACGCATCCAATTCCCAAATTTGCCACAAAAGTGACAAGGATTAGTCTTTTTCATCATCTCGATAGTAACACCTCTACCTCTACCGTATGGTTGCATACCTTTCTGCTGACTTCCACTTACTCCTCTCATTCCAGAATTCCACTAACTATTTCCCTGTACCACATTTAAAAAATCATCACTATAAATGCAGCTTTTATCTGAGCTATCATCAGTTTGTCCTTCAATTTCTTGTATTTAGACTCTAATTCACCTCCACAATATTTGGCATACCAAAGAATTTAGTCTATGGGCTTGCTTTGCCAGCAAATCAAATGTTGCTGTATTATATTATATTACTAATTTCAGGTCTCAATCCATACACAAATCGATAGATGAAATGCCTCATGTCTTTCTCTGCCACTTTCTTCATCTCACTATACTGCTTAAATGCTTCGGACCCAATAACAACTTCAACTTAACTCCTTAAGTGCCTCACCCAACACAGTTCAAAACGCTGCATAATTTCACACATCCACATTCACTGCAATCTAGGCCTTGAGCAATAACATACATTCTATTGTTACTCACACCACGTTCTTGTTGCTGCCATCGTTTTCTCCGTCAACACTGATACTTGATCACATTCGACTGAACCAAGAGCTTTGGATTTAATTCGAGATTTGAAGTAGGAGTCTCAGTAAAGATCTCCCCCTTATCTCCTAACTCCATCAGATAACAAACCATCCAATGCTACCAGAATAAGTGCTGTAGTGTTTACTGGGCCCTTAACAAAAGAAACCATTTCATGAAGTCAGTGATGATCTGAAAACTTGTAATCATTTGCACTCTCTTGGTCCTCCGATGGACCTTGCTGTGTGCTGAGAGGGGTTCAATATGAAGGGGTTCATCAGTCATCCAATGAGGACCAAGAATTGGACAACTGGACCTCAAATTTAAAATCAAACTCATGTACATTACTCTCAACACAATATTATAAAGATTTATGATTAACACTGCAGGCCCAAATCTCCTGAAGAACCGTGGGCATGCCAAAATCAAACACACTAAGAGTTCAGATAAAGCAATACAGAATAGCAGCATTAGTATTTGGTGTCCTGAAATATCTCTAATCCTATCGCCTTTACTCATTAATAACATTTATATTGAGAATTCTCATATACCTTAAGTGGATTAATCATGATAATTGAGTCAAATTTAGTTAATATATTTTAGTTTATCAAATTTTCAGCAGAATCAGTGCATAAAATAGAAAATAAGACATTTAGGGGCCCATTACGATGTCGTCAGGAAAGTATTCTCACTGAATCAGGTTAGAAATGCTTTTCGAACGATTCGTATTTGGGGAGTCCTACCGACCGATTAAGATGGGTCTGGATGTTTACGGACTCGGGGGATAGAGTGCTGTGTTCCGAACGAGAACACAGGCTACCACTGGAAAAAAGGGGTGGGTAGGGAAAACCTTACACCCTGTGGCGGGCACCCCATGGTGCCTGCCACACTGTGCATGGTTGGGAAGAGGGGTCCCTTGGGTACCCCAAGGGCCGCATCCAGTGGACTTCGGGTGAAGGGCAGCCTGCTACAGGCCCCTGAAGTCTGAGTCGCACAACCGTTTAGTCTCAGCCAAACCAATTTGGAACGAGTGTCCGAATCGGTCGTCATACTCGCTTGTTTGTAAACCGTCTCCATTGGGCTGCATGATTTGGCTCCGAATGACTTGAGCTGCCTAAACCCCTTTCAGAACCGATTGGGACAGCCCTGATGGCTTCCTTGCATCGTAATCGGTTGTCGGGAAAGAAGACCAATTCAGTTGGGAACATAGGTCCCGAATCTGATTCGCAGAATCTGAATCCCGTTCGGAGCCTTTTCCTGATGACATCCTAATTAGGGGTGGGCGGAATTTGCGAAATTCACTTTCGCAAACTATCGTGAAAATGTTAAAAATCTCCGCAAACACGCGGAAATATCGCGAAGATGCAGAAGTTTTTTTCCCACCTGCGTGGTCGCGGCTCGCCAACTTACCCATGCGGTTGCTCACGGGCGCGGCCATCTTGTTTTCACTTGTCTCGCGGTGCATGATCACAAGAAGAAAGACGTGATCGCGCGATGAATGACGTTACTGCGGGCGCGAACTGTCGCGAGACAGCGCAAATGGCTACCAACAATCCAACATCTCGTGGAGAACGCGACCGGATCGGGAAAACTTGTCGGCGAACGCGAGGATTCAGGTAAGGCGATCGCGTGCACGCGAGAATGTAGTCTTTTTACAGCACGAGCAAGCACAAAAATTCTGGAAAGCGAAAGTTTAAAATTATCGCAATTTCCGCGAGCGGAACGGAATTTTAGCCCAGGCCTAATCCTAATCAGCCCCTTAGTAAACGGATCAATACCCATACCTCACAGGTTCAGGAAAGGACGTGAAATTTCAGTTCTAGTGGTCCCAGAAGGAAGGGACCACTGTGCGCATGTAGCCAATGCGCCAATTAGGAAAGGAAGTCAGTTGAGTCTGCATCAAGGGTTCTGCAAATCTCTTCAGTCAGTTTGTAATTAGCCTGCATGCAGAACAACAGTTGTTCGTCACCACCATCAGCTGCACGAGGGTCTCTCTCCAAAAATGACTATCCCCAAATTTTTCTCATAAGGCTATATTATATTTTTAGCATTTCTGGGAGTGACCTCTTATGGCGTCACCTCATTTAATCAGACCACTCGGTTCATTGGTCGGTTCATGTAGAATGTAGATCAGGTGACATAAAAAAGACACAAAATGTAGAAGAAATAGGTGGAACAATTATGCAGTCCTTAAGTCATCCTGTTATATGAAACGTTAAACAATGGCCCTTTACGTTGAACCTGTAATACATTTTGAAAGGGCAGTTTCCAAGGCAGCTGTCCTGAAAGTAGAAACAAAAGTGTAACAAAATCTTTATACTATACATGAGACTCTCAAGAATGGAAAGAACTTGATACAATCAACTGTTACATCGAGTGATTCTCTAACACTCAGTGTGCATAGGGAAGCAGAAAGCTTTATGATTACAGTTTGGCACAGTTAATTTAGGCTTATATAATGCAAAATATATATATATATATAATTATAAGTCTACATTTATACGAAATCATAAAGAAGTTGAGATTCAAGTGGCATTTCTGATGCACTTTGTAACATTTCGTATGATCAAAATGAATTCAAATAGAAATAGGGTACTACCATGGTTATAAGTGCCAACATGTAAATGCATTTTGAAATATAGATTTAAAATGTTAGTTTCGAGCAATTGTTATTAGCACATGTTTAAGGAACATTTTCTGAAAGTTTCACTAATGCATCTTTTAGTAGAAAGGTATAACATCTATTTTTCTTTTTGTCATTGTGGTGCACACGTTATTACACAAATAAGTATTTTTTATAAAATTCACTATCAAAATCAGGATTAATCATGCTATTTCATAAATCTCATTTGTTATTCTATTAGGTAAATGCAATTTAAAACAGGTTATAGGTAAACTCAATAACGTGAGAATTTACCATGTGCACGTTTTCTAACACAAGTTAACAAATTATTTTCTTTGATAAAACACAACCTGTTACTTTACGCATGTTATCATTTAAACTACTGTTTACCTGCATGATTTTACCATGCAGAAGCTAAAATTCTGTGTTTTCATAACGTGAAGTTTTATCACATTTCTTCATTTTTCTCTCAAAAACTGTCCTGTCCAGTTTTTGCTCGTCTTTTTTCCGCGCTATCAGGAGACAAAGCTTGCCAGTGTAATATCAGAGTATGCAGAGGGACAAAAAGGCAAATCTTCTCCAGGGACATGTACACAGGAAGGAGACTGTCAACTGTGGAATGAAAAGGAAATTCAGCATGTTGGGGAAAGAGATATCCCATGAACGGGATCTGGAAAACTAGATAAGAGTGGAGACTGGAGATGAGGGGAAGTGAAAGTGAAACCGACAATACAGTTCTGAACTAAGGTGCAAAAGCAGAAATTCATTTTGTGAGATGATAAACGCTGCTTCTGGGCCCTAATAATTTAAGTGTAAGAGAATAGAAGGCGCGTAGTGGTAAATAGTTTCTTTGGCCAAGATTAACAGGGTACGAGCAAGATTAAAGGAAAGACTGTTTTCCTGTCTTTAAAACCAGTTTCAGTTCTACTGCATTGGAAGCAAAGTCATTGAGCATAAACCCACACAACTTGGAATAAGAAGACAAAATATTTCATTGATGGCACATGGAATTTATGTATCTCACTGGAACCCTCAGGCTTCACAGCGCGTTTGGTGCATGTGCCAACCTCTACACTGAAATCACTGAAACAAGGGTTGGGTCTCGGACTGCTCATCATGAGCGGCTGTACACTTGTGATAATATTTACTGAATCAGTACTGGGAGGAGGGTTTGGGGATTGTACACCAAATGGCAAGGAGCTGCGTTACTGTAGAGCTTGCAGAACAAACAGAGGGGCGGCCATCTTGAAACAGGAAGTAGAAGTTTGGACCAATGGAGGAGATGGTTGGGTCAGCGAGAGGGTCATTGGCTGAGAAGCATAGGTGAAAAGATGAGAAGGATGCAGTCTTTATGCAATGACTTCCGAGTTTATTAGTGAAAACTCCACCCAACACACGGGGCGTCCTCCCAGGGCAGTCAACGAACGGCAATGGGTTACCGACATCGAATCCCCACCAGTGAACGCTCCATGCATCAGGCCCACATTCAAATGAACACAGGCTACCGAATACAACTTAACATTCCTAAAATGTCATCGCGCTAACCACGCGATGACTAGTATAACCTTTACATTCACGAGCATCGCGCGCTAACCGTGCGATGCTCCACATATCCACCACTACAATAGGGTTGTCAGCGAGGGGTAGTTACAAACCCAGCAACATAGGCAGTTTATTTATGTGGGGAAACTCAGCCACCATAAGCGAATAGCTTGCATTGTGTAGGTGACATTCTTCCTAGTACTGAAAATCCCAGATTTACAGGGATCAGTAACGTTCAGTATTCTTCTCTAAATAAAAGGTGCACAGGTCATCCTTGAATGGCATGGCCCAAGTGACATCTTTTGCAGAACAAGAGGAGAACAGGATGTTCCTGGTGAGTGATGGTAATACCAAATGTCCTGAGGGGTGGCGCCAATCCTTCCAGAAGAAAACACTTTATCACAGAACAGTTTGTATACTCAGTAACTGATTCATTTCTTGATTAATTAAGCTGTGTAATTATTTCTTCAGTCATGAGAATTTTTAATCGACACAGTTTTCATAGCAAGACGACATGATACATATCTCAGAGCTGTAGTGCAGGCGGTCACAATTGCTATTTGGAGTTTTAATTAGAATAGCATAAATGAGGCCTATGGTATTAATTATATACTAGAAATAATTACCAAATGTTGTTAACACATTGCAAGGAAGTGAATGGAGAAAAAGCAGCATGCCGAAAAGCCCTTTCTACCCTGCTCTAGAAAACGTTATTGATGATTTCTATTATTTGATGAGTGGAAATGAAATTCACAACCAATGATTTAGTTCTGCATGACATGTTGCTATCTCGTTCACCCCTAGCTGAAGACAATCAAATTCACGTTCTAGAATGTCATCCTGACCCTGTTGCTATGTCTTCTGTGATGGGATAGGTTAGAGATCTGCGCATACACAATAATCTTGAATGTGTTGAAGCGCAGGGCGTGTTGTAATTTACGCACCCACATTTTCTGACTCATTGGACAAGAGTGAATAGTCCATTTGACTCCCAAGATATTTACAGCTTGTCTTTATAAATTCAAACTTCTGGTAGAGAAGGCACTATATGTTGTAGACGTGTTGCAGTGGTATCAAGAAGGTGACCGGGGAGACACAAGAGGGAAAAGAGAAAACACGGTGTCCGTCATTCCTACCTACAACAATCATGCAAATGTTCTATTTGAAAGTGGAGGCTTTTAAAATTATTTTGAAGTAGTCCTTGTCAGAATCAGATCAGTGCAAGATCCCATAGTTTTTCTTAGGAGCATGCTTCCTGCGCAGCGTAATGCAGGGATTGCAGAACTCCAAGGCTGCTTACTATTGATTCCACCAGTCTCGCTCCTTCATATCCCTACATTTACCATCTTTTTATCTCACCTTTGTATGTTCTTTTTTATCCATGCTACTTCCCTTTGTCACTGTTTCCTATCTTTCTCTGCATCCTCCTCTCACCCTGTTAGACCTGGCATCCTTGGAGTGGTTTCCCCTATCTTTTTGGCCTCTGCCTCTGTATTTTTGCTGTGTGCTGAGTATCATTTCTGCTGGTCTAGATGCATTGGGCACTATGCCACTGCTGATCAGTGCCAAAGTGCAAGTGCTCCCTATGTAAACTATGTTTATGGATTGGTGTTTTCATGATTGGCTTATGTGAATTACTAGTAAGTCCCTTGTACAGTGCACTGTGTGTGTCTAGGGCCAGTAAATCAAAGGCTGCTAGTGAGCCTGCACCACTGGTTGTGACACCCACACAAGCAGCCCTTCAAAGGGTTCTCAGACCTGCCACTTCAGTGTCTGCACACAGTTTTACACTGCAATGCCAACCTGGCAAGTGCGCCCACTTTCTTGGCCCTAACCTTCCCTTTACTCACATATAGGACACCACTACGGTAGGCCCAAGGTACCCCTGTGGGCAGGGTGCTGTGTGGGTGAAAGGTAGGACATGTACTGATGTGTGTGACATGTCCTACTAGTGAAATACTGAGCATTTGGTTTTACACTATTGAAAGGCTGTCTGTCCCATAGAGTAGAATGGGAGATACTTTGTAACATCTTACAAGTATAACTTCCTGAGGGGAAAAGATAGGAAGATGGTATTTAGGCTCTCTAAACTGTGAATTTAATAACACATCTTTTAGTAAAGGTGGTTTTCAATTGTGTGTTTGAAAATGCCACTTTTAGAAGGCGGGCATTTTTATGCCTAGCCGTGCTATTACGACGTTGTGACAGATGAAAACCTCACAGTATGGCGCCAACCGCGAGGTGCGCAGTGTTGGGCCTGGAGTCACACAGCCCCCAAAGAACAGTAACTTGCCAAACAATGGAAACAAAGATGGTATACGGTGTCAGGGAGGTGATGCTTTGTTGGAGCCGGGTGGTATCAGTTCCTTACAACCACAGGGAAGGTGAGGCGTCAAGTCCTTACTGTAAGGCAAGGGAGGTGAGGCATTGGTTCCTTACTGTTGTCGGGGAGGTGACGTTACGGGGGGTGTTGAGACGTCTGTTCCTTACGATGCGGGGTTGATAGATTTGCGTGGTCACCCACGTCAGGTATCGGCTCTGCTATGATGAAGCACTGGCGTCGGTGAGGTCGGGGCTGCAGTGTGAGTCGTGGGCACCGCTCATGCAGATATTTACAGCTTGTGTTTATAAATTCAGACCTTTGGCGGGGTAGGCACTACATGTTGTAGACGTGATGCAGTGCTATCAAGAAGGTGACATAGGAGGTACAAGAGAAAACATTGTCGCCATCATTCCTACCTATAACAATCATGCAAATGATCAATTTGAATGTGGAGGCTTTCTTTAATTATTTTGAAGCTGTCCTTTTCAGTACAAAATTAGTTCAAGATCCCAAAATCTTTTTTATGAGCATGCTTCCTTTGCAGCTTAATGCAGAGATTGCAGAACTCAAAGGCTGCTTACTCTTGATTCCACCGACCTCTCTCTTTCATATCCCTACAGTTACCATCGTTGTATCCATGCTACTTCCCTTTGTCACAGTTTCCTATCTTTCTCTGCATTCTCTTCTCATCCTCTTTTGCCTTTCTGTCTCTTGCTCTGGGTCACATTCTGATGAAGTGATTTTCAGTCCCCAATGATAAGTGTTGTTGCCTAACACCTGCAAACACCTACACAGATTAAGCTTGGATTTTTCAAGCACATCAAAGCATCTCCGTAGGGGCAAGCAATAGCGCTACAGCAATCCTCTTTGTGGTGAATCTTTGTTGTGGCCTCAGCAGTGGTGGCGGGTATCAGGGCAGAGTGGTGAGGCAGGGGTGAGGGGACGATGACGAAGAAAACCACTTAACTGACGCTCGCCGTAATCTCCGGCTCGGTGCTCTTTAACTGCAGTGCACGGGCTCCCAGCCTCACCTGGGTCCAATCCCGATGCTGCCATCATGCATGAGAGCCGCATCAGAATTGGCCTGAGTGCCCTCAATTTCCACTCCCAGGGAGACTGGGAGCCTGTGCCTGCTGTCTCCAACCCAGCAATGCAGCTCGGGTTGGAGACATACATTGCGCATGTCAATTTGGTCATCCTCAGACGGTCAGCCAAACCGACATGCACGCTAACAGCAGTGCTGAAACACTCCCCCTTCACCCTGTCAGCATCTGGCCCCGCCCCAAAGCCTCATTCGTGTTAAAAATAAAACGATAATAAACCCATGTTATTATTGTCTTATTTTTTGAGTTTTGCATCTTCAGGCAGGGGAGATGACGCTCCTCCGCCATAGCGGAGGAGCCACCCCAGGGCTCCAGACACCCACCACACACAATCACCACCTTCTTAATTTATCCACATTCCTTATGACCCTCCTCACCCCTTCCAAAGAATGTTTTTATCTTTATTCTATAGGGTAGACCAAAATTCCATGTAGACCACGTGTCACTCCTCTGTCCACATCAGATCTTCTTACCTTTGAAGTTTTCAGGTGTGCCACACCAGCGCTCAAAGTCCGTCATAGTTGCACATCTAGTTCTGCCACTACTTCTCACCAGTTCTTCCCTTCCTGCCAAAAACGTCCAGTGTGACAAATGGGATTTTTTACACTAAAGAGCAAATGTTCAACATGGTGATGGGGATTTTGGCTGTTAACACCTTTCAGTTCTTTGAATTTAGGGTATTGCAGTTGGAATAATTACATTGTAAGGGGACTGCATTGTACCTTCAGCAAGCCATAAGATTATGGGTTATGGATTTAGGGAAATAGTGCACTGTTGAGTGTAACATATCAATATCACTAAATATTAATTAAAAGGTTGTTGAGGGGTGTGTTCGGCAGTATTGGGACCACCACTTAGACCCTTCATGTGAGGTGGCTGGATTTCAGCCCTGGAATATCAGTGGGCCAGTATTTCTGATTCTATCCTATTTCCCTGCACCTACATCCAGACATTGTAAGTTTTAGTCCCCAGAATGGGTGATAACATATTAATACTGGGTGAAACTCTGCAGATTTCTTTTCATTCAATTGACCTCTGATATTCACTAACTGTTTAAGCAGTGGTAAACACAGGATTCGGTGCAGGTTGGCCTGTTGGGCAAGCGGTGAGGGAGGCCATTGCGGCCATACCAAAGCTGTGGCTTTGTTAGGGCCAGATTAGTCTGTTTACCCTGTGGTAGTGGTGGGTGCGGACAGGAGCTAGGCTCCGCCTGAGCCACTTTCCAGGCATCTGTTTACCCACCGTTTTACTGAATGCAGATCTGCATCGGGTAAAACAAGTTCTGTTTTTTTTTTTTGTGACACTGTAGTTGGCAGAGGGGTATTCCCAAGGCTTTACTTGTAATGAGGCATTTAGTGGTTTCTTATGTATCTGCAGAGATCTGGTGGATAGGAAAACTACTCTAAGTAAAACCATCAAACATTATAAGTTGATCTTCCTCCTTAACTAAGAAGGGTGCCACAAAACCTGGCAGATCATGGATATTTGCAGGTTAGAGCTATTTGAATGTGGGATTTAACACTTTGTATGAACTGTGTCTTTTGCATTCATCTACAAGTGCTGATGATCCTTGTAAAATGTTCAGTAGCTTAGTTCTCAATGTTGGTCATGTAAGGTACCACTAGCCTATTCAAACCTGGTTTCATGTTATGCTTTCTGTTACTTACATTTTAGTTTTTCCCCCTCTTATAACTGAAATACACAGTTAGGGGTGGTAATAATGTGTTACCATACCCTGCCCTCTGGTGCCCTTTTACATTTTTTTTTCAGGGCTCTGGAACAGAGTCTCCAGGCCCTGTAATGACAGCTGCTACATTTAACTCCATGCTGAATCTGTCCATCAAATCCTGCAGGACCAGCCAATCAGATTTCTTTTTTTGTTGATTTTTCTTGCGGGACTTCTATCAACAGATTTCTATAAATGTTGAAACTTAATTTCTCAAAAACAGCTCAACAGATTTACACCAAATTATAAAAAAGCATGCTTTCTCGGTAAAGAACTAGCTGTCTGCCAGATTTGGTGTAGTTATGTTTAGCCGTTTTTTTCTGAATTGTTGTCTAATTTTTCTCTAAGAAAATTGTATGGGTAAAAGTGTTATGAGGCCCCCTTATTTCTCGGCACCTGCTGGAGAGATCACCACAAAAATGTGCAGGAAGAAAGTGAGGTGAATGAATTCCTTATTTGGAAAGTTTCATGAAGATTTCTCAAACGGCACCAAAGATATAAGTGAGAAAAAAAATCTTTTCCTATGGAAAGTCTGACTTAACTATAACTACACAGTTTTGACCGGCACTGTGTAGTATATTACCTTACCTTCAATGATGCAAGGTAGAACACTTCTGATCTAAAAACGCTACAGATGTAAAGACTCCCAATGTAATAGCCAGGATATAATGACTCCCAATGTCATTTTTTGTGAAGTACCAATTGGGTTCAATAACGTGTTTATCAATAGATCTTCATACCTTACGTCTGTTTTTTAGACACTGTAAATATTCCTGCTACCCAATTAAATGGTGCTCAGTTTACCAACCTTTGGAAAGTGAAAGCTGAGTCTGACCTGCCCAGATTCAAACTCTTGACCTTCTGGTCGGGGCAGATGTTAGCGGTAGGCAAGAGTACCAAGACATCTTGCAGCTGCATGACCCTGCAGTGAGCGTTGAAGCAGAGATAGAACCCTACAGAGAAGTTGCTGGAATTGAAGTGCTTTTGTATGTGCGATTGTGAGAGTCAGTTGTGTTTGGATTTGTTACTTTGGAAGCCCTTCTACCAAAAGTGTTGCACAAAGAGACACAGCAGTACATAAGACCATTAGCAGTGAAATAAGGTGATGGGGCATGATCAGGAGTCGTGAAGGGATAGACGAGATATTCAGCTATGGCTCTCTGCCGGTCAAACCGCATCCAGGGTTGTGATAGTCACAGTTCTTAAAGATCACTATGGATTATGTTCTTGGTGCACCACGTGTGTCGTGTGTCATCAATTTCGTATTGACAACATACGAGGGAGGAAGAAGTAATGATTTTACATTTCATACTTCACAATTTCTTACGTTTTTCATCTTTCAAAATGATTTCATGTGAGGCTAAAAACAGTATGCCTTTCGGAGGTAATTTTCTTGAAAAAACCCTAGTTTATCTATTGTGCAGTCATTGCAGTAGTCATCCAGGTCACCTTCTAGGCATAGAGTGAGTATTGGCAACACAAGTACAGGCACAGGTTACACCAAGTGAAAAAGAAGCAGCAGGAGAAGTCCACCATTTAATAATTGGAAACCCTACACTTGACTGTGTCTCCCTATATACTGACTTAAATTTTGACTTTAATTTTCCTCAGTGTTTCATCTCAGTAGGGCTGCTTTGTTTTATGAAAAGTGTGTAACAAGCACATTTTTCTAAAACATTACTTGTGCAACCATGTTGCAACGTGTATTTTAATTGTTCTTGTTCGATTTGTAAAAGGGTTGATACCTGAAAGCATAAATGCTACAAACATGAAGGAGTAAATCATTCTGACAGAGAGTAAAGAGCAAAAGTCAGCATGTCCATTCTTACCTATCAGCTTTTTTTACAATGCTCTTGTTACTATTAATACATTGATCATGCTTTGTTGAGTAATTGTGCCTCCCTAATTCTATTACTCTTTCTATGAACCAGGTGTTGGGAGGATCTTACATCTGCATTCGTTATCCAATTAGTTTTGTATCTTTAATTTGTTTTTACTGTGCACCGAAGAGATTTCTTTAACACTGTTTATTTATCAGCACTCTAACACACTGTTTTCAGTATTAGCCCTTTCATGATAATATATTGAAATAACACATATTAGAAATGTATATTGGAAATGTAATTCTGCTCCTGCCTGCCATACCCCAGGATGATAACTACCAATCAAGTGAACATCTGGAATATGTACAGGGCGGACCGATGGGGAATTGAAATCTAGTCATTATAAGAGGCATTTGCAAAAGGGAACTACATCAAGGAGTTGAAGGCAAACCTATAGGTACTAGGAGGTGAAAGAGAATAGGATATACATTTATGTCAGGGGAGAGAGGGTCACTTTCACTTCACAGTAAAGTCAGTTCAGACCTCTACTACTGTGATTCTTGTTAACATGAAGCGGCCGATTCCGATTTCGTCTGGAAAACGTACAAGCCGTACGCGTGTTTTCTGACCAACTCGTACAGCTGTACGAGCGAGCAAGTATGATGCGAGAAATGCAAAATCGGCGACCAAATCGTTTCTGGGTTCAAACCGCTCCGTACGTCTCGTCTGTAAGCAAACCGTGCTGTGCAATGGAGGCGATTTCCGACCGAGCTAGTACGATGCACGATTCGGACAGCCGGATCGAGTCGGTGCCTCCGACACGTAAACGCTCCGGGAAGCGGACTTCGGGGATCCGCACCGGACCCCCCTTCACCCGTAGCCTAATGAGTCGTTCACAGGGGGGAGATCCATGTACGGTGCGGGTGGCACCGATGCGTCTCCACTACAGGGGGCGCCCTTGTGCGCAACGTACCTTTTTCATCAATGAGAGCCTATGTACGCGTTGTACAACAGGCTACCATTGATTTTAATGGGGCTCCGAGCGACCTGTGTCCGTCAGCGCTTGTTTGCATGGTACTCGGGCGCTCGGAGCCCCGGAGCACGAGTCGGTCGGAAAGCCATCTGGATCGGAGTCGGAAGGAGCCTTCTCCCAGGGAGATCGGAATCGGCCCCTAATTTAGGGATATTCACAATCTTTCCTCGTGGATGCTTACAGAAGAAGAGGGATTCTGATGGATATTGATTTAGTTCTTTTCAGCCTCTACCCATGAAGACTTGTCCACTTGATCTTATCCATTTATAAGCATCCCACTTGCCTGCAGTAATATGAAGTATTCGTAGCATTTTTTAATGTTTAGTCGCCTAAATCCACAATTTTCCTCCAGGATCTGTAAATATGAGGGTTTGATAAAGGCTCTTTTTCTTTCCTACAAATTATCAATGTTGTCTGACAATAAGTAATACTTATCAGTGACATTAGACCATAACTTATTTCAAATTGAAGCAATAGTTTGGTAGAGATTTGTTTAATGTTTTGTTTAGCAGTACTTGATGTTAAAATTAGTTTTTATCATGTTAAAGATTTTTGTATTTTTTGTGTGTGTGAATTCATGTACAGAAGGACTTTGCTGTTTCTCGATGAGCTAGGTCATAGTTTGTTCAATGCATGGCCTACACTGTATACCTGCAGCATCAATTGTCTCTTTAAGTATTATGTGTTGCAGTGCAAACTCAACACCTATAACCATCTTGATAGCACACTAGAAGCTGCACATAATACTGCAAGTCTAAATAACAGTGCTAATGGCTGAGAGTCTCTACTGGACACAGGATTTGTTGACATGTTAACACAGTCCAACTTTACAATCAAGCATTGGGAAAGCCAATAGGTCAACCTTTAATGTGCCAACATATGTAAACACCTTCACTCACTGGTTGCTTCAGTGCAGGTTAGATGAGCAGTTGGTTGCCTGTGGTCTGGTACCTCTGTACAGTCATTGATGGCAATTGATTTTTCCAGCTTCAACCTCTTTAAACACCATCATGTGTAAGAATGGGTAATTGATTGGTTAAAAGAGCAGTAAGAAGAAAGTTTTCCTCTGAAGACCAAGTTATAACCTGCTTCTACATTTTTTTGTCAATGGGAGGAACAATCTGAAGGCCTAGTAGTTTTGTCAGAGAGTTTCATGGCCACATCATATCTACAGACATACTGGTGGGAAGGAGTCATTGAAGAAGAGTTTCTGGAGGATAAGCAACAACGTATTTATTTTTTTATTTGCATTCTGCAGAAAATTTCAAGATCAAATGTTGCACATACGAACAGAGCAAAGAACAGTATCGGATGGGTACATACAAATGGAGTTTGGATTTCGCAGATGGTGGATGAAAAACAATATAGGACATTAAATACATTTAACATAGATATAAATGTATAAAATCGCATTGACAAATTAGTGCGTAGAGATGGTAGTTAAGATGATTCTTTAGAGCAGTTTAAAATTATGCAAGCAGAGTGACTGAGAGAATTGCAGCTGAAAGAGTGTTGCAGTGTAGTTGTGTTAGTAACTGAAAAGAACAGAACTCAGATGCAGTACATGGGGCATTGATTCTAAATAAGTGGTTTTTACTGCCTGAGCATAGGTTTTAAGTAGCTGCATACTTATTCTGGACTCCAGATGATCATGATCAGTAGTTTGTATTTGTGCCCTGTTTTCAGTTGACAACTAGCTAACGAACTAGTTAACTTGATGTCAGCTGTAGCAGAGTCACTTTTTCTTTGTGGTCACCCTATATTGTTAGCCTTTTTTCTGGATCCTTTTTTATACTGGTATTAGGATTCTGGGCAATTTGACAACACCAATCAATGCACAGTGTGTTTGTTCTGGCCTTAAAATTGTACTGTGAAAATTGGTTTCATCCAATCAGTCTATTTATCTTTTCTATAATGCTATGGCAGGTAATGCAGGAATTATACCAGTACTGTGGAAATACATTAAATGTCACATGTGGGTTGCAGTGGCTATTTACGCCACGGCACATAATGACAAAAATGTATGCTTGTCAGGAGCACCACTGTGCTTTGTCTGGACTGCAGTTTAAAATGCTGGTAAACCTATGTTTATGTAGCTATAAGTCACATGTACTGTATGCTTACACCACCCAGAAGGGCTGGGATCTTAATATTTAAACAAATGACACACTACATGTTTGGAATAGTGTGCCTTCAAAGTTACTAAATGTCCACAAGCTGTTTTCACTTTGTAGGGACGAATAGCTTCTCCAGTAACCGACTTCGGTAAAATTAAAAGCTTTAATTTCTGTCTTTGACTGGGAAAATTCTAGAAAAGTTATTCAAAGTTATTTTCCACTTCGTTTTAAAAATCAAATTCCATGGTGAAAGTAGATTTTTGGTTATTTTCGAGGATAAATAATTTTATCAAGATATGCCTTGTTCTGCCAGGGACAAAACTGGCACAAAACCAGTTTTGTCATTCATCTCACCTCCAGCACCTCAATACATATTCTTGGTTTAAGTTAACTCCTCTGTTCACAGAGGACAATGGCATGTCCTCTGGGCCCAGGAAGGCAAGAACTCTGTCAACAACAGGCCACTTACTAAAGCATTAGCCACTTAGAAGGGGAACAACAACAGTTGGACATAGTAAAAGGGGTTGGAAGGATATGGTTGGATGTATTCCGTAGCTATCTGGCTCTAGTCCCAGCAGACGGAAATCCAGCTCTTGGCCCTCTTAGAGGGCAGAGACCCCATCAAAATATGGGAGTTGTTTAGGGAAGCCAGAGGCCTTCTGATAGAAGACAGTGGTAGCCATTTTAGATGTAGGACATCTAAAATTGTTCACAGTAAAGCAAACAGGAATGATTCAAAAGAAGGTAGTCATAGGGTGAAAAATGAAACCGGATTGATTAGGACAGATTCTTCTTGTTTTGGGATAGGGCTCAGGATAAGACTGGAACCCCACCTCACTTCTTCAGAGCACCCAATGTACTATAAAGGCAATACTCATAAAAAAGGAGACATTGTTGGAAAAAAGACTGAAGGGCTCCTGTTTTTTGCTGTCACTCCGTGAGTGTAATAACTTTTCAAGGGACAGGTGACTGACCTCTTTACCTGCGCTAAATATGCAAAAAGCAGAGGGTCTGTTAAGTCAAAAAAGATTCAGTTGCGGTTGACGACTGAGTATTGGATATTGTAGGAGCCCTGGCTGGAGAGAGTCATGGGCCCCAGAAGTATGACCTGAGGAACTGATAGCTGCAGGAGTTACCAGATGGAGAGTGGGACATGGCACTTTTTTCCACCTCCAGAGGGCCAGGACAAGGTTCTGAAGCCTGCTCAGTATGGTTGTGCATTAGACAAGCAGGAAAATCAGGGTTGTCTTTATCAGAGTGCTGAAAATGGTTTCAGCAAGACCTCGCAATAAAGGTATTCAGTCTCATAGGGCACTGCCTGGCTACAGCTCCCAGGCATGCCCCATTGGAATTATCAGAACCAAAATAATACAAAGGTAAATCTTTGGACCAGGGTGAGGCAGCATATCTATCTGAGTAGCAAAATAGCGTAAGCAGCTACAAAGCCCATATTTGTCTCATTTGGAGGTTTTGCTAACAAAACCATCATCTTCAACAGGAGCACGATGATGACATATCTGACTTTGAGGGACCCTCGTTGGCTTCAACCAGGATTATTGAGTCACTGAAAGATTCTCCTTTCCAAAAAGTACACAATGTTATATCCAACCTCTCCTCTATCACAGTAAGCCTGAAATCCCGCCAATGTCCTGCTTAACCACCAACTGATATTTTTTAATGATGCTACCAGATAGCAGCAGTTGGCGCTTTGTGCTTTTAGGCGCTATTTTTAAATTATTCTTTAAAAATGATTAACTCCAGTTTTACATATTGGATTATTGTTGTTTTGGTCTTGTTTTATTTATCAAATATTGCTCTATTTTTCGAACTGGGTGTGGGATCTTTTGTGTGGTGTTCTCACTGTTTTACTGTTTGAAGTGTTGCACAAATACTTCACACTTTGCTTTTAAGTAAAGCATGACTGCTCTGTGCCAAGCTACCAGGGGGTTGAGAACAGGTTAATATGGAGTATTATGGTTCCTGCTTGATCTGGGCTCATGCCCCAGTCAACCAGTATTCCAATTTCTCTAAGTGTGGGATATTTTTTGGGTTGAATTTCCATTTATTACTGTGAAGTGCTGCATAAATACTTTCCACAATGCCTTTAAGTTAAGCCTGACAGCTTTTGTGCTAAACTATAGAGGGTTAAGCCCAGGTTAATTTAGTGACTTTTTGTGGTTCACTCTGAGAAGGATTGTGGCTGTTGCTTGGGTAGTGTTTCACCACCCTCAACCAACTACCCAATTTCTCACAGCCAGGCACTGGCAATAAGCAGACAGTGTTGGGGTTGTTAGACACTTCTGGGCCTTCATTTATGAGTCCCCTTGCACCATCAGAACGTCACTTTTTGTGATGATCCATGGTACAAGAGCCTGCTCCTTATTTACGAGGCAGCACTTTTTTGGCTTTATGCGCCTCGTAAATATTGTCCCCTTTAACGCAGTTTTCTGTGTTACAGGGGCGTGCGATGTGTGTTGCTGGGGGCGTTCCCAGCAACATCCATGACATTTTGACACTGCCCCAGATTTACGAGAAATCATCAATCTGAGGCAGCGCCAAAACCTTAAGCCTCCCCAGGGGAGGCGTAAGGGAGGCACAGCGAGGAGAAATATCATTATTTCACCTTGTGGTTCCTTTTTTTATGGGTGCTGCATTATGCAGCACCCATAGAAAAAGGAAAAAGCCTCTTGTGATTGTTTTTGTGCAGGAAGGTTTCCCTTCCTGCACAAAAACAATTATCCACTCAACGCAGGCACACTTTCACCATGGTGCAAAGGTGTCTGCGTTGGCGCACGGCAGCACATTGTGCGCCGGCGCAGGGGAAAAGGATATGAATGTGCTGTATCTTACAGATACAGCAAACACAAGGAGATGATGAACGGAGCGCTGAAACTTTTCAGACACTCAACCCCAGTCACAGATCTGGGTTGAATCCGTCAACGTTCTTTAGCTCACTTCGCCACCTCAGTTCAGAACAAGTTATATGCAAATCAGTCTTGACCCTGTGCCTCAAGGAAACAGTTCATGGAGAGACACGGGGAGAGGTAGGCATGAAGGGTGATGTCCTGAAACCGGTCTCAGAATGCTTGTCTCCGGTCCAGGAGGGACCTGACTTGGCAGTTTGGGCTGGACTGTTCCCACAAGGAACAGGGTCAAGGCTGATTTGCATATGGCTGGGTCCAAACTGGGGTGGTGTGGTGAGCAAAAGAACGATGGATTTAACCCAGATCCTTGTGACTGGGGGTGAATGTTTGCATTGTCCAGCAATCCGTCAATCAATTGTTTCTTTTGCATGTATCTTACAGATATGGCGCATTCCTGCCCTTTTGTTTTAGCCGTAGGGCAGCGCAGAAGGGAGGCCTGCAGGGCTGCGTTACGGTAAAACCTCATAAATGAGGCCCTTTTGTCTCCCTCTGCTAGTTGGCACATGGGTCTCCAATAGCACGTGCATCACAACCTTCTCCTCTCTTCTTGAGTTCGGTAAGAAGCTGAAGACCTGGCTTTTTGATTAACAACCCCTCCCCCCCCACCCCCCAACCCCAGCAAGAAAAGGCATGTACAGCTTCTGAGCTTCAGGATACCCACATGGGTGACAGTGCACTCTACAAATACACATAACTTACCATAACAGTGACACACACAGCCACTTTACAGGGTTTTCAAAGTTATGTATGAATACATCTAATTTCTGCAGAAAATTTATTTTTAATGACTTGGAAACCTCATAACTTTAAATTTTGCATCAGGAAAAGGGGGTCACCTGCCCATTATTCTGGCGCAACATAACTCATCATAGAGACGAACAGTGTACGACAGCCGAGGCGAGCACGTAGCGCAGTCGTAATGTATGGTAATATAACAAACCAGAGTTGACATTAACGCGCAGGAAGATTACAACGCGTTCCCCTTTTCAGTCCCAAGCGCTGTCTGCACGTCACAAACCTGTTCACAGGAACAGCAAGGCCTATATAACCTGCCCCGGGTGTTGAACTTGGACCGAACGAGAGAACATTGTCAACAGAGCCGCGGCACTTTGGCGTCACGGACTCTCTCTGCACTGACTTTCTTCACCGTCGGGGAGGGTCATTCTCTGCAAGCGTCAGTTATGCACAGGCTAATACAAGGCCAAGAAAATGTACAAGTGCACACATCTGCACACTATTCAATGACATTCGCTCCACAGCTTGTGAGCGCAGGGATTCTGCAACTTTAGCAGTAGTTGTGAAACCCTAATCCATGTCTCCTTTTACAGGGAGCAGAAGTCAGCTCAGAAAACGTCTTTCTGATTGGTATAATTACATCTCAATGATGGTAGACAGAAAAGTATTCGGTGCAAACATTAGTTACCACTGTAGCATGAAAGTGAGTTAGTGACAATGGTTGTGTCCAAGAAGAAGGCTTTTCAAAATAAATAAATAATCTGCAGGTGAAGTACAACTGCACAACACAGAAAAGCTAAACAACAAGAAATAAAAAATAAAAAATGCAACACCATACCACAGCAATGAACGAAACACCACCATAATACAAAAAAAGAACACAACATACGAATACACGCGTGTTGGTGTGTTTGGCTTGTGGCTTGAGACTCAACCTAAAATCATGCCTTGAAGCACGTTTTAGAACTTTTTCCAAGCTCACTGTATGTGCTCTGCCACGTGTTATTGTGAATTCACATCCACAACAGGAATTTGAACTAAAACCCAAGTCTGAAATTGGTTGGTAAGCTCTTGTTCCTAAAGTATATTTATTATTAGAGAATAAAAATATTAGTTTAATTTAGGCACCCAGACTGCCAGACTTAATCACACTTAACCCTTGTTTGAATCATGGTGCATAGGGCCATTAATAAGTTAACATGCCTGAGACTTCCCCGAGGGCCACAAAAGTCCACAACAACTTGCCAGTGAAAGACCAAATCTCTCCGAATTTGGCGCATGTGAGGCCATTAACGGCTAGAATCACGTCGTTGCACCAATAATGTTGGAGCTCTTATAAAATGTGGTGTAGCTCCACAAAACCTTGCAGCATTTACAAACCAAGGGGACATTTCTGACTCGGTGGAGGATGAGGCAGAAGAACTGCTCTCACTTTTACCGCAGACCTCTCCTGGGTTAGGCACCAACCAAACTGGGCTGCTTATCATTGTAGAAAAAACCAGATGTCTGATCTACCCATAATGACCATTGCGTATTATGTTTGATGTTGGTGCAGTGTCTACGTGCTGTTGGAGACCCATGTGGCAACTTGCAAAGGGAGATAGAGGGGGCTCATTTATGAGGTTTTACCGTAAGGCTCCGCCACAGGCCTCCCTGCTGCGCTACCCTACGTTTTCTTACAAAACCAGACCAACCAAAGTAGACTGACCAGGATTTGCACAAAAACCTTACCAATTAGAACCAGGGTCCAGAAAGAGGCCAAGAAGTATATCACGATTTAACTATGCGAAACACATGGGCTTTACATGACAGCAAGCTTTTACGTGCTGGCCTCTGTGTGGTTGTCTTCACAAACACATTTGAACTGAATGATGTACCTCAAGTACAAATCTTCTAAACATCTCTTTCTTACCTTTGTGCCATAGCACAAAGGCTGCAGCTCTCCATTCTGTGAAAGATAGTAAACATAATCCCAAATGAGAGCTATTTAATAACATCCTTAGTTTGGCTTGTGGATTCCATCCACCAAACTGGATGACATGTAATCTCTGATAAGGCAGTCGTATTCTGCATTGTCTGCCAGGGATGAACCACCTTCGATGAGAGAAACACCTAAGTTGAAAATCCATGCTTTTGAAATTCCACCAACAATTTTGTGAGCGTGAGCACTGGGAATGTGCCCTAGTGTGGCAGTACACACTCAGTGCCCACATAGTAGCTTACCTAACATGCAGGAGCCCATCATTTTAAAGATGCTGTACTTGCCTTTTCCTGAAAGTCCACCACAATTTCCATGGCAGTCCATCATGGAGTTTAGCCCACCAGAGACAGTGGCGGACCATTCACGCCATGCTGAAAGGCTGGTCCATCAACATGTCTAGCAAGTTTAACTCAAGACCTTGGTAGAGAAAGATGTATGTGTCTTTGCAAGAGTAATGGTTACCATCTAGTGTACTTTAAATGGAGCATTTTTTTTATCTCCAGTTGTGCAGATGGGGAATCTAATTGTTTTTGGCGCTACTGTCTGTTGGATTTGGCCCTTTCGGCATGGTCATCCCCAAACTTTATGCCTCCATCCTCCTGTTTTCTGAACCTGTTTTTGTAGGCCTTTAGGACTCTAAACGCTTTACCACTGCTAACCAGTGCTAAAGTGCTTGCGCTCTCTCATTTAAAAATGGTACAATTAGTTTACATCCAGTTGGCATAACTCATTTACTTATAAGTCCCTAGAAAAGTGGTACTGCTTGTACCCAGGGCCTGTAAATTAAATGCTACTAGTAGGCCTGCAGCACTTGTTGCTCCACACCCCCTTAAGCAGCCATGAAAACCTGTCTCAGGCCTGCCATTGCAGCCTGTGTTTATAGTTTTAAAATGACAGTTTGACCTGGCAAAATAAACCTTTTGTCAGGCCCAAAACTTCATTTTTTTGTAAGCATAAGTCGCCCCTAGGGTTGTCCCTGAACTGACCTGAGGGCAGGGTGCAGTGTATTTAAAAGCAGGATTTGTAATTTTAAGTTTTACAGTTCTGGTAGTGAAATCTTAAATCTGTTTTTCACTATTGCAAGCCCTACTTCTCCAATAGGACCACATTAGAGGTGCCTTGTTATATTTAATAAGGAGATCTTCCAAATTGGAACAGGTAAACAGTTCATGTTTGATGTTTTTGGAATGGTAATGAAAAATCTCTCTTTGAGGGTAAAGTCATATTTTTAATGACAATTTTTAAAATCGCACTTTAAAAAAGTTGGCATTTTCCTGTGTTGCCTATTTAGTGACTGCAGCCTGTGTAAGGGTCACGTGACTGGGGATAGTTGGCAGTTAGACTTTGTATATTCTTCCTAGACAACCATACACAAATGAGAGCTTAGGTGTGCCTTGATGGGCCATCACTGGCAGGATGGGAGCATGGAGTTAGGCACAGCCCCACTTACACCTGAATAGTCTTTGTCCTGCCTTCACACAGAGGATTGCATACCCCCTGTGGTTCATTTGGAGCCAGGGCAGAGAAGGCAGGAAACCTGTGTACTTCTAAGGGAATCCTCTAGGTTTCTCTCACTTCAAAGAAGGCAGCAGATATAAATATTGGACCTCAGACACCAATTCTTCAGTACACTTCTGGGCATGTAGATACTACAGAAGCAGGACTGCCTTTCTGCTACCCTGCTACTATGATGTTGTGCTGCCTGTTACCCTGCTTGCAGAGACATGCACCCTTCACCCCAGGTTGACGTGACTCCAAGGGTCAGCCATCTGAACTCCTGTTCTGAGCTACAGGGAAATAACAAGCTCCAGAGGCTCCCTGCAACTGCCCAGCTGGGCCTGCAGCAGGCCATG
The DNA here is from genome assembly GCF_964204655.1 of Triturus cristatus. Taxonomy (NCBI): domain Eukaryota; kingdom Metazoa; phylum Chordata; class Amphibia; order Caudata; family Salamandridae; genus Triturus; species Triturus cristatus. The sequence goes on along the minus strand of NC_140581.1, from coordinate 383,355,298 downwards.
CCTGAGCCCTACTGGCCTCTGCTGCAGTGAGTTCCAGACCCCCAATTGGTGCACCTCAGCTCTTGGACCTTTAGTGTGGCCTCAGTTGAGCTCCCCTGAAGTTTTTGTGCTCTTCACAAATGGGCCTGTTTGCACCAAGATCTTACTGGCCGCCAACGCGAAGTTCTGGGGAACCCAACTCTACGCCCTACAGTGACCATCTACGATGCCTTGTAGCACAAGATATGTACTTCGAGCTACAGCAGCAACAGCTTGCAGGGATCGACAACTTGAAGCTCAAGCAAGGACCATCTGTGACGCAAACATGAACTTCGCGCTACAGCGACGGCTGTCTGCGACACCCAGTGTGCTATGCACGCTACATCAACGACCATCCATGACACTCTCCAAACTCCTCACGTCCCCTTCCACCTTGAATGGAACTCGTTAGAGGCTACTGACTGGGTCTTTTATGAAAGACTTTCTAGAAATATCCATTCCTTAAAGGCTCAGCATCAAATTCAGGCTCTTTTTCAATGTTGTATCCGTCTTCATGAGCGTGTGCCTGATGTCTGGCCATTTCGTTCCTCTTTTTTTCTTGTCCCTCTGATACATTATTAATCCTCTTGTGTAATTTATTTATAGCATGCATGTGGTTCTGTATCTCATCTGAAAGATGGCAATTAAGCAGATCATGAAAACAATCATGTTAGTGTGGAATGATAAAAGCTATAGCAGGCAGATGTGTCTTTTGGAATAGAATATCATATAATAGGCCAAGTATTAAAAAAACAACAACAACGGGGCTGAAGCGATTCCAAAGACCAGCTACTAACTCAGAGGAAGTCTGAGGCGAGAAATTGATTGAATCCGGAAGGAGGAAGTGCGGTGAAACGTGAGACTGGGACTCCAGCGGTCAGGCAATTGAAAGATTGCTGCTAATGGAGGATGAGACCGTGCTCTGTGTGTCGCTGGGATCTGGGGACCAGGGGGTTCATCTGTAATGCTTTGTTGCAATTTAGATGCAGTCTCAATTGAGGACATGATGGAAACGTTCTATTTTTGTGAATCAGTGGTATGCGGTGGTAGCAGCGTGCGATGGAAAATAGAGATTTTATATAACAGGTCTTTATTAAGTTTTTCCCTGCTTCCCCGAAGTGCCTTACTGTTGACCAAAAAAGGATTTATTTTAGACTTTTACGATGCAGAAAATGATATCTAGAATCTCACCAAACTTCACAATCAGAACATGTGGACTGAATTGTCTGAATTGCAGCAAATATGCCTGAATTTACGTCTGTGACCAGATATCTATAACTGTTACTATCATTGTAACTGTCCAAATACATAGATTTTTTAAATACAAATTATAAATTCAGTGCCATAGATTCACTTCAGGGAAATATGTTGGCGGTACCAAACCATCCTTAGGAACAAGGCTTCGTCAACAACGCTTCACAATACAGGACCTCAGGTGTCTCGGGGCGCCAGACCTCTACTGTGCGGCAAACAATTGAATGGATTCCCCAGGCTTCATCCAACATGCCAATATAAATAGCACACTAGGGCTAATCCGCTAAGTTAAAATGGCTAAGGCTTCCAACTCCAGGGGCTGTATCATAGCCGCGTGCACAGGTGCGGTACCGAGCCTGACACTCGTTTTTAAGAACTTGCGTTGTCTACAACTCTTACGCTTAAAACTACCAGTTAGTGCACGCATACATGGCAACATTTTAGAAGAGGATAGTGGGAGATTTTAGAAAAATAATGGGGGATTGTCTTTCTCCCATTGACTTCTATCGAGGCCTGAATCGGGTCTACTGTCATGTTTAGGACTTGGTGTGCTGCGGCAGGACGCAGATGTAGGTTTTCTCCCCTTACCATCAGGAGCAGGGAGAAAGTGCAGGCAGAAAGTCTGTGACAAAAATGTTGTGCACTGGCCTGCAGGAGCAGGTTACTGGCAGTGATAACCACACGTCACACTAGACCATTCCTGCAGCCCGCCGAGGAATCGGGTTTTTGGATGCAGGAATCGGGAGTCCGGAGACTAGTCTTGACGCGGGTAGCCTCCCGCCTGAAGCTGGAGGGTTGACACGCATGCGCAAGAGCTGTAGACAGTTCAGCTGCAGCTCATGCCCTTCTTGCAGCGCTCCTGAGTTCGCGTATGCGCTGCCGACAGAGTTATTCTTCGGAAACAGACATGAGTCAGTTGTGTGTCTGTGCTCACGTGCATGACACGGCCACTGAATTCCTAGCCTCAACTTTGAGTACGGCTTATTGACCCACAGTGGTCATACATGAGGAATGATGGCTCGAGACATTGGTGCGCCCTACTGACATCTTTCATGGCACCCCATGACCTTCGTCTCCACGAATCCCCTCACTTCCACCGTCCAACACTGCCCCTCCCCCCTCCACTGGAGCAAGTGACAGGACACCAGGTACTTTACATTGGAAGTGTTATTAAAATTGAGCAGATTAATGTAGAGGGTTGTGATAAAGTGTGGCATTAGGCCAGGTATTTCGTATTCATTTGAGTGTGTGTAGAAGGGAGATGGCAGGTGGTGAGTGGGTGGGTGGCAGTCCGCCAAGTATCATTTTTTTACCTCCATCAGACCTGGGGTTGTGATCTTGAAGAAGGTGAACCCCAGACACTGCTACTTCTGCACTGCCTGCCTGTGTGGGAGAAGAGGATTTAGGGGTGTGAGCGCACACAACATAAACATTCCTGTTTAGTTACTTTGAATTAAGGGATTATTGTTTAACCTAATGGTGAAAGACATCATAGAAAACTCGAGCTTTGCTCTTGAGGTCTGTATCATTCATAACAACTCAGTGAACAAACCTAGTTACTCACAGTTATCCCCCTATGATTGTGTATATTCTGCCATGCAATAAAGCATGTATGTGGCAATCAAGCAAACATGTATAGAGCCCGGTAAGTCACCCTTTGGGTCTCGAGGCGCTTGTAGCTGCTGAGTGGTGGTATCTCATTTGAACATCCAGGTCTTCAGTCCTTTCCTGAATTGCTGGAGCAACGGGGGGGCGGTTCTTAGATGCAGGGGAGGGAGTTATATGTCTTGGCTGCCGGGTGCGAGAAGGAGCGTCCTCCCTCTTGGTCCGGCAGATCCGGGGGTTGACTGCTAGGAAAGGTGAATGTGTGTGAGAAAAGTAAATGTGAAAGCTGTGATCCTAATTTTAATTTTATGTGCCAGAAAAGGCTATAGAGTCATTTGTATAGATACACGGAGGTTTGGGAGTAGGATTGCCATAAAGAGCCTCAGCTGAGTAATTATCAGGGCCACTGAAATTATACGGCATGGGAGGACCAAATTATGTGGCAGGGTTGACTAAATTATGTGGGAAGAAAAGGCGGATTATGTGGCGTGATGTGGCACATACTGTGGTAGTAAACCTTAATTATTTTCTTATTTTTATCCTTTTTAACACTATCTGGACATAGGTTACTTCTCATTAGCACCTGTTTAACACCTAAATATAGCATTAAGGAACAAAAAGGGGACCAGTCAACCTATGCACTGGGACTTCCACTGCCCAGCAACGTGTCGCTGCAATTTTAGTAACTTTTGAACCATTTAAGCTCGAAACTATTTGTTTGTTTTGTTAAAACCCGCAGGATATGCAGCAGATGATGGATTGTGTGGCAAATGCGGTAAATCTGTAATTATGCAGTAAAACGCCGCTGCCGCACAATCGCATAATTCCAGTGACCCTGATGATCCACAAAAAGTGAAAGATCCGGAGACCAAACGTTTTCTGTTTAATGTGCATAAACTATGTAAAACTGAACTTAAGTTATTTAGTTGAACATTTCTTCGCTTCCTACTGATGTTCACTTTTTTGTCGTTTCATTTAGTAACGCATCTCTGAGGTAAACATGTTCTTCTCTTCCGTTGCAGCTTTGATGTGGACAATGGCACATCATCGGGACGCAGTCCCCTGGATCCCATGACGAGCCCCGGGTCAGGCCTCATTCTACAGGCCAACTTTGTCCACAGTCAACGCAGGGAGTCCTTCCTGTACCGGTCAGACAGCGACTATGACCTGTCACCAAAGTCCATGTCCAGAAACTCCTCCATAGCTAGCGACATGTAAGTATTCCACAGTTAATACAAATGGCAGATACACTGTGAGCGCCTGACAGAGAGGTCTGTTTAGTGCTCCATTTGCGAAATGGAAACGAGTGCTACGGAATTTTGTGTCGACTCGTAGGCGCTTTGTTGAACTTTTATGACCTGATTTGCATGCCTTAAGTTAAATACCTATTGGTTCATAGATAACTTGATGACTGGATAATGATGTACTTACCGATTACAAGTTTAATTACAACTTAAGTGGAAATCCCATTAGGGCGGAAATAATAGTTTGTGTCTGAATCAGAATTGTACATTTTGCAGTAATTACCACCTCAGCCGGTTTTTATCCTGCATAGTATGTGCCAAGTAGAACCTGGTGGCATTATTGCAGAAAAAGCACGGCGGTGTGATTGTTTGCACCTCGGAGCTGGACAATCATTTTGGGTACATCATTTAGACCAAGATTTAAGGTGCTGAACCTGGAAGGATAGAGCAATGCCCCCCCTCCCCCCCCCCGGCAAATACTGCGCCCCCAGGATCGATTTTTCCACGTGCTATTCTACGGCACCCAAAGAGCACAGTGGGTGGAGTAAGTCCCGTTTTGTTGCTGTGGTGACTTTTTACAGTGTATGAATGAATAGCAGAAATGCATTCTATTCTGAAATCGCCCTTAGAAGGCAGGCATGGATGTTCTGTGCGTGCTTATGGAGACGCCCACTCTGGTCATGTGATATGCCTATTTATTAGCAGGGCATGAAATATTCAGGTTTAACCAAAGCGCGAAACTGTCTGTATTTATAGGTCGCTAACAAGAGCTGCGATACTGTAGACAAGTAATTAGGGCTCTGCTCTACTGACGTAACTTCATTTGCTTTCCTGTCTGTACATTGTATAATGACAAAACAACTGCGTGTTGATTAAACGGTGCTGGTGAAATCCCAGTAGGTATATGTGTTCTACATGTATAGTATATACAGGAAACAACAGTATATTGATCAGCTGGAGTCAAGTAAAATGAAGTTCAAAACGTTGTTTAAGTTCAATGTAAAAAAAAACGGAAGACAAAAAAATCAGTGGGGATTGTAAATACCCAGTACTGGGGAATTTGCCCTTCAGCCCTCTTTTTTAGAATCATTTTGAATCGATTTACACACAGCTCTCCAATACTTTTAAAATTATTTCTTAATGCGCTTGCTGTTTTAGGTTTTATGGTTCAGAATGGAAAATACTGAATTCCTAATATTATTTTTCCAGCTTCGACCCAAAAATACAGTCCAGGGGGTAAAAACTAGCCAGGTGGCAGCCTCACACCTGAGGCACCACGTGACCTAGACACGCTCCAAAGACTCTCCCCTCTTTCCCTCGGACCTTCTGCATGTCCAGGGGGGACAATAAAGGAGAGGCACTCTCTCCCCTCCCCCACCTCCCACTGCCCATTCTGTCTCAGTCCCTTCATTTTCAGTGTGCCTCTTGGGCGGTCTAGTTCGCAGAAGGAAGGATTTGCATAAAAGTTATAAAACAAAATACCATGCATTAAAAGCTTTATTCGTTTGATATATATATTTTTTAATTTATGCATATTTTGCATAGTCTTAAACATGAAGGAATTTTCTTTTCAATCTTCTTTTCAAGCTGACTCGTGGCCGAATTGTTAGCAAAAAATTATGGGTGAGGTTTGACAATCTCTTGTCATTCCAACCCCAGGTGTCCGCGGCGGTGGGCACTTGTTTTGGACTGCTTTGGGCCTTAAAGAAATTTCTCTTTCTTCTTCCTTTGCCTTCCAGAAAGATGGTGGTTCATGCTCTCGTCACCTGTAGGTTGGACGGTGCTAATGTTTTGTACCTGGGTCTTCCTGAGCATTTGATCAATAGGCTCCTGGTCGTTCAAATTACAGCACGTTTGCTCATTGGTGATCATCACACTGGCAGACTGTCAGCGGTGACCAGCGCAGGTGGGAGCGGTGGGGCGTGGCGGTGTGGGAGGGGGGCGTCGACAGACGATAGAATAGGTCAAATTAAATAAAAGCGATTCCTTTTTCTGTCAACGCCCCACCGCGCTTACCTTCACCGGCCGTGACTGCTGCCTGTAAAGGATTGAATACTTTACTCATCGTTCGCTTTGGCCCACAGGGTGCTTTGTTTCGGCTGGCTCCCAGTATCTGATAACTGGGTTGTAACCCTATTCTCCAGCAAGAGTTCTGCCTTCTTCGCAGCCTGTTCTTGCTGTGGTTCCCAGCGTCAGGGGCTCTGAAGGGGAGGCCCTTCCTTTCTCTTATGTGGCCCCGTCAGTGTGGTATCGGCTTCCTTGGGTGAGCTCTGAGTCATCTTTGAGGAGAAAGATTAAAACTTGGTTATTTACGTTGGTATAACTGGTGTCTTTGTACTGTTGGTCTTTAGCACTGGGGTACTACTAGGAGCATCTGGGTGCTGTATCCATACATTCATTCATTCATTCATACACATTTTGAATATTTTAAACATGAAGGAATTTGATGTGATACATGCGCTGTCAGGGGTTGGCACACACAAAGCATCAGTGTTAGTCAGTGTTTTTTTATCCTGTATGAACTGCAGGGTGAACCTCATGTTCCCTCCTGTGCTTCTGTGGGGCAGGCTGCTGGAGTTCCACGTTAGACCCTTACTCTGGCCGAGCTGTGCTCTAATACTGCAGCTTATTCACTGTTCATACTTCACCAGCATACCTGGCAGAATGTTTCCCCTGGAAATACTGCACATTCCGTGTTTGGTAACAAAGAACTGGGGGAAATGTGTGCTATTACCACATTATCCACTATTCTGCGGGGCAGGACTCACAATGGAGATGGGCAGTCTCAACCAGATAAATATGGCATCTCGAGGGGCCACTTTTTAATGGGTACAGGAATACCTCTCAAAATCCTGGGGGGCTCACACTGGATCCAGAAAGGCATAATGTAGTCAACGATTTTAATGAAGTGTGATTCTTTAATGCTTGCCATTTGTAAACACCTTACTCTAGCTATAATATTTTGTTTTAAAACATCACTGCGAGGTTGACAGATTAACAAATAGCAGTTCTTCATTTTAGACCTGGCATGCGTTATATGATGCAATGATGTGTACATTTGGTGTACGATTGTAATGACATTTGAATGTTGTTTTCCTATTGCCCTGACTGTTACAGTTTAGCTGTTTTGTAGTGCTATGAATAACACGTTGTAAAATTTACCGAATGATATCAAACGAAGTGCCACTCACTCTGTTGATTTTGGAAGGTTGAGGTTCGAAGTGCCACTCACTCTGTTGATTTTGGAAGGTTGGGGTTCGAAGTGCCACTCACTCTGTTGATTTTGGAAGGTTGGGGTTCGAAGGGCCACTCACTCTGTTAATTTTGGAAGGTTGAGGTTCGAAGTGCCACTTACTCTGTTGATTTTGGAAGGTTGAGGTTCGAAGGGCCACTCACTCTGTTAAATTTGGAAGGTTGGGGTTCGAAGTACCACTCACTCTGTTAATTTTGGAAGGTTGAGGCTCGAAGTGCCACTCACTCTGTTAATTTTGGACGGTTATGGTTCGAAGTGCCACTCTCTCTGTTAATTTTGGAAGGTTGAGGCTCGAAGTGCCACTCACTCTGTTGATTTTGGAAGGTTGAGGCTCGAAGTGCCACTCACTCTGTTGATTTTGGAAGGTTGAGGTTCGAAGGAAGTGCCACTCACTCTGTTAATTTTGGAAGGTTGGGGTTCGAAGTGCCACTCACTCTTAATTTTGGAAGGTTGGGGTTCGAAGTGCCACTCACTCTGTTGATTTTGGAAGGTTGGGGCTCGAAGTGCCACTCACTCTGTTGATTTTGGGAGGTTGGGGTTGGAAGTGCCACTCACTTTGTTGATTTTGGAAGGTTGAGGCTCGAAGTGCCACTCACTCTGTTGATTTTGGAAGGTTGAGGCCAGCAGTGCCTCAGTGGGGACTTCAGGCTTGTTTCTAGCCAGGACAAAATGGCCGACACGTAGCCTTTCCAGAAAAGTACAAAACCTAGCCAAGCCAACCACGCTGGAGCAGAGTTGCCCCCCCGAGATTGGTATTTACTGCTCTCTACCCAGAATGCACTGGGGGGGGGGGGAGGCTACTCTCCATGTCCAGCAACTGGAAAGATACAACCTCCAGGGGCCTGTTCGAGGAAATCTTGTGTTACCCCAGAGACCGCCCTGGAACACAAAGAACAAGGGCGGAAGTATACGGTGGTTTTAGGGCTGCCTTGTGTCCTAACGGGCAGCTTACATAGTCCCCCTTGCACCCGTCATTTCTATAAACAACTTAAGGGATGCAATCAGGTCAGAGTAACCCTAACAATAATGATAACATTGCATTTACCATTCAATATCCATGTGGCCAAAATGATATATATTGTGTTCATGAATATTTCAGACACAAAAAACTAAACATGAATGACCTCCCCCCCCCCATCTGCTCCAACCCTCTTGACATAATTTACAAGAGAAAGCCAGTAAGTATCTTCCCTGGTTATCACTCTTGCCCCTACAAGCCATGACCCCTCTACTGAGAGGTGTGCGGGTAGAGGCCAGGGCTAGGTCTCTCCATCTCCAGGCGCACCGAAGAGAGTACCTGAGACGAGGCACCGGGTCTGCTGGTGGAGTCTCTATATATGTGAGGCCAGAGAAGCACTAGAAGAAAAAAAAAAATTCACTGGGGGGGGGGGGGGGGGGGCAAAAGATACAGAGGCATGGATGGTCACATCTGTCTGGATGCTCTTCCCTACATCCATTTACATATCCTACAGGTGAACATAATTGTGAGTAATTGTACTCCATAGTGATCGCTCAAACGTATATACATATCACAAGTTGGCACAAAGTCTGGATGTTGCTTAAAAACACAACCAAAGTTCTTATGATCAATGCTAGTCATTTAACCATAGGCGCTGGGAGTGGGGGTGCGGGGTGGGGTGGGGCTAGGCCCCCAAAATAAGCATGCTGAAGCTCAAGAGATGAATGAGCAATAGAGATACCCTTACATTGTGTCTATAACTTGTAACATGTGCTGCGCGTTCAGAGGGCACACGTTAGGTTATGTTACTGAGACCCATAGCTGCTTCTTCTTTTAACACTAAGATTGAGGTTTTCTTTCTCCGACTGCAAAGTCAGAGGATTTTGCAACGAGAAACGCTTGACATTCCAGCTGGGACACAGGGAGGATGAAAGGCTCTCCGATGGCAGTCTCTGCAACACACAACACTTTTACATACACCTAAATGAACGGTACACATATTTCAGAATATTTCAGCAGTCAGCAAAGCACAAATGAAGCACACATTTGTCATTCTAAAGTGTGATAGAAATAAAGATTGTCATAGGATCCAAGCAAATGAAGACACTACTTGCTGATGGTAAATATTTGCTGAAAACCAATATCCATCCATTCCCGTTTGTGTAGTATATCATGTTATCAATCAGACTATCTGATTGTGCAAATGTGATGCCCATTAAATGGTGGTGCCCTATCACTCCATGCTTTAGTAATGTATGTGAGGCCGTGTGCTCCAAAGTACTCCACCAGCTCCTTGCCACACCCTTACCGCGCCTGCTGGATTGGGGTGGCTCATATGCTAGACTTTGTCTTGGTGTGAAGCGAGGATTGTTCACAGTCCCTATATCCTCAGAGATGTAACATTGATCGCAGGACCCCTACTCTAACAATGGTTCCAGCTGCACTGCTTGTACCTGCTTGCAAATGGAAATAACCTTAGCAAAGCTTTTTGAACAGGTGAAGGTAGGAATGCTTCATAAGGAGACGAATGTGACAATACTAAGTAATGTCTAACAAATGCACTGGTTAGTTTATTCAGAGACTGCCAAGAGGCAGTGGGGGGCGGTGGGTGGGTAATTGCAGTGGGGTTTTGAATTCAGATTGGTGGATGCTGTGTTTCTGTTGCAAGGCGTCTTACACAAGGGAAACATCCTTTCCCCACAGTCTTAACAATGACCAGCCTTTACAACAAAGTCACTACCCCATATGCAACATTACTATGCATTACTTTACCACGCAAGTCGTTACAACGACTTGCTGTAGGGGCTGCGTTGTTGGGCTGAGGTTGGATTTTTAAGTCTAACACCTTCCCTACTGTTGTGTAGACTGATGTTGGAATAGTAATTTATACTATTCCAAAGTCCAACGCCCCCTAAAGCCAGTTGTTATAATGACCTGCGTGCTAAAGTAACATGTGATAACGTTGCAGGCGGGGTACTGGCTGCGTTGTAAAGGCATGCAGGGTAAATGCCTCATACAAGCCTTGCACAATGCTGGGGCGTGCTAGGAAGTAAAAAAAACTCTGTAAGAGCAGCAGGGGGCCTAATACCATACTTAGGGGAATAAATAGATTAGAATAACTCTTCACACAGGAGTATTACATGGCTGGAGGAAACGCGTCGCTTATGACTCCAGGTAAATCACTTAGGTACATTGTAAATCACACCTGAACTGAATGTGTGCAGATTTCAATCCTTCTCTAGCTAACTGTTCGCTATTTCTCATCCTCCTCTAACTTTTCACCAACCACACTGCCCGCTGGTGGCCCTCAATGATCTGCACGGGTTCGTCACTCCCTGGACACCACCCTCTCGTGCTATCTTCTCCTTCATTTTCTTTTATCATTGCATTAGGATGTTGTGTTTAACTCCTGTATTCAGTCCTCACAGCCACTGCTGCAGGATTCCAAATAAGCCATATTGGATACAAGTGAGCATCTTTTTTTCTTCAATAGCAAGTCATTAACCAACATGTTAGTAGTATGTAATCTGGACTACTTTAACAATCTACTGGTGGGACTCCCACAATAGTCACTATCTCTCCTCCATACGATGAATAATTCCACTAAATCCCTGCTATTGTTTTTGCCTTGTCCCTCACTCTCCCCTGCACACAGACACAACTCAGGCTGGCTTTTAGCCAAGCACAGGGCACGGTACAGCCCTCTTGCTCCGGGTGGTTCCAGGCTGCATATCTTCCCAGTTAGTCACTCATCACACATCATCTTGCACTTTACAGCGAGTCAAAGTTCAATCCCTGACTGTACCCAAGCCTCCCGGTGCCCTTTTCAAGTTTCACTCTTATGAATTACTTGCCCCACTGCCCATGGAATGTCCTTTTCTACATATATGAGATGTACATCTCTTGTCACGAGTTAAAAACAACCCTAGACACTCACTTCTCCAGGTAGGAAATCTGACGCTATTCAGATCTGCAAGGTTTACGTCATATTCTTGACATCATTTCTATCCTACTCATCTTTGCAATTAATGTAAATATGTATATTAGCTAAATACATTTGCTTAATGCATGTGAAGCACATCTGTCATCTATGAATCCACTAATCAGCTTCACTGTGCAACAAACGCCTCCATTACGCAAATCATCTTCACCTTATATACCCTCATTTCCAATATATAAACAGTGCCGTCATCCGTGGTTCATAAATATAAAGCAATACTCTTACCAGTGCCTAATTTGTACAATATTAAGTGCGAGGGTCCAGGATATTTCTCTGCCGCCCACTGCTGCTTGTGCCCTTTCAGGTCCCTGCCAGGCCTCCTAAATGCCAGTACCAACGACACCCACCATTACAGTCCCACAAATGTTACACTTTAGACTGCACTTGGTGATCCACAGCGTTAATAATGTCCTGAGCACCCTCCTGTTATTTTCAATAGTACATCGAGGTGATAAGCATTTTGTTCATGTTCCTTAAAAAAAAATAAAAAAATAGACTGACTGCACCACCATGTGGTGGTCTGCCTTAAATATGTGCCCGTGTTACCAAATACGTGCAGGTGCCGAGCAGCGGAAAACATAGGCACAAATTAAGCACTGGCTCTTACCTGTTCTCATCAACCAAGTCAGCAAATACCACAAATCTATGTCTACGTGATCATCTCATTTGTTAACGGCCTTATTTACCTCGTGCTGCTATATGCAGCTCTAGTGTTAGAAGGGCTACAATTTCTAAATATATACAAATCTATATTAAATGTTTTTTTAGCTACACCGGAATGCAGTTCCTGTCCAGTTAAATTAAAATAAGAATAAATATGAAAACAGTTAAGCCAGAAATATTTGAACACAACATATATAAAATAGCTAACCACTGCCGCACACATCTAAAATGCATGTGTACATCACCACAGCTGACTGCCGACATTCACTGGAATATTCCTTCCCTGCCTTATTTCCTGAAGCATTGCTGAGCTGTGTCCGCGACAATGGACCGAGGAGGCGATTCTACTATAAATACAAGAAATCATACCTATGACTAAAATGAATAAAATCTATATGTTTAAACAGCTAACCAATTATCGACTTTCTACATACCAAGGCTCTATAGCCGCCACAACCCAGGTCCACTAACAGCCAGCAAACTAAGCTTGATCCAAAGGAACATGAAGATCCTCCCCAAAACATGCCCCATGACCTTCATGCCCCACACCCTCAATGCCAGCACCTGGCCGACTCATAGCCCTTCTATACCCTCACTATTGGCACCCGGTGTGCCCACTCCCCTTCAAGTGCCTTCCCCTACACCAGCTTCGACCCTTACTGCACAGGTGCAGGACACAGGCGCTCACATAGCTCTGACCACCCTAGATCTCCAGCACTGATGTCTAGCCACTTGACACCTCTTCCCCGGCCAACCCAGAATTGAACTACACTTAGCCAGAAACACCCCAAGAAACCATGACAGATAACCAATTGCTGATCTTTGAGAGCCACAAAGGGATCTGTGCCACAAGAGCAACCGGTCCTAACTTGCCCTCTAATAGTTCAACCGATGCAAAGGACAACGGGAAGCCCTCCAGCCTCAAAGTCACCCTCTTCAATGCAAGATGCTAGAAAACACTGTAATATATATCCAGGACATGATTACAGGCATCAGCGGATAAAACGCCGCAACGCGTCTCTAGCCCAGGCGCTCTCTTCTTCTGTGGCTCTTACAAATAACTAGCTACATTGTAAAGCAGCATGTCAGATTCCCAGGAATGTCTTTCTCGCACACCCCATAAAAGACCCATGAGAAGAACCAGACATTCTGGCTGACTTTAGACCCAACTATGGCTTACCATATTAGCGCAGGTGCTAGAGACACTCGTCGCCAAACATGTTCCTTCCCATTTGAAATATTACTGTTTCCTCGGTGATTTCAAAACCAGCTTATGAAAATGTTGTGGGACATAAACTAAAATACTTAACATAAGAGAACTTTCCTGCACACTCCTGTACTAATGGTGTATTTGTGACAATCAACAATGTTTACTGTAAGATTTCTATCCAATTGGCACTGGGCGTGGTGACTGGCATGCAAAGGAGGAGACACCACACAGTTATCAAAGCTGGGTGCCGACTGACCACGAGCGGTCACGCCCCTTTCTTTATTTATGCACGCTCCACCCGTCGGCATGAGCGCGTGGGTGCGACATATCCGGCGTCTGCCGGGACAATATGCTGGACCACTAACTTATTACATCCCATCCCAACTTACAAAGTCCTTCAGGCGGGAGCTTGGTCTGGGGTTCTCTCTGTCTGTATCTGGGGTGACCACCCCGGACAGCAGATTGGGATTCCAGTGGTCCAGATGCTGTCATTGTTGCCTCTCCGGCCCCTGCTGTCGTTGCTTCCGCCTCCCGGCATGTTTCGCTGGGTGCCGCAGGGGGCGTTTGCGGCACGCTGTTCACTTCGGGCTCCTCTTGCTCTGTTCCCCTGTTCTCTACTGCGTCTTGGACACTATCGGCTTCCATACTGGAGGGAGGTTCGGACACTTTCTTGAAGCAAGAGATGTTTCAGGTCACATTCTCTCCTTCTTTCTCTATGGTTATCATGGTCCCCTTGACACCGACTACCGTCCAATGGCCTGGTTCGTACCTGGTTCGGAACTTTACTCTTGGTCTCCTATCTTTCATTATTACGGTGTCCCTTCTTTGTACGTTCCGGGGTGCCGCCCTCCTGGTCCAGCTGGCGGCAAGATTTTGCTTTTCCCTCCGCTCGAGGACGTCTTTCTCACTGTATGGTGGCGGGGTCCACCGTGGGCAGACAGGGAGAGTGTCACGACGGACCCCGTTGAACATCAGCGACCACGGTGTACGGCGGGTGGTACGTTGGGGGGTGCTTCTATACTTTCAGAGGAACAGTTGCAGGTGCCGCTCGGCTCTGCATTTTCTGCCACAGCAATTCGCGGGGCTTTATTGAGGGTCCTCATTAACCTCTCAATCTCCCCGTTGGCTTGTGGCCATTGCGGGGTGATACGGCGATGTCGTATACTGCATGGATTTATGGAATTCGTGTCCTTGGAAAGGAGGCCCATTGTCGCTCTTGATCTCTTCTGGGCACCCGAACATTGCATAGGTCTTCCCGACTACTGCGGCAACCCTGGAGAATGCGGTGGAGCTGACGACCTCTACCAGGCGATATTTGGAGTAGCTGTCGATTATGACTACAGTCGTCCGACCATCGGGAAAGCTCCCAAAATCGATGCTCACTTCTCCCATAGGGCCTTCCCATGCTCTTCTGTCTGAACGGGTGCCGATCTTTCCGAGGCGCTGGTTAACTGGCAGGCTGGGCATCTTCTGACAGCTTCTTCCATCTGGGCCTCGAGTCCTGGAAACCACACCTTTTCTAGCATCCAGGCCTTCATCTTCTCAATTCCTTGGTGTCCACCGTGAGCCAGTTGGGTTGCCTGATGTTGTAGGGCCACCAGTACAATGATTCGGGATCCTCTTAGCAGAATCCCCCCTTGGGTTATGCGTAGCTCGTTCCTGATCCTCCACATCTTCATGAGGCACCCCTTCTGAGGCCCAGCCCAACCTTTGGCAGATTGCAAGAACTGTTGCCAGGGTCCTCCTTGGGCGGCCACAAGTACTTTGGTGATTACAGGATCCCCTTCCGCGGCAGTAGCAACGTCCTCTAGCGTCAGAGCTTTTGGGCACGTAATGGATACCTGATATATTCAGGTCTAGTTTGCGCTATATAAAACTCTATAAAATGAAAAATTAAATAAATAAATGGTTGAAATCATGTTCAGGTGGGCTTTGAGCGCCTCGATGTCTGATTCTTCACCTTGATGATATTGAGAGGAAATCAGCTGGATTCTTGGCACTTGGTCGGTAGGCTACTTCCATTTCGTATTGTTGGAGTCCAATGGCCCATCGCTCAATCCCCGGGGTGGGTGTGGTGCTGATCCTCTGAACAGCGGCACCAATGGCTGGTGGTCTATAATGACCTTAAATAGCTGACCGCAGACATATAAATGAAAATGACGGCACGCCCAGCGGATGGATGTATGTCGTTACAACGCACACTTTTACAACGCATGCACTTACAACGCATTTTTTACAACGCAAAATCCATTACAACGCATTCCATTACATAGCATGACACTACAACGCATTTTTAAAAACTACCTTTACAACGCATTCCATTACAACGCATACTACCTTTACAACGCATACCATTACAACGCGTAATATTAAATTGCATTTAAGGTAAGTATTAGATAGTATAGGGGTAAAAATTACTTTTCTAACTCCAGGGGGTGCAACAGTAGGGTAAGTGTTGGATAGTATAGGGGTAAAAATTACTATTCTAACTCCAGGGGGTGCAACAGTAGGGTAAGTGTTGGATAGTATAGGGGTAAAAATTACTATTCTAACTCCAGGGGGTGCAACAGTAGGGTAAGTGTTGGATAGTATAGGGGTAAAAATTACTATTCTAACTCCAGGGGGTGCAACAGTAGGGAAAGTGTTGGATAGTATAGGGGTAAAAATTACTATTCTAACTCCAGGGGGTGCAACAGTAGGGTAAGTGTTGGATAGTATAGGGGTAAAAATTACTATTCTAACTCCAGGGGGTGCAACAGTAGGGTAAGTGTTGGATAGTATAGGGGTAAAAATTACTATTCTAACTCCAGGGGGTGCAACAGTAGGGTAAGTGTTGGATAGTATAGGGGTAAAAATTACTATTCTAACTCCAGGGGGTGCAACAGTAGGGTAAGTGTTGGATAGTATAGGGGTAAAAATTACTATTCTAACTCCAGGGGGTGGAGCAGTAGGGTAAGTGTTGGATAGTATAGGGGTAAAAATTACTATTCTAACTCCAGGGGGTGCAACAGTAGGGTAAGTGTTGGATAGTATAGGGGTAAAAATTACTATTCTAACTCCAGGGGGTACAACAGTAGGGTAAGTGTTGGATAGTATAGGGGAAAAAATTACTATTCTAACTCCAGGGGGTGCAACAGTAGGGTAAGTGTTGGATAGTATAGGGGTAAAAATTACTATTCTAACTCCAGGGGGTGCAACAGTAGGGTAAGTGTTGGATAGTGTAGTGTAATATTATGCGTTGTAATGGTATGCGTTGTAAAGGTAGTATGCGTTGTAATGGACTGCGTTGTAAAGGTAGTTTTAAAAAATGCGTTGTAGTGTCATGCTATGTAATGGAATGCGTTGTAATGGATTTTGCGTTGTAAAAAATGCGTTGTAAGTGTAGTGCGTTGTAAAAGTTGCGTTGTAAAGGTTGTTCCCCCCAGCGGATGGCCAGGGATTTGCGCATAGTGCTCCTCAGTGGGTGAGAGTGCCTTGCTGGCGTATGCCAGGGTCGCCCATCTTCCTGGCTCCTTTTCCTGGGTTAGCACTGCCCGAGGCCTACGGGGCTGACTTCGACTAGTACTTCCGTCTGCTTGGTAGGGTCGAAATATACCAGAGTGGTTTGGTCAAGGAGGGTGATCTTGATCCTCTGGAATGTTGTCTCTTCCAGAGTCCCCCATTTCCACATTGCGTCTGTTCGGTGAGGTTTCGGAGTGGCTCTGTGATGGTGGCCAGTTCGGGGATGAATTGGCAACAGAACGTGGCCATCCTGAGGAAGCTTCGTACTTCGAACACTGTCACAGGCACTGGTGCGTCCTTGATCGCTTGGGACTTCTGCAGATCCACTCGGATGCCTTCCTGATTGAACAGGTAGCCGAAGAACTCTATCTGCTTTTGGAAAAAAAGGCACTTCTTCCTGTGCAGGGTGACGCCATGGTCTTGAAGCCGCTTTAATGTAGCTCTCAGATGGCAGTAGTGTTCATCCGCGGTTTCCAAGTAGATGAGGATATCATCACTCACATTCAACCCCCTTGGTAGGCCGGTCAGGATCTCCCTCACTGTGTCCTGGAACACCTCAGCTGCCGATGATATTCCGAAGTTGAGGCGTTTATACCTTCTCAGCCTAAGGTGGGTACTGAACGTGGTGATGTAGCTGCTCTCTTTGGCTAGGACCAACTGGTGATAACCTGCGTTCAGGTCTAATTTTTAAAATCAACGGGACCCGTTGACGTCGGCCACAATGTCGTCCATAGTTGGTGTGATATTGTGTTCGCGCCGGATGGCCTAGTTGGGGAGGCGCATGCCTGTGCACAGCTTGATTTTTCCAGGCTGTCGGGGCTTTTTGGCTATCACTATGGGGGACACCCACGGTGTGGGTCCCGAGTCTTTTTCAATACCCATTGGTCTTCTAGCTTTTGTAGCTCTTATTCCACCAGCGGTCTGAGGTGGAAGGGAATTCTCCTGTGGCCAAGTGCCATAGGTGTGATCGACGGGTCGATTTGCAACTTGACTGGGGCCTTCGTGAGTCATCCTAGGCCTTGGAACAGGTTTGCGAATTGGTCTAGTAACTCTTTGGCTTGGTTCCCCTGCACACTCTCAAACATTACCAGTCCTAGATCTTCTGCAGCGTGGCTGCTCAGTAGGGTATCGGCCTCTTGGTTAATGACGTGAATGTCGGTGGTGATCTCGTTGTCCTCTGATCGTATCGGCACTGTCATTTTGCTGCGGAGTGGCGAATCGCTTTTTTTGTTTTGGAGGGTTTAAACTTTGGTTTGTGCCTCAGTCGGTTACATTGTTGGATCCCCATGACTTTCACTGATGCGCCGGTGTCGATTACTGCGCTCACTTTCGACCCGGCGATCTTTACTGTGCACGTGGGCTGTGGCCTTCTCCATTTCTTAAGTGCTTGCGTGAACGAGACCAGGTACATTTCTCCTTCGTCGTCCTCAGTGGATGAGTCATCTGCTCGGTAGGTGGCTCGCTCATTTTTTCTTCCCCCTTGGGAGGATGCAAGGGAAATGCTTGACAGCTGTCTTTTGAGATTTCACATGGGCCTGGCTCCTCTCCTGTCTTTGCGCGGGCCATTTCGTCTGCACATGGAGGTGAAGTGGTTTGGTATGCCGCAGTTGGTGCACGTCTTCCCTTGGGCGGGGCTCATATGTGGTGGATGTTCTTCATGTCCACAGTACCCGCACTGGCCCCTCTGGGTCTGGGGCAGGCGGTCCCATGGCCTGCTCCCTTTGTCTCGCGTTGTGACGGCATCGGCCCGCTCTGTTTTGATGGTCGCGCTCTTTTCGGTTGTGCGCGCCAGCGCCAGGTCCATCTCGCCTGCCCGCGCTGCTGACAGGTCGTGCATCCTGGCCATGACCAGTACGTCATTTCAGGGGTATGTTTGGCTGCCTTAGTATGAGCCTGCGTAGCACCTTGCTGCATACTCCTTGGATGAGCTGGGCTTGAATGTCTTCTGCAGCCCTTTCGTCAAAGAGATGCATGCTTGCTAGCTCACTCAGTCTTGTGTGGAAGGCATTGATGGATTCGCCTTCCCTTTGCCTGACTTGTCGCAACTTGAATCTCTCATAGTCAGGGTTCAGTTGGGGGTCAAAATGCGCATCGAGCGCTGCCACCCCTGCGTCGTCGGCTGGGCCACCTGTGTTTGGGAGTTGTTTGAATAACAGGTAGACTTCCTCCCCTGCATAGTGGAGCAGGAGTGACCGCTCGACTGCCCCATCTGTTTCCCTGGTGGCTATAAAGTAGTTTTCCATACGTTCCAGACACTTTTTCCACCTTGGGGACGCCATTGGGGGGGTCAGCCGCCTCGCTGAAAGGGGGCAGCACGCCTGTGGGCGCATTTTGTGTGATAATGCGGATTGGTGCCAGGTTCTCATCGGGGTTGTCTCCCATCTCTTCCTGGTTGTCGCGTCCTAGCGCTGTCGTGTGTGGTGAATGCCGGTTCTGTGCTGCGGGGAGATGTTCTGTTGTGCCCTTTGTGCTTATTCCCCAGGGGCTTGCTATTGCCGCTCTGTGGGGTTATGTAGCTGAGCCTGTTGTTTTTGCTTTTCTTTTTTTCCTTTTCCAGCATGATTGAATTGCCACTTGTGCAAGGCCTGCACACCCCAGAAGGTCCCTACCCCTCTGTTCTTCAGGCCCCGTGGGCGGCGCCTATGCGGCCGCGTGAGCTGTCTTGTGTATAATTGCAGCTGTGCGTGAGCATCAATATGGGAGCGAGGGGCTGCGCCTTACCCGCAGTCTCAGGACGTATCTCCGGGGCCGCCGCTGTGACCGCTTTCACCCTGCCCTCTGCTGGCCCGGGGCGGTGTGCTCGTTTCCCGATGATGCATTGCGGGCTGCTGCAAGGGCTGGTGCACGATGGAGCACAGGAGCGTGAGTTCGGCTCCGTCATCGCCAGGGTAAGGTTTCTATCCAGTTGGCACTGGGCGCGGTGACTTGGTTACATGCATGCAAATGAGGAGAGACTCCACAGTTATTAAAGCTGGATGTCAACTTACCACGAGCGGACAAGCCCCTTTCTTTTAATCATGCGCACTCTGTGAGAAGTTGACCTGATGTATGATGTCACTAGTTCTAGTGTACACCTTATATCAGTCCAAATACCCTTATGGTGATTGGTTGTAAAGTAAACCTTATAGACCAGCTATCCTAGTGGTAGCATGGACAAGAGCAGTCTTAGGCTAAACTCTGAATGGCATGTGAAGCCAGCTGTGATACCACATATAATCCCTTGAATACCAAACGAAAGGACACCACAACAGATATATATATAAAATAAAGTGTATTTATTCTAGTCAAACCCTCAGCACTCTTTATGAGATTAGAGGTAAGTACAACACAGTCTTATTTAAGCATACATTAAGTCACACAGGTAAGTAATACAGTTAGGCCCTAGGGGCCACGCAAACCATATACTAAGTAAGTGGTATAAGGACCCCTGTCACGGAAATAGGATAGGCCTAGGCCTAGGGAATCGCTGGGGCTACACTATACTACCAAAGGTTAGGAAGTGGGAGGCCCACGGGATTCAGGTGCAGAGTGGAAACACTCACGCGTAATGCTTAAAAGTCAATAGCAATAGTACAGTTTAGAAATCGATAGATTTAGGACACTTCCGGAGTAGCTAGGAAGTCAAGACTGGAAAACTAGACACTAGGATAGTCACTATCCTGATGAGCACCGGAGTACCCAAGTTACCTAGCCCACAGGCTGCGGGTGCATAGGGGTGAAGTTGCGTCGGGTTTCGTCGTCGACTCCTATGGATGCCTGAAGAAAGATGCTGACAGGCAGTCAGTGAAGAGTGTCCGGTGGATCCCAAGGCTGGGATCAAGAAGAGAGGAGACCTGCAAGCAGAAGGGACAGAGTCAAGGTCACTAGCCAGTGACCACGTGGAACCAGGAAGGGACCAGGCGATGTCGTGAAGATTGCAGGTGAAGGTGAAGCTTGTCGCTGCAGCCAGGAGGACCAGGAAGCGTCGAGGACGACCAGGACCAGGAGGCGAGCTGTCCCACGAAGGCTCTTGCTGTCGGCGGCGTCGAAGTTGGACTAGGACTCACCAAGCCTTGGCAAGCGGAACCCACGCAGAACAGAGGACTTGCTTCTGGTGCAGACCAGGAAGGTCTGGGGTGCTTCTCTTTTTCAAAGGAGCAGGAGCCAGTCTGGAGGAGCCAAACCAGCGATGAAGATTTCAGGGTGCATCGTCACAAAGGCCACTAGCCAGCGGGCAAGCAACCGGACAGACGCGGCAAGCAGGAAAATGCTGAAGGGCCCCACGCAGAACTCGTGGAGTGTGGGGGGCTGATCTTCGGTGCAGATGGTGCTTGGGGGTGGGGCTTCTCAATCCCCGGTGCACAACTTCGAGGGTGCCTCAGAAGCTGCGCTTGAAGATACTAGCCACTTTTCCCAGGTAGCCGGTCCCACGTCGCTCGTCGCCTCCACGGATCTCAGCTCTGCTGTGGATGTGGATCAGGGTCGGAGAAGTCTGGAAGTCAAGGCTCTGGTCGGGCTCTGCAGTCGGTTCCTCGTAGAACTTGGGCAAAGCAAAGGGTAGTCTCTTGATGGTGCCTGTTTGCACAGGGTAGCCACTCCTTGGCCACAAGGGAGATTCTTTAGTCTTCTTCTTTCGTCGAATGTCGAAGGTCCAGAGTTTCTGTTCAAGTTGCAGGTTCAGGATAATCCAAAGTCTTGAGGCCCAACTCCCACTCTTATACTAATCTGGGGGGCTGGGATACCTGCTAGGTCACGCCTTATGGGTGGGACCTGGGAGGGGGTGGTTACACCCACTTCCCTTTGTCCAGTTTCGCGCCAGAGCTGGGGCTGGAGTGCCCCAGCGCCGGTTTGAACTGGACTATGCAAGGAACACCTTGTGTGCCCCAGGCATGTCTCATTCCTTTCAGCCCACCCTGCCCCAATACACTAAAGGCTGTCTGGGGAGGTGCTAGCACCTCCCCAAGCAGGAAACCTATTGTCCAGGCCTCCCTGGCTGGGATCACTCCCAGCAGCAGGAGGTCAGACTTGTGTCGTGGCAGCAGCATCCATTTTGTGATGCTGAGGCTTTGGTTAGAGTTAAACAGCAAAGTAGGATTTTAACATGTCTCTCCCTCTAGAAGGGAGGAATAATATCCTCATCACCAGAAATGGTATGGGGGTATTATTCCAAAGTGTTAGACACCTTACACGACATGTTTTGATAAAGCCAAACCATAGTTACCATAACCGTTTAAGATTATAAGGCACTTTAAGAGTATATGGTAGGCTATATCATAGAACAGCTATAAGGACATGGTTCCGAAAGCTGCAGACAGGCTCAGCTCATGCTAGAGCACCATCTCACATGTTACCAAGCACTCTGCCTCCAGGATTGTTAAGGCCTGCCATAGGAGTGTCTGATAGGTACACATGTGTCTATATATAAGGTAGATATAGATATACTATATCTAAGCAAGGGGTGATTACACAACCTTGCCCCAGCTGAGTGATCAGCCAGTTGTGTCTGATTGGAAGGCCAGACCAGGGGTGGCATAATACATGCTGCAGCCCCTGGGAGGCCTAGGGTACACCTATGCCCTGGGTACCTAGGGTACACTGTACAGGGTCCAATAAGGTGATCCTTACCAATTGGTTATGTACCTAGGGTACATGGAGTCCATTTTAAAGAGAGAGCAGACAGCCTGAGACCCTGAATGGCAGGATCTCAGGCCAACTAAGTCGAAAAACCAGCTAGACACTAGGCAAAAAGTTTGGGGGTAACCATAGTCAGATATCCACCTTCCTACACACTCCACCCGTCGGGGTGAGCGCGTGGGTGCGTCATATCCGGCGTCCGCCGGGACAATATGCTGGACCGCAAACTTATTACATTTACCACACAGTGCTCTTGAATGGCCTGTCAAATCGCCAGCATGGGAGGTAACACTTTTCATTGTTTCACATACACATGAAACAAAATTGATATACTTTTCTTAAAAACTGCAACCACCTCCTCTAAAGTGCCACAAGTATCTGCCCTTCCCCAGAGTTTTTTTTATCACACATGGCACTTTTAGCACAAATAATAGAATCTAGTCAAATAGTCTAAAAGCAAAGATCGGCTCATGTTAAGAGCTTCTATGCAGGGAATCTCTAGTCTCCAAAACATCGATTTTCAGTCCCTTGCATTAACATCACTCCGTAACAACCTTTTAATTAGGGGTGGGCGGAATTTGCGAAATTCACTTTCGCAAACTATCGTGAAAATGTTAAAAATCTCTGCAAACACGCGGAAATATCGCGAAGATGCGGAAGTTTTTTCCCGCCCGTTTGCGGTATTTTCTGCGGGATCTCAGCTCGCCAATTTACCCATGCGGTTGCTCACGGGCGCGAGATCTCAATCATCTCATACTCTCGCAGTGCATGATCGCGAGAAGAAAGACGTGATCGCGCAACGAATTACGTGATCGCGTGACAAATGACGTTAATGCGGGCGCGAACTGTCGCGAGACAGCGCAAATGTCTACCAACAATCCAACATCTCGTGGAGAACGCGACCGGATCGGGAAAACTTGTTGGCGAACGCAGGGATTCAGGTAAGGCGAAGGCGCGCACGCGAGAATGTATTTTTTTTACAGCGCGAGCAAGAAAAAAATTTCCGGTGAGATGCGGATTGCGGAAATTTTGACATTTTCGCGCTCTCCGTGGAACGTGAAAATGTCAAATTATCGCAATTTCCGCGAGCGGAACGGAATTTTAGCCCAGGCCTACTTTTAATGCTAGCGCTACTTGCGAGAAAAGCCAATCTTGCTCTCAGGCAGGATATCGATAAGTCTACGAGACAAGAAGAAAAAAAGAGCATGAATGCCTTTTACAAATAATTAAATTTGGTCTAGATTAATTCACATCATAACAATTCTTGATAAGCGTTCTACTTGCTTTAGAGAGGCGGAAAATCTAGGGCACTACCATTGATTGTAGCATCTCTTCTGAGTAGGCTTGTTGAATCACAACCCAGATGTCTTCAACATGTCTCTAAGCGTGTAAATATACAGGTTTCGAGTCCAGGTCAGGATTATTGTTTCACACACTACATATCTTTTGCCTTTCACTAAAGAATGTTAACTCACAGGCTTTGAGCTCTGGTGAAATTGGTTCCAAGAAATAAGATACAGATTTCACTAAATGTTTCAAAAAGTAAGGCAGGCTAGCTAAACTGAATACCCTAATCTAAATCATCCTGACTATAAAGCATTTTGTAACATTTTCGTAGCACTGCAAGACTTCATTGCAACTAGTAATCAAGGGCCAGATGTAAGACCTGCCAAATAGCGCCTCGCAAATTTGCGAGCCGTTATTTAGCATGTACAACAGTGTGTTTAACACTGTTTGCGATTCCCAATGGGGTCGCAAAATACAATGTTCATGAATATTAATAAGCCTCTTGCAATTTGCGAGCCCATTGGGATTGACAGGTCCTCCCAGAGATGGTGGCCTGCTGGGCTCAGCAGACCACCATGTTTTCGTTTTCATTTTTTAAGTGCAGGAAGTGGTCCCTTGGACCACTGCTTGCCCTTAAAAAATACTTGCGACTCCATTACCATCCTCTTGAAGAGGGTGGTAATTTGCGAGTGTTTTGCGACCACATTTGCGGTCGCAAAACATTGGTACATGGTTTTGCGGTCGCTATTAGGAAGGGAAAGTCGCAAATAAATTGTGACTCGCTAAATAGGTTGTGTACATGGCCCATGAGGTTTTTGCATGCACAAACGGGTCGCAAACCTGTTTGCGCATGCAAAAATGGGTCGTACATCTAGCCCCACGTCCCGAAAAAACAGCCGACTAAACACTAGGGGTGGGCACAACTCGCAGAGTTTCACTCCATGGAGTTACATGAAAACTCCACAAGATTCCGCGGAGTTCCGCGAACGGGCGGAAATCAATATGTCGTGCTGCTCATGCTAATTTTTAGCGCTGGAAGCATGTTTCATGCTGAAAACTCCACGCAAAAGGCACCAAGCGGTGAAACAGAGAGCGATCCTTCTCAAGTTGGTTTTGCTGCCGCTCGAGTAGATTTTCTCGACTGCCTGCGTTTGGGTAAAATCTCATTGGGTTCCCACCTAGAGCCCGAAAATCATGCTAGAGGACGCCAATTCTCTCTCATGCTTGCCAACTTACCGTTGGCAAGCCACGTGTGAGAAATAATTCCGCCAAATGGTGGTTTGGCGGAATTTGGCGAGAACCCAAAGTTACACGCATGGCCAAAATTTCCCACCTCTGCCAGTGGAGTGGAATTTATTGCCCACCACCATTAGATACATGAAATTGGCCACCCAGAACGAATGTATGACGTTTCAACGCATACATTCACAATGAATGCCTTTACAACACAGGTGTTACAACGACTGTGCTGTTACCACATGTGGCATTATATCGCAAGTCGTATCAACAACTTGCTGTAGGGGGCGCGCTTGACTTAGGAATAGTATTAATTACTATTCCTACTCCAGTTTTTGCAACAGCAGGGAAGGTGTTGGATTTAAAATCCAACACATTACCTGTTGTTGCATGCCCCCTCCAGCAAGTAATTGATACGACTTGCGATGTAATGGCATACGTGGTAACAACGCTGTCGTTGTCATGACCACGTTGTGAAGCCATGCGTTGTGGAAACAGCTTTGTAAATGCTGTTTGAAACCCAGAACATGCATGCTATCCTACCAACTAACCCTCAGAAACACTCATCCCTCATTCTCGGACTAGAAGAATAATTCATGTGGTTCCAGGTAGAAAAACACTTTGCTTCCTGGTTAAGTACTGCCCCTCCACACACACACACATACTCACACACACACCAGGAGTTGTCATCAAGATTCGCCGCCCAAATGCACCACTCCTGACCAGGAGTGCAAATAGGTCTTTCTGGACTCTTCAGCTCACCCCGTAATTTGCGATGGATGTAAGGCAATATGAGCACTATAACAAACAAATGACAGCAGCGAAGGCGATTGGTAATGCCAGAAATATCCCAGATTTAACTGAGGATAATCGGTGTGGCAGCCGTAGGCAATCAGACTTCAAACTACAGGGAAGATCGTCGTAGCCTTGATATCAGCTATGACAACAAACACAGTCAGTTTAAAGAGTAGGACATACAAGGGAGATCTCAGTTTCCTCGTGGAGTCTAGACTTTTACTTGGGACTGCAGCCTAAGTAGAAAGGCAATCCCTGGAACAAAGGTGTCTGGGGTACTCTATGAACCAAAATCAACCAAATACCAACACCATGCCTTAAATGAGCAACCAAATATAGGGTTTTGCGTATTTGTGCTATTTATTTATCTTTCAAGTGGTCCATTTTTTCCACTGAATTTTTTCCCTGTTGGATAGTGGTTCAATTAGAAAACGTCTTGCGAAAAACGTGAAATTGATTTGTTTCGTGACTGGAATAAATTTTTTCTTCGAACGAGTCTCTCACTGAGGTTTCATGTGACTTTGGTACTTGCCCTAGCATTCAATTTTTTTGCAGAATCTGGGCAAGTGCCTTTCTTGTAATAAGAATATTTTTTGTAACAATTATTCATATTTGGTGATGGAAAAGTTTCACAGTTTCATCCACTCCAGCCGACACCACTTTTAGATGTTTAATGCAAATAAATAAGGAGCATGTGACATTGATAAAGGATTCAAAAAGTTATTGAAGAATGGTTATGCATTCCGTAGGAGAAAATTATAAAATGTGAGTCAATGTAAATCTATATGAGGGCTATAATTATTGGAAAAATGACAAAGTCCCTGGAAAGTCTGACACAACCTACGGACTATTTTAGGCTGTGACCGATGCCAGTGTACGCAGTCAGGTGGATATTTGAGGTCTGTGTTGTCAAATGTTGCTGTCTTAATTTGCATAAAACCTTCTAGAGGCAGATTTTAATCAACAGTTCAATCCAGCAGGCTGTAACCAGTAAGACAGCAATGCTACTATCAATTTGATGGCTCAGAGAAAATACTTTCCAAAGATTAACAATATCTGAGCAGGATAAAGTTCTTACTTAGGTCTTGGAAGGATGCTCCTGCTTGGCCCTGTTTTTCCCGATCCTGTATAGGGATTATTTTTTGCCTTATATGGTCATGTTTAAAAAGTACTGAAAAATGGGCAAAATGTGAATCTCATTTTCCTTCATGAGCACACTCTAAGGACTCCTCATAAGGTACAGGTTAGAATGTCACTGACTGCTACCCACTGGTTGCTGCCATTTGCCTAATGGTTTTGGAAAACTCTTAGAATTTTCTAAAACTCAAAGATGGTTAAAATGTTCTTTATTTGAGGGAAGGAGCAATTGCAACCCCCTCCTCCTTGTAACCAGCCCAGCCTCAATCCCAAGGCATCCATCACCCTTCTGATAAACACTTCCCAAATAGAGTGGTGGTAATTCAGGGATAGCATTGATCACAGATCACGCACCGGCACTTCCCATTAATACCACAAAGCCTCCTAGCAGTCTTCAAGAATAATGCCACTGTCAGGATTTCGACACATGTTCTCAACTGAAGTAGAGAAAAATCCCTCTCATTTTCTATTCGTAAAACCTGTCCTCCTTTGGCACAGGATTTGGACTTTTACAAAAACTACTTTTAATCGTGAGAACATAAAACAGCCTTCAGCTACAGTAGGCATTTGATATCCCTTGATTAAAATATATAAGATTTTATGAATGACCTTGGGCACCCTGAATAATATGATGACCCGGGGTTCATAACCACCGTCACCAGAATGGATTTTAAAAGATATTGCATGACACACTTTGAGAGATAAATAGATTCTCAGCAGAGGTATTGAGACCATCAGTACAGTCTAATCAAATGATATTGTCCCGCCATACCTAAAAACCATATTAAGTGGATGCAATAGATTTGCACTGACCTGTTTCAGACTTGGGATTTTCCATCGTTTAACAGGTTTCCCCCACAACAAATGATTGGTCTAAAAGATTGAGCAACTGCCCATGTGTTGACATGTCCCAGCGATCGACAATACATGTACTCTTTTCTGTAAATTTTATGAAATACAAAGGAGGAGATGGATATTACCCATCTTAAGGTTACTGGGTCTGAGACAATGTCATCCAGCATTTTTATTATTGCAATCTTTAGACAATTAATGTTTTACGGGGTCAATTGCATCCTTTTCAAAAAGTGTAATTAAATGTAGATAAACTATTCTTATATGAATTTTTTGAAGCATCTTGAATGGAATTTTATAACCGGTATTATCAAATATATCTTAAGTAATGATATTTCATTCAGCTTCTGATCATGTAGTGTGTTTTTACTGTGTATTACTAAAACACCCAACGTATCTACTGGTGTGGAAATCTGTAAAATTTGATTCATAAGATATGATTTGATACAATGGAACAGCACAACAGAATAACGGCATAGTTTGGTGAGGCTGTAAAAGTGAAAGATCCAGAGTGTACCAATGATTGCATAAGCACAAAATCCATATTTTGTTATACTCGCAAGATCGAGTGGAATATCCTTGTTCAAATCATTCACACATGGTCGAGTTATAAATACAGATTACTGGTACGACCGGGCTTACAAGTTGGACCGGGTGTAACTCGATTAATTTGCTGCAGAGTAATTACACAACATTACAGCAACATTATTCAAGATTACGCAGAATTATGGGAGGAGCATAACCTGGCATTTAGTGCTATTTTCTTACCATACAATGCACCCTTGTACCCAAATCGACCTTAGGATTCTCCGAGAAAATAGCTCTAAATGCAACAGAACATGTATAGCGGCAGTCATCAGCCACTCTCTAAGTGTGTTATTTCTGTGCTACTGCAGTAGGATTTTTGTGCCGAATGACTCATAATATCACAAACGGCCTATTCGTGTAAATTTTTGTCAACGAATAACGCAAAATACCTGAAATTAATCCAGTTATTCTGGCTTAATTAAAATCTCACTGAGGCCTACTAACCTATTGTTAGAAATAGGGTTTCTTGTTGGCTAGAGTATGCACCTAAGCCAGGTAGAACCCACCACTCTAGTCAGGGCAAGTGAGTTACACACCAAAGAGAACCTGTTCTCACCCTCTGGTAGTTTGGCGCACAGTAGTCGGGCTTATCAGAGGCAAAGTGTGAAGTGTTTGCGCAACACATTCACACAGAAACACAATGACTACATCGAAAACGAGACTCCACACAGGATTATATTTATTTATTTATTTATTTAGGAGTTTATAAAGCGCACAGCTACCCCCAACGGAGGTGTCCCGGCGCTGACAACAGGAAAAATCAGAAGGTCAGGGAGGGGAAAAACTGGGAAGAAAAAATAAGATTAGAGGCGAGGAAAAAGCCAGGTCTTCAGTTTCCTACGAAATAGAGACTCAGAAGACAAAAATCTGAGTTCCATCGGTAATAGATTCCACAGCCTGGAGGTGGCCACGGCAAAAGCCCTACCACCAGTACGTGCCAGGCGGAATCGTGGGCAGAACATAAGGCGAAGATGATTAGATCTCAGATCCCGCGTCGCCTTGGTCAACCTGAGTCTGTGCCTTAAATATTCAGGGCCTCGACCATTGAGAGCTCTGAAAGCAAGAACTAGAGCTTTGAATTGAATGCGATATCTCACTGGTAACCAGTGCAGCTTAGTCAAATAAGGTGAAATAGAATGGCGGTAAGGAGTATTACAGATCAGCCTAGCCGCCGAATTTTGTACTAACTGCAAACGATTGATGAGATATGCTGGGGCCCCCACGTAGAGACTATTTGCGTAGTCCAAATGGGATGTTATTAAGGCATGGACTACTGTTTTACGGGACTCAAGAGGCAAAAAAGGAATGATTTTTTTAATCATTCTGAGTTTTCCAAAACAGGAAGAGGAGACTTTATTAATTTGAGTTTTACAGGAAAGTGCTGTATCAAATTGAAAGCCTAAATTACGGGCAGCTTGAACTGGCGCCGGGGGAGGATTTAGTTCAGATGGCCACCAGATGTTGGGAGGATGGCAGCTTTTTGATTGAAAAAAAGAACCTCCGTTTTATCTGCATTTAATTTTAAGTTGTTAATGGACATCCAGGAAGCAATGTTAACCAGGCACTGGCGAAAATTAGCTAAAGAGCTATCAGAGTGGTCCTTAAATGAGAACACAAGCTGCGTATCGTCAGCATAAAAGATCACTCTGACGCCCCAGGATTTGACCACCTTCGCCAGCGGCCTGAGATACACATTAAATAGGAGGGGGCTCAGGGCAGATCCCTGCGGCACCCCCCATATCAGTGGTTTCTCTGTGGACACAAAGGATCCGAGGGCAACCTGTTGGAATCTGCCCGATAGAAATGATTTCACCCAAGCCAATGGGATCCCTCCAATGCCCACTTCCAGAAGACGATTTAACAAGATGCTATGAGAGATGGTGTCGAATGCTGCGGATAGGTCGAGGAGGACCAACATGGCCTCCTCTCCCCTATCCACACATTCGCGAATTGATTCCGTCGCTTCCAGCAGGGCTGACTCAGTGCTGAAGTCTGGCCTAAATCCTGACTGGGTGTCATGGAGCAGATGGTTTGTTTCTAGGTATTCGGACAGTTGCTCTTGTACCGCCTTCTCTAACACTTTTGCTGGTTTAGAGAGAAGTGAGATGGGTCGGTAATTACTAAAACGTAACGGGTCGGCACCCGTTTTTTTAAGGATTGGTAGCAACAGCGCATGTTTCCACGAAGAGAGAAAAAGGCCAGATTGCAGGGAAGAGTTCCAGATGACTAGCAGAGGTTTAATTATTAGCGGGGCAATTTCATTCAGAATCTGAGCCGGGGCTGGATCGAGCGAGGATCCGGACATGCATTTAAGAAACAGGGACAAGGCCTGATCTTCAGACAGAGGTTTGAAAGAAGTAAATGCTTCCTCGCACGTGGTGTCATTAGCTGAGGTAACTACTATGGGAATCTGTTGAATAGTAGCTGTAATATTCACGATTTTCTGATGAAAGAAATCTGACAGGCCATCGCTAAGTATTTGGCTGGGGATGACAGGAGCTGCCAAAACAGAGGGATTCGCGAACTCCTTAACAATGTTAAAGAGGGCCTTGGTGGAATTTTCAGCTCTTTTGATTTTATCCGCATAGTACTGTTTCATGACAGTGCGTTTAACTTTATGAAACTCTTTGAGAGCAGATCTGTAGAGGTGTTTGGATCCTGGGTCGTAAGATCGACGCCACATACGTTCCAGTTTTTTTACATTTGCTTCTACTATCACGTAGTAGCGTTGAGAACCAGGGGGCTGAGGGTTTAGATCGTGAGGAGGAAAGATTCTGCTTAGGGGCAATTTGTTCAATGGCAGCGGAGAGATCTTTATTAAAAGTAGATGCCATTACATTAAGATCATCATCAAGGGGATCAGAGCTGCTCCTAAACAAATGTTCCAGGGCCGTACAGGTGACTTTATGCCACTTTCTCCCCTGATCTCTGATGGTAGGGTACATCTTAGGTGGACTAGGAGTAGATATTTCAAACGGAATCAAGTAATGATCAGACCAAGTGAGGGGCATAGGTGCAAGAACGTTATGGTCAAGCCAACTGGAGAAGATTAAATCAAGGGTATGTCCTGCCGAGTGAGTGGGGCCTATAACCTTCTGGGGTAGATTCAAACCTTGCATGGAGTCTAGGAGATTTATGGCGCGTGTACAATCATATACATCAACATGGTGATTAAAATCACCTAGTACAGTGAAGTGAGGGTATTTAAGGGAGAGATCTGCAATGGACGCCAGTAATGAGGAAATTGCAGGCTGGGGAGTGTTAGGAGGGCAGTATACAAGGACGCCTGAAAAAATGGCCGTGGAAGCATCTGAGATAGAAAAATAGAGTGCCTCTATAGGTCCTAAATTGGGAATTTTCCTAGAGGTGATGGTTAAATAATTCTGTAGAATAACAGCAATTCCGCCTCCGGTCTTGCCTCCCTCACGACTAATTCCCGTTAGACGATAGCTAGGAGGCAAGGCCAGGGCAATGTCTGGATTAGATGAGTCCTTGATCCACGTCTCAGTGAGAAAAAGTAAATCCCAAGACGTCTCAGAGAGTAATAGCCAAATGTCACTTGAGTGACACGGCAGCGAGCGGCAATTCACTAAGCCGGCCGTGTAGCGTCGTGTTGGAGTGGGAGGAGTGAATGTAGGGGTAGGAGTAGATTTATTAATTAAAAAAGAAAAGGTGCATTGCTTACATTTAAAGTAGGGACGGGTAAGCGAGGTCAGATTACACCGTGCCTGGGGAATACACACTTCCTTGTTCATGGCCATAAGCTGTGATCTAGACCAGGAAAGCCTTTGAGCGGCAGCATGACTGGCCCTAGGCCCGGAACTGGCGCAGACGGGCGCAGACGGGCTCGCCTTTTATTTATATAAAAATATAGTATATATTATACATAAAACATGGGCCAAAATGACATGAATTATAAATACTGTGCACACTATGCAAACCCTGAGATGATACTCATTATCCTGACAATACAAGGCAAGACCACATACATGATAACGTCAGTGCCTGAAAATGCAGCAGTTTGGTTATATTGAAGACACGTGATCCTTATAGGTTTTTCAAAATGTGCAGCCGTTCAGATAGTACTTGTTGTCCTAATATAAACGAGACCAAATTGATATGAACCCTAACCACTGTGCATACTATGCAAATAGTACTCATTACACTGACAATGCAAGATAAAAATAACATATATCATATCAATAGTATACTGGCACATTAGATTCAGAGCAGAAGCACATGAATTACCATATACTTATACCACACGAAGGGGCCAGTGCTCCTACCAAGTTTCATTAGGTAATTAGCTTTCCCACGTAGGCTGCAGGCACCCCTGTGCACCTACTACCTGGAATGTGAACGGGCCTCTGTTGGGGATCTTCCCATACTGAATCAGTGCCCCCAGGAACATCTTACCAGGAAGGGGGAGCACCCACACTGCAGATTCAGCAAGGAGACCTCGCTGGGTCCCCCCACTTGCAGGGAGATCAAAGGCGGCCGCACACAAACTCGCAGTGCAGCGGCGAGAAATAAGGGATGCCCACAGTACCTGGTCTTGTATCGCAACCGGCAGATTCGCACTACCTTAGTATGAATGGGGCCACTGTCAGCAAGACGGGCGCCACGGCCCAAAGTAGACACTTCGCAGTGGTGATGGTGGGCCTTAGCAATGTGACGCGCATTATTCTCCTGGCATCTGCACTGATCTAGGGGGTCAGCCCCGAATGAGCCTCATGATCAGCTGAAGCAATGCTGATCTTCTTGCCGTGGCTCATAGCAGGCCCTCCGGGGTCACAGCAGTGATGGTAGTTCTTGGCAACAGGGCCCGCATTATTCTCCCGACATCCACACTGACCTAGGGGCAGGCCCAGAACGAGCCTTGGGATCAGCTGAAAGAAAGCTGATCTTCCTGCAGGGGCCGCACGGCCTCCGAAGCCAGTAGGCATGACTCACAGCTTGACACGAATCGAGAAAGGGTTCACCATTCACCAGGGTAATATTGAAGCGCTCTAAGCAAAAAGATTTCCATTGATGGTTTTAGATTGCCACCAATGGAAGCCACCGAAGTCCATGAAATCTCAGAAAAACAAGGAGGGGGCAGCCCACAGGTCCCTGGACAGCACTGAGCACACAGAGCAAGTAAACAGGCAGCAGGCCAGCACGTAAGGGTCCTTAGCAGAGTGGCAGTCCCTCCAGCAGCCCAACAGGCAGTAGGCCAGCACAACATAGTAGGTAGTCCTAATGGCGGTTCCTCCTGGCAGCACAGCAGCCCTCTGATAATGTGCAGAATATTGAGCGACAAATGCGCGGTGAGAAAACAAATGATGGATTAAACCCAGATCTGTAGATGGGGGTGAATGTTTGATTTGTTCAGCCAGACGTCCCTGGAGAGCACTGGGGCACACAGAGCAAGTATGCAGCAGCAGGCCAGACCATAAGGGTCCTTAGCAGTGTGACAGTCCCTCAAGCAGCCTAATAGCCAGCAGGCCAGCAAGTCCCATGCAGTGAATAAAAAAATGGGGTCGGAACCCCTGTACTTATACTCAAAAATGTCTTTGTTCAAAGAGTGACTTCAAAAGAAACCTTAGGCAGACACAACACTCCCGTTCAACCCAGCACTGGCTCCAGACACCAGTGAGAGGTAAATCAGCCCTTTGTGTGAGGGCAGGACACAGCTTATACAATTGTAATATGTGAACACCCTCTCCCAGCCCAGGAATACCATCAGTATGCAGATGAATGCAGATGTATCCCTGTCACACATAACTGTTCCTGTGCGGTGGCTGTATGGAAAGTATGCACAAAGTATAGCAGTCACCCAGGCTCAGACGTGGATTGGAGTCAGGCTGCAAAGCACAAAGAGTCATAAGCACAGATAAATGTGCACTTTCTAAAAGTGGCAATTCTAAAATAATAGAGTAAAACCCAACTACACCAGTAAGCAGGATTTATCACGACTGCTCTAAACATAGCAAACATGCCAACACTACTCCTTTCAGATCAGGAGTTACCACTTATGAGCATAGAAGGAAATTTCCAATGCTAGCCTATGAGAGGTGTAGGCCTCACAGCAGTGCAGAACAAAATAGGATGTTTGTCAATACCAGGACATGCCACACAATAAAGGCACATGTCCTAACTTTCAGTTACACAGCACCATGCCCATAGGGAGAACTAGGGCCTATCTTAGGGGTGACTTATGTGTAATAAAACGGAAGTTTAAGGCTTGGCAAGTAGTTTTAAATGCCAAGTCAAAGTGGCAGTACACATTGCACACATGCCCTGCAGTGGCAGGCCTGAGACAGGTTTGAAAGGCTTGTCTGTGTGCAGCATGAGCCGTGCCCCACGCCCGCTAGTAGCATTCAATTTACAGGCCCTAGGTATATGGTATACCACGTTACAAGGGACTTTTATGTAAATCAAATCTGCCGAACAGGTGTAAACCAATCCTAGCATGTTTAGCTGAGAGAGCACATACACTCTAGCTCTGAATATCAGTGGTAAAGTTCCCAGAGCCCTAAAGCCAACAAAAAGAGGGTCACAAACAAAGGCAGAGGAAGGCAAAAGGTTTAGGGATAACCCCGCAAAAAGGACCATGTCCAACAGGCATTCATGCTTTGAGAATGTAAGAGAGCTTTGCTTCAGGACCTGGACCTCTGGGATACAGCTGTGGGGTGAATTCTGTTGCGCTCGAGTCAGAGAGAGGATGGGTAAGGGTTAAATTGCACCCAAACAAGAACTTCCAGAAAATAAATCAGTTATTGCTAGTCATTACAAAAGCGAACAATAGCTTCTTACAGTAGCGCTTGTTAGCTTTTTTTCTTAGTAATCCAAGTACAATGCTTTTATTCAGAAGCATCAGATGCCAACCTAATCTACGCAATTCATACAGTTAATAAATGTAATAATGCCTCGACCATTAAACTGAAACTTAATTGCGTGAATTAATGTGGCCCAAGCATTTCAAATACGTGGGGCCAGACAGTGCAGCAACCACAAATGCTGCGCTGTGTGAAAAGAAGAGAGGAGAAGAGCACCATATTTACAGAAATATGGCTCTCTCCTCCCCTTTCCCTAGCGCCGGTGCTGAAATCAGCTGCCACGCACCACAGAGACACCTTTGCGCCATAGTGCAAGGGCGTCTCTGTGAGTCTAGCATAGGTTTTGTACTGGAAGGATAGCCTTCCTCTACAAAATACCATGCTTAGACTAATTTTAACCCTTTTCCCTCTTTGTATGTGTGCTGTAAAGTGCAGCACACGTACAAAGTTGGAAAAGGAAGCAGAAGTAAAAACATTTGTCCTTCCTTGTGCCTACTTCAAAAGGGCGCAGTTTTCTGATGCTAAACCCTGTCTACTCTATTTAGGAAAATGGTTTAGCATCAGAAATCTTGGGTGGTTGCTTGGGAACTTGCATGCAACACTCATGATACGCCCCCCTGGTGCTAAGTAATGCATAGCAGTGCTATGCACTTTTATGTTATTTTCCCATTCTTTCCAGCGCTGGAAAATAAATTTAAAAAAAAAAAGATTTTGAGCTGAATCCGTGCTTTTGTGATGCAAACATGACGTAAAATCTTAGCAAATTTCCCCCATAATCTGGGTTTATTATAAACCCAACTGCTCCTATAAATAATCAGAACTATGAGTCTTTATAAAGCAAGACATGATGGCGGCAAGACAGAAAAATATTACATTTGTTTAAACAGTGCAGAACCTCCTTTAGAGAAGGTAAATTATTGACCAATTCCAACTGATTCACAAATGTTATGTGTGCAAAAGAGCCGATCGGAATTTGGAATTTTGCATTTTGTTACACACGATGAGGAGAGCGACACTTATTTTTTAAGTGTAAAAGTGCACTTGCAAGGGCAGAAGATCTGCCAGTCAGATGGAGTTTCTGTTAGTTGTAATTTTTGGGTTGGGGCAGGAAAGAGTGCAATAAAGGAGGGAGGAATGTAACGATCCCCCTCAGATTTGTATATCTGTGAGTATACAGAAACATTTGTCAGGAACTGTCCCATGCAAGATACTCGCCTAAAACTGCTCCAGTAAAAAGCCGGATAAAGTATATTTTTATGGTGGGAAAAGGATATTGCACTGTGAGTCAGGGAAAGGGCTGTCCACAAGAAACCATGTCCCTATGGACAAAGAAAGAATTGAAGAAATTAGGTGCTTTGACTCCTCTCACCGTGCACAGTCTATTGGATTGTCCATTATGTCATCGCGGGCTAGGGCTACACCTATAAATCTACCATGCTATTGTATATCCTGGAATATTTCCGTAGGGTTTTGCAAATCAGCAAGAATGTGTGAATCTAATCAAAATCACCGAAATAATTCTCTGTGAAACTGCATGTTTTATAAATTGAGGAATTCATATTTTTGCATGATAGTTCTTTGGGGGGGATGTACAGGGATAGTCACCCAGCTGGTTTGGGCTTTCAGATTGCAGAGGCTGTATAGGAGAGCACTCTCTGGCTTGTGAGGACCACTCTTCCCCTCAGCAGTCCCTCCCTCAAGAAGTGACACAATAGAACTGAGGTAGGGTACATTAGAGCTGTGAGCACTATACCTTAACTATATACCACTCACACTGTCAGGAATGCACATAACAGACCTCAAGGGACTCTCAGGCCTGCAGCCTCACACAAGTCACAGAGTTAAGTCACCATCTGTGGCCGCAGAAGCTGCCGCATTCTCTAACAAGTGCTTCAGATGCACACTTGACTTTGGTAAAGGCCACACCGTGTCAGTCAGTGATTGGTAGACCTTCCGTGTGTGCTCGCAGATAATGTAGTAGTGGTACTTGCACACCAATGACGTAAACTGAAGCTATGCAGTTTTAAATATATTCTGCGTGCGACCAGGGTATCGCTGTCTGATCAATCAGCTTGGAGATTCAATAGTAAAAAAGCGTTATCCAGCCGGCTAACGTCCCCCGATAGCTCAGCCAAACTCCAATAAGGAGGTTCCTCCAATCTTATTCAGTGAATAGACAACAGGTAATCATTGGAGTAATGTTAATTCAGCAATTGTTTGAAATCAAATGTTATTCCTTCCAATGGAAGGTAGATCTAGCCCAATGCATTTCGGGCGAACCCTTCGTCAGGGGGAATTATGTTGCAGTTCCGACATTAGAAGAGTATCACATGAAGGAAGACTAAAGCTTGCAGATAATGTAACAAGCCGGTGCCTGTCAGCTGGCATCCTCATTGTCAGATTGAGCCCTCACTCTTTGCAGGAGCATGAAAACTAGAACCTGAATGAGGGTATTGTTTAATTGATTGTATCATCACCTCCAGGTGCCTGTCAGTGACAGTGGCACACAACTAATCATACGCACAGGGGCAGAAACCGCCTAAGAACAGGGCAGCAAGCATGAATTACCCAACAACACCCCTTTCAGGACGTGAGAGGAGTCCCTAGTACAAGTGTATGCACTATTTAAAACTTGCATGTAGTGAAATAACTAAACAGTCACTGAATAAGAAAATGCATTTCAAAATATCTCTTATTGCTAGGGTTTGTTTGTTCTTTTAAGCCCTCATGGCTAAGGCTACCAGTTCTTTCTGCCACCATATAGTAAACCTCTTCTTTTGTAAATTAGCTGGTAATATCATTTCTTGGTGTCTTGTTTAATTTGTAAAAGCACCCATAGCTGAAGACTGATCTGAGGTAGGGCATCAAAAAGTATAATTCGCTTATTTATAGCATTAGAAAGAGAACCGCTTTCACCACAATGTCAGCAACATTCATAATTTCCGAGATAGAGTTGAACCTAGTGAAAGGGTTGGGTTCCAGCAATCACTCTTTCACAAAGTATGTCTTATTGTAAGGTGTAAAATTGTTTGTCAGTGGAACCCTACGTGACTCGTTCAAATCAAGAGGTTGTAAGTGATAGAACTGTTTTTAATATAGATCTGCGGACAAATTGGGGCATATTTATCAAGAGTTTTGCGTCGCCCTTGAGCCACGCAAGGGGGCGCAGGTGATGCAAAACCTATAATGAGATTAACCACGCCACACAAATCCACCTTGTGTGGCCATGCGTGGCTTGGTAAATCTGGTGTAATGCAAGGCAGCGCAAGTCACTGTCTTGCGTCACCCTGTCTCACACCATGGATTCTGAAGCATTCCCAGATTTACCAATACTGTTAGACCTGGGAATGCATTCGAAAGCCACGCCTTGCAAGGGGAGGCATAATGAGGAGAAATATCTTTATTTCTCCTCATTTTTCCTCTTTCTTCTATAGTAGATAGATATGGTGGATTCCTGCCCTCTGTCTTTCACACAGTGCAGTGCAGCAAGGTGTCTTGTTGCATTGCATGAAAGAATGGTTAATATGGCCCATTGTCTCTACAGTTTGAACTGAGGCCCTCATTTCAAGTGGGCCATTATTGCACACGATAATTATCGCACCCAATTAAAACCGACACTGAGATGTTCGGTATTCATCAGGTACAATAATTATAGTCTATCAAGAATATCTGGAGAGTATCATGTACATTTTGGATCGTGCTGCCACATAATCTGCATACTTCGGTATTTACTGGGCATTTTTCCTCCGATAAGTATCGTCAGGTTTGAGCTGCCGCTATTTAACACAAAACATATAATTCCAATATGTGTGCTAACACTTCTTTTTATCTATACTGTAAAATGGTCCCTGTCATGCAGAGCACATTGTAAAAAACGGTTATTTTTTACTGAGTAATAATTTTTACAAAAATTCTGTAACAGCAGTAACAGTCTTCTGTGAAATCTTCTGAGAGCCTGGTAAGGAGGAGCTTTTGACAAAGGAATGTGGGATGATTGAGTCCATCAGGGACTTGGATGCTGACTTATCATAAAGTCTCACAGCACAACGCAGCAAGACAACTTGCTGCGCTGCGTGACAGGGAGAGAACAGCAATGCGCTACATCTAAAATATGACAAGGGGTGAGTGATACATTTCTCTCCACTGACGGAGTTCGTGGTGTTTTGCCCACCCTGTGTTATGCTTCTAACGCAAAGGTTCTGCAAAACTCCGCCCACCACCACGTGGGGAGTTTTTTGTCGTGCGCGACTCGCCAACAGTAAGTTGGTGAGAGAGAACTGGCGTCCCCTAGCCTGATTTTTGGGCACTAGGATGGCACCTGGCGAGATTTTCTCAACACAGGCAGTTGCGACCGTTCGCTATGAGAAAGATGCCGCTTGAGCAGAACATGTACTTGAGCGGCAGCAAAGAAGCAGCGCCCTCTGGCGTGCTGCGTGGTGCCGCTCTCACTAATTTTGCAGTGAGGAAGAAGGTCTTACTGCTATAAATCAGCGAGAGCATCATGACGTGCTGGTTCTGTCCGCAGAACTCAATGAAAGTTTGCAGAGCTTTCATGTAACTCTGCAGAATTCCATGGAGTGAAACGCTGCGAGTTCCGCCCACCCCTAAATAAGACGCATTCCTGCTCTCTGCCTGCACTGGCAGAGTGAGTGCTGCCTAGCGCCAAAGAAGGCACCCTTACCACCATGGTGCAAGCATGCCGGTGTTGGAGGCAGGATTATTTTTAGAATCCTTTAAGGTATTTTTCTCTTTCTAAATGCAGTACACGTAAAAAGAGGTAAAAGAAAGATATTCCTCTTTGTTACACCTCTGTTGGGAAGGCGTACCATTTTGGCACATTCCTAGGGTTACAAGTCTTTGTAAATCTGAGAATGCACCAAAATCCATGCGTGAATGCATTAATCTTAATCTGTATATGATGAAAAGAAGGAAGCCAGCACAGGGAGCAGTTCTATGCTAGACGTGCAGTCTGTGTACTCACACAATCAATTATTTGGTTAAGTCCAGGCACACCTTGTTTGTGTAGCAAGATTACTGAGCATGAAGGCAACCATTCAACAAACGTTTAAAAAATAGCAACTTTTAACCGGGCCAAATTTGAAACTAAAGTCAGCCCAGGAAATTGTGTCAAATCAGCCCCAGGCTGCAACTAGAATGGGCCATGAGAGCATGCCTGGCTAGACCATGGCAGCCCTTACATCTTTCAAATTAGCCTTCTTCCTAGCATAAAGTTTACCCTACAAAGACCAGAGCGGCAGAATGGCAAGTATGGCATCGACTGTTAGTTTTATATATATATATATATCACTTGCGGGACCCTAAAAACACTTGATTGATGAACACCCTAAAAATCTTCACCTGGCCTCTCAATCCTTTATTTTCTAACAGTTTCATTGTTAGGGCAAGTGAAAAAAGAGTGCAAACATCAACAAAGTTTACTAAAGAACATATTTTTCTCAAGATCTTCTCATATGCCTGAAAGCATGGTGAACGCATGCGGGTATCCTGGACACTTAATTGACTGGGTGAATGGTCAGGTGTAACTGTTGGACCTTATTTGAGCCACACATGATGTGTGATTACAAATACATTTGGATGTGAACACAGTGATACCCAACTATGTAACACATCTGTGATGCTGGATGGAATACTTGAACTCAGGAAAGAGGAGGAGAAAGAGAACACCACAAAATCACTGGTAGAGCCAGTATGTCAGGCTTGCATTTTACGTTTCAACTAAAATATTTACAATATATACATATATTGTTTGGTGATGCACTGTGCTTTTGAGATGTAAAATAGTCCCACATGCAATTACTGCATAGTAGGCAACATGATACACCACGCAGTCAATAACATGGTGTGAGAGGGAAATACCCCCCTAACGAAGACAAAGCACGTTGTAAATACATTTTGAAGAATTGATAACAATAGGTCAGGAAGCCCGACCGAAAAAAGGATAGCAAATCTAGGCTTGCAACATACCCACAAAGCATAATGTCTTTTTGCCAGAGTGAAACACAGCGCAAGAGATATGGCTCACATAACCAGATGTAGCCGTGCAGAGAGGACACATACGTATCCCAGGAACTCCTGTGGGTCCCCCACTCTTGTATGTAAAGGATCGTAGCCAGCCAGTTTTCACAAAGATAAAAGTATGTAAAACACTATAGGCTGGCAGGATCTTCATAATGACCCAGCATGCGAGGAATGTATTAGCCGGACCAGTATCCAATATAGATTCATAGACGACTGAGTGGGGTAGCAGCAGGGAAAGATGATGAAAGGGTGCTCTGGGAGGGCAGGAAGAAAAGAGAAGAGAAAGTGGCAGTCTCTTGGACCTGTGAATAGCACATACAGTGCATCGTGAGCCAAGCCGACTTCCAGGCACCAACACACCTTCAGGTAACACAGAGGCCCAGGTGGTCCCGCAGTAGACGCCCCAATCTAATGCCGACAGTCAGGGGCAGACCAACTGGTCTATAAATAGAGACCAGGCTAGTGACAATGAAATGTCAGCTGCAGCAAAATGCACACACTCATCTCCATTAGATGCCCAAACCCAGCACAGAACCTAAAGAGAGCATGGCAATGACATCAGCCCAGCAGTTCCGCTCCACTGCACCCACCGCCCAGACCTATTCATTACACTTTCAAACTCCAAGAAAACTACATCTCTCCACAATATCTATTGTCAGCTCCCCCCCCCCCCCAATGTACACCTTTAACAGACAATGGAACTC
This sequence comes from Triturus cristatus, assembly GCF_964204655.1. Classification (NCBI taxonomy): domain Eukaryota; kingdom Metazoa; phylum Chordata; class Amphibia; order Caudata; family Salamandridae; genus Triturus; species Triturus cristatus. The sequence goes on along the minus strand of NC_140581.1, from coordinate 383,313,519 downwards.
CTCAACCTTTGTCACACCACACATCTTTTTCCCAGACCAGCCTTCCACCAAAGATGGAGATACCCTACTACACCCCAAACCCAAGTAGGGATGCACACTGCTCTCTGACTGTCCAAATCAGGCTTGGCAGGTTTGCCCCTCCCTGTCCAGATTGCCTTATGCAGTTTATCAATGCTCTGCTTTTTTGCCCCTTCTGTCACTTCTCAGCCATCACTCCTGTCATTTCAGAGATCCACACTGAAGTAACCACACGTGGATGAAAGTAGGTTTGTAGGTACATTTATTCGTATAGAGAAGGCCGCTTCAACAACCACTCCAGTCAGATGTCAGAAGGGATCTGCCAACCGTCAGGAGTGGAACACAGAAGGGAAAAGAACACCAGCAACATTCCAGCAATGACATATTAATGGGAGCAATGTGAATACTACACACACCCCAAGATTAACTACCTAGGCATCTTCTACAGCACATTTAGTGACTGCCTCAAGGTTCTTCCACATGGAGTTAGAGCTGAGACACGATACCATAGCTGGCCCTTCCGCTCTAGCAGAGCACGAGCACGCGCAGTCTGATTGAAGATCAGAGGATCCCTTGGGCCAGTTTCCCTTGGGTACCGTAAGGGGCTACCACCCGTGACTGCTACTATAATTCTGGGCTACTTCTAGGTTAATCTGGTGATCACATTTTGTGCTACTTAGGGTTTTGGATTTCTTGCAATAAAGTTTCAGGCGGTGATTCATAGGCAGTGTTCATTATGGTTGGTTCTGTCAATAGATACACACCTAAATAGAAGGTACGTAGGAGCTGTGAAGGGGAAGAGTTGGGAAAGAGGCTCAACAAGGAGACCATGAAGTGGGACAAACAGCAGAGAAGGGCACAGATGCTCTGTCTCATAGGAAAATGAACTGTTAAAACTATTAACACTTATTAATCAAAAGTAAGGTAAGTAGGGGTTCAACGTTGGAGGTGCAATGGGAAGAAGGATTTAATTAAGAGAAGGAGAGAAAATTGGGCATAGTGCCACAGTTGGGAAAATGAGATTACAATTCTGACTTGGAAGACTATGCCAAAACCCTTCCTAGCATACCAGATGCTGTACCCACAGGATAATGTTCAGTACAGTACTATAAGGGACCAGGCCAAGGGCTGGACTGGCCTTTTAATTCAACAGGCTTTTTCCCTGAGGGGTGGAGCCACTGGAGGCCGATTTTTGAAGGTCGAGTTTTTGGCAGCAGATGTAGGAACACAGAGAGGGAGACACAAAGAGAGCGAGATAGAGAATGGAAGTAAAGAGACAAGAAGGTAGCAACCCTTGTCATGGACGTCATTTACGGGCCACTAAGGGTCACAGCTGCGACCCCTGGCTTGCTCCTTGTGACTCCTGGTGACAGAGATCACAAAGGCAGTGGCAGTAACTAAACGAAAACGAGGGTCATATGAGCACTGTGTTTTAATTCATGGCATGATGGAGGATCACTGATAAAACAGATGTGGCCACCTACAACGTGCAATCATGAGGATTTAGCGCAATTGTGTATTATATATATATGTATATTGATAGATTAATAAACTAACACAAAAGGTTTATAAAGTCATAAAATATAATAATATATAAATGTATATGTGTTCTATCTGCTTTAGAAACCTGTTGAATTATTTTATTTACCTTGCACTTAATGTTTAATTTTTCATTTAGTGTTGCTTTTCATTTTAGCGGTGCTACTGCCTTAATGTCATTATGTCTAAGGTCAAGTGGCAACATCTTCTCTAACATCTTCAGAGTAAAAAAGTAATGTGATGCCACTTTCTGAGATGTCATCAGTGGTTGAACGTTTGGATGATGTCACTTCTACTGCCCCAGGCATTTTGGTGAATCGACACCAATGGGCCTCGTTTTGACGTTTTGCCATGACTGGTTTGTTTTCTAGTCTGGTTCTGAGCAGGGGGAGGGTGTGGAGATCCTTCACTCACAGCAAAGGCCAGTAGGGAATGGACCAAGCTCCTGTTAAAGGAAGAAGGGCATGAGTAGGAAGACTGATAAGAAATGGAACAACAACTGCATCAGAACCTATGGCCAAAACAAGAGTTGTAGAATATTTAGGCAGGTGATGGAGTTTCAGTCTTATACCACTGGTGTGTATAGTGCTCAGCTCCTTCTAGATTGCTTTTAAACAGTTTGCCCTTAAACACGTTTTTTTTTTTTTAAGTATTACAATAGACTCCCGCATACCCTAGACATCAGTCTAGGGTATGCGGGAGTCTATTGTAATACATTAAAAAAGAAAAAACACGTTTAAGGGCAGACTGTTTAAAAGCAATCTAGAAGGGGCTGAGCACTATACTGAAACCACGGCAGACTTGTGACTTACAGCACCAGCCAATTCAACTAGTGAATTGTGCTCTTTAAATACAAAATACAGCTTTCTTGTCAGTGCTGTTTCTGATACCTGTTCACACATGTAGCAGCAATCAGCAAGTACCCCAAGTCCAAATGCCAGAGAGAATGCGCGATTCATGTCATGAAACAACACAGCACTTCCCCCACCCACAGTCACCCCAGCGGATTCTGCAGCGGCACAGAAATCATCAATACCGGCAGTCTAAAGTGCATTTTCACTTCCTTTAATTAGCAGCTCACGATACATATGCCAATCAATGTCTTCCGGGCAGCAACTAGCAGAGACCACAGCATTCCTTGCCCGCCCTAAGACTAACTGAATGGTGTCGGTGAACGCTTCTCTGCCCCCTTCCTTACTAATAATTAATGGAGGGTGAAAAGAAATAAAACATTATATTTTCTTATCGCAACTAGCGTATCAAGCACTTGCTGCCCGCAGTCTTCACCAGATCCACATGCATCAATATTCTGCTATCGCACCATCCTGTCAACCCTATTATATCTGGAGATGTTTTTTATCCCTTCTGTGAACTTGGAAAAACAATACCTTGCACGAAAACAAGCCCCTTTAAAACATTCTCTGCAGGCTGGCAAAGCATGTACTTGCTTTTCTCCTCATAAAAAATTCCTTTCTCCAGTGTGAAAATCCCAGAATATTCTCTATTCCTTTCCTGACACTGCCTTGCGATTGATTAATTAAACGGGCGAGCTGTTGGTGAGTGCTGCTGCGATACTGGCCGCCTTACAGTCGACTGAGCAGCAGGTTGAGCAGATATATTTCCGTCCCTGTTTTTATCCTTGGTTCATGTTTTTCCTCTTTGTCACTCTTTGCACGCAGACAGGCTTCCGTTCCTATAGTCTCCATTTTACTTTGCCTCTCCCTCATTCACAAAGCTGCCAATCAGTGTTGCTATTCCCGGCAGTGCGTCCGTGTGATAATGTGCAGGCTGCCCTGGCAGAGGCGCAAGCTTCCTTCTAACGTTGGATGATTGAAGTGATCACATTAGGTACATGTCTCCCTTCCGTGATCCTACCTGTGGTGGCTGTCTCGCGCAGAGTCCCAGCTCCTCACAGCCAAGCACATATTTCTAGCTGACACACTGTTGAAGTTTAAGAGAAATACCAGGCGCAAAAGACTTCCTTCTGTAATTCCCAATTTCAGAACACATTTGTACAGTGAGGAATGTTTAGAGGTCTGTAAATACCATCTAGGCACATTTAGGGAGTGCACAACAGACAGTGGCGGGCTCCCTTTTTTCTGATGCTCTCTCTTCTTTGGTTTCCAATTTTAGGTCTGGTGTTACCCAAGACCCTTTGATTTTACATTTCCCACATAATTCATCATCTTGCGCGTAATGTGCAGATTTTAACCAAAAAAAGAATTTGTCTTTAGCTCAAACGGTTCAAAGGTTTTCGTTTATGTGATTGGTTTCAGGAGCCATAAGTCAGCACCTGGAAGCCCTTTGGTCCTCTTCTACACATCCTCAGCAGGTCATATCCCCCCATACTCACAATAGTCTCTGTGCCCTTGTGAAGAGTTCAACAGAATTAAACATTGCTATCAAGGGCTGCACAACAGTGGCCTTCCTTCAGCATTCAAGTGCTCACAAGAAAAACTGTGATCACTTTGCACAGCATTCAAAAGATTGCACTGGGGAGGATTAGGACAGACTTGAGACCATTGCGTAATTTCGCCCAAAATAGTACTGCATAAAAACGGTTTTACTATTAAAGGGCTCGGTGATTCTAATGGAAGCAACCGTTTTAATTTTGTGAATTTGTACACACTGAAAGGCCTCCTTTCCTTATTATGTTTAATCATTTTTAAACTTGGTAACACAATCCACATAAATACACTATATATTTCTTATCAATAGACACACAAATGATAGACGGAATGCAGAGCAAATCAAACATTCACCCCAGTCAAGAGATCTGGGATAAATCCATCGTTCTTTTGCTCACCATGCCACCCCAGTTGAGACCCAGTCATATGCAAATCAGTCTTGACCCTGTGCCTCATGGGAACAGTCCAGCCCGCACTGCCAAGCCAGGTCCTCCATGGGCCAAAAACAAGCATCCTGGGACCGGTTTCGGGGCATCACACTCATCAGCCAGGCTAGCTTGAATCCAGTGGCACGGTGAGTATGGTACCCACGTCTGGACATACGCAGAGCACTAAGGGCGAGAAAGCAAAAGACACACAGATGATTGACGGAATGCAGAGCAAATCAAACATTCACCCCCAGTCAAGAGATCAGGGTTAAATCCATTGTTCTTTTGCTCACCGTGCCACCCCAGTTGAAACCCAGCCATATGTAAATCAGTCTTGACCCTCTGCCTCATGGGAACAGTCCAGCCCGAACTTCCAAGCTAGACCCTCCCTGGACCGAAAACAAGCATCCTGTGACTGGTTTTGGGGCATCACCACTCATCAGCCAGGCTAGCTTGAAACCAGTGGCACTGTAAGCCCGGGACCCGTGCTTGGGCATACCTGGCGCACTTAGGGCGAGAAAGCAAAAGACACACCGATGATGGAAGTAATTCTTATCAGCATAATTTTACTCAGCACTACACACTTCAACGCCACACAATTCAACTCTTCACATTACTATTGCACACCACATAATTCGAGAACAAACCACAGAAATCAGCACACCACATACATCCAATCCACACCACACAATTCCACATCCTGCCACAAACTTAAACAGCACACCACATAATTAAACTCCACTAAATACCACTCCACAACACAAAATACCATTCCACATAATTACACTCTCCAACACACATTACCACTCCACATAATTCCAGTACAATCAATACCACATAATTACTATCCACAAAATTCCACTTCACACCATGCCACATAATTCCGCTACAAAAACCCCTCCACACCACACAATTCCACAACTATCAATTCCAATTCAACCCACATAATCCCACTCCACACCACATGCATCCACTTACATCCACTCCACTCCAAACCAAATCACATTGGTAAAAGACATTGGGCCAGATGTACGACGCTTGAATTTTGCGACTCGCAATTTGCGAGTTGCAAAATGCAATGTACAACAGTGTCAGACACTGTTAGTGATTCCCAATGGGGTCGCAAATCGCATGCCTCATCAATATTCATGAGGCAAGCGCAATTTGCGACCCCATTGGGAATGGCTAGCACTCCCAAGGTTGGTGGCCTGCTGGGGCTGATTTTTTAAATATCTGGAACCACTGCCTGCTCTTAAAAAATATTTCTGCACCCCCTCACAAAGGGGAAGGGGTCCTCTGGGGGCCCCTTCCCGTTTCCAAATGATTTACCTCCTACTTGAAGTAGGTGGTAGACTGCGAGTGTTTTGCGAGCGCAAATGCGGAAGCAAATAATGGTACATACCATTTGGACCCGCTATTAGGAAGGGATGTCCTTGGCACGCCCCTTCCTAATAGCAATTCGCAAATGCTATTTTGCGAGTCTATGACTCGCAAAATAGCGTTGGTACATAGCACTGCTGTTTTTTGCAGTCGCAAAAGGGTTGACTACCCTTTTGCAACCGCAAAAAACGGTCGTACATCTGGCCCTAGGTCATTTACAATGCCAATAGCTCTAACACTCACAAATGTGAGACCTTTTACATTATCAATGCTTGTTCTTATATTGTAGGTAAATAACCACAAGCAGTCCTACCTTCATTTGTTCCTTCAGGCAAAACCTGATCATGTAATCCCTAGAGCTAGAACTTCTGTCATACTGATTTTTTAGGATAAAAACAGCAAGCCAAAGGGTCTCTTAAAAAGGCGTGGCCATGACACTACAATGTTCCTAAAGGAAGCAGACCAATGCACCACTGAAAGAAAATAGACAGAACCCTGCACTTCCCACTGACAAAAGAAGTAAAGCGTGTAAGTGTCCGCTTTACTTTCTATATCAGAAAAAATGAAGTGGGCCAGTGCACCTCTCTGTAACAACAGGAATGAAGTGGGCCCGAGCAGCGCTCTATATCAGTACAATTTAAGTAGTGCGGTGCACCGCTTTATAGCGACAAAAATTCAATGGGCCTGTGCACCACTCTGTAGAGCAAAAAGTCAAGTGGGCCCGCGCATCACTTGGGGAGAGGCACACTGGGTGTTACTTAAGTAAATAAAGCAAGCCAATGCATCATTACAAATGCGGGCTCAACACTGCAAAGAGATCTCTGAAAAGTGCGCCAGTGCAGCACTTACCAAAAGAAACTAAAGAGAGCCTCATCTATTGGGCACCAAAAAACAACAGGAAGTGTAAGTGAGTGGAATAACATTTATGGATAGAGAGGCGGATTTCATGTCGGAGAAATTAACAAAAAGGCTTGGGTAGAGAGTGCCAGGATCTGAAGGTGGTGCTGTCAACTCAAAATGGTAGGAAGGAGACGAGGAGACAATATACTGCCTCCAACCATACTGTTGCGCTGGACAACGGAATGACGTTTCTAGTGCAACTGCCCCTTGTAAACCTGGACATGTTTCTGGTGCCTAACTGATGCAAATGTGACGTCACTCAGCGCAACCCTCATTGCAAACATTCAGTAAAACGTAAACAGACCAGCTGAGACATTTATACATAGAAACAGACGAGGTTGGCTGGAACAAGTCATGGGGGTATTTGTCACATTACCATGAGCGGGTATGACTATGCTTTCCACCTTAGAGGTATGAGGAAGGAAGTTAATGACACAAACAAGCCCTTTAAGAAAAATATGGTGGTGGTGCAACATTTTACGTTCAACGTGCAAAGACTGACCTCAGTTCTGCGACTCATTCCTAATCCTGGGCTCCCATTGACGGCCGGGATGCAATCACTTCCTGAGTCACCGCGAGTGTGACGCACGCGCAGCGCATAAGAAACAAGGTCTCGGGGAGCCAGACTGCATTTAATGTGCCAAGAGTCGCGGCAAATGTTTAATGGAACGGAGGCTGTGAACTCAGCCACAAATAAAACATGCGGCTTCTTTCCCCGTTTCCTAAAAAAAAAGAAATGCATATTTATTTTTGAATTATTTGAGTTCTTCATGCATAATGATTTCAATATGCTTCGGTAAAGAGCAGGGTGCGTGCAGAAAAAGCGGTGCCCTGTGGCGGCGAAGCTAATGACCTAGAACTGTCTCTGCCTCACCCCATGAGGAGTCGCATTATATACACGTCTTATGAGACCGAAGGAATGCTGATGGCCAGGGAACGCCTCATCCATAGGGCTGTGGGATTGTCGAGGCACAAGCCGTGATTGCCAGCCTCAGCACATTCCTCGTCCCATTCCTCGCCGTTGCAGTGTGCAGGCTTCGCCTCTCTCCATGCACCATACCTAGAAATGTTCTTTCACTGCTATACCAACACACAGCCTCTTTAACTACTAGAGCCAGTAGAGATACACCACTTCCTGTTTTTTACTTGTGCCCTTTCAGCAAGATAACTTTTCATTGGGCCATATTAGACAGCAGTGCTTGGACCCATCTGGGAAGAAAGTCAAAATGTTTAAAAGATAAGAGCTTACTTGATTTTTGAGGTGTTTTTTGTGGCGTTGCTTTGGCCCACTTTAAAAGTATGATGTTAATTTAAGTTTTTTGCATGTCTTCTAGTGGCACTGAGCTTTCGGCTACACCTGCCTATTGGGCCCGCCTTATTGTTCACCTGTATTGAGAATGCAGGATTATATGGCGATGCGATGTTGCACATTTATTAATGATTTCTGAGAAAGAAGATATGCGGTGCTAAGGCCCGACTACAATTAAAAGCGCACACCTCTTGGCGGTGGCCTGCTTTGAGTAACAGCCTGGGAGTCAGGCGTGCAACGCCCATTGGGTTCAAAGGGCTTCAAACCCCCCCCCCCTAGTGTGTGGCAGCCCAGGCTGAGACAGCTTTATGGGCACACACACAGCCGAGTACTTCACAGGTCTTTAAAAGACCACTTGTTAATGAGGCTTTATTGTTATTTCACCCCTTCTTAGAGCCCCTGCATCTCCACTCTGCCTATTGTTGGAAGAATTAGCCCACCCCCCCGAAATTTTTTCTAAGCCCCCCCGAAATGTGGCTCTAGTTACGCCTCTGCTGGGACTGCATCAATTTCTTTGGTATGCACAAATTCTTTTTGTTGGATCCCTGGTGGAAAATGTTCAATTGTATTAAAATTGGAACAGTTAACTTGTGATTACTGTATTCATAGGAAATATTTGCTGGGGATCCTGTGATGGTCCTTCTGGAGGGAGTGGGTCTTCATTTTTATAAGTGTGCGTGACCGAGTATAGTTTGTTAGCCGTCTATGTTAGTGCCTGTTACAGTCCATTATCTATCCCTTGATTATGCAATTCATTCACTAGTAGAAATAAAGGAATATGTTATTTTAATTGCATTTCATCTTTTAAAGAAAAGGTTTAATTCTGCTCCGACAGAATACTGCTGTGGTCCTGATTCTTGCTATATCAGGCCCCCTGGTTGAGTCCCCACCTGTGTTGGCAAGTCAAGGAGCGGTAAGAAGCAGAAGCGCTGTTCATTTGTCCCTTTAGGAGAGAGAATGGTGGGTCCAAGGAAGACCCAGTTCTTAAAGAATTTTTCCGATTGCAGTCGGGGAATGTCTCAAAAAGCAAATACAATTTATGGTCAAATCCATATCTGATGTTTTTCAGAGACACCAGGTCATTCAAGGATCAGTCTTCTCCAAAATCAAACTCATCCCAGATGTGTTGTGGTCCTCCTTCCTCTGCGTCTTCAGCCTCGTCTTCCCCTAGTTATGACAATGATGATGCTGGAATGCTGGGGGAAGGATTTTCAAAAGGAGGGATTAAAGGATTTGGTTGGTATTTTTCCTCCAATCTTCATCTTCCGTTAGATGACGACCAACCCTCTTCTGGTGGTTTGTGCTTTAAGCAATTTACAAGCCTCTGGTACCTAAGATTCCTCTTAACTCTGTAGTACAAAGATTATTAACAAGGGAGTAGAGAGAGACCCAGAGAGGGCTTCACTTTCCCGGTTTGTGGGAAGATTACATCCCTTCGCTAAAGGAGGCGTGGATCTCCTTCCGAAGCTTAATGTTGATCCGTCTCTTTCTAACCTTACTGGTCAATCAGCAAACACTGTTTTCGGATGATGTTTCTCTTTCAGACCTGGTAGATAGAAGGGTGCAAGCTTCTTTAAAGAGAGCTTACTCAGGCTGAGGCCTAGTCAACAGAGCCGGTATCCATTCAATTTATATGTCACAATCGCTGGTGAAAGACTTTCGGTCTTTGTGAACTGCTGTTCCACAGGGGGATGAAGTGTCTCACTTTTTAGCTGCCATGGAATCCCAGAATTTATATCCTCCAGGTATAATGTTTGACGTTTTGAAAGTGACAGCCATGTCAACAGTTTTAACGATGCCAGCTAGAGGACATCTTTATTTGAGGACTTGGAAGGCAGCTTTGTTGGAAATCGGGTTATTGGTTGAAGGGGGTGAAGCCCTATTCAAGCAGGAACCGCAATCTTGGTCGGGGTGAAACACAACCCCAATAAAACCTGTGCTTAACCCGCTGGTAGCTTGGTACAACAGCAATCAGTCTTAACTTAGAGACAATGTGTAGGGTATTTATGCAGCACTTCAAATAGTAATAAAGTGAAAACACAACACAAGGAAAATCCCACACCAATTTAGACAAATAGAGTAAAATGTAATACATTATTTGAGTTGAAAATGACAAAAATACAATAAGTAGAACCGGAGATATGTCATTTTAAAGAATTAACTAAAATAATTGCTAAAAGCACAAAGCGGCAACTGTGGTTATCTGGTTGTGCCGGACCGGGACAAAGTCACAAGTTCAGGCCGACCGCGATGGAGCGTGGGCCGGATACCAGGACCAAGTTAGGCCTACTGAACAAGAGTATCTTCAATACAGGTTTCAGAGCGTTGCCAGGTCCCACGTTGAGGAGTCATCACACAGCCGAGGCCGAGGCGTGCCCCATGCAAATGAGGGAATCCCTTTACCTCTGCACCCGTGCTGTATTGCAAGCGTGGGTGCAGAAACAAAGAAGCTGTCAGGAGGCACACTGACCGTGCACCACCTAAAAGGTGGCACACTGTCAGTTCGCCCCCTGATGAAAGCCCGCTAGCGGGGGAAGTGGGTCCCATGGACACCCCTAACATCCCCTTGCAGGCGGGTTGCCACCTGCACTGTGAAAACACAGAACAGCTTCAAAGCAGCCGCTCCGTTTTTCACCTCGATGCGTTGGCCCCAGGGCAGCGCGAGTTCGTGGCTCCCTAGGGCATCGCATTCCATGCCACTTGTATGCTCAGGACTTGCCCTTGGGGATGCAGTGACTACTAGCCAATGGGATACCGGGTCCCCTCCCGCCTGATTATGACTTCCTGCATAGTTTAGCATATAGCTATCCAAGAATGCAACATTCTGCCCACTTACAAGATGGCATAAGCCCTCTCTCAGTGTGTGGAGCTTGGTAGCCCACACTAGAGGTGTAACTACCTGAGGGCTGCATACTCACGGGAAACTGGCTTGGCAAATGTTCCCGCCTCTCTGTCCCAAACACCAACCTGTCTTCCAGAAGAAAAGTGTAGCTGCCCTTGTGTGTGTGCACAAATTTGCTCTTCAAATGCGGCTTCCCCCTTAAAGCTCTTATGTCAGGGAAAGGTAACTCCTCTTCCAAAGCAGGCCCTTTGTGTTTCTTTCTACGAATCATTCACATCCCGTCCCCCAGGAGTGCAGAAGGCTGTCTCATGGCTAACAACTGTAAACGGTCACTGGAAAACTTGGGCAACAGAGTGCTTAAAAAGTACATTAAATTTGACGTGTGCATTAAGTTGAGTTTAATGTATTGATTCTTTTGATACCTTGAAGCACCAGCTTCAGTAGTCCCATTCAGGAGTTAGCGCAGCTGAGTTGTCAGTGTGTAACCTGGTATTTTCCAAAGCTATGGTCTGATTGGTACGGCAGCACTCTTCTTGGCGGCCCGCTTGGCATACGGGGTCGCTGACCTAGCTGCGTATACAGGTTACGGTCCTATTGGCATGGCAGCAGTCATCACGGTGGCCCACATGGTATACCAGGTCACCGACTTACAACCAACTTTCAAATTGCACACAAACGATGACCCAATCTGTGCAGCAATGGTCACAGCTCACTTCATGAGATATCAAATGTGATTTGGAGACTAAGGGCCTGATTTAAATCTCGGCGGGGTGGTTACTCTGTCACATCGGTTATGGATATCCCATCCGCCGAAATATAAATCCCATAGGATAAAATGGAATTTATATTCTGGCGGATGGGATATCTGTCACCGTTTTGATGGAGTAATCCATCTGCCGAGATCTAAATCAGGCCCTTAGTCTTAGAAGTTTGTGTTGGGGTCTGCTTCCCTTTGAAGTGCTCTCTTCTCTGCCCTGCTCTTCCTCCAGAAAGCAGTCTGTCACAGCCGGAGCGACTCTAAATCGAATAGCCCCACAACACAGGCCATAGGGTCGACTAGAGGTTCACACCTGGATGTCAGCCACAGTGATATGTGTATCAAAAGTTACCTGGAGGCCTCTACCCCACTCTTGATGATTTTCTTATCATCCCCATTTCCTTCCTGAGATGTGCGGAGGCCCTTTCCAAGTGACCTTTAAGTGAATCATAGACCACCCACTAAAGTATACTAAACAGCCGGGCTCCTCCTTCCTCCAGTGTGTCCCACCCAGCTCAAGAATACAGCAAACCACAAATCTGTCCTGTTTCTCCTGTTGACCCTGGGATTCCCAATTGGAGCTCAGAGTCATACATGTATTGTACCTTTCACACGCACACATACACCCAGCACATGCATATAATATACATGCACTGCACAGCACTACATCCTTCATGTATTGTACCATTCACAGGAACACACACCCAGTGCATGATTAACACACACATACTATGCAGCACTCCACACCTAACCAATGTAGGCCAAGGGTGAGTTAAGCACACAGCAGCTGAACTTTAAATGAGTAAGCCTGTTGGCCTCATTCCAGTGACACAGGTTAAAAGGACATGTTCACTTGTACTGCTCACTACACAGTATGCTGCCACCACCGCGCTCGTGCTGTTTAACTCCTGCAACGGCAGTAGCCTTTTAACACTATGCAAGGGACTTTTCAGTCCCAACTATGCCTAATTTTAAAAGCAAAAAAAAGTTTTGAGTCAACTAAATAAGAAATGGGTAGAATTCGAGGTGCCACAAGCCTAAGCAATTATGATTACATAAAAACAGTACATATGAAATGATGATTATTAAAACCATCTAGGACATCAATGTCTCTAGCATGGATGTCACAATTGGGCTATTAAATAGCGCTGAGAGGATGATCCGAAAGGAGGACAAAGCAAGCTGACAGAGGCAAAAGTGGAAGAAAGAAGCCAAACAGCAAAATAACCGAATACAGCAATGTTAAAAATAATATATGTTCAATTTCAGAAACAAACTAAATTTCTGAGTGTACCTCACAAAAATATAGACAAATATAATTGAAATTAAGGAAACCAGGCACTATTCCAATAGCAAGGAAGATAAGCAACTGTGACGAAAAAAAGTAACAACAATTAGTCTTGTTTTAAGGTGAAGGGATTAAGGGTACACCTCTGATAGATGGTTAATGCCCTCATCCTGCACCACAAAATGCCAAGGTAACCAGCCCTGAGTCTTACCTATGGGTATGACTGATCAAGAATCGCCCCTTCATTCTGAAGCATCACCTCTTGATTCAACAATAGATATAGCCATTCACTGAAATGGGTACCACACGAAAACAACACCAAAACCTGAATCAATTGAAGACCTCTGATATGAGAGAACCCCGCAAGTTCATTCAAAAGACATATATGAAAAATATGCTGTGTTTCTGCTACATTTTAAATCTTTGAACTAGACGAGCCATAATATGCTCACTGGCAAATTAAAGTGGGAAGAAGCTGAATTTGGGGCACTTTAGGGTTGAGCGTTTGACTATACCCTTACCCGGCTAAATGCAGAGGAACTTTAGGAACACAATCAAAAACTTTCAAAACACATATATTTCCCAGTTATTTGTTAGTCATAACACTTCCTCAGACTGTGTTCATGACCTGTGTTGTGGCAGTTTCGGCCATATGCAATGTCTGCCCTGACCACCATGCTGTGTGTCCACGACTCTTATCCCAGCGACCGCTGTTCCTTTTAGCACCGCCTGTCATTTGTCTTCATCCTGTGCCCACATCTTTTCACCTTTTTTCTGGAGCTCCATGAGTATCCTTTGGATTCAATTAAAGTTCAGGGGCTGATGGGGTATGTGGTGCTTTTATGTGTAAATAGCACACTTCGTCCCACATTTCCTACCACTACAGTGCCCATATATGGCCTCAAAAGCTGCAAAGTATCTTCATGAATGCGACTAAAGTCTAAGCGTGGATCACATTCCTCATCTCTACCTGATGACCTAAAACTAGGGCAATTCATGTTTGCAGACAAACTGCACCCCACTGGCAGATCTTCTGCATTTAAGTGTGAGATTTAGGATCAGAAAATACCTCAGCACTAACCACCCTACACGCCTGTAAATACAAATAAATATACTAAGTAGGCTAAATACGCAAGCACCTGAGCAGTCTACTCAAAGGCTCTTGTACATGCCAGCAGTTGCCCCGGTTATTTTGTTGCTAAAATAGATGTTTCATTAAATCAATCTGGAAACTCCCAACTCACCAGGACAGTCAGAGACCAATGAAATCGCGTTTTGCCATGTGGCCACCTACTAATAGTCTGGAGATGACCCACGCTAGGGATGGTAGACAAAAAAGAGTCTGCCCAAACTTGGAGGGAAAGTCTAATCTAGCTGCCCAAGGAGTAGGCTCTGAGAGACTGGCGGGAAAAAAAGTCAGATCCTCTGAGCCAGTGAAGAATCCTGCAACAGAAGAATGGGTGGATTCCATTGGATAATGAACCCCCATTTTAACAGCTGCAGGGAGAGGTGACGTGGAAGGGAGTGAGTTTCTTCTAGGTCATTACTGGTCTGTCATATTAAATGATTTAATTGTTCTTCATGATCTCATTCCAGAAGCTGTCAAATAACTGTTAGGAAAAAAGCACTACAGGGATGAAAAATGGGGGGACTAGCAGTTTTAAAGAAGCCGCACAAGGGGAATGAGATTAGAAGAGAAATCATGAACATTGAAAAGAAGTACCGAAGTGAGAGGTGGGAATGAAGAGCAAGAGAAAGAAAGAGAAGCAGAAGTAAAGAAAAAAGGAAACGAGAAAAGGGTATTAAAAAAACTGAATGCAGTTGAAAGGGCATGAAAGAAAGGAGAGAAAATAGAAGAAAGATCGAAAGATGGGAAGATAAAAAGAAATCGAAAATAGTAAAGAAGGGAGAAACAGGATTAAAGATAGAAAATAACAGAAAGTAGTGAAAGCTGAAAAGAACGAGAAACCGAGAAAGGAGGAAGGAAAGATGAAAGGAAAATGAAAACATGCAAGAAAGAAGCAAAGAAAGAGGGGAAGAAATAAAGAGGAAACATGACCAACCACAGAAAAAGAAATAGAGAAAGATAAATGTAAATTCAAGAATTAAAGATAGCAAGAAAATGGAAGCAGTTGGAAACATAGAAACAGGGTAAGAAACCAGCAATATAGATAATGAGAAATAAAGAAATAAAAATGGAACACTGGGAAGAAGTATAGAGAGAAAAATAAATGATGGGAAAGAAGAGTAAGAATGTGAGGCATAGATGAAAGACAAGCAAAGAATGAAACTGATGATACGCCTCATATCACTCTGTTTGCTTCCTCAGTGCCTTTCGAGGTATGGTTCAAAGTGGGTCTTTGTCTGGGTACTTCCTTGGGTGGCATAGGGACACGTTTTCTACTTCATACCTAGAAATAGACTCCGTGCATGTTGTAGGCGATTAGGGCCAACTTGAGTGTACAGTGCCAACAATATATAGTTCCGTCTTGTGCAGCCTGGTTACCCTGTTAGTGCTTTGAGCAGATAGGCACCGGACTTCGAGGAACTTTGCTAAGGGTATTCTAGCAAATGTCCTTCCTTGCAAAGGTCTAAAATACTTCTCTGTGTAAAACCTCCAGAACCCGTGACTGTTGATCAGCACACACCGAGCATAAGCCACAGGCTCTGGGGCTTCTGCACAATGTTCTGGAGAACTGGCGGGTATTTTTCAATGTGCTTTAGCTGCCCAAAAAATATGAACTTAGAGTAACTAATTTTATGTTCATTTGAATTCACTGAATGGAACAATAAGTGCTGCACATAAACTGAAATATTGCTACCGGCTGTGGGCTTCTGAGCAGAACTTTGGGTCTATTCTTTTCAGGACCGGACTCACTGGCATAACGATACTTGAGCCCCCCCCCCCCCCGCAAGGCACGTGGAGGGGCCCGCTCTGGACTCTATTAGGAGATCTCCGGCCAGAGTACTGTGCTGAGGGGGCCCCTGGCACCACCGGAGCTGCCAACTGGCCCTAATGGGAACCTAAGGCATCCCTGGCAATTTTGTTGGGGGAGGGGAGCAAGCGTGAAGCACTGCTTCTTAACAAAACCGGCCCCAAGTACTGCTGCTTTTGTTATTAGGGGTCGAATATTGCAGTATCCCTGCAAAACCGGCCTCGCCACTTCAAACCAGCCCTCACATCTCCAAAACCAGCCCCCACTGCTCCAAAACCAGCCTCCACCCTTCCAGCCTCCCGGGGCAACAACCCCCAGTGCCCGCTACGGCTAGTCCGGCCTTGATTCTTTTGCAAATTAAGCCCTGCCCAGGCTGAAGGGCAGACAGCTCCAGAGCTTTGCTTCTTGGAGTCTGAAAGGTCAGTCTCTGAGTCTGGTTGAGTAAAGAGGGAAGATTAAGCAGACTGCAAAGAGTTTTGTGCACCTACATCTGAGGAGTAGGAAGTTGGGGCAACGATGGAACTCTGGGAGACACCTGGTCGCAATTTTTCAGTCTGAACATGCGTTGCAGTGGATGTAGTGAGTCAGCCAGAAAACTCCGATTCAGCCTTCCGAGCTACAGTCTCAGCTGTACTAAGGATCTTCACACTTCTATTATGTGAGGGAATAATAAACAAGCATTGGCAAATACAATAGGTCTGTCGCAGGGTGCCAACTTTTGACTTTGCCATTATTTGTCAATACTTTTTGTAAACCTGTACAAGGAGACTACATTTGTGTGTAAATGTACATTATGCAAAAGCAGAATGACATCACTCATAGAGAGATATGCCATAGCGGAAGTAGGCGGATCCAGTGTCCCATGCTGTAGAGGGCAGAACAAAAATTTGAATGACACACTGAGCGATCAATAGATGTAGAGAGCTGTCTGAAAGCTCCTAAAAGTAATTATATTAATTTTTTTTTTTTTTTTTTGGTTGTAAGACATTTATTATGAACAAATGAAACAGATGTTGTACACTGCGTCACGCCAACAACCCGGAGGCAGGCCGCTATCTGGTAGATTATACAAAGATTACATGTAAATATCTTTAAGGCCCTCATCCGGCCGGTGGATCATTCAGAGGTAAACTTAAGATACAATAAAATCTGCAGTGTGTACTGTGCATCTCTAGCGAGTAAACGGTCTTACTTTTGTCTCAGTGCTGCTGACAATTGAAAGATAGCGAAAGTCAATGAAGCCGCCTCCGAATAAGCAGCAGTCAACCACCCGCTACAGCAGCCTATAAAAAGGACGTGTCAGTCAGCACCATGTTTCTCCCAACAGGACCCCCCAACAAGCCAAACCAAAAACGTCAAACATAGGTGCAAGTACTTGGAAACAGCGTTCGTACCACATTTCAGTTCACCAAGGGGTCGCGCGGGTCCGCCACTGGTCTCCCCAATAGAGGGCCAGCCATGTTCAGGGCGGGCTCGGAAAGGTATCCTGGCTGTGTACGAATTAGCGACGGACGGGTGGGGTGGGGGGGGAGGGGGGGAGGGGCAATGAATTATCCACAGTCGGCCCAGTAGGGCGGGAGGGGGGGGGGGGCAGGGGACTCTATCCGGGTCAGTGGAGGCAGTAAACGCAAAGTTTACGTCTGGGCAGTTCCTGTCAGTGTAAGCGCGGGGGCAGCGGGACCTCTATCGTTAACCTACGCAGCGCGCACCTTTAGCCCATGTCGTCTGAAATACTAGTAGCACGTGAGGTACCGGCGGAGTCAGGGGCCGTGCGTTCTGTAGTCCACTGTACAAACGGGCCCCATATGTCAGTGGGCCTGGAAGCGGTGGGCATGGTCTCCCAATAGTGTGTCAGTTGAGTGTGGCCGTAAGTCACATCTCTGATCCAGCTCTCAAGCGTGGGGAGGGCCGGCCTGCCCCAGTGTATAGCGATCTGTCGTTTGGCGTATAACAGGAGTAATGCATGTAGTTTCCTGTCGCAGGGCACAGTGTGCTTAACATACCCCAGTAATCCCAGCAGTGGAGACGGTGAGTCCCTCCTCCCCGTGATTTGATTGATGGCATTGAAGATCCCTGACCAGTATGCCCCCAGCTTGGGGCAGCTCCAAGCCACATGAAGAAAGGTGGCATCGTCACCCCCACATTTCCAGCAAGAGGCGTCCTCACGTATACCCATGCGGCGTAGTAGCGTCGGAGTGCGGTAGTATCTGTGTAGGAATTTGAAGTGGATAAGCCGCAGTCGGTAACTCGGTGATAGAGCTGTGAGTTGAGCGCAGCAATACTCCCATGCGTCATCCGGCAACTGGTCCCCCAGGTCCTCAGCCCAAGCGGCCTCGGCCGCGGCTACTGTCACCGGGGCTTGTTCCTGCATGCAGTTATATAATCTGGACACCAGTTTTTTAGGGGAGGGCCGTGAGAGCAAGTTTTGCAGGGCTTCTAGTGCGCAAGGCTCTTCCGGGAAGCACGGTCCTATCTTCTTGCAAGATTCCCTAAGGGAATGATATAGTAATGTGTCAGCAAACGTGCAAGGCTGGGCATCCCCATCCGCAGGCATCTCGAAAAATGAGCCATCTGGATATAGGTCAGCGAAGGTGAGAAGTCGACTCCCACGGATAGTGAGGACGTCACCTCTTGCCGTCAAACAAGGCAGCATCGGGTTGCCCCTCAGAGGAACCGCCGGCGCATAAAGCAGGGAGAGACCTGCTCGTTTCCGAAGTTCGCGCCAGGACCAGTGGACCATTTCCACTGTGTCTACATCACGCGACGGGCACGTAACCTCTCCATATAATGCCACTCGTAATGGCAAGGGGGCGACTACTGCCAGTTCCACCGCCACATGCGGCTGGTAGGGGGTTGGGTAGGCCCAGAAATGTAAGAACTGAGCTTGTGCACAGAGTGAATAGAGCTTCAAGTCCGGGGCCCCCAGGCCACCCTGTCGGAGCGGAAGCGTGAGTAGGTCCCAGGAGACTCTGGCCTGGCCGCCGGCCCACACCAGTTTCAGCAGTAATGAGCGGACCCGGGTGTGGAAGTGCGTTGTCATAGGTAGTGGCACGTTGACGAACAGGTACAAGAATTTGGGAAGGACCACCATCTTGGCCAGAGCAATTCTAGCGACCAGGGACAGCGGTAGCTTATTCCAGACTTCGACCTTTCCTTCCAGCCAGTCCACCGCCCTACCAAAATTCAGCGACCACAACTCCTGTACATCTCGGCTGATCCAGATGCCCAAATACTTGACAGCTTCCGTCTCCCACCTGAGGGGGTAGTCAGGGGCAGGCCTAACAGTGCTCTCCGTAAGGGGGAAGGCCACTGACTTCGACCAATTAATGGATATCCCTGCCAAGCCCTCAAACCTCACAAATTCACGAAGTATCGGGCTCAGGTTGTCTTTAGGGTTCAGGACGTACAAGGTGACATCGTCCGCGTACAGCGAGATCAGTAAGCTTCTAGCACTGAATCCGATGCCCCTGGCAGTATGGTGCTGCCGAACTCGAGCCGCTAGTGGCTCCATCGCAATCGCAAAGAGGAGCGGGGAGAGAGGGCAGCCCTGCCTAGTACCCCTCGAGACATCGAACGGCTTGGAGACAAGACCATTAACGCTCACTCGGGCTCTGGGTTTCGTGTATAGGAGCTTAATAAGGGTCAGGAAGTTTTGGCTGAATCCCATCCGCCTCAGCACACAGAAGAGGTAGGGCCATTCTAAGGAGTCAAAGGCTTTGGTGGCGTCCAAAAACACCACCGCTGCCTGCACTGACGGGTGTAAATAGTGAAGGACCGAAAAGATCGTTCTGAGATTATGTGATGTTGCTCGGCCAGGGATGAATCCCGATTGATCTGGGAGCGCTATCATCAGCAACATCGGTTGCAATCTATCGGCAATAACTTTTGCGTATATTTTGGCATCTACGTTGATGAGGGACAGGGGCCTATAAGAGTCCAGCTGTTGGTCGTCCTTGTCTGGCTTGAGGAGCGTGACAATGAGAGCCTCACGCATGAAGTCTGGGAGGGAATGTGACTCGAGAGCCTCGACAAACACAGAGTGTAGTCTCGGCGCTAGTTCAGCCACGTAGGTTTTATAAAAGGAGGTGGTCAGGCCATCTGGGCCAGGAGCTTTATTGGCCGGCATGCTTTTAATCACCTGGGCGATATCTTGCACTGTAACGGTGAGGTCCATGTATTGTCTGTGATTGTTATTGAACCACACAAGTGCTATGGAGTCAAGGAAGTCCCGTAGTGACGCCGGTGTCGTGGGCTGTCTCGAGGTGTACAGAGCAGCATAGAAGTCTGCGAAGGCGCCTAACACCGCCTCTTGGCCTACCACCAGACGTCCAGTGTTATCATAGATAGTGTGTATGTAGTTCGACTGTGTGCGAGGGGCAATCAGTCTGGCAAGAGTCCTGCTAGGCCTATCTCCCTCCCCATATCTGCGCGCCTCTGCCTGCCGCCCTAGAAACCGCACCTCTCGCTCCGCCTCCTCATTAAATGCCAACAGCTTAGTTTTCAGAGCGCCAGCAGTCGCCAACGCTGGGTCGGAGCTAAAAGCAACATCCAGGTCTTTAAGTTCCCCCTCAAGTTTAGCTAGCGTGTCTCTTATGGTGCGTAGGACCCCTGCTTTACGTGCAATACATTGACCCCTTATAACAGATTTAAATGCATCCCACACAATGGCTTCAGAAGTGGCTGACCCAGCATTCTCAGTAAAATAATTAGTGATATCCTCTCTTATCTCCTCTACAAACACAGGGTCTGTGAGTGCGTGTGGGGGAAGGCGCCATTGGAACGCCCTATGTACAGCGTCGGGGGGATGCAATACCAACATACACGGAGCATGGTCTGATAATGATCTAGCCATAATATCAACATTTGACACCCATGTCGCAACTTCAGGAGACACCAACCAGAAATCGAGTCGCGACCAAGCAGCCTTATGAGAGGTGTAGCAGGTCCCTACTTTGGCACACGGATTTCTAACTCGCCACAAATCTGAAAGTAGACCCTCCCTCATGATATCAAAGATCGCTTGGCGCGCTCTAGTGTGCTGCGGTCTACTCACACCTGTGCGATCCGCGTCATCGTTTAACACAACGTTGAAATCTCCCCCCAACACGACCGCCTGACAATCCAGCAATACAATTTTCGCCCAAACATTTCTAAAAAAGTCAGGATCGTCCACATTCGGGCCATAGATTGCAGCTAGGACAATGGGTCGCCCCTGTAAAGCCCCATGGAGCAGGACATATCTACCCTCCGCATCCCTCACCTGAGAGTACTCCCGCCAATCCAACCCTCTGCGAATGAGTATAGCTACGCCCCTCGCATAATTTGAGTAAATGGAAGAGTAAACGTGCGCCCATCTGGAATTCTTCAATCTAGCTGAGGGGGTGACATTCAGATGTGTTTCTTGTAGGAAGCAAATATCTACATTGTGTCTTGACAACATGCCATGCAGCAAGCGGGCTTTCTTGAAGTCCCCAAGGCCTCTAATGTTCCAAGTCCAGATTTTGATTCCTCCCATTAAAGTATTTGACAGTCCCGGACCCCCATCACCCAACCCCGCCCCCGGAAGCCACCCTGGCACCTGGACCCCACATCTGTAGACCTAGCGCACTGAAATATAGGCATGTGTAGTAGTACAATGCACCCAATACGAACCAAAACTCGCAACATAATAAAACCCCCCCTCCACCCCCTACCCTCAGCAACCCCCCAATCAGGTCGTGACATATCCCAGTAACATGTACTCAATGCGGTGAAATACCCCAACATCAACAACAAAGGGAGGCACCCCATGAGGCGTGGTGCGCTCGGCTAACACCCCCGTGTACTCGGGGTGGCTACCATCAAACTTTAGCAGTCCTGGGTTCTGGCAGTGCCCCCACCCCGTAATCCTCAAGGTCCGCAGCCAGCCTGTGTCCCAGTGGGAACGCGGAGACAGCAGCACAAGCCGGTGTACAATGGTGTCGCATCCACCCGCCCCCAATAAGTCAGTTCGGGAGGAGCGAACCTGTGCGAGAGTTCAATCCAGCTTTCAACTGTGTCGCAAAGAGTAAATTTGCAGCCTGGCAGGGTGAGCATGTCAGAGACCTCAGTCGTTGTCACTCAGGTGTTCCGCAGCTTCCTCGAGCCTGGGCGATTTCCTCCTGACCCCAGCACAAATGTGTTTAGCAAATTTGAGGGCTGATTTGGCGTCAGTGAAGAAGTGTGAGGTGTTGTCGTGGAGTACCTTCAGCTTTGCCGGGTATAAGAGAGAGTAAGGCACACCGGCTTGTAATAGAACTTTCTTCGCTGGTAAAAATTCCTTCCGGGCTGCTTGCACCAGAGGGGTGAAATCTGGGTAGAAGGATATGTGATTACCCTGATGTGTGATCTTGCCCTTCTCTCTCGCCAATTTGAGAATGAAGTCCCTGTCTTGGTAGTTAAGTAGTTTAGCCAGGATCAGACGCGGTGGGGCCCCCACCGGGGGCTTCTTCCCCAGTGATCTGTGTGCCCTCTCCACCGTGAACACCGGGGACAAGTCCGGGTCGAACAGTTCATGCAGGAGGTTCGACACAAACGATTCCATCTTTCCCGTGTTTGTAGTCTCTGGAACGCCCGTAATGCGGATGTTGGATCTTCTGGAGCGCGCTTCCAAATCATCCGACTTGGCGCGCAGAGTGTCGAGTTCGCGCTCCAGCGTCGTGATGTGCCGCTTAGCCTGTTGCCGGAATTCGCAACACTCAGTTTGCCCATTTTCGAGACAGTCCAGCCGCTGCTCGTGGGTGTCCACCTTAGCCTTCACGGTTTCGAGTTGCGCCGTCATGGTGTCGAGTTTAGCATCTATGCTCTTAAGGCTGGTCCTCACCTCCATGATCAGGGCCCCGAAGTCTATGTCTGGGGCAGCACCCTGCGACGTCGACGTGCCAGCATCCGGCTCCATTATCGCGTTCTTCGGAGGTCTTTTACCGTCAAATGTCAGCTTAGGTTGTTTGGCGTCAGTTTTCCCCATCGCAGCAGTCAAGAGCTATCCACCGGCCAAGCAATGGGGCAGCACCCCTCTGTGCCACCTCTAGCGATTGCCCCGTATGTGCGCGACTGTCCAGGCGGCGCCAGTGCGCTCCAGGCGTGACTCTTAACACGTGGCAAGTAGGGCCAGCCGCGTTAGTGAACTCCGTAGGTGCCCAGTGAGCTCAGCAAGCCTCAGCGTTCAACTAGGGCCTCCCCCGGATCCAAAGTGGCGGGCTTCCGCAGTGCAACGAGGTGTCCGCTCACTCCACTAGGAGAGCGCCGCGCCGGGGCTCAGGGGGTTCAGGGCTGCAAGGGTCCTCTCCGGGTGTTCAATTGTGTGACCCGCCGAGCTGAAGATCCGTGGGAGGTCCCGGCGCTGCTACGAAACGGCAGGATCGACTGTGCCCCTCATCCCTCCACGGCACCCTCTCACCTCCTCTGCGGTCGTCGCCTCGATGTTGCTGGCGCAGACCAACTTCTACGATCTCCACCGGGCTCGACCCCGGCCAGCGCCGCCCTCGGTGGCTGCAGGATCCCCTCACCGCGGCACGGCCGTTCCGCCAAAGCGCACCGGTCTCCTCTATCTCCCCGCAGCCTTCCGACGGGGGAACCCTCCGTCGGCAGCAATGGGGATTTCGTTGCGAGGCGCCCACAGCAAGTGCCACTCAATCCGCTGGGGCCTCTGAAGCCGCGGCCCACCGTGACTCGCGGCTCCCGGCGAGGGGCACTTCCGGTGCGGGCCAGGACCAGCCCGCCAGCCGGCAAAAAAGGCGTCCGTCTCCGCTGCAAGGGGGAACCGTCCCCGCTCTCCCGGCTCGGTTCGGAGGATCACCCGGGTGTAGGCTGCAGGACCCAGGAGGTGTGGGGTTCCGCAGTCGCCAGGAACAGGATTATGAAAGGATTAATCGGAGTAGCCGGCGGAGCTCACTCAGAGAGCGGCCATCTCGCTGCTCGGCTAGCCACGCCCCCAATTATATTAATTTCATTAAAATCAAAAGGTCTTGAATAATGCCAGACGTTTTACTGTCAGATTTGATCTGTACTTTTCCAAGCATCATTGGAATGAAGATGAGAGACTTCTTGTCTGTGATGAGTAGCCATGCAACATTAATGACACCGAACAGGGCGAGTAGGGAAAGCAGAAAGTATATGAAGCTGTCTCGCTGTCCTTGACCCCTGGGGAACCGTCAGTGAATCCCCAAGAAGGAGTAATAAAGACAAGTTTCACTGTAAATAAAGCATATATTTATTGTCAAACTGCTACTTGTTCTGGCCTTTCATTGATGGTAGCAGAGTATTAAGAGGCAACAATTTATTAATCTCTGCAAATTAATTTGAAAAACTAGGTGTCTCTTTATCTTTCCTTAATTGTGTAATCAGCAGCAGAACTTCTGAAGTGTTGAATGAATGTGAGATGTCTGTTAATTTATGCTAAGATGCTGCTAGTTTCTCCAATGAAGTGATTTCTGAAAAGTGTCTCTAAATTGTTATCACATCTAAAGTGTTAATATTCTCTCCGGTCTTTAGGAAACCTCTAGTTTTAATTGATTCTTAAATGTTTCTATTAATTTCATGTGTTGCATGGCTGGTTGGAAGTTTCCCCATCATCTGGGGTTCTAAGTGCCCTTCAGAAACAAACTGATAGAAAAACATGTTGTATCCAACACAGAAGGCCAGAGCATCCCAGCACGCTGTGAGCGGGCCAGGTGTGCATCAGTTCAGAAGGACAACCCGATGCTTCTGGTCTTTGCCCGATGGCCTGCTCTGGCCCGTTCCACCAGGAGCTTGTCGTGGTACCCGAGATTGGCCTGGATTTTGAGGCATGAGCTCTGCAAAGTGATAAAGTTGCATCCTAACCTGGCATGCTTTCCCATAAGCCGACAGGATCGTGCTGATTACACAAAACAGATTTTTTTGTATTATACGTTCACCATCAAACCAGTGATACTCATGAGAAAGCTACATTTTAAGCCTTTTAAAGTGTTGTTATTGATCAATGAATCCCCTAATGCGGCATTTCTATTGGATTGAATTGAAAGGCGGTAGCCCAATGAGAATTTTCAAGACCTGGCAGAGGGTAAAGTGGGCCAACAGTGAGGGATGGCCCAATCCAGGGAAAGCAGGTTGGGATGTGCTAAGAGCTGCCAGAGAGATGCTGACATACGCTCTCCTCGTACACAGAACACAGGATGATCCATGCGGAAGTGGCTAAGGATATATATTTTATGATAGTCTAAGCGTTAAGTTCCTCCACAGTCCACTCTTTAGGGACCACCACATTTATCGCAGTCATGCTGTGGAGATAAGGGCAGGAGTGAGAACCAGCAGCACTCTACATTCAGCATCATTTATCCTTCCAAGCCAAATCAAGTGGTAACATCCTGCAGCACATGTTCAATTTCCCAGGCACTTAAACCCAGGATTAGCAGTCATTTCGTGCCAAAAAGGAATTTGGTGTGGTAATATGGTGTGGTGTCAAGCCCGCTTCTCCAAGTGAAAGATTGGCTTTAGGTCATGGCGACTAGTGGTGGAAGCGCAGAGATGTATGCTTCCCTTCTTTGTGGGCGTATCTGCCGATGTACATTTCAATATGACACACTTGCTGGAAAATCTATGTACCGTTATAAATATCTTATGTTTATGACTATCCCTCTGTGCCCTTTCTCAAGGATGCTCTTGATGCACGAGTCACTCTCTAGGATTATATTAATTGTAGACATGACTCACTGAATGAACGTGTCACTGATGGACACAGTGTAAAGCTGTTAAATCCTTAGAAAAGAATGAATATATTGATGCAGTGTTATATTTCCTTCATCATACGTCAACCTTTGCAATAAATACATTTAAATATTGCCTTTTTAACTTTGGGCATTTTAGGTTCTTTATGTTTTTTTTAAGAGTATTGTAGTTTGGCTAGTTTCTGCACACATGGAATGAACCTTCTGTGAAGAAGGTCTTGTGGCTTGAGCCAAGCTACCAAGGGTGAGCCAGGGATTCCAGGCGGAAACCAGTTCACGTGTACGGGTCAGATTGTTTGGGCCTTTTTGGAGCTCTTCCCAATTCACATCAAGACTGTGGCTTCTCTTCTCCTGAGCCTAGCACTCAGATTCTTGATTAATATTAATCTCTTAATGAAAATGAGGAGCCGGAGCAATGGCTATTTCTGAGTGGCTTCAGAGTGGGATTACAAAAGACCTGAGAATTTGGAATGCTTTATTTACATAGCTTTTTTAACTATTATTATACGACCTGGTTGTTGCATAAGAGCAATTTAGGCCCTTATTTAGTATTTGGCAGTAGAGATAATAGCCTCCACAACCCTGGCGGATAACTGGCCCACATAGCAGGGCACACTCTGGATGGTATTTTTTCAAACCATCCACAACTCACCTGTACGGACTTGCTGCCTCTCACATGGACTGATCATGCAGCTGTACTATTTGAACTGACCCATCCCGCTCACGGTGTTACAAGGGGGGGCAATAAGAGTCAGATTGATAGTAGGGCATGGAACAAAATTGAGGTCAATGATCTAGAAGTGGTGCTTACAGCAACTGCTGGTCCGTTACCTACAGGAATAGATGAGGTGACCACCTTTTACACAGACTGGGTGCCACCTTTTACACAGACAGCTTGCAATAAAGTAGCCCCAGTAAAAGTCTGATTTCCCAAAAGATCTCAATTAACAGCTCCCTGGTATACTGAGGAGCTGAGAAAACAGAAACTCACTTGCAAACCCTGGAGCGGAATTGGAGGAAAAAAATATGAGGAATCAGATAAAAAGATATACAAAGTCTTGCCTCCTAAAAGCTACTGATATTTAATGCTAAGAAAACTGTCTTCGCAAATCAAATCAGTTTAGCAAAAAACTCGGCGAAATAACTTTTTAAAACTGTATCAAGTTTGGCCCCCCCCCCGACCCCCTCCCCGTCCTGGAACAATTGAGTCAAATCAGGAACTATGCGAGGACATCGCGAGGTTCTTCCTGAACAAGGTGGAGGTAATTTTTTCAGCATTTAACCTCCCAAGATCCGCAGAGACTGCGGTTTCACTGGAGATAAGCAGGCCAGCTAAGGACCCTCCACTCGTCTTTGATAAAGTTTCAGAAATATCCATAACCGATATCAAGAGGCTCCTCTTGTCAGCAAGATCAGGCTCCCCCTTTGATCCCTGCCCGGTCTCGGTGATCAAAGGCGCCCTGGCACCCGTAGCCCGTGCACACAGCTCCCTCTTCAATGTAATTTTCGAAACAGGGCATTTCCCAAAACTGTGGAAACTCACTTCTATACTACCCTTGCTAAAGAAGCCGAGCCTTGATCCTAAGAACCCCAACAATTTCCGACCGATCTTTCGCCTTCCGCTACCAGTGAAAATGATCGCGAAATCAATGAATTTGCAACTCAGTGCCTTCCTACGTGAAAACCAAGTGTTAGACCCTACTCAATACAGTTTCAGAGAAGGTCACAGTACCGAGTCTTCACTTATTAAATCTACGGAAGAGATTAGGGAAGCTCTAGATAAGGGAGGTAAGGCCGCCCTGGTTCTGCTCGACCTGTTGGCAGCCTTTGATACGGTCCCTCATGATTTATTGATGGACCGCTTGCTGGCATGCGAGGTTCAAGGTAAAGCGTAAAAGCTCCTAAAATCATTCTTATCTGGTCGATCACAAATAGTGGCACTAGACGAATATCCCTCTAAACCTTTCACCCAGCCTTGTGGAGTGCCACAGGGGTCTTCAGTCAGCCCCTTACTCTTCAATGTGTACGTCTAGCCTCACTAATCAGCTCCTTTGGTTTTAACCTGACCTCCTACGCTGATGACACGCAGATTGTCGTGGCTCTGCGGCCTGGTCAGGGAGTTGAAATAGACAATTAGTTCCACGACTGTATGGAAGCTGTGGGGAGATGGATGTCACAAAATTGCCTAAAATTAAATTTAGGCAAGACAGAGGTCATCGTTTTCGGAATTGATGCCAACTTTTGGACCCCCAACTTGTGGCCAGTAACAATGGGCACTCTTCCTACACCTTCGAGGAAAGTGAAAAATGTAGGTGTTCTGGTTGATAACTTTGGCGATCAGATTAATGCAGTGTCATCTGCCACCTTCTATGTGCTTAGAATGATCAAGAAAATTCTCCACTTTCTGCCGGTTGACAGTCAGCGGACAGTGGTCACGGCGCTTATCCTGTCTAGGCTCGATTATTGTAATGGCCTTTATCTGAGCCTGCATGAATGCTTTATGAACAAACTCCAACTGCTGCAAAATGCGGCAGCGAGATTGCTTTTGGGCACAACTAAATTTGCGTCCATCTCCAAGAAAATTAAAAAGCTTCACTGGCTGCCTGTCAGGAAACGGGTGCGCATTAAAGCCCTGTTGGAAAACGAGGCAGCATCTGGGAGGCCTGCACAAATAACATGACTACATTTGTCCTTCACTGGGAACCAAACACCCAATTGTAGCGCCTGACTCTCAGAGGGTAGCGTTGCAGAGCAGTCTGAGGCTTACTCAAGGGAGGTGGTGTGGGCTAGTAATCGCCATTTGCAGGTGCGCAGAAATAAAACTGAATAATTGATTGTCCAGTCGGTACTTTGCTTTAAAAAAGTAAGAGTACTTTTATTAAACACACACACTACTCAATACTATGCACCAATTTACAAATATACATAAGCTGTTGGAATTACTTTGTGACATTGCTTAACCTCTTCACCCCTCCCGCAAGGGGGGGGGGGGCTAGTACCACCACTCCCATGTATGCACATCATCTTGCCCCCAATACAATTAGTTGAACACAACCTGGGGCGTGGGCCCTGCGCACTGGCACCAACCCAGTGGCGGCCCACCCCATTACCTCAACAAGCATTAAAAATGGGTACACCTGCCTTGGTGACACATAACCCAGACTGAGCATTTCCTACTGACCATAAAGTATGCACCTCTATATCTTAAGGGCTAGCAGTCTGGGGTCTTCACCTGCCTGCAGCAGCAAGAATACATGTTTAAGCGCACTTTAGAATGACCGTATCATCACATTTGGGTATCATTAGAATGCTTTGCAATTTCAGCCCCTAAAGGCATCACAGATGAAATCACAGGATTACGCTTATACAGCCAGACACCCTAGCAGGAATGTCTGGCAACATAACCCCACTTTGCTTATGACATCACCTTACACCAGCACTTCACATTACACATGTGATCTTCAGTCCCCCCCAAAAAAATAACCATTAGCAAATACCTTTCAACACAATTACACCTCTTCACCTCCAGGGGATGCTCTTCTCCAGGAATCCCCATCTCAGCCCTTCACTCCTTGATGCACTTCTCAATACACCCTCAGCTGTAGAACAAAAGTTCCAGCCTTGAAGGTGTTACTTTACATGGTGACTGAGCCCTTGAGGGGTTGTTTCTTTTAAGTCCCCTTGTCACTTAGGGTGAGACTTTCCTTCATGCTGGGGGGAGACTGCGCTCCTCCAGCAGTTCCCCCAGCACCTAGGCGCACATGTGGTGGTGACCCCTTCCTCCTGGGGCCACCACGAGTCAACAAAATGCTGTTTGGACCTTGTAGGCCGGTCCTGGCCCGCAAGGCATTATGGGAAGGCTCGCATATGAGATGAGCGGCTCTCCCGCTGTGTTGGGAAGAGCCGCGATGTGTGCCTCCGGCCGCTGTTGCTGTCCGTTGAAGGGTCCGGTCCCACCCGGACCCCCAGGTGTGCGTTACAGCTCGGGGAGCCCAACCCCGGCTGTTCCGGCCGTTTTCGAGGCCCTGTCTCAACCCGGGCCCTTTGCGCCTCCTTTCCAGGGCCCCAGTCCCACCGGACACCCCACGTCAGGCATACGTTGGAGGGCAGCTCGGGGAGGGAGCCCACCCCCGGCTGCCCCCGCCGGCCCGGCCAGCACCCTCGCGTGCTGCCACGGAAGCCGGCACCTCAGTTCCTGTCTGCAGACGCGAAGTCTTCCGCTGGTCCGGCCTTCGGGGGAGTGCGACGGCACACCCGTCATCACTTCGGGGCCCGGGGATGGGATTCTGGGCCCCTCCTCATCTTCACGGTGGGGCGCAACGGCACCCCCCACTTCCCTTCTCCTTTGGGGCCCGGGGATGGGGTCCTGGGCCCCCGGGGCACATTTTCACTGAGGGGGGGGGTGCAACGGCGCTCCCCCTGACTTGTGTCTTGGTGGGGGGGGCGCGAAGGCACTCCCCCCGCCTCCTTCTTCGGCAGAGGCCAGGGTGAGCTCCTGGCCACCTCACAGGGCATTTGCACGGGGAGCACAACGGTGCTCCCTGGCGGCCATCTTCACAGGGGGGCGCGACGGCGCTCCCCCGCATCCATCTTCGGCGGGGGCCAGGGTAGGCTCCTGGCCCCCTTCCTGGGCATCTTCACGGGGAGCGTAACGGCGCTCCCTGGCTTCCCTTCTTCTGGGGGCAGGCCCCGGGGACCTGACCCACCCCGGGGCATCTCTGAGACTGGCGGCGGGGCCCCACGCGCTTCGTCGTCGGTCTTCTAAGGGGTCAAAGGTCGCCTACCCTCCGGGGGCCTTATCTCAGCTCCTGGGGTTCCGTAGTGGGGACTCCGCTGATGGCACTGTACCTTTTCTGAGCAGCCAGCACTTTCATGAACTCGGTAGGCAATGTTTTTCTGTTTTTTAAAAACAAACTCCTGAAGTGAGAGTTAAAAAAAAAAAAACATCTAATGGCTTTGACACCTTAGGGGTTTTCTTCCATGGTGTGGAGGTCTTTTTCAAAAATGTTTTTATATTTGGAACCCCCAGGTTTTTTCAGGGCATCTCAAACAGGTACAAAAGTATGTCAGAATATCCACTGTATGTATGGCGGATTGTCTAGGGTACTCAGACCGACAACCTGATGTCTGTGGGACCGCAAGGCTAGGGTTTCCACCAGCAGAGCCAGCCAGAACTCTAAATAGAACCAACAGTGTGGTGGACAGGTTTTTCTACCATATTTGTGGTGGAGTACCCCATTCCCCAAAACTCTAAATTAAATAAGGCCGTTATTTTAATTACTGTTTTTGTTAGGGATCCTTTGTGAAGTCCTTTTTCGTCATGGTGACAGGTTTAAATCACTAGAGGGTAGAAACTTCACGCATGCACATCAGGGTGAAAGTATAAGTGGGTGTGACGGATTGTATCTCCATTTTTCACTTTGTTGGGTAGATATAGGAAAAGTAGTCTACACTGTCTCTGCTATCACTGCTTATTGCAAGCTTTTTTAGCAGCTGTTTATAGTTTGGTTGCTATGTAATGAGCATTTTTTGTCCTGTGGACCACATTGTCTTTGGCATTTCGACACTGTCATTGGTCAGGCTCAAAAAA
Organism: Triturus cristatus; assembly: GCF_964204655.1. Taxonomy (NCBI): domain Eukaryota; kingdom Metazoa; phylum Chordata; class Amphibia; order Caudata; family Salamandridae; genus Triturus; species Triturus cristatus. The sequence continues at coordinate 383,282,399 of NC_140581.1, read as the reverse complement.
TTGCTAAACGTGACATACATGGGTCTTTGAGGATTGTTGTTTTAACGGGGGCTATGTCGCCAACTTCCACCTGCATTTCTGGCATCTATTAGCATGTGCGCTGGCTTGCAACCATTTATTCTGCTGGTCTCACTAAGAAAATCTCTTGTTTGGAAGCTTGCTGCGTTCTTCCCTCTTCTTCTAATGGGTATGTGCCAGAGTAACCAGGGCCTTTTGTTGGTGAAGTGCAGCCACTTGCTCTCCAAGAAGAAGGCAGCCCGCTAATTTCAAATGCTAAGCCCGAAAGTGCGACTGCACTGGAAGATCATTGAAAGGGGCAGGAATCCTAGCCTGAAGACCAGCATCATTTTGTGATGGACTCCAAGGTGCTTGATGAAGCTGGAAAGGGAGCTGACCAATGAAAACATTTCTAGCTTGGTCAGCCTCAATCTTTTAGCGCTTCATAGGCAGAGGAAGTCTCATAGAATTTGCATCAATGTTTCCCAAAAATCGAATACCTTTTTCCTGATTGTACAAGATAGTTACTGGGGAGCTTTAGGAGATGATGCCATCTTCCCGTGAGAAGGATGAAAGACTTTGACCACCGAGAGACACAAAAGACATAGGGATTTTAGATCTTAGCAAATCTAAGAAAGGGTTGCTTCCATCTGATCCCATATACGATTATGTATCCATACTCTGTGCTACAAAAACACCTGCCTGTTAAAGATGTTCGCCAAAGAGGTAGGCATTCACCCCATAATACATTTGCTGCTAATTTTACCGCTGGTAAATATACTTTTATGAACATACATTTAAAAAATCCCAAATGAAGTTATGACTTTAATTAATATAGGTAGGTGCTTGACAAATGGCACAGCTGGAACGTTGGTGAAAGTTTATTGGCACAAATAGAAGAACCGCATGCCAACTCTGCGTTGTTTATGCAACAGCACAGAGCCACTTATGAAAAATTCAGATAAAATTTCATATAACTCTGTATCACTTTCAAAATACAGCGATGCCTGACACCTGCTGTCCTCACAGCCTCTTTATTTTTTAATGGCGGCTGGCTGCTGAAATATGGAGTGGTTGGGAAGAAGACCACAAGGTCAAGCGGTCAAAAACTGGAAGCTCTTGGTGTTCAGAGAATGGTAGAAGAGTGTCCTACGCGCACTCGGGTGAAGAGTGAAATGTCCACAAATGACATGCAATAATGAAATATTCTGTTTGATGGAAGAAGTTTATTCACACACCCTCAGCACCACAAGCTCTACCTAGAAGGCTGGGTAGGTACTTCTATCTCCTCAAAAAGTAGAGTTTGCTTGGTATTACAGGAACCTGGATTCACAAGACCTCAGGCACATATTGCTCCAGGGGCTCCAGCGGGCTTTAAAATGGCCCATGCCAGCTGACCTCATCCATACACTTTGACTGACAATGCGTTTTTTCATTCTTTCAGCCGCTCGTTTCTTTTCCTCTGCTTCTAGACAAGAAGAAACTATGCGTTAGGCAAACATTTTGGCATACATTGTTTGTTTGGCTCTCCGTCTGCTTCCCGCTTTTTAATACAAGTCTTGTTGTATTGCTTATAAATCCTTCATTTTTTACGAGCCTGGACTACAATGACTTGCCCAAAGGCCAATACTACCAGTGGCCCGGTTGCCTGTGTGATAACTATCCCACACTATCAAATTTGACATCAAACTGTTAGGAATTTATTGGGTTCGATAATTTTCACCTATTGCAAGTTTTATCCACAAAGTGGAGCATACCATGTGGATTTTGGTGCATACAGCAATAAAATCGGCAAATCCCAGTATTTTATGGCATTTTTACCGAGCTGAAGGAGATATTTATAATAAAATGTCAGAATGTAGTGTTACTCCAAAACTGGTAATGCTGCATTCCGACATTTTTTAAAAGAAGGGATGAGCCATATTTACAAAAATACAGCACATCTTTGTATTCCTATTAGTACTGGCGATAAAAAAGCTGCCCAGCGCCATGTTGCAAGGGTGTCTGCGCTGCAGGGGCGATTGTTTATGTTCAGGAAGGTCCCCCTTCCCGCACATAAACAATCTTGAAAGGCAATTTGCCGTCTGTGTGCTGCAGAATGCAGCACTCATAGAAAGAGCAAAATGCGAGGAGAAATTAATAATTTCTCCTCATGTCACCATCCTAAGACCAGGTTTTAACTGGCCTACGTTTTTGGCGTGCCCCAGCCTTGTAAATATGGGGCAGCGTCCAAAAGCAACGGGTGTTGTGGCGGAACGCCAATTGCAACGCCCATTGCGCGCCCCTTTTATATTAAGTGAAGCGTGTAAAGGAGCCTTATCTTCAAGGCAGTGTTAAGCCACCATAAGTGGCTCAACGCTGCCTTGTAAATAAGGAGAAAGGGATATCGTCACCAAAACATTACTAAAAGTGACGTTCTGCTGGCGATATCCCCATGTAAATATGCAGCTTTGACTTGCCAAACCTTATCCTGGGGATGTGGATTTTATTGCACCCGGAATTACGCAGAACTCATGATTGCACTGTGTCATATCTCAGAGTGATATTGTCCACTCATGATGAGGACCTGTGTGTCTTTCTTCTTTAGCCCACGGTTTTTTTCATTATTTTTCAATATTGTGGTCAAGTTGTTAAAAAATTACAAAGACTTTTCATAAAAACATCAGCTCTCATTTAAATGTAATTATTTGATACTTCGTAAATTCTATAAAACATATTGTTGAAGTGCACGCGTGGGTTCGTATCCCATCCTCGTCGCCAATGTTGAAGTGGATACCTCCATCCATCCAAGGAACACAAGATATGAGGTTAGATAATTCTTTTATTGAAGTGGATAACCTGCGTGGAAAAGCGCTGCTCACCCTAGGCCAGCTAGTCTCTAACTGCCTTGCACAGAATGCTCTAAGTGCAGGTGGAACGTGGAATGCATTGAACACAGTGCTCCATGCTCTCGTGCATGAGAGCATTCACATAGTCAAGATCACAACACATATATATGACAAAAGCTGATGCCCCGTTTACAGACAGCCAGATTAATTGTGATATGTGTCTTAGCTTCTGTTATCGCAATGACAGATTGTGTTATAAGCACCGCCCTGTACTTTTCCCGGGTAAAAAATCGTCAGGCCAAAACGTGCAGAAATGTACTAGGGTAAAAATACCTGGTTAATAATGGGACTGGCTGGTTTGGGTCTGGTGAATGTTCATGTGAATGTTATGCCATTTTTAGGGGCAATAATCATAACTGTGCTATTTACTGCATCCGATTGACTCCGATCACTGCGGCGTTGGGATATATCAGTTGCGATAAATATTTCACCCATTTTTGGGCCAACCATTATCAGCGCACAAGTATTATCATTCACGTATTAAAATGCTTCATAAAACAGTGAAGAAGAGTTCAAATTCTCTTTTCCTAAAATCGATAAAATGAGACATTCATTCCCTTGTAGTCAGAAATGTTGGAACCCTGTCTTCTGCTTGCCTTCTCTTGAGTAGAGGGTAGCTGTCTATTTCTCCATTATGTTTTGCTAAACATCATAAGCTTAATATGTCTGAGATTACAGGCAACCCTTGGCTGTAACCCCGCCTCCCCCCCCTTCCCCCCTTCCCCCTTTCAATCCGATATCTTAAGAACATTTCTGAACCTTGATGCTCCCCCTATTTACCATCTCATTAATTTCTCCTTCAGCCCCGGTTACAGGAGTTTTTGTTCTGTGACATAAGTCCAGCAGTAATCTCAAAGTAATCACTTCACTCCTTCTAGTGCAATATGGAGGGTCATGTAACAATTCCTCGCCCTTATCCTCACTATCCTTACCTTGTAACTCTCCAATCTTGCTGTTTCTCATTGTGCATACTGCTGCTTTCCTCTCCACGTGCTGTATGCACACAGGGCCAGACTGAGAACCGAAACCGGCCCTGGCATACTGCTCGGCCGGCCACTCTGAGGGGTGCGGGGAGGTGCGACCAAGCTGTTTGCTGTGGCCGGTTTCGGACAATTTTGTTACAGGTGGCCGATATTAACAGCCCCGGTAACAAAAACGGTTCCCCAGGGGCCCAAAACCGCACCCCACCCTGGCGGCCCACCAGGGAAAGGCCCAGTGCTCGCTACGGCCTGTATGCACATTAACGACATACCTCCTTTGCTTATCTCTGTGATGCATACTGCATTATGCAACTCACCGCGATGAGTTTTGGTTCTACCCTAGTTAACATAGTACACCTTTTCTCCATTTTCTAACTTACTTCTCTCATTCCTCATTCCACTCGCTTCATGTCTATAGTCACCCTTCTTTTCTTTCCCACCTTACCCTTACCAAATGTACATAAAGCACATTTGGCTGTGGAAGTCACAGCATTCACACTTTTTGAAGCAATTCTTTCTTTCAGATGTGTTGCATGGTATTCCACGCTGTGCACAGTGCTAGCACCGAGGGATGTTTAGTGTCATTAACCTCTCTTCAATGTTGAAACCGTTAGTTGCATTTAATAGAAGATTTTTTCGAATGGCTGAGCTAGTTTGCAGATTTGCTACATACGAAATTATCCTGACGGGATATTAGTTTGAACAATCTGGGCAAGCAACTAACCGACACGCAGGCAATCCCTACTGACCACCTAGACAGGGCAATGATTGACTGTCTGCACGCCTTTAAACGTTATCATTTTTACCCCTTTCAAACTCCCATAAAACTACGTGACAAAGCTTTACACACTTAAGTGGAATATCAACTTTGGATCACATGTTGGTGAGCCCCCCTCTTAGAAACTGTTAGACCTGGATTCTTGGCGCGGTTTCCCCCTAAATTGTTGCCTTCAGACATCCGGTTTATTTGCTGACTTCATTTATGTTGGCCATAGGACTCTGTGCAGTTTATCGCTGCTAACCAATGCTATGGTGCATGTGCTGTCTCCTTAACACATGGCAAAAATGACTCATACCCAAATGGCATATTAAATTTAGTTGTAAGTCCCTAGTAAAGTGGTACAATCTGTGCCCAGGGCCTGAAAATTAAATGCTACTATTGAGCTTGTATGTGGAAGTTGATTCTGTTGTTGAGGTATTTGGGTCCGTTGTTGTGTAGGCATTTGTAGGCGTGATTGAGGATTTTGAAAGTGACTCTTTTCTCCACGGGGAGCCAGTGGAGACTTCGTAGTTGTTGGCTGATGTGTTCGTGTCGGGGGATGCCGAGGACGAGTCTGGCAGCGGTGTTCTGTATTGTCTGGAGTTTGCGGAGTAGGGACTTGTTGATGCCGGCGTAGAGTGCGTTTCCATAGTCCAGTCTGCTGGTGATGAGTGCATGAGTGACGACTGTCTTCCTTGACTCAGGGGGGATCCACTTGAAGGTCTTGCGGAGGATGCGGAGGGTGTTGAAGCAGCTGGTGGTGGTGATGGCGTTGACCTGTTGGTTCATGGTGAGTGATGAGTCGAGTACGATGCCGAGGTTCTTGGTGTGGTCTGAGGGGGTAGGTGGGCTTCCGAGGGCGGTCGGCCACCAGGTGCTGTCCCATGCAGAAGGGGTGGTACCGAGGATGAGGACTTCTGTCTTCTCGGCGTTGAGCTTCAGGCAGCTGTTGGTCATCCAGACTGCGACGTCTTGCATTCCTTTCTGGAAGGTGAGTTTGGCAGTGGTGGGGTCCTTGGTGAGGGAGATTATGAGCTGGGTGTCGTCAGAGAAGGATACGCTGTTGAGGCCGTGTTGCCGAACTATGGCTGCGAGGGAGGTCATGTAGATGTTGATGAGGGTGGGGCTCAGGGACGAACCCTGTGGGACTCCGCAGGTGATTTTCGTGGGGTCGGAGAGGAAGGGTGGGAATCTGATCCTTTGGCTTCTTCCGGTGAGGAATGATCAGATCCAGTCCAGGGCTGTTCCTTGTATGCCTGCGTCATGTAGTTTGGTGACTAGTGTGCTATGGGAGACGTGTCGAAGGCCGCTGATAGGTTGAGTAGGATGAGGGTTGAGGAGTGGCCTTGGTCCAGGAGGGTGCGGATGTCGTCTGTGGCGGCGAATAGGGCGGTCTCTGTGCTGTGGTTGCTTCAGAATCCGGATTTGGATGGGTCGAGGACGGCGTTCTCTTCAATGAATCGTGTCAGTTTCCTGTTGACTGTTTTCTCTGCAACTTTGGCTGCGAAGAGGAAGAGCGAGATGGGCCGATAGTTCTTGAGGTCAGTGGGGTCAGCTGTGGTCTTCTTGAGCAGGGGTCTGACTTCTGGTAGATGTGAGGAGGGCAGGGGTCGGTGGGGGCCCCCCGAGTGGATGCTTTTCATGGTTGAGGCGGTGTCTTTGGCCGTGATCGGTGTCCAGTTGTAGATGGTGGGCTGGCTGGTGTTTCTGGGGGTAGCGGGGGGCCATCTGTGCCACCTGGTGGATGGTCAATTAAGTTGTTGTAGAGGTTTTTGGTCTTTAGGTGGAAATAGGTTCCAAGCTTGTCGCAGAGGTGATGTCTGTGGCTTCGCTGCATGGGTAGGTGAATTCTTCAATGACACTGAAAAGTTCCTTGGTGGAATTGGCCAGGATTTTGTTGTGGATGCGCAGGAGCCGACAACAGCCTCGAACCTCCCAAGAAGGAGGTTGGAGTCTGGAGGCAAGAGACGGCACAGTGGAGCTGTGGGGAGAGAGTGGACCTAGACCGAGGATTGGGCATGTACTTTTACGTTTTACATCTCCTGGTAGTGAAAAACCCATAAAACTGTTTTTTCACTACTGCAAGGCCTAGCTCAAACTGGCAGGATGGGAGAAAGGAGCTGTACCCAGCCTCACTTACACCTGAGTAGACTGTGTCATATCTCCACACAAAGGGCCACATAACCCCTGTTGTTAGTCTGGAGACAGGGCAGGGAAGGCAGGGCATCTCTGCACTTCAAAAGGCATGCCTCTAGAAGCGTCTCCCCAATTCAAAGGCATAACTGTGTATAAAGAAGTGACCTTAGACACCACCACTTCAGTACACTCCTGGAGCTGTGGATACTCTGCCAGGAAGGATGACTGCTGTGCTGCTTCAAGGACGGCCACTCGGCTGGACTGCTGCTGTACAAGGAACTGCTGCCCTCTTGCCTAGGGAAGAAGACTTGGACCTGCAACTCCATCTTGAACTCTTGACTCCAGAGTGACTCAAAGAGCTAGTCTGCTGGCCTCCTTATCGGAGCCTCAGGAACAAAACAGGATCCCCAACAGCGAGTTCCTGACCCCCAAGAGGTGGCTGTAAGGTTTGGACCATTGGTGTGGCTTTGGAGATCTTAATTTAAAGCTTTTGGGCTGTTCACGACAGTGAATGGACTAATTTGCACCAGAACTGTGCCGCTCGCACCGAAAATCAGCACGAGCCACCGCACGCCTATATCGGCGCACTGCAAGCATTGATTGCCAGCAGAAGACGGCCAACCTGAAGTACCAGCCCACCTGTCAGCGACACCTGGCATGTGCCTTGTGCCACGCCGACCACCACCAGCAATGCTCTCCTTACTCCCGGAAACTTTCTTTCACACTAATGGGGCTCTTGGCACAAAATTGAGAAGGTAAACCTTCAGTGGGGCTAATCTGGGAATGTTTACAACCCGCGCTCCATTGCAGTCTGCCTGAACTTTCGAGTTTGAGCCGGCCTAGCACAACCAGAAAGTTGTGGTTGTCGCTTTATGATTTTAGGTGCTATATAGCAGTTTGTTCTTTAAAAATTCATAACGCTGTTTCTACTGATTGTATTTTTGTTGTTTTGGTTTTTATTTTAATTTAGCTCCATTCTTCTAACCTGGTGTGGAATCCTTTTGTGTGATGTTTTCACTGTTTTACTGTTTGAAGTGTTGCAGAAATGCTTTACACAATGTCTCTAAGTTAAGCCTCACTGCTCTGTGCCAAGCTACCAAGGGGTTGAGCACAGGTAACCTAATTCCTAAAAGAAAGTCGTAAGGACCACACAATAATCAAATGCCAAGAAAGTGCCCACTATTCATTGAGACTGAGATCTCAACTTAAGTGGCACAAGGTGGAACATTTAATGGCATTGAGTGCCTGCAAAGGGGAAGAAAACTACACACTTATTGTGCACTATTAAATTGGAGCAAGGTTTGCATACCCTGGTTTCAAGCATGGTGAAACACATGTAGTACAAGAAAACCTTTGAAGATCCCACAATGGGCAAATATCTTCAGGTAAACTGGGACGTAATAACAGCCTCCATATTCAACATTACAAGAGAAAAAGATCTTCAAAAACCAACAAAACATGGAAATCGAGGCCTACAAATAACCTATGGTTTACTAAGGAGGTAAAGACCAGCAATTCAGTCTAGAGGACGGCCTTTAAATCTTCAGTAGTCTGAACCTGAAAATCTAAAATAAACCTACTGGGCATCAAAGATGAAACAAATGGAATCCAAATAAGTGCATTCTTCGTTAAGCCGATGTAATCAGGCACAATTTTGGACTATACAGCTTTCTGCACAATCCATCAGCGGAAGCTACTTTTAAAATGACTAAAGCTAAGTTGCATCCAACGACTGCATCAGGACATCAAGCCTACCCAGTAAAGTACTCGCCATTGCTGGATAAATCTCAATGCACTGTTTTTTGAGTGTTGTTACTGTGAGAAATAAACAGATCATCACATCATCATTAACCAAAATGCTCTCCAGTGGCATAACGAAACTTCAATCAATCAATCAATCATAGCATTTGTATAGCGCGCTACTCACCCTGAAGGGTCTCAAGGCGCTGGGGGAGAGGGGTCCGTTACTGCTCGAAGAACCAGGTCTTGAGTTGCTTCCTGAAGGAGAGATGGCCCTGGGTCAGCCGAAGGTGGATGGGGAGGGAGTTCCAAGTCTTGGCTGCCAGGTAGGAGAAGGATCTTCCTCCGGCGGTGGCTCTGCGGATGCGTGGTACGGCGGCGAGGGCGAGGCTGGTCGATCGTAGCTGGCGGGTGGGCGTGTAGAAGGTCAGGCGGTTGTTGAGGTACATGGGGCCCAGGTCGTGGAGAGCCTTGTGTGCGTGGGTGAGGAGCCTGAACGTGATCCTCTTGCTGACGGGGAGCCAGTGCAGGTCTCTTAGGTGGCCGGAGATGTGGCTGTGTCGGGGGATGTCCAGGACGAGTCATGCGGAGGCGTTCTGGATGCGTTGGATTCTTTTCTGAAATTTGGCTGTGGTTCCGGCGTAGAGGGTGTTCCCGTAGTCCAGTTGGCTGGTGACGAGTGCCTGGGTGACCGTCCTCCTGGTTTCGGTGGAGATCCATCGGAAGATCTTAAGGAGCATGCGCAGGGTGTTGAAGCATGATGATGAGACGGCGTTGACTTGTCTGGTCATCGAGAGGGAGGAGTCCAGGATGAATCCCAGGTTGCGTGCGTGGTCCGTTGGCTTGGGAGTGGTGCCCAGGGCAGGGGGCCACCAGGAGTCGTCCCAGGCGGAGGGCAATGATCCCAGGATGAGGACTTCCGTCTTGTCTGAGTTCAGTTTCAGGCGGCTGTTCTTCATCCATTCGGCGATGTCTTTCATCCCTTCCTGGAGGCTAGTTCTGGCGGTGGCGGGGTCATTGGTGAGGGAGAGGATCAGCTGGGTGTCGTCGGTGTAGGAGATGATGTTGAGGTTGTGTTGGCGTGCGATGTCTGCGAGGGGGCACATGTAGATGTTGAAGAGGGTTGGGCTGAGTGATGATCCTTGTGGTACGCCGCAGATGACTTCGGTGGCGTCGGATCTGAACGGGGGGAGGCGGACTCTCTGAGTTCTTCCAGCGAGGAACGAGATGATCCACTTCAGTGCCTTCTCTTTGATCCCGATGTTGCTGAGGCGCTGTACTAGGGTGCGGTGGCAGACAGTGTCGAACGCTGCAGAGAGGTCCAGGAGGATGAGGGCCGCTTTTTCTCCATTGTCGAGCAGGGATCTGATGTCATCGGTGGCTGCAATCAGTGCGGTCTCGGTGCTGTGGTTTGCTCGAAAACCAGACTGCGAGGGGTCGAGGGAATCCGTTCGTCTCGAGGAAGGCGGCGAGCTATCTGTTGACGGTCTTCTCGATGACTTTGGCAGGAAAAGGGAGGAGCGAGATGAGGCGGAAGTTCTTGAGGTCAGTGGGGTCCGCTGTTGTTTTCTTCAGGAGGGCGCTGAGCTCGGCGTGCTTCCAGCTCTCCGGGAAGGTAGCGGTGTGGAAGGAGGTGTTGATGATGTCCCGGAGTTGGGGTGCGATGATGGAGTCGGCCTTGTTGAAGACGTGGTGGGGGCAGGGGTCGGTTGGTGATCCGGAGTGGATGGTGTTCATCGTGCGGGTGGTGTCTTCGGTGCTGACCGGGGTCCAGGTGCAGAGGGTGGTGGTGGGGGCGTTGGTTCGGCGGTTGGGTGCGTGGTTGGTGCGCCGAAGCTGTTGTGTATGTCGGCGATCTTGCGGTGGAAGAACGAGGCGAGTGAGTCGCAGAGGTCTTGTGAAGGAGTGATGTCGTTGTTTCCGGCGCTGGGGTTGGAGAGCTCTTTGACGATGCTGAAGAGTTCCTTGCTGTTGTGGGCGTTGTTGTCCAGTCTTTCTTTGAATGCTGTCTTCTTGGTGGTGCGGATCAGCTGGTGGTGCTTGCGGGTGGCGTGCTTGAGGGCGGTCATGTTGTCTGTGGTCTGGTCGTGGCGACAGGCTTTCTCGAGGGTGCGGCAGTTCTTCTTGGAGTCTTTGAGTTCGTCGGTGAACCAGGGGGCTTTCTTGCTGCCGGGTCTGCTGGGAGGGTTCTTCAGTGGTGCGAGGTCGTCGGTGCAGGCGGTCAGCCACTGTGTGAGGTTGCTGGCTGCTTCGTTGGGGTCCATTGTGCTGGCGGGAGGGTTCTGGCTGAGGGAGGTGGTGAGCTGCTCGGTGGTGATCTTGCTCCAGCTCCAGCTCCGGCGAAGAACCTGTTGCGGGTGGTGGTGGGTCGTGGTTCTTCTGAAGCTGAAGTGGAAACAGCTGTGGTCAGTCCAATGAAGTCCGGTGGAGTGGCTGAATGAGATGTGCTTGCTGGAAGAGACGACGGGGTCAAGCGTGTGGCTGGCGTAGTGGGTGGGGGTGTTCACCAGTTGCTTGAGTCCGAGGTTGGCGAGGTTGTCCAGCAGGGTGGTGGTGTTGCAGTCCTTATTGTTCTCCAGGTGGAAGTTGAGGTCCCCTAGGAGGATGTAGTCAGCGGAGGGGAGGGCGTGCGGGCTGATGAAGTCTGCGATGTCTTCGCTGAATTGTGTGCGTGGTCCCGGGGGGTCTGTAGATGAGGGTGCCTCTGAGTGTCGTCTTGGGGTCGGTGTGTATCTGGAAGTGGAGGTGTTCGGTGGCGGTGAATGTGTCATTGGAGTTGGTCGTGATGCGGATGGTATTCTTGTGTACTATGGCGATGCCTCCTCCGGTCTGTTTGACGCGGTCCCTCCGGGTGATCTTGTGTCCGTCCGGGATGGCTGTGGCGATGTCGGGCGCTGAGGAGGTATTCATCCAGGTTTCTGTGAGGAAGGCGAGGTCTGGCGATGTTGTGTTGAGGAGGTTCCAGAGTTCGACGGTGTGTCTGTGGATGGAGCGAGTGTTGAGCAGGATGCACTTGAGGTGGTTGTTGCGGGTGTTCGGCTTGGCGGGTGCGGTGCAGGTACGGAGGCAGGTGAACTTGCAGGTTTGGCAGGTGAAGGGTCCGTGGGCGCATTTCGGGGTGGCTCGGTAGCAGGCGGGGTTCCGTCCGGCGTTGAGTGCGTTAAGGGTGGCGGCTTCGTAAGTCCGTCGTGTGGGCTGGCATCTTCGGGGGCCAGGGGGCCTGGTGCTGGGCGCGGTCCAGGCGCGGACGGGCGTGGACGGGCTTGCCTTTGGCGCGCCTTCGGCGCACAATCGTCACGCCCGCTGCGCGTGACCGCTGCGCGTACGTGCGGGCTCCATATGAGGCGAAGTGGGAGGGCGGAGCAGCTGGGAGGCGGGAGCGGGGCGGCCAATCGGGTACAGAAGGAAAAAGGGGGCGGGCCGCGAAGGAGCAGTGGCGGGAAGCGGGGAGCGGGTGGGGGCACCAGAGGGATTAGCGAGGCACGCTAAACAAAACAAAAGCACAAGTGAATACAATGCAGGAGTTAAAAACACAAGTACAGGAACAAAGATACAGTGGGCACGAAAAATCGGGCTAAAAGGGAGCAAGTACAGAAAAAGAAGCAGTGAGCACGAAAAACGGGCCAAAAACGGAGCAGGGACAATGAGCAGCAGCAAGGGGGCACCGCTGGCGAGCCGTGCGGCGTGGGGGGTGTCCTGAGGTCAGGTCACACTTACCTGTGCCGCGTGGGCTCCATATGAGGCCAAGTGGGAGGGCGGAGCAGCTGGGAGGCGGGAGCGGGGCGGCCAATCGGGTACAGAAGGAAAAAGGGGCGGGGCCGCGATGGAGCAGCGGCGGGAAGCGGGTGGGGGCACCAGAGGGATTAGCGAGGCACGCTAAACAAAACAAAAGCACAAGCGAATACAATGCAGGAGTTAAAAACACAAGTACAGGAACAAATATACAGTGTGCACGAAAAATCGGGCTAAAAGGGAGCAAGTACAGAAAAAGAAGCAGTGAGCACGAAAAACAGGCCAAAAACGGAGCAGGGACAACGAGCAGCAGCGAGGGGGCACCGCTGGCGAGCCGTGCGGCATGGGGGGTGTCCTTGAGGTGGCCCCCCTTCAAAGTACATGGTATGCCCCCCTTCTGGATTCACTCAGGAGCTCTCAGGCCAGCATACTGTGCTGAGGGTGCCCCGTGGAGCTCGCCCCCCCCCCCACACTGCAGGGGGAGCGGGCTTTTGTTACACCGCTGATAAACTCCATGATCCTTGATACGTCTGGAGTTTGGCCTGATAAGGTAGGACCTCGAATCTAAGGCAGGTTTTATCAAATTTGAATACTTAGTCCAAACGGCAAAGCCGGCTCTCCCAAGCCCCTCCTACAAGTAGTTTTCAGTGAGGAAGGCAATTGCTGGTTCTCACACCTAGCAAATGCCATAAGCAATCTACATGTGATTGTGGATAACTTGAAAACTCTTTCCATCTCCTATCTGGCCATTCAAACATCTTATAAAGGCAGGTAAAGGTGCCCTCACGGAGGGAGAATCTTGATAACCGACAAACTGCTGCCCACATTAATCTAATTTCAAAATCATGTGCAGGAATGGAAAATGCATGAATACCTAAAAGGGGCTACAGAAAAGGAGTGCAGAAACAGTATTCTCTGAGTGAGAATGATGGATCTTCTATTAATGAATTTAGATTGAACTGGAAGTCATGATCTCTTACGTTTCAATGTAGGTTCTGTACTGTGCGAGGGAATCTATCATGCACGTGTTGTGCTGTTGTCTGCAGTTTCTACAACGAGTAGCACTTTATTAAAGCCAATGTTTTTAAAACACAAAATAGCAACATGCAAAGATACTTTGACCTTTTGTTTGGCAACTATCAATCCCGTGGAACTTTCTTGGTTTGGTAAATTTATTAACATAGTATTTAATAGTTTCAAATCTCTGAGCTAATTAAAGAATATAGATGCCTAGATTTCATCTTATGTTTGGCCAGGGACAACTACTTTGGGCATAACCTGTGTTGCAGTTTATAGAATTTATGAACTTATAAGTATTTTATAATCTTGAAATGAACTACTAGTGTAAAATCTAGTGGTGATTAATGGACTAAAGGTTCTCTCTTTTTTAAATGTAAATTGGGAAAATACTTATGCTATTTTGTAAGATGGCAATGTTATTAAAACATTAGATTCAATGTTTACTCTATATGTATTTCTCTTGTGCACTTCGTAACAGTTTTAAGTATTTGATACAATAAAAATCTACTACTACTAGTTTCATATTGTCGCGATCACACGAACACCACAAACAGCGGCAGTGAACTACATAACCCAGAAAACCCTGGGACAGGCCGGAAGGACTCGCGTCATCCAAGTACGCGTTCACCGATCCATAAAGGACCTCCTCCACTAGGAGGAGGCGCTTGACAATCTTGCCCCAGTTTCCGGTTTGGAGCTCGCACAGAGCGAAGACCCAGAGTGCCGTGTGAGGTACTCCCCCTCCCCGTAGTACCCGGATCACGGACAACGGAAACGTTCCTCAACGACTCCACTGAGAAAAGACGCTACGTGGGACGACAGAGTCCAAGCAGCAGACGCCGCGACGGACACCGACAGATCCCCGAAGCACAACGGACATCAGGTAAACCCGCACTGGAGTACACGAAACTCCTCCTTGATCTTGAGTCATTCCCGCTGTGAAGGAACAGCGAGGAGACATCAGGCTACACGCTTGTTAGGCTTTCCACGCTCGCGCTGTGCAGGAACAGCGGTTGGGCGCTCGGTGGGGAGAAACATTACTCCTCGCATTATTGTTTGCTCCGCGGTGAAGGAACCGGGGAACAGTGCATTGTGGTTGTGGGCACTCGCTGGTATACTGGGTGTTAGGAGGAGGACAAGACGCCGGATTGTAGGGGGCTGGAGAGTCCTCCCTTGTCCTCCATTCCTGAGCTCATACCAGCGCTCCTTGCAGCCTCCGGACACTCATTCTTTTGGGACATTGGCATCCTTTTTGGGGAGACTGTTGAGGCGGGACACCTGCGAGGGAGTAGGGTTCTAAACACCAGGCGAATCCTTTTCCGTGAAGACTGGAAGACATCCTTCATAAGAACAGTGAGTTAGCGAGAGTGGGGGAAAGGGTGTGGGAGACTCCTTCACCTATAGTGCTTCCTGACTCATTGTTTGCTTTCTCATCCATAGTATCCGTGCCAGACCCCGCCTAGAATTCGTCCCTGCATTCCCTGCCTCAGATCCGAAGACCTGCCTTGGACCCAGGCCATTGTCCCTTCTCCTCTCTTTTCTCCCCGCCGCTTTCCCGCACCACTCTGGTTTTATCCCTTGGTGGGTGTCAGTGGAGGGGAGAAGAAGGGGGATATACATCTCCTACATCGTTCCTGCTGGCTGGCTCAGGTTAGTGGGTTATGTAATACTGCTGACACGCTGACGCTCTCGCGACACATATGTCATTTGATCCCTGCTTATGTCTTACTGCAACACCTGAGTTGCATCACGTAGGATCACACGTGCAACTTATCTATGTCCTCTCAACTGATATCTCTCAAACACGTGTTGTTAGCAGTGGGATCAGAAGTTATCTTTATTTAAATCCTCCCTCCCACGGTCGGATCCGTATCTGGATGGAAACCACAGAGCGTGGATAGACTGCATGGGCATCTGGGTTGAAACCACAGTCCGTCGATAGACTACGTGGGCATCTGAGTAGAAACCACAATGCTTGGATAGACTGAATGGGCAAAAAAGGGGTGGAGAAGAGACGAAGAGAACTCAGCGGACACCATTGCCTCTCGGACATGGAAAAACCCTCAAATAGCTAAGTCATGGGTATAACGGGCCTGGAGGCTACCGGATACCTACATCATAGTTTCATTTATTGAGTAACTGGCCACAAGGAAATCAGACACAAGTGAACTCTTATATGCAGTTTAACGGCTTTTGGGTGGGGTAGGCTATAACTGTCTTCCGTTGGAATATCTGAATACCAACCCAGGAACCAAAGATGGAGTCCGCTAAAGCCTGCAAAATAAGGGGCATGGAAGGGACTTCATAGCATGGTACAAATAATGTAGGACTACAGAATTGGGTGGAGAAGTCTGACCTAAAAGAATAGTAGAAGGGGAAAGCAAAACAAAGGTGAGGGACACCATACGGGTGAAAACTGGACTGGATGTGTGACTCTATTTTGACTGCTTATTTTGCCAGACATAGAGTACATGTGACAGTGCAACTTTTGGTGATGCTTTCCCTGGATACCGAAAGTGCAAGTGTAAACAGCAATGGTTTCCTGTCTAAGCTCCGCCTTCCTCTGTGACCCAGGTGCCCCTTTCTCCAGCCCGGCCTTGTCTGGTGCTGTGTGATCCTCATGTGTTTTCTTCTTTTCAAGTGTCTGGCATGCCTTGCTTTCACCAATCTTGTATGTGTGTACCAATGCTCCCTCCATGACCCCTTTCATTTTCCCTCTTATGAAAATCTGTGCCTTTCGAGATCAAAGTGCATTTTTAGATTTTAATATTCTTGTGCTCCCCCAAAATATTGTTTTATTCCTCATACTTCCTCACCCTCCCTCTCATCATCAGCAGGAGTGAATATAGGGTGGTGTTTCAACACTGCATGAATTTCCACCCGTAAACTATCTCACTGTATAATACATCTGGCCTCTCACATATGCTACCCAACATGGCTTCTAACTGTGTTCCAAATCATTCTTTTCAGTCCTTGCACAACATGATTGGTCAGCAGGGTTGTAAAAAATGGAGATGAGGAGGCAGAATATTGCATAGTCATGGTGAGGTTAGATCAGCACACAATACATTAACCAATCACTTCTGCACGTACGTGAAGACTGGGATGAACAGCAACCACTGGAAGAACTTCCAGGAAGGCTAGCGTGCAGCAACAAATGTTTTGCTTCTCAATGAGATGAGTGTTAGCGCACCCTAAATCACTCCCAACCGCTCACTGCTCCATCTCAGCCACAATATAGAACTCCAGCGTCCACTTGTGAGTACGTACCCAACTAGTGAACTTTTTCCCTCTGTGCACGTTAGAAGCAGAGGAGGATCCACACTGCTATGTATAAGACGGCGTTTTGAAGGCACTGCTTGTACATTTTGACTACTACTACCACAAGTGCTAGACCTAAAGTCCCTGTCCCCTATGCAAGGCTCTTGCTAAGCAGCCTAAAGCTGACATCAGCTAGCAGATTTATGGACAAGGAGGGGTTGGCAGCCCTGAGTAGCATTACCTTGCTATACCACTACACAGACTACTCTATCTCAACCTAGCACTGCATCAGCTGGGTGTGAGTGTCATCTAATTAGTCAGTGCATTGACTCAAGGGCTTGCCAGAAAGTGTAACCTGACATTCACTCCTATCTTAAGCCTAGAGCTATCCGAAATCCTCACTTTTGGCTTAACCAAAATCTGAGCCTAACCCCCACACTCAAGCTTACCCTAAACCTAAACATTGCCCTAAGCCGAACTATCCGCCTAAACCCAAGATCAACTTAAGCCTAATTACAAGCCTAACTCTGACATTGATCCTAACTCTGAACCCGTACTCTAAACCGCACCTTATACCTTAACCTGACAATAATCCTAAACCTAAGGCTACCCCTTACCTTAACTTCAAACGTATCCCTAATCTAGCCCTAGGCCGAATTTTAAACCTTCCCCTGACACTTTTCATAAGCCTAATGCTAACCCTAAACTCAAGGCTAATTCTCCTAAAAGCCCCAACCTTAGCACTGGACATAATCTTCTATGCTTATCAGTGTCAATGCAGTGGGAATAGATACAGCTAAGTGACTGTTTTAGAGTCGATATAGTGGTAAGAGTTTATGTAGTAGTGTCTTTGTAATGGTATGTCGATATACCCAATTTAAAATACTTGGAAGGGGAACTCTCCAACCGAGCAGCACACAGATGGTAGATTTAGGGACAGGCGGGGCTCAACCATGTTAGTCCTGAAGACACATTCAACCAACACCGTAGCAGGACTACATGTACCCCTCTTGTTTAGCATGTGCAATGTTCCACGCAACAACCTCTATATTCACTGAGCTTCCACTTAAATTGCATATTTTCTATTTCCTGGGGCAGTTTTTCAAACTGACAGATGCTAGTCTTCTTCCTGCTGCCTCCGCGCCACCCCTCTGCATGTGAACGTTCCCCCTGCCCATTGTCCTAAATGTCTACAGATGCGCCTTGGAGTCTGATATAAGAAGTATATTCACAGTGGCGATGGGCGGAATTCATGGGGTTTGATTCCATGGAATTACATTAAAATTCTGTGAGATTCCGCAGAATTCAGCGACAAGGTGGAGAGGTGCATTTGGTGCTATTTGTTTTAGAGCAAAATGAACCTTCGCATTCAAAAATGGATGCGAGGGTGCATTTTGCACTAAAAAAAAAGTGCAGCCAAATACCACTTGTCGCCCTGTATGCTCTACAGTGATTAAAACTTGTAATCACTGCAGAGTATGTAAGGGCGCCGCCACGGAGTGGTATGCAGTGGTTTCTTAAGTTTAGGAACCACTGCATAATTTTCATTGGAGCTGCAGAATTTTAATTTACCAGTAATTCCGTATTACAAGAGTAACGCAGAATTACCAAAATTCCTCCGATTCTGCCGGTGGAATAAAAAATTCTTCTAAGTCCTAATTCACAGACATTGCACCACCACAACCCCCTCTTAAAGGCTTTTCATCGATTGAAGTACATCTTCACAACGTAAGGTTATGCCCTGCAGGCAGAGTTTTAACTGCACGCAACGTAGGTGAATACATAAGTGACCTCAGTATAACATGTAGCATTTGTACAATACGTAGAAGAAAAGATCAGGACATATTGCCGATTCTGGATTTCACTTTTATTCCTGTCCCTTTTTTAGGAACAGTTTGTAGGTAGTATTAAAATTTGCAATTTGGTGTCCAAGTATTATGGAAAGCTGGATGTGTTTTCTCATTGACAGCCCTGCCTTAGTATGCACAAGATTGTAGATCCTTCCATTGTCTCAACAACTGCACCGTGTAGCACGTCATTGTTCCCCACCTAGGTTCACACATATCCATATGAAGCATGAGAACTATATGGAGCGGAAGGATTAATAGACAAAGTCTGAAATAGAGTTACCCGACATGCTTACAGTTCAATTGCATGAGTGCATTGGGACATATGTGCAATACTTCAGTGGTCAGAGATGGTGATACTTCATTGTTCCACACACAGCAACATCACAAGTGTTTAAAGCAATTTAGCACACAGCACGTTTTGCACAAAAAACCTCGGCTACTCACCGATTGCTTGATTTGTACTTAATTTCCATAAGTTGATTAGCCTGGTATCACTATGCAGCCATAACACTGTCTGCAAATAAGGTAGCTCATTTCTGCCCACCCAGAGAATTTGACTGTGACACATTGTGGCAGGTTCTTTGGTAATGAACCAGTTTGGTAGTTTTTTCCCCCACACTAAAAATCGAATTGTCTATCTTTAAATCTGTTTTGTACACTCTAGAGGGTCCTCTGTTCTTCTCTCCACAGAAAGATGCGTAAACATCTCCTGGCTAGATCTCGGGTAGCTTCTTAGCGTGTTTCTGTTGTATAGACAAGCAAGCACTTTGTGAATCCCCCTGAAGCCTGTCTCCTTTATAGAGGTCCACTGTTCCCAGACAAGAGCAGGCAAAATGACTCCAAGGTTCTCTTTCATGATGTTAAGATTGTGTGTGACATTCCAGGAGCCTAAGGTTACCTTTGTAGATGAATCTGGGAATGCGCTGTTGTGTCTACTACGCCTGCATTTCAACGTAAATCTTGATATTTGGCAAGGAAGTACTTTAAATGCAGCGGAGGTTCGCGTTTCTCAATGTACAACTAACGATATTTTATTTTATGTACTTACTAGATTCTCTTCCATGCCCAAAGCGATGTTGTCACAAGAGTGATTAGTCATTGATACCCCAGTTCTACTTTGAATGACATTAACATATTTCGTAGTGAAACCGCCAGGTGTGGAGAAAAGGTTTGCATTACCAGAGCCACCAATGAGAAAGCCCAGCCAGTTCATCAAAAAGGACAATTTCTCATAACTCCTCCTCTAACCCATGGTTTAGCTAAGAAAAATAAAACTTTTTTTCTAAAGTACACAAAACTTGAAAAAGCAATATTAATACACTGTATAACAAAAAATACTGTGGGAGAGATTTCTTTTTAGTCTTAAAAACACATGTATTTATTAGTTGAATGGTAGTTGCCCAGTGATGGGGACCAATCCCGTTAATCAGGATTAGGGTGCAAAACACATTTTATCTTTGATGTGCAGACAATGTAGGTGTTGCAGAATGGGGTGGTGTGCTCGAATTTGCCAACTTCCACCACTCTTTGAGCTTCATAAATCTGGATCTTTTACAACCTGTGTAGCAATTTGGCTGATGCTCACACATACAAGACCCCTGTAGTCATTTATGTATCTCTGACAGTAGCTCTCGGTCTGTTCACAGCATGCTTAAGATGCATGTATGATGGTAAGAGCATGATGTTATGGTGTTCGCTTGGATTTGTATGAAAGCCATGGGTCAAAAACTAAAACCCAAAGCTTTAACCTTCTAAGTCTCCTGAATTTTTCCGCCTTTTGGTGGAAATGAGTGATATCGTAGAACCTTTTTTCCAATACTTACGGGTTGCATTTAGTTAAAGTTGTTGCTTAATTTCTCTCCCATTAAAGGGAGTAGCATCTCACAGTCATACATATGTAAAAGAAATCTCTCCCTCCCAAATCCCTCAATAATTAATGCAAAGGCAGCGTGTAAATATGAAATGTAATTGGTGGGTAGTGGGGACTTAGATACATTTTTTTCGGCGAGTAGCACGCTATTCCAGAACCCATAAAGGAATAGTGTTGAATTAGTATTGTGAAATATGAAAGTAATTTGAGTGGTGGATAGGTTAGTCAATTATTTGGATTCAGAAGGACAGCGGAAGGATAGAAGAGGGAAAAAGGTTTCTATTTATATAGCGCTTGTTACCCCTGATGGGGTGTTGAAGCGCTTTTTTGGCGAGTAGCATCCTACTCTGGAACCCATAAAGGATTAGTGGTGAATTAGTATAGGGAAATATGAAAGTAATTTGAGTGGTGGATATGTTAGTCAGTTATTTGGATTGAGAAGGGTAGGAGAGAGATGGAAGAGGGAAAAAGGTTTGCATTTCTATAGCGCTTGTTACCGCTGATGGGGTCTTGAAGCACTTTTTTGGCTAGGTGAACGCTACTCTGGAACCCATAAAGGATTAGTGTTGAAAATCAGTATAGTGAAATATGAAAGTAATTTGAGTGGTGGATATGTTATTCAATTATTTGGATAGAGAAGGGTAGCGGCGGGATAGAAGAGTGAAAGAGGTTTGCATTTATTTTGCACTTGCTACCCCTGATGTGGTGTTGAAGCGCTTTTTGGGTGAGTAGCACGCTACTCTGGAACCCATAAAAGATTAGTGTTGAATTAGTATAGTAAAATATGACAGTAATTCGAGTGGTGGATATGTTATTCAGTTATTTGGATAGAGAAGGGTAGCGGAGGGATAGAAGAGGGGAAAAGGTTTGCATTGATATAGTGCTTGCTACCCCTGATGAGGTGTTGAAGCGCTTTTTCAGTGAGTCGCACGCTACTCTGGAACCCATAAAGGATTAGTGGTGAATTAGTATAGTGAAATATGACATTTGAGAAGTGGACATGTTAGTCTATTATTTTGATTGAAAAGGATAGTGGAGGGCTAGAAGAGTGAAGGATTTAGACTTTTTTGTTGTTGTTTGTTTTGCCTGTCATAGCAGTAAGAGGAGGCTTGGGATGAGTTAAAAGGGATGTGGAGGGAAAGAGTCAGAGGGAAGAGTTTAAAAAGGCTTGTTTTGGTGGATCGGTATAGTAAAAGAGGTGTCTGATGATGCAATGAGGGGTAGAGTAGTGGAGAGTCTAGAAAGGGTTATTTTGGGGAACATAGTAGTGGTATGGGGTTTGGGATAAATGAGAGTGTGGATGTAGAGGATATACCGATAGAGGTATAGGGTGAGAAATAGGGTAGTGCATTGGAAAGAGTAGTAGAAAGAAGTTTGAGATCAGTCAGAAAGTTGGGGTAGAAGATATATTGAGAGAGGTATAGGGTGAGAAATAGGGTAGTGCATTGGATATGCTGAATTAGAAGAAAGTAATAAATATATAGATCCATAAGTACATGGAAAGTATATAGATGCATAAAGGAGGAAAGTAAATGTAGATTAAAGATATTGATAGAGGTATAGGATGATAAATAGGGTAGTGCATTGAATATGCTTTTTTAGGAGAAAGGTAATAAATATATAGATCTAAGTACATGGAAGGTATAGAGATGCATAAAGGAAGTACGTATATGTAGATTAAAGATGCATTAGATAAACTATGGTTTTCAAGTGTTGTACTTAAAAATGTATTTTATTTATTTTTTAACAACATAATTATTCTACATGTTTATACAAAGCAATACACAAAGATAGGTACACATCTATAGTAGAAATAAATGATTATGCTGTATATTTCTGTTTGCATATGGTGCTTATGTGGGGAAGAGCCAATTCTTGAGTAGTTTTCTGCAGATAAGGTTGTCCGTAGATCTTATGTTGGGGGATAAAGAGTTCCATAGTTTGGCTGCTTGAACAGAGAAGGATGTTCCACCCATGAATTGTTTCTTGTATCTTGGGATTTTGAGGTGAGGGATCACTCTAGAGCGGAGGTTAATTTGTTGATTGTATTTGGTGATTGTATTCCTGATGAAGAGCAGTTCAATTCGATGTATCGCTTTGTGGGTGATACAATGCAGCTTGAACATGGATCTGTTGGCAACCGGTAACCAATGCAGGGCTTTCAAGGCAGTTTGATATGCAAGAGTAGTCTGGCAGCCGAATTCTGAATCGGTTGTATGGTCGTTCGAGGTGATCCGTGTTAGAGGCTATTGGCGCATTCGAGTTTGGGGACACAAGGGAGATGGTAGCTTGGACCTTGTGTGAAAATCCCAAATGGGGGAAGATTTGTCACAGAGTTGTTATAGTGACAAAGCTTGATCTTGCTGGTTTGTCTACTTGGGCATTCATCGATAGTTTGGAGTCCATGGTCATTCCGAGGTTTCTTACTTCCTTCGATACTTTAGGTGGTGATCACAGTTTATCAGGCCAGAGGGCAAGCGGGTCATAATGTGTCTAATTGCCACATGCAAGTATTTCCATTTTAGAAGCATTCGATTTGAGATCGCTTCAAGTCATCCACTGATCCACGGCTCTGAGACAACTGAAAATTTGAAAGTTTCCAATGTCTTTGGGGCATTCCAGTTGAAAAAGTATTTTTGTGTCATCTGCATAGTTATAGCACGTGAGGTGAAATTGATTGATCAGTAACAGTAATGACTTCATGTAGATGTTGAAAAGCATCGGCGAGATGATAGAGCCTTGAGGGACACCTGCTTTTGTGGAGTATGGTTTGGACGAGAAAGGTGGGGTATGGATGACATTAGTTCTGTTTCG
Organism: Triturus cristatus; assembly: GCF_964204655.1. Classification (NCBI taxonomy): domain Eukaryota; kingdom Metazoa; phylum Chordata; class Amphibia; order Caudata; family Salamandridae; genus Triturus; species Triturus cristatus. The sequence continues at coordinate 383,259,351 of NC_140581.1, read as the reverse complement.
AAGGTAGGACGCGATGCAGTCTAGAGCAGTTACCTCTATGCCAGCTTCATAGAGTCTTTGTTTCAGAGTGTCATGGTCAACCGTGTCAAAGGCAGCCGAGAGGTCCAAGAGGAGTAGCGCAGCAACCCCGATGCGGTCAACTGTGTTCTTCAGGTCATCCCAGATGGCAAGGAGGGCAGATGCTGTGCCTCTTCTCGGACAGAATCCTGTTTGGAAGTCTGAAAGTATGGCATTCACTTCAATGAATTGTGACAGCTGGGCGAACGCTGCTCTTTACATCACTTTGCCTAGGAAACGTCCATTTGTAATGGGTCTGTAGTTGTCAGGATTCAGCGGGTCCAAGTTTGTTTTTTTCAGTAAAGGGCGTATGTATGACTTTTTGAGTTCTTCTGGAAATAGTCCGGTAGTTAAGAGTGGCAACAATGGTTGTTAAAATATTTGTCTTGAAAGTTTTTGGTGGACACGAGGCAGGAGGGCTGCCGGCAGGCCTGTTTGCTTTGACCAGGTCCATAAATTCATTGTGTGAGATGTGTTGGAAGGAACCGAGAGGCTGGGCTAGAGTATTCTTGGATGGTTGTTTTGTAAAATAGTTAGTGCTGGTGCTTTGTCTCTGTTTTAAGTATGAGTCCAACGTGTGTGCTATGTCTATGCAATGATTTGACAGTGTGTCTGTGAAATCTTGAGTAACGGGATGAGTTCCTTCTAGGCAATTTGGTTCATGAAATTCATTGAGTATTTTACATAATTCTTTATCTGCACATTTAGCATTTTGAATTCGGCCTGAATAGTAAGTACCTTTTCTTAGCTTTTTTGATATCTGACTTGTATAATCTGTTAATTTTCTGTAGGCGTTTATTTTGAGCCAGGCACATTGCAGCTTTCTACTTTGTTGTTTTATGTCTTTTATCTCTATATTTCTCAAAGGTGCTTTTTTTTCTTTTGTTCTGTTGTGTGGTTTTGAGTGGTATCAGGATGTCAAAAGCTTCCTATAGCCACTCATATAGTTAGTGAACAGAATTTATTGTTTCCAGATCTGTACTGGATGTTAGTTGTGTTTCTAAGTGTTCCAAATTAAGTTTGTTACCCGGTCAATAGGTGGATGCATGTTAAGGTAGTTTTAGGTGATTTGCTTAGTGTTGTTTTATGTTGGAAAGCAAGCAAATGGTGGTCTGACCATGTGACTGGAGTTATAGTTTGAAAGTTAACAAGTTCAGTATTAGCAAAAATTATATCTGGGATGTGTCCAGCGATGTGTGTGGGTTTGTGGACGATCTGATGCAGGTTCAGTGCCTCTAGGCCAGTTATTATTGTTTTTGGATGGGGCATATTGGGTTTGCCAAACCAAATGTTGAGGTCACCCAGAATACATTCATTGAAGTGTATTGTTATCAGGTGTGAAACTGTGTCTATGAATGTGTCTGGAAATGTCGCTTTGATAGGTAGAGTTCTGTAAAGGAGCAGGAAGTTACAGGAGGAAGACGGTGTGGGATTGCATCTGGTTAGAAGAGCCTCACAATTATTTATGGAGATGTTGTCAACTTTAGTGATATGTAATGTTTGCCTGAACACAACAGCTAGGCCACCTCCTTTTTTGCCTATACGATTTTGGGTGATTGTCACATTGATTTTTTTTAAATGTGCAGTTTTTAATGAAGGTCACTGCCATTCAGACTAATTAAAGTTTTCAGGGATCTTCATCAGGACAGAGCGTGAGGCACTTAATTGGCACCCTTAAAAATTGGGGAAGGTTAAGTAAAAAAATCACTGCTTAAATTACGCAATGTCTTAATGTATAGGTGGTGAAAGAAAGGGAGACCATGGGAGTTGTCTCTTTCATCGACTACAGTCGGTCCAGCTTAAGTAACTTGAGGTGCACAACAGCCAGCCAGTGAGGCAGGGCAGCTACCTGTACATATTCACAAAAAGGCCTAACAAGATTCTATTACCTGTTCTATCACCTCAGCAAAGAATGGTGTTTTATCTATAGGAAAATAAGAGGTTGGATCCTCTTGATCTAATGTTGACATTCTCATGAGGAGTGTTACACAAGATCGTTTTAAGCTGTCAGGTACTTAGTGCTTGTTGATTGACTGGGGTGTGTCTGTGGTTGTCAGTATGTTTGCTGCATATTGTTTAATGAGGAACGAGGGACCACGATTACTTGAGCAGGTAGTGACATTCATGACCCTGAATATTTCCTGCTATAAATGATAAGAGACTTGCAACTGAGTGAACCCTGGTGGGCTTGCTGGAGCTATTACAATATGGTTCACAATATTTTTAGGGTTGTAAGAAGTAAGCATGTTATTAATATAGTTCCTTATCTTATTAACTTTGCCTCACACTTTATTGCCTCTCTCCTAAAGTGCTCTATGATGCCTATTGCCATGTTTGTGCCACATCGATTCTCTTTAATGCAAACTGGGGCATTGCAGGAGTCAACAAGCTAGAAATGAGGGGAAATTAAGTTCAGAGGACGCAAAAGGGTTTGGTGGCTTAAAAGGGTAGAGTAGGGTTTTTGAAGAGAGGGGTCAAAGAGGGTAACCACATAGACAGTTGTTGCTTTTGGTGAAGTGTCCCAAAGATGTATGTCCTGTATTTTTGATAATAGATTTATATTTTGTGAGGAAATGGCTTTTTGCATGTTGAACCCCACTTTTTTGACTATTTGGTGCTGGTATAATGACTATGTAGTGAACTGGGTCCTGCTGACCAGGCCTCACTTCATGCTTTAACCTTTAAAAGTATATGTTTGATTTGTTTACTCCAAATTGGCACAAGTTAACTTACTCATAAGTCTCTAGTACACGGTACCAGTGGTTCACAGGGCCTGTAAGTTAAGTGCCCCTTGTGGACTGCCACACTGAATGTGCCACCACATGACAAAGTAAAGAATGTCTCGCAGTCTGCCACCGCAGACTGGCTAATTGCAAGCTCAACGTTGCCATTTAAAGGTATGCAAAGCCCAGACCTTCCTTTTAAATACTCTTATGTGTACCCTAAAGCAGGCCTATCGATCCATAAGGTGTCATTCTATATATCAAAAAGGACACGTTTTTTGAGATTAGGATTCTGCCATGTTGAGAGTGGGCAGAATAATGTACCCAGGGATGATATCAAGATCTCACACTTCACAGGAAGTTATCATAAAGCAGGATGGAACCTGTTAGCCCAATTGGCTAGTTAGTCACCACACCTCACCCCTGGGCTCGTAGTGTGCATAAAAGTGATACCCCTGGCATCCTGACCTGAGTTCAAGGACTGGGCCTGCTGAGCCTTGGACTAGCAAGAAAGGACTGTGCCTGTTGTGTCTCGCTCAAGGAAAGGTAGCCCACGAGCGCCAGACAGCGGAGTGACTCCAAGAGTCCGTTGGCTGACTCCCTTTCACAGCCTCAGGGCCATAAAAGCTGAGAAGTGTGCCTTTGGGTATTCATACGCAAGGATCACCTGCACACTGTTGATCTGCAGAGTCCAAGAGTCTGATCTGCAGCCTGGGAGACTGCGTCCCAACTCTTCAAAGTTGCATCCAAATCTGTTGGAAGCAGGAGAGTCGCTGGAGTGCAGTCTGGCTGCCCAGCACGGATGTTACTGCAACTTAAAGAGAACTGCTGCTTTTGCTGTAACCAGAGACCAGTAGAGCAGTTGCAGTTGGTTTTGTGCTAGACTTTACCAAGACTTTGCGGGATGAAAACCCCTAAGGCCATTGTCACCCTTTCATGTTTGTGGACCAAGGGGTGGCCACAGGATGACCGCCGGCACAGGCTCAGATTTATTACATTGAGTAAAAAGCTGACATTTATTGTTTCTTTAAAAATAGATATCTCCGGAACCCTCTGGTGATTTTCAATTTTGAAGTGTTTATGTAAAGCTAGAAATACAATCTATATTTACAATTTGGTTTTGGATTTTTATTATGTTGCATTTTCTTCTTATTCAACTTTTTTGGTACTTCTTAATGCTTTATACTTGTTCCTTAGATAAAGCTTGACTGCTCTGTGCCACAGCTACCCAGCACTGAGATAAGGTTTTACAAACTAACCTGACTAGACCTGATACGGAAGTGTGACTCTATTACATGGTGAGGTCACACAACCAAACCATACAATAAACCACTTTCCTCACATATTCAGTTAACATCGTTTGGTGGGTTGTCATTGTATGTGCTTTTTTATCTAAAGGTATGCTGCTTATTGTGAACCTGGTTTTGCAGTGGGGTTTACAGTGGGCTGGGCAGGATCTCAGTTCCAGTATCTGCTGCTGCATTATGGTTCAGGTGAGTTCAGAAGGCAGCAGAGAAACATTGTCGCTTCTCTTGTCTCCAAAAGGCTTGTAGGGCTTGGGAAGAGACAGGAGCATGCCAGGTGTATGGTGCATCTCCCGAGCAGCTGTATGAAGCCTCCAGGTGGATGTCAGATTCTTGTAGCTTGCATTATTGCTGCTCCTCCAGTGTCTAGATATTCAGTGATGCAGCTCACACTGCTGATTCTGCTCATAAGCATGTATGTGGGATTGAAGGATACCTTTTTTCTGTGTGCGTGGGGGGAGCTTCTGCTGCTATTTCCTCTCTTTATGAGGGAAGGGGCAATTCTCCTTAAAGTCCAGTTTTGTGTTTGTTGGGGATGATTGGACTGCTGCTGCTGCTTGCACTGTGCATCTGCTGCATGTGAGGGAACCTTGCACGTCCGCCTGGACTGACCATGGATTGGGTATGGCTTCTGTGGGGAGTTTGCAGTGCTGCTTCTTGCCTCACACATGTCTCCTGAGAAAACCCTGCAGTGCTGCCATTACTCTCTATGTGCGTGATAGATTGTGATGCTGCTGCTTGTACTGTGTCTGATCTCTGTTCTGACTGTGAGTTGCTCTGCTGCTGCTGTGCCTGCTCTGTACGTCAGAGAATGCTGCTACCCACACTATGCACGTTCTATGTATATTCGTAAAGTTTGACACAAGACACAACATTTCTTAATTTGCAAATTCCAAAAATATTGCCTTTGTCAATATCGGTTTTATTATTCATTAGGGTAATACATTAAGTCCTTTTCCAGCGACTTTAGGTGACTGGGCCTACCCCTAGTGATCTGCCAGCCCTGGAGATACCATGACTTTCAATTGAAGCCGGTCCATGGTAGACTATATCAACAACTTAGAGAGCAGCCACTCTGTACAAAGGCGGTAGGGCTCAGCCACTCCAATGCAACAGATTTTACCTGGACTTATTGTTAAAATCCAAACTTTCGCTGTGTGGATGCTTAATTATTAACACAAGAACAACAGATATAACTTCGATGTAAAAAAAATAACAATTATGCTCCTGATTGGTTATTCTTAGGCAGTGATGGCTTCCTAATTGCAAGGTGGTTAATACGTTTCCACTCATGCCAGTTCTATTCTAAACTACTCGGGCATTACCTGTTCCCCCTCAAATTGTATAACAGCTATTACATACTCCAGAACAATTAGCACCAGTCATGAGCACTTCATGAGCCAGTCATTCAATTAAAGTGCTTCTCTTAAACAAGCAGCTGGTATGTATGGCTGTGCGTGGACCTAGCTACAAAGGAATGGAGTGCTGTACTACTTTGGTAGAGGGTGCAGAGGAAGTGGGGAATGGATGCAGGGTGGGTAAGCAGGGATAAGAGGGAGCGAGGAGTGATAGAAGGCAGGGTCTGGCTGGAACGAGGGATCAATCAATCAATTAAGCATTTGTATAGCGCGCTACTCACCCTGAGGGTCTCAAGGCGCTTGGGGGAGGGGGGTCCGCTACTGCTCGAACAGCCAGGTCTTGAGTTGCTTCCTGAAGGAGAGGTGGTCTTGGGTCAGGCGGAGGTGGATGGGGAGGGAGTACCACGTCTTGGCAGCCAGGTAGGAGAAGGATCTTCCTCCTGTTGTGGCTCTTCGGATGCGGGGGACGGCGGCGAGGGCGTGGCTGGTTGATCGAAGCTGGCGGGTGGGAGTGTAGAAGGTCAAGCGGTCGTTGAGGTATCTTGGGCCTTGGTTGTGGAGAGCTTTGTGTGCGTGGGTGAGGAGTCGGAACGTGATTCTCTTGCTGACGGGGAGCCAGTGCAGGTTTCTCAGGTGTACGGAGATGTGGCTGTGTCGGGGAATGTCCAGGATGAGGCGTGCTGAGGCGTTCTGGATGCGCTGGAGTCGTTTCTGGAGTTTGGCTGTGGTTCCGGCGTAGAGGGAGTTGCCGTAGTCCAGTCGGCTGGTGACGAGGGCCAGGGTGACCGTCTTCCTGGTTTCGGTGGGGATCCACTGGAAGATCTTACGTAGCATGCGTAGGATGTTGAAGCATGATGCGGAGACGGCGTTGACTTGTCTGGTCATGGAGAGGGAGGAGTCCAGGACAAAGCCCAGGTTGCGTGCGTGGTCTGTTGGTTTGGGTGCGCTGCCAAGGGTAGGGGGCCACCAGGAGTCGTCCCAGGCGGAGGGTGATGATCCCAGGATGAGGACTTCCGTCTTATCTGAGTTCAGTTTCAGGCGGCTGTTCGTCATCCACTCGGCTACGTCTTTCATCCCTTCGTGTAGGTTGGTTCTGGCGGTGGCGGGGTCGTTGGTGAGGGAGAGGATCAGCTGGGTGTCGTCGGCGTAGGAGATGATGTTGAGGTTGTGTTGGCGTGCGATGGCTGCGAGGGGGCTCATGTAGACGTTGAAGAGGGTGGGGCTGAGTGATGATCCTTGTGGTATGCCGCAGATGACTTCAGTGGCCTCGGATCTGAACGGGGGTAGGCGGACTCTCTGTGTTCTTCCGGCGAGGAAGGAGATGATCCATTCCAGTGCCTTCTCCTGGATACCGATGTTGTTGAGGCGCTGCACTAGGGTGCGGTGGCAGACCGTGTCGAACGCCGCGGAGAGGTCCAGGAGGATGAGGGCCGTTGTTTCCCCGTTGTCGAGCAAAGCTCGGATGTCGTCGGTGGCTGCGATGAGGGCGGTCTCGGTGCTGTGGTTGGCCCGGAAGCCGGACTGCGAGTGGTCGAGGGATCCGTTCGTCTCGAGGACTTTGGCCGGAAAAGGAAGGAGCGAGATGGGGCGGTAGTTTTTGAGGTCGGTGGGGTCCGCTGATGGTTTCTTCAGTAGGGCGCTGAGTTCGGCGTGCTTCCAGCTCTCTGGGAAGGTGGCGGTGTCGAAGGAGGCGTTGATGATGTCCCGCAGGTGGGGTGCGATGACGGAGTCGGCCTTGTTGAAGACGTGGTGAGGGCAGGGGTCGGTTGGAGATCCTGAGTGGATGGAGTTCATCGTGCGGATGGTGTCTTCGGTGTTGACTGGGGTCCAGGCGCGGAGGGTGGTGGTGGGGGGCTTAGTTCCGGTCGTAGGGTGCGTTGGCTGTGTGCTGAAACTGTTGTGTATGTCTGCGATCTTGCTGTGGAAGAACGAGGCGAGCGAGTTGCAGAGGTCTTGCGAGGGCATGATGTCGTTGTTTCCGGCGCTGGGGTTCGAGAGCTCTTTGACGATGTTGAAGAGTTCCTTGCTGTTGCGGGCGTTGTTGTCCAGTCGTTCCTTGAATGCGGATTTCTTGGTGGCGTGGATCAGCTGGTGATGTCTTCGAGTGGCGAGCTTGAGGGTGGTCATGTTTTCTGTAGTTGGGTCTCTGCGCCAGGCTTTCTCGAGGGCCCGGCAGTTCTTCTTGGAGCTCTTGAGTTCGTCGGTAAACCAAGATGCTTTCTTGGTGCCGGGTCTGGCGGGGGGATCTTCAGTGGAGCGAGGTCGTCTGTGCAGTTGCTGATCCATTTCGTGAGGTTGTTGGCGGCTTGGTTGGGGTTCGCTGATCTGGTGGGGGGATTCTGGCTCAGGGATGTGGTGAGCTGGTCGGCAGTGATCTTGTTCCAGCTTCTGCGGGGGACCAGTTGCGGGTGGTGGTGAGTCGTGGTCCTTCTGAAGCTGAAGTGGACGCAGCTGTGGTCTGTCCAGTGGAGTCCGGTGGCATGGCTGAAGGTGATGTCCTTGCTGGAGGAGAAGACGGGGTCGAGCGTGTGGCCGGCGTAGTGGGTGGGGGTGGTCACCAGTTGCTTGAGTCCGAGGTTGGCGAGGTTGTCCAGCAGGGTGGTGGTGTTGCGGACGTTGTTGTTCTCCAGGTGGAAGTTGAGGTCCCCGAGGAGGATGTAGTCAGCGGAGGGGAGGGCGTGTGGGCTGATGAAGTCGGCGATGTCTTCGCTGAATTGTGTGCGAGGTCCCGGGGGTCTGTAGATGAGGGTGCCTCTGAGGGTGGTCTTGGGGTCGGTGTGGATCTGGAAGTGCAGGTGTTCGGCGGCTGTGAGGGTGTCTTTGGAGTTGGTCGTGATGCGGATGGTGTTCTTGTGGACTATGGCGATGCCTCCTCCATTCTGGTTGGCGCGGTCCCTCCGGGTGATCTTGTATCCGTCCGGGATGGCGATGGCGATGTCGGGTGCTGAGGAGGCGTTCATCCAGGTTTCCATGAGGAAGGCGACGTCTGGGCATGTGGCGTCGAGCAGGTTCCAGAGTTCCACTGCGTGCCTGTGGACGGAGCGGGTGTTGAGCAGGATGCACTTCAGGTGCTTCAGGTGGTTGCTGTTGGTGCTTGGCTTGGCGGGTGCGGTACGGGTCCGGATGCAGGAGAACTTGCAGGATTGGCAGGTGAAGGGTCTGTGGGCGCGTCTTGGGGTGGCTCTGCAGCAGCCGGGGCCCCGGCCGGTGTTGAGTGCGATGAGAGTGGCGGCATTGTAGGTCTTGTGGGTGGGCTGGCATCTGCGGGGGCCAGGGGGTCTGGCGCTGGGCGCGGGCCAGGCGCGGACGGGCGCAGACGGGCTTGCCTTAGGCGCGCCCACTGCGCGCGGCCTCCATATGAGTGGGAGAGGGAGGGAGGAGCAGCTGGGAGGTGGGAGCGGGGCGGCCAATAGGGTGCGAGGGGGGTGGAGCTATGGGACGCGGCGGCCAATAGGGTGCGAGGGGGGCGGAGCTACGGGACGCGGCGGCGGGAAACGGGCGGCGAGGGGGAGACGCGGGGAATGACAGAAGAAAAAAAGGACACAATCTGGGCACCAAAGGAGAGGGGGACAATCAAGGCAGCAAAATACACAGGTACAGTGGGGGAGAATCACTCACTCGTGGGTACAGAAGAGAAGGAGGGCACAGTCACTCTAACGCAGGCAGACACAATGCAGCAGTCAGTGGTCACACGGGGGCTGCGTGGCGGTGAGGGGAGCGACCTGCCTGGTAAACAGGGTCAGTACCATCAGGTCGCATCAGGTCGCATCAGGTCGCAGGGAGGTTACACACTGGTGAAGTACTGTTTGAAGAGAAAAATCTTGAGTGTTTTCCTGACGTGTTGCAAAAGGCAGATTTCAAGAGGGATTGTATTTCATATCCTTTGAGCATAGCTTGAAAAGGTCAGGCATCTCATTTTCTATGTCTTGCATTTCTTGCCTGGTCTTGTTCTGTTTCTTGCATTTCTTGCCTGGTCTTGTTCTCCTTCTTGCATTTCTTGCCTGATCTTGTTCTCTTCTTGCATTTCTTGTCTCGTTTGGTTGTACTCCAGCATGTCTTTCATAACCCTCCGGAAGCTTTGATTCTTCATACCCAGTACAGCGGGATGTCGATGTGCACAGTTTGTAGGCTGTGCATCAGATGCCTCAGATCTTGAATGTGATGTGGGCTGGAAGAGAGACCCAGTTGGGGTTATCCTCTCAACCTTTTGGAGACGGTGATGAGGCAAGATGTTTCATGGAGAACAGCCGATAGAGTGTGTCCACCATTAAGGTAGGCTAGTACAAACATGAACTGTTGTTCGTAAGTTGGCACCTCAAAGGATCGAAGGAATGGCTTCCCTCTTCAGAGCATAAGCAGTTAGGATAATGGTAAACACATTCACCACCTTCCCTCGTAGTCACTCTGTTCAGCAGTTTAAGATGGACAGACTCTGGATGAAAGAAGCATCCGAAAGTGATCCTTCTTTCCTTTTCCACCCAGGTTTTAGGTCTCGCCTACGCAGCGCGCATGCGGTGCATAGGAGACCTTTAGCCGTCATGCAGCTCTTTTTCAAAGCACATACTCGTGCTTGTGGCGGCATACGGCTTGCGGGAGTGCGCAGCGGCGCGCCACAAGCACAAGTATGTGCTTTGAAAAAGAGCAGACTGCTCTCCCCAGTGCGTGCGCACCACTCGCGGGTGCAACCCTCTGCCTCTCTCTCCCACTGCAGCCTGCACGCCTTTTTAAAAAAAAAAGTTTTAAACTTTGAGCATGAGGCGCGCGCTTGTCTGCTTTACAATAATAGTCCCTTCCTTCACCACCTCAGCGGGAAGTCCTAACTCTGCAGCGTGTTCAAGTACTAGAGGTTGTGCCAGATATGTATTGACACTCTTTATTATAGTGGTCTGACTACAAGGTCCTGAATGCACTAGTTAGGACTCTCTTGTCTTCCATCAGTGTGTTGCACCTCTGCTATTTTTTCCTCACACCGGTCTTGCTTTTAGTTTGCTTGCAAATAGGTGTCACTCTTTGTTGCCCTTACCGTCCTGCCACTTTCTCAGGGCCCCCACATATGATATGAGTTTTTTTTATCTTGTATGATTTCGTCTTCAAATAACCTCAATTCCACACTGCTCGAATTGTTCTTTTATCAATCACCAACACAATTCAGGAAACATATATTTCAGACTGGGCCACAATTACAAACTTGTACTCACATGTGTTATCTTGCACATCTTCACTATCTTACATCGCCTTCACTGGCAAATGGCCCCAAATCTAGCTCCATTCAGAATCCAGCATGTCTTCTCAGTGCCTTTTTACTCTGTTCATGTCCCATATATTTCTACTACCAATTGCTTGCTTAAAGACAGCTTGTAAAACAAGCATTGGCAAAGCCAACAGGTTGCACCTATTCAACATCTATGGCTTAAAGAAACAAGCATTGGCATAGCCAATAGGTCTCACCTTTGGGATCTTATAAGTGTTTAGTTATCCAGCACAATATCCTTGGTGCAACAACAGCAACTGTTGCATGGCTAAACACTTATACGGTCCCAAAGGCGAGACCTATTGGCTATGGCAATGCTTGTTAAAGCTGTCGTTGGTATATGAGATACCTGTACTGCGGTCCAGGGATAAACGATGCCCAAGTATATGGAGAGATACGCCTGCGTATAATGTAATCCTGGGGTATTCCCAGGCCTCCAGCATCAGGGACACTACTTTACCCTTCAAAGTGTGAGAACAGTGTTATAGTTGGGCACACGAGGGGCTATTTACACACAGAAGAGGCTCTATTTCTTGATCTTTTTGTGAGTTATCAAAATACTGTACGGTTAAGCTTGGCAATCTCTGGATTTCCAGGATCATGCCCTAGCGTCTTAACCTTACCCTAACTCTGGAGCAAACCAGTTTCAAGAGTGTGTACTGCCTTCTGTTATGAAACTACCCTCCTACAAGTGCGACAATTCAGGCTATTCCACGCCCCTAAAACTATAAGAATGGCTTGGGCGACCGGTGTTAGTCTTTTTTAATGCATTCTGAATTAATAAACAACTACTGTTCTGCCCATCTTTAAATTAGAAGAACAGTGCCACCACGTGGCTGACTGTCATAAGCGCCGATGTTTGCAATTAAGTGCTGGTCACCCGGACCAGAAACCACTAGCTCAAATTAAGCACTGGTCCTGGCTCCTCCCCATACTCTACGACCTACACTAATCTTAAATAGCATGCTGGATTCTGTGCATCTTCAAGCATGCTGTGTATTCATTTAAATCCTAGTTATCATCCCTTGTTGCTGTAGGCATTCATGCAGACCACCATGTAATATTCACTGCTGCAGAAAACGGGAATGTAGCTGTTAAGCTGTGCTTAATTTGTAAAACAAAATAAGTGCCAGGGCTTTCATGCTTTCATTAGGAGGCGACTGCAGCTTGCACCATAGATTGCCACTGCCATGCTGCCAATGATAGTAAACACTAACCATCACAATCTGTAACTTTGACAATTCTGTCTATTTGAGGCCCACAAAACTCTTAAGAATGGCTTAGGCGGCAGGTAACAGTCATTTTTAATGTATATTGAATTAATTATTGACTGTTGTTCTGGTTATGTTATGTTATAAGTTTGTTAAGCGCGACAGCTGCCCCAGCAACGGGGCGTTCCGGCGCTAAGAACCATAGCACAACCTACTGGGGGGGGGGGGGGGGGTAGGGAGAGTAGAGGCTAAAAAAGTGGGAAGAGGTGAGTTTTTATTGCTTTTCGAAAAGCGCACAGATTGTTGAGGCGGCGGATGTGGAGGGGCAGGGAGTTCCATAGTTTTGCTCCCAATAGTCTGAAGGAGCGACCCCCGATACGGCAGAGCTTCGTGCGGGGGACCACTACTAAGTGTTGACCCATGGAACGAAGATTGCGTTGGGGGGTGTAAGGTGTTAGCAGCGATCGGAGGAGTTCGGGGCCATCAGTGTTAAGGATTTTGAAAGCAATGGTAAGGGCCTTAAATTGAATGCGGGCTTCCACAGGAAGCCAGTGGAGTCTCTGTATGGTGGCTCCAGCAGAGCACCTTCTGGGAAGGCCTACAATTGCCCTGGCCACTGAGTTCTGAATTCGCTGAAACCTGGTTATCTCGGCTTTGTTAGCGCCTAATAATAGGACGCTCGCATAATCCAACCGGGCAAGGATGGTGGATTGGACAATGAGCTGCCGTGTTTTGGGGTCAAAGAAGCCTAGAATGGGGTTGAGGCTTCTCAGCAGCCCAATGCATGTAGCTGCTACTTTTTTGGTGTGAGTTTGGTAGTTCAGCGCGGAATCCAGCCATACTCCTAGGTTTTTAACCCGAGATTTGGGAGGGGGGATGAGGCCCAGCAAGGGGGGCCACCAGTGATCATTCCAGCAACTGGTGTTCTTGCCCAGAAGTAGCACCTCGGTTTTCCCTGCATTCAGTTGTAGGCATTTTGCAGTCATCCAGTTGGCGACTGCGGCCAACCAATCCCTAAATCTTGTGGCAGAGGTAGAGGGCACCTCAGTGAGGGTGATTACCAGCTGTGTGTCGTCGGCGTATGACACCAGCGTGAGGTCCCATTCTTTGGCCACTGCCGCAAGAGGCTGCATATACAAATTAAAAAGGGATGGACTGAGGGCAGAGCCCTGCGGGACTCCTTGACCGATAGCATGTGATTGGGAGATAAATGGGGGGGCTGACACGCGAAAGGATCTGCTCGTGAGGAACTATCAAAACCATTCAAGTGCCAGATCACTGATCCCAATGCTTTCCAGGCAGCTCAGTAGGATATTGTGGGATACCGTGTCAAAGACTGCGCTGAGATCGAGCAATATCAGCGCAGCACTCTGACCGGTGTCCATAATCCTCCGGAGGTGTTCAGTGGTGGAAAGAAGGGCGGATTCCGTACTATGTCCAGGCCTAAACCCGTGTTGGGAGGGGTCCAAGATGTTATTTTTGGCCATATGGTCAGTGAGTACGGTGTTCGCATGGGCTTCTGCTAATTTGGACACCCAAGGGAGCAGTGAGACGGGCCTGTAGTTCTCCGGCTTTGTGGGGTCTAGATTGGGTTTTTTAATAATGGGAGTGACCCAGGCCTGTTTCCAACATATGGGTACTGTGGCCGATGAAAAGGAGAGATTAAGAAGCGTGGCCAAAGAGGGAAGAAAGAAGTCAAGAGCTCCTAGAAAATAGGCTGGTCTCATGGGATCTGAAGGGGCACCGGTTTTCACCTTTCTGCAGAATTTAGCTAGGTCCTCAAGAGTGATAGCTGGCAGATAGGTGAGCTTGGAACCTCTGAATGAGAAATTGGGGGAGCTAGTGCGGTCAGAAGGGATATGTGAGAAGGTGTTGTAAATCTTCCTCACCTTTTCTGTAAAGAAAGTGGCGAGATCCTCGCACTGCTGAGTGGAGGAAATACACGAGGCAAGGTTGCCACTGTTTTGTAGTTTTTGGACCAGTTTAAAATTTGTTTTCGTGGGGTTGGGGTTGGAGTCAATTTCCTTGGCATAGAAGGATGCGTATAGCTTTATGATATAACTTGAGTGTGGCCAAATAATAAGCTTTGTCCTTGTCCCTATAGTCTTTCCTCCAATAACGTTCCGCTCTTTTGCATTCCTTTCTAAGAATTTTCAAGTTCTCGTCATACCATGGGTTAGAGGGGGTGCTCCTTCCTCTAGTCCATTTGGCTGATATGATAGTATCGAGTCTTTTGGTGATCCAATCCTGAAAGGCGGCATATGACGTGTTAATGTCATTTATGATTTCAAAGTTGGGTTCTCCTAAACTGGCAGGAAAATCCAAATTCTGGAGTTTGTGCCAGGGCCGTTTAAGACGAGAGGCGGGCGACGCCCTGTTGGATTGGATAGCGGCCGATATCACAAATGTGACAAGGAAGTGGTCAGTCCATCCCATGGGTTTAGGAGGATCTGCTCTGGCTTCCGGAATATTAGTGAAAACCGGGTCGAGTAGGTGACCAGCAGAGTGAGTAGGGGATTGTATAAGAGGGGCCAGCTGCAAGGCTGTCAGGTCCGCTAGGAGATTACTGATGGTCGGATCCGAGATGGAGTCGAAATGGAGGTTTAAGTCCCCCAAGATCGTGAAATTAGCGGAGCATGGGCTATCTCTAGGAATTCCTCTGTGAATTTAGCGGTGGGCCCCGGGGGTCTATAGATAAAAAGGCCAGAGAGGGAAAAATGAGGGCTAGTGGTGATTTTAACACGAGCGCACTCACAGCCCGTAATATCTTCCTTTACAAATGAACAAGTGTATGATGTTCTATAGATGGCGGCAATGCCGCCACCCCTAGAGTCTCTATTAATGGAGGTCATAGAGAATCCATCCGGTAGCGTAAGATTAGGGATGCTAGTTAGTTCATCCTTGAGTCAGGTTTCACTCAAGAACAGTATGTCTGGGTTCTCGTCTGTCAATAGCGTATATACCTTAGTATGGTGTTTTACCAGGGACCTGACATTAAGCTGAGAGATTGTGAGCGAGGAGTGGTTCCTTCTGGTGGCTCTGTGTCGGTGTAGTCTCGGTTCAGATATAATTAAGTTACAGGAATTACACTGAAGAGCAGTCTGTCCAATGCAGCCCTCTAGCTTGTCACAGCGTAGTCGTGGGTTAAGTGCAAGGAGATGATTTTTATCATAATAGTATGCCTCCCGAGTTTTTTGAGCAGGGGGGCTGGCGAGAGGCGATGACTTGGCGATGATGGGCGAAGACGGGCTTGCCTTAGGCGTGCCTTCGGCGCGCAAACGGCGCGCCCGCTGCGCCCGTCCGCTGCGCGTACGGTAAAGACACATACTTTTATGGGGAGGGAGGAAAGGGGCGTGGTCTCCAAGGGGGCGTGGCCTATCAGCACGCCGGCAATGGCGCCGTGGTTGTTTGGGAGTCCGCTGACAGCGCAGGGGCAGCTGTGCGGTGTGCTTTTAGGACCGAGTCCTGGGAAGCCTGGGTGAGTCAATGCTATAAAATCAGCAAATTATCCCAAAGTGACACACAAATTATTTAAAAACAATTAGCGGCTATCTCCCGGCTTTTCGCCTCAGGAGGTTAGTAGGTTCTGGCAGGCGACGCTATTATTCAGCGTTATATACCTGCTCGGAAAGGGGGCGTGGCCTCCAAGGGGGCGTGGCCTATCAGCACGCCGGCAATGGCGCCGTGGTTGTTTGGGAGTCCGCTGACAGCGCAGGGGCAGCTGTGCGGTGTGCTTTTAGGACCGAGTCCTGTGAAGCCTGGGTGAGTCAGTGCTATAAAATCAGCAAATTATCCCAAAGTGACACACAAATTATTTAAAAACAATTAGCGGCTATCTCCCGGCTTTTCGCCTCAGGAGGTTAGTAGGTTCTGGCAGGCGACGCTATTATTCAGCGTTATATACCTGCTCGGAAAGGGGGCGTGGCCTCCAAGGGGGCGTGGCCTATCAGCACGCCGGCAATGGCGCCGTGGTTGTTTGGGAGTCCGCTGACAGCGCAGGGGCAGCTGTGCGGTGTGCTTTTAGGACCGAGTCCTGTGAAGCCTGGGTGAGTCAGTGCTATAAAATCAGCAAATTATCCCAAAGTGACACACAAATTATTTAAAAACAATTAGCGGCTATCTCCCGGCTTTTCGTCTCAGGAGGTTAGTAGGTTCTCTAAATTAGCCAGACAGCACCACCTTGTGGCAGATTGGCACAAGTGCTGGTGTTTACAATTAAGTGCCGGTGCTGAGCACTGGAAACCACTGGCTCAAGTTAAGCACTGGTATGTAGCCTTGCTGGGTGACATTAAATTAGGTTTGACCATATGTCAGAAATATGACTGGTTGATGTTACAGAAAATCGAGTGTCTGACAGAAGCAAAAATTTGATGGCTATGTCACAAAATTGAGTCAAGGCATTCACAGGTAAGCCCACTGTTTATCTGCACACTATGCATGGTGTGATTTCTGTATATCCGTTGCAAACTATTTCTCGTGTATGCACTTACTTGTCAAGTTCCCAGGTTTGCGTTGTATTTCTTAAGGGACATCTTTATTTGAGATGTATATGTAACATACGTGGAGGCTTCCACACACCGTTGAAATGTTTGAGAAATGGCATGGAAGTCTTGTCCGTGATTGTTTTCAGTAGCCTTGACAAGACTCAGCACAGTGAGGAACGCATATTAGCTTGTATCTGTGTCATCATGTTCCTCTGGTGAGCTTTTAGTCGGTTCTGTAAAACCACTTAACAAATGTGTTGATCATCTTTGTGATACCGGAGGCGAAGCAAGCGGTCTCGCCTTACAGGGTGGACACTGGATGCAAAATTCAGAGGTGCTGCGATTGTGCCGCCTAGAAATCAATAACGCCCGGTGGCGTCAGTGCACACATCTTCAGTGGACAGGGAGGCTGAGTTGGTGAAACTGGAGAATCAGAAACAGATGAAGCAAAGGATGGCTGCCAAGGGAATTGACAATTAATGCTGGCTCTAAAACACTTTGGCCTTTTAGTTTTGCGAATTTGCCATGCAATGCGACACAGCGCTGCTTTGCATAAGTGGGGAAAACACTGCACAGAGCCATGTGTCCTATGTATGGCGTGTGGAGCTGTCGATCCCCCTGCTGGCGCTCTAATGAGGCTGCTTTGCACATACTCTCACCATGGTGCAGAGGTGAGTGCGCACTGTCTAGCATATGATATGTACAGGAAGCATACCCTTCTCCTAAAAATACTTCTGCCTAGACAAACTCAGAAGGACCCCATGCATTTACTGAGTGCTCTGCACTGCAACATACACACAATGTGTCATGTTTTTAGGAAGAATGAACATATGTCCCCCCTTGTTTACACAAAGCCCACTCTGGCTATCTCAGTAGATGGGCCTTTGCATCAAAACCTATAGGCCTTTACACTGATCCGCCCCAGTAAAGCCCCCTTGAAGCAGAGGAGAGCAAAGTATTTTCTTGCACTATACAGAGGGTAGGATTTGTGCTGGAAAGTAAATACCGCATGCACTGATTTACGTCACTTTGTGCCGGTGCAATGCCATATCATGGGCCTTCATTTCCGCTAACATAGAATGCACTGCCACGTGTCACTTAGGGCCACATGTATCAAAAATCCATTTTAGCTAATCGCTATTTAAGGAATGCAAAGTGGTGTGTAACAAAATAGTAATTACCTAATAAAGATTCCTAAAGATTCGCAATCGCAATTAGGTAATCGCTCTTAGGTAATACTACTCCATTCGTTCCTAGAGGCCCGCGAGTGGTTTTGCATTAGTCTATTTGCGATTACCTAATTGATTATCGCAAATTAGGTCATGCAAAACCAAGGGTGGCTGGGGGTCTAAGGCCCCGCTGAAGCATCCCCCAAAACAATTGCAAATGTAAAGCGCACACATGTCCTAGGAGCATGTGTGCGCTACATGGCACTTTGAAAAATGCATTTTTGTGCATTTTATGAAAATTGCATTATTACCATCAACTTGGAGTCGATGGTAATAGCATTTCCTATATGAACAGTTTGTATTTAGAAATAATCGCAATTCTACGTAATCTACAAAGCCTATCACACATCTTCAAAGGCTTTTTGTATTTGCGAACGGCCGAAATTACCCATTTGCACCGTTTGGGAATACAACATTTTTGATACATGTGCCCCTTAGTGTCTGCGTAGTGCCCTAGCCTGGGCCTTTACTTTCTTCAAACATAGACTTCAAATGGGACTAACCACCCCGAAAAGGGAGTCATGGGTGTGCTGTAGATCTGGGGAGTGGGGTTTAGCTGTCATCCAATTAGCATGACTTCATAGTGGTGATACATAGATGCCATCTTCGTTTGAACATGAATGCCTTTTTCCTGCATATGGCTTGTGATCATGTTTAAAGGGATTTGCATTTCAACCTTAAGGTTCTGACCCCATACAAGGTCTTGTTCCCTAGATACACATCCAAAACAACTTTTCTTTTCAAGCGAGTATGCATGCTGGCTCCATAAGCGACACCACCCGAGAGCCTTGCATAAAAGCCAGGGCCCTTTCTAGCTTAATCTATGACCGTTGCACACAGAAATGGTCTTCCTGCAGAGGGTTCTATGCTGTGTGAGGTGTCTGGAGAACTGTGAGGCTGCAGCCAATCGAAGGGATGAGAAGCCAGGTGGTTTTTATTTTTGCAGTTTTATACAGCACGATGTCAACCCAAAGGTATTGGAGCGCTTTACATGAGCCCCAGTTCATTACACAAGGACACATTAATTTTTGATAGGCACGGGGAGATTAAGTGCTTTGCTCAGAATCACAGGATGTGGAGCCGACACTATGATTTGACCAGAAACACAGGATGTTGCTCCAGCGCTGAGATTCGAACCTGGTTACCCAGCTCCAAAGTTTGCAGCTCTGACTGTTACACCACATCAAGTTTGTAGTAACAGATAGCAGCAGTGGTTAATTTGTAAAAAAAAAAAAAAAAGTGCCGGGACTTTCGTCAGGAAGCAGCTTGCACAAGCCCATTTCTCTTGTTAGTGCCGCCTAAAACAAAATCAACTATTAACCAGGAATGGGAAGAGAATGCGGCATAATAGCCAGAGCTGCCAACTTTGGAGCTGGAGAACCAGGTTCAAGTCTCAGTGTTGGCTCAACATTCTCGGCAAATCACTTAGGTCCCCATTACAATGTCCGCCCGCCACCGTAACGGTAAACGGGACCGACCGCCGGAGGTGCGGCGGTCCCGCTAGGCTCATTAGGATGCGACCGCAACCCTGGCGGTCGCATCCCGAATATTTTGCATTGCGGCGGGTGGTGCTGTAAGCAGCACCCGCCGCAATGTAAAATATGCATGTTGTGCATTGGCATGGACAACGTGACAGGCACCGCGCGGTGCCTGCCACCTTGTGTATGCCAATGAAGGGGGATACCAAGTGCAGTCTCCACCCCGGGGGCTCGTAACGGGCCCCCAAAGCATTTTCCGCCGGCCTTTCCATGGCGTCATCGCTGCCATGGAAAGGCCTTTCAAATTGCACATGATAATATGGATGGCGGTGCCTGCAAGACACCGCCACCATATTGTCTGCCTTTTCCGCCCAGCCGGCAATCCAACCGGCGGACCGGTCCCCCCCGCCATACTAATATGTCAGAGGGTGACACAGGAACATTTGGCGGGCGGATCGCCACCGCCGGGCCGGCGCTGGTGTTAATGTTTAAGTGGCAGTGTTGAGCACAGGAAACCACTGTCTCAAATTAAGCACTGGCAGAATCCAGGTCATTTATCATGGGGGTGATGCACACACTGACTGGAAGCGAGAAATGGCCAGGTGTTTCCAATGAATGAAAAGGTCAACCAGGGCCTGCGCAGGTGTTGTGAAGAGCAGAGCCTGTTAATGGGTTCATAAGAGGTGACTGACTCAGCGCTTGACATTAAGCTGGGATCCGGAATGCAGTTCAGGAGAGGACAACAGCCAGAAAACCTCAAGGGAGTAGCCAGAGAATTAAAATATCCCCCACTAGAACAATATCCCTTCAACAGTAGTCCTCTGGCTTTTGTCTTCCTGCCTTCCATTTGTCTATACATTCATCTTTTCATTTTCATTCATACGCCCATCTCTCCATGCCTCCACTTTCCCATCCATCCATTTTTCTATCCATACATCCATTCATTCTTCCTTCCTCCATCCTTTCAGCCATCCGTCTATTCTTCTATGCTTCTTTCAATGAACCCTTTCACCTACTGATCCTTTCACCCTTCGATTCATTCTTTCACGCTTCCATCTATTCTTCATTTCACTGTTCGATCCTTACATGAACTCTTTCTTTCAACATTCCTTCCTTTCACTCTTCCATCCTACCATACACCTTGTCTTTTTTCCTTTCATTGTTCCCATTTCCTCCATGATTATTTACTCATTCTTCTTCTCTATCTTTATTTCTCATGCTTATTTTTTCTTTCTCTGTTTTCCCACTCATGCTCACTTTTTCTGTTTTGTAATTCGTTATATTTCCCTAGTTCATCATTTCTCTTTTATGCTTTCTTACAATGCACATATCCGCCATTGCCCACAATCCTCTATCAAAGTATTATTTATGAGCATTTTCTCTGCAGCCAGAAGAGGCCTGTAAATAAGTACTTTGGGCCTCATTTATGAGATTTTGGTGCAGGGCAAGGAATCTTGCTGCACTGCCCTATGTCAAAAGAAAAGGACAGGAATGCATCATATCTATAAGACACTGCGCATTCCTGTCCTTTTTCCCTGCGCTGGCTCACCATGGGCTGCCAAGCGCCAACTCAGGCACCCGTGCACCATTGTGCAGGGGGGCCTGCGTTGCAGGGCTGATTGATTGTGGGCAGGAAGGTGCACCTTCCTGCAAAAAATCAATCAATTCAGGCGATTTCCTCTGATATAGAAAAAGGAAAAAAATGAGGAAAGATGAAAACATTTCTCCTCGTTGTGCCTCCCTTACGCTACGATACTGACGTATTCCCAGGTTTACGATTTTGCGTAACTCTGGGAATGCTTCTGATTCCATGGGTGTTGCGTGGAAACACCCACAGCCACACCCATGGAACATCCCTTTCAACCTGTGTTCTGCGTGAAAGGGGGACATATTTACAAGGCCATGAAAAGCCACGCAAAGTGGCTTTACGTGACCGTGTAAATATGCCGGGGCACATTGTGCCTCCAGAACATCAAAAAAGTTACGTTTTTGCGGTGCAAAAGTGCCTTAATGTTTTAGTGGGACCCAGTTCATCAACCTGGCCCAGCCCCCACTCAAGCTGCGAAAGTGGGGCTTCCCTACGCCTCCGTCTGCAACCCTGGCTGTGATTTAGGGTTGCCTGAGGGAAGTCTTGTTCGTAGACTGAACGATGGCCCTTTTCGCTAACTGTCTTTAAAGACTCATTTAGAATAGACTTGACAAATATGTCTGTTCACTCTCAGCATTCTTGAGAAGTCTCATTCGACAGCCTTGTTCCTCTGTCCCCGAGTTATCTTCTTCGGTGAGTGGAAGAGGACTCTGACAGAGGAGGCATGCCTGTGAGCACAAAGAAAAGGAAATACAAAAAGGATGTTGTCTGCGGCCCGCAGGGTTTGCCCACACGCTAAAAGTGTAGTCTCTGCATGAAAGGCATTTCAAAGACTTAAGACCCCCAGGGAGACAGCTTTTCTGACAAGGGATCTAAGATGTTATCTCTTATGGCAGAGTTGTACGGGATCAGTGATTCCTCACAGCAGTTTGGGCCCAGGGCACGTCAGCTGCTCTGGTGCGATTGAATGATTGAATACATACTCGAGGTGATGATATCTTATGCAGCATTCGCAGTGCAAGCATCAAACGCGTGTTTACTTGGCCCTCGTTACGATTTACACGGTCCTGGAGGGTGCAAACTCTGCTATCACGAGGTAACACCGTGCCAGCACCACGCGATTGCCAGTGAAACCCCATGGAATGGGGAATAACCGTGTGGACCCGCTTTTATCAGACATGAAACCACATGGAATTCATAATTCTATGGGATTGAATAATGCAGGTGGTAAAAGGGAGCAGGGTCAGGATGGATGCAGGAGGGAAGGTAGAAAGGGGAGGTAGAAGACGCAAAGGGAAGAATAGACCAGTGGTGGGAGACCCTTGCTTGCTTCCCACTTGCCAGTAAAGGCGGGCGGGCGGGCCGGGCATGAGGCCAGGCTACTTTTGCAGACAAAGCCTTATTGGGCCTAAACTGGGGGCAGCACATACCACGACACATTTCTTGGTGTGAAAAAGGCTGCTTTATTGGAAACAGGTGCACCTTACATCAGAATTCCCTTGGCCTGTGCCGTACAAAACTAAACCTCACTAAGTAAAGTCTTCCTACCTTCCCCCCACCCCCTCCCCTAACCTGTTCCCCCCCCCCCCTGCAACCATTATAAACAACTGGCCATTCCTAACATCTCTACACCTACCTAACTAAATAACTTCTTATATTATTCTCATAACTGTAACCATCCAACCTTATACCGAATCAACTAGGAAAAAACGGCACTCGAAGGGTGTCCTAGACAGCCTTCGACCCCCGCCCAGGAATCTGAATGCTTCGGCTATCTGCTCACCCCTATTGCTCTATCCAATGCCTCCATCAGCTGTCCAATGTACAGTTCCATGCCGTAGCGGGACAGATGAACTCCATCCTCCCGAAAGAATTATACTGCCGCATAGCGTAAGTCTGGGTGCTCCATCCTCCCAAAACCCTCCTTAGCGCAAAAGACTCGCATTTCCCTATTAATCTTCCTACGCGCTCTGTCTATTGCCGCAGTACGCTCTGCCCCCCTCCACTTTCTCCTGGGTATGAACTCAGACCAAATCACATGGCACCCGGACCACTGCCTCCGTATCTCCCTCAAGTCCCGCTGCATCTGTTTCAGCAAAGCCAAGCCCTTACATTGCACAAAGTCATTTTCCCCTACATGGATGACCAAGACATCTGGACAAATTCCCCCGTACCACCTGATTCAACATGGGAATTAATTCATGCCACCTCATTCCCCCCTTTCCCCGCCACTGACAATTGAAAAGCCCAGGATCCAGTCCTAAATTGAGATTCCTGTGCCTATCCCATTCAGAGTGCTCAGCCCGTTTCACAAAAGAATGTCCTACGATGAAGATCGATATTCCCTCCACGTCCGGCCCCGCCACTGCACCTGAAAAGAGACACATGTCAAACAACGAACAAACCTCATGACTCCTCCACCATCCCGTGCCCCCGCAACCTAATGTACGTCTTGAAACAATCTGACTTCCATCTCCCCAAGCGCATCAGTTCGTCCCTACCACACCCATTTCGCGCTGCATCGGTCGCCGCCCCTATGCAAAATGAGTGTGTCCCAAAGCACCTGGGATCCTCCCCTAAGGCCTGCAGTGCGTGCTTTAGTACCCAGAGCAGCTGTGCCGCCGTCACCCGTCCTCCGTCCGACCGGCGAAAAACCTCCCCATCCCCCGGTTGCCCCCCACCAGCCAGCCGCTCCCCCCAACACGCGGGGCACACGTCTCGATCCGCCACTGGGCCCAGTACCACCCACTGCCCCTCGCCCCTCTGGTCGGTCTTCGTGTGCCGCAGCCAGACCGCCACCTCCCGCGCTCGCAATTCCACTTCCCCCCACCGCAGTCCTGGCTTGCCCCGTGGCCCTACAAGCTCGGACACCCGAAATGCCCCGAAATACATCCACGACATCAGAGTTGCAAACAACAGGACCTCCTCCCGATTGCGGCATATCTTCGGCATGAGCTGTATCAAGCCGCCAAGCATACCTCCCGTTATGGGACCGCGCTGAGGTGCCCTGCCTCCCTTCTCGCGCACCCAACCTTCCAGCAATCACGCACCCAGTTCGCCCACCGACGGCGCGTAGCCCCACAACATCTTTCCCATAAAGGCTATGGCGGATAGTTTGCCGGCAATCGTCACCTGTGACCGTCCCCTGTCCATCAGCGCCAACATAAACTGTACCACTTGCTCATTCCGCACCCAAGGGTTGTCATGCCGGACCGCCCCGCTCTCCAAAAACTCCCACCACGCCTGTTCGTATGCCTTCTATGTGGACGGGGCCACTGACTGCCTTACCAATTGCGTGACCCTCTCTCTCCTACGGACCACAGCCCCGCTGGCACCGGCGTCTTGCACTCGTCCACGTCCATGGCTCTGCCACTGTGAATGAGACAAAGCATCCGCAATGTCATTGTCCACCCCTGGCACATGACGTGCTTGAAACAGAATGTCATGGTCCAAACATTGCACTACAGACACCCTCAACAGTTTAAGCACCTGCGGATCCCGAGCCGACTGTCGATTAACGGCATGCACCACTGCCATGTTGTCCACTTTGAACAGCACCTTTTTTTGCGTGAGCTCCCGCGCCCACACCGACACCGCCACGGGAACAGCTCCAGAAATGCTATGCTCCTCCCCCCGTTCTGCCAGGCTCGCGGCCAGGTCTCCGCACACCACCTCCCCTGCCAGAACAACCCGAAACCTGCGACCCCGGCCGCATCCGACGAGATGGTCATGTCCCATTCCCATTTCTCCGGGGGCGCCATGGGAATCCCATTGAAACGCTCCAAAAAATCCCGCCACATACGCAGATCCTCCTACGTACCCGCGGACAAGCGCAAGTGGTGGTGCGGCAACGTCAACCCGGACAAGGACAGTCCCAAATGCCAGCAAAACGTACACCCCGCCCGCACCACTCGGCACGCGAAGTTCAAATGCCCCAACAAAACCTGCACCTCTTTCACTGTCACCTTCTGCTTTCCCAACAGCGTATCCACCAGCATATGCATTTTTTTGTCCCTTGGCAATCGAGCCTCCTTAGCCTCCGAATCCAGTTCGATCCCCAAAAACGACAGCACCGTGCTGGGACCGTGCGTCTTCTCTGGCGCCAGGGGCACACCCAGGTAGCCCATGAGCTCTGTAAAACTGTCCAGCTGCTGCTGGCAGTCCACCGAACCGGGCCGTCCTTTCAGGAAGAAGTCATCCAGGTAGTGCGTCACTGTCTCGTGCCCCGTGCGCCGTGAAAAAGCCCACTGCAGAAACGTGCTGAAACGCTCGAACAGCGCGCAGGAGGTTGAACACCCCATGGGCAATGCCTTATCCACAAAAATAGAGCCGTCGAACTGTATGCCCAGCAGCTGATAGTCTACCGGATGCACCGGTAACAACCGGAAAGCTGACTTGATGTCGCACTTAGCCATGAAAGCACCGGACCCCACCGACGCCACCAGACGTCGCGCCACATCAACCCAAGAATAAGACACCGACGCCAGATCAGCCGCTATGTAATCGTTGACCGACGTCCCCTCGGGCCATGACAAATGTTGGATCAGGCGATATTGACCTGGCTCCTTCTTCGGCACCACCCCTATGGGGGAGATGATCAAATCCGTAATCGGGGGCCCGCAAAAGGGGCCTGCCATCTGCCCTTCCCAAACCTCTTTGCCCAGTTTCTCCCACACCACTGCCTTATGCGTCTGGGTGGATTTCAAGTTCTCCGCCCACCGCGCAATCCGCGGACCCTCGTACCTCAGCCAGAAACCCTCCCGAAACCCTTGCCGCAACAGCCCTGCGTCCTCAGTCCGTGGATAAGATGCCAAGAGGGGTTCCAGCCGGTCCAGTTTAACTGGCGTACGAGCCTTTTCCTAAAGCCCCCTGTCCCCCCCTTCCTCCCCTGCCCCCGGTCTGCTGCCCCATCAGAATGGACTGCTGCCCCTAGCTGCCACCTGTCCCCCAGCAATGCACCACCGGGTGGTGCTTTCCGCATTTTGAACACTCGTGGCGGAACTTGCAGTATTGCCGCGTGCAAGCTCCCTTGTTGTAGTCCCAACACGCTCCCACACTGGCCCCCCCAGTACTCTCTCCTTGCCCCCCACCCCCCCTTCAGGTAGGGCGGGCCGGAAAGGGGCGAGGCGCCAATGGTAGGCCGCTGGCCGTATAAATCGTTTTCCCAAACTTAGCCCCGCCCATCATCTGCTGATACAGGTCCGAGTCAATCTCCCCCCAATTTGCCTCCGGGTCCCAGGCCAGGCACGCTCGGAACTCCTCATCATATTGCGACCAGGCATAACCCCCGTACATCGCCCGCGCCCGACGGATGACGTCCATGTATTTAAACAACGCCACGGACCTTTCCGGGTACTTATCACAGTACACACTCGCAAAGATCAAAAACCCCGCCGACCAGTTCTCAATATGCTCCAGCTTCTCCTCCTTAGACCCTTCCTTCGCCATCAGCTCCCTATGCAGAAGCTTCAAGATGTCCACATACTCTCCCTTCCAAATTTTTTCTTTGGTGGCCAATGACAGATGTGCCCCCAGAGGCTTCGCAATACCCATATAAGGGAGTTTACGCACTGGCACCTCATGACTCTCCTTCCCTGTACCCGTCGCGGGCGCCTCCCCAACCCCCTTATCGCGCAAGGCCCCTGTACCCTCGCTCCCTGCGCCATCTGTCCCCACCCCAGTGTCCCGTACGTATGCCCCTTGCTCAAATGCACCCCCCCATCATCGCCCCTCGCATCCGTGCCCACCGATACCCCCACCGGTGTGGCACCACTCGCCCCGCCCCTTTTCTCCCCTTACCTGGCATCAAGGTCAGCGTCCTCACCGGATCCAGCCGCCTAACCAGTTGTGCAGAAGGGGCCGACACTCTCTCCGCCTGAAATCGCTGGGGCTGCAATGAACTAGCACAAACATTATGGCGCTTCCCCCCCCCACCCCACCCCTCCCTTCCCGAATCTCCCCCTCTTCCACACTCTCCCCATCCTCATCCCAAATGTAAGGGCCGCCCCCCTCGGACCCCATCCCTGTCGGCCCATGTTCTGGCCACCGATCGCCCTCTACGGGCTCCAGCCGGCTTAACCCCGCCCGCTCCCTACATGTGTGCAACAAGTCCTCCAAATCCACACTCCCGCTCCTCCGCCCTGTGCGCTGCTCCGCGCGTGCCCTGTCTGGACTGTAGCAACTCCGGCCCCTGCCCCCGGAGGCCGCATCAACCCTACGAGGTGAGGCTGGCGGGGACCTACCGCCCCGACTCCTGGATGGAGCCCTTGACAGGTCCCTCGTGGGAGCGCGACCGCCCGCATGAGGCAGAGCCGGCCCATCCCCTCGGTGGATTGGAGCCGCATGAAGCTCTCCCGAGCCCCTTTCCACGCCTACCTGCCGAAAGAAAAAAGTGGCGTCCGACATGCCGGTGGTAAACCTATCCCCTGACCCGCTGCACCCCTGGCAAACCCCCAGCCCCTCCCGCCCCCTGCCCCCGAGGAATGACCCCCTCACCGTGCCGGCGTAGCCCTCTCCGCCCCACTCCTCCCCCAGCCGCTTCACCCCACATCCACCCATCCCCCCACTCTCCCCCCCGTTGCTCCCCGCCAGGGACTCCACCTCCCACTGAACCGCGCCGGACCCCGACGCCCCCCCGCCTTCCCAGCGCCACCTCCCACTCCCCAACCCCCCGCCCTCCGCACCCCTGTGTCCGACCCACTCTCGCCCGCAATCCCCACCCCAGTTCCCCACCATCCCCCAACCCCCACCACAGAACGCGGAGCCCTCACGCCCGCTCCCCGCCCCCCCTTTTGAGCACCCCCCACCCCGCTCCCAGCCCCCCGCACTCCCCGGCCCCTGCGAGTACTCCCTCCTCCCCCTGGCTATCCGGCCCGTCCCCACCCCGGAGGCCCCCCTGCGCACCCCCTCTCTTGCCCCCACCCTCCCAAGCCAGCGACCTCCCTACTGATAACATCCCCACCAGGCCTCCCCCCTCCCCCGCCCCCTCAACTTCACTCTCAATCAGTAATGGGGAACCTGCCGCGCTGGGCCCCGGTATATTAGCCTCAACCGCACTGACCGACTTGCGCCCCGCCGCAGGCCCCCCGCCCCTCGTCCCCGCCCCCCGCCTACTGCCCATCCCCTTTGCCCCCTTGGCCCCTGCAGAGGCGTTACTATCTGTGGCAGCACTTGCAGGCTCACCCTTAGAGCCCTGTGACACTCCCGCCCCCCCCTTAAACTGTAGCGCCGGCTTTTGCCCTGCTTGCCTCCCCGCCCTCCAACGTTTCACTGGGGCAGCCGCGTGCACCACGCGGCCGCGCCCCCCCACGTCAGCCGGAGTGCGCTTTGGCTCCCGTGGCAGGGCACACTCGAGCACCGCAGCCGCCACTCCACTCGCGGCGCGTCTGGGAGGCTGTACCTTTACTCCGGGCCGCACAAGATCCATGCGGCCCGCGTCCTCCAGCAATCGAAGCACCTCCGCGACGTTCGTATCCTTCCAC
Organism: Triturus cristatus; assembly: GCF_964204655.1. Taxonomy (NCBI): domain Eukaryota; kingdom Metazoa; phylum Chordata; class Amphibia; order Caudata; family Salamandridae; genus Triturus; species Triturus cristatus. The sequence goes on along the minus strand of NC_140581.1, from coordinate 383,231,187 downwards.
ATGGCCATCTCCCTGCTCCATACACCGCCGTTCACAATCCCCGTCTCCAAAGCGTGTCGCTCAGCCAACACCGCGACAAATCCGCCAAAGTCGCCGCGCACACAAAAAAACGACACCACTGCCCGCCTCCCTCACAACGGCTGTTGTGTCACAGCCACCGAAATGGTGGCTCGCGACACGAAATGGCCGGTTTTAAACCCTCCCGCCCAAAAACCGCCCAGCCCAACGAGCCCAAAAGGAGCCCAAGGCACGCCGTATGTGCCTACAGCTGCCCCCTCGGCCCACAACTCCCCGGGGGTGGCAGGCCTCCCGTTGGTCGGCCCCCCCCCCCAAAACCCCATTTTCCCAGCCAGTTTCCCGAAATCACAAGGCCACTCGCGATTGGGCAGAGTGGAATCCCAGCATTCCACTCTGCGTGACCCGCAGTGAGGGCTCAGCTGTGTGCTGTGGTGTATTGATACCTCTTGCAAGGTACCCTTCAGTGGCAGCCTATCACAAGGCTCTGCTGGGGGGAAACATATACTTGTATTCATAATGTTTGCAGACAAAGACAGGGCTTCTTGGAACAGTAAACACCAATGAAAGCTACAGGAAAATCATAGCCAATAAAATAATTAGTGCTAGGAATACACATAAGGTAGTCCGACCTAAATGTTGCTGCCTATACAGGATCAATTACAGTGACTGTCTATGGTGGGCTAGGATGGTGGATGGTACTGAGCTTCACTTTATTCGCATTTCACATCTATCGTTTTGATTTTGACACTTTTTGCGTTTACTCCATTTAGGCGCAACTATACTACTAATCAACTTTTCTGCACAACATTTCTTTGCATGCATTTGCTTGTTTTTGATGTTTTCTGTTCTTTATCCTACCAATGCTTATCTTTACATTTCTTTGCTTAATCTATGGGTAAACTCGATTGCCCCATTTTAATCATTTTTGTTTTCAGTTTTTTAATTCAGGACCAGAGTAAAAGTAAATTCAGATGGTACTCTCCAAAAAGATGCTTGTGGTCAGCCTCTTCAAGCTCAGTGATCAAACCAAGAATTAAGAGATCAACTTGGGGTGACCGCAGTTTTATCCATTCCACTTGTAACCTGTGGAATAGAATGCCGTTGCATCTCAAAAGTTAGGCTAATTTTCTTCTTTTTCGGAAGCAGTTGAAAACCTGTTTTTTCTTATTCCCCTTATAGTCCTTGCGCACCTCTCATACGCTCTTGTGTTTAACGTCGGATCATGTTTAGCGCTAAGACGCCCTTGGGCATTCGCGTGCTCTAGAACATTTTAAATCAAAACAAACAAATAAAGAAACTGACAACCGTGGGCTAAAAATAAACAGTGGAACACAAAGTAAATAAAATACAACTAAGCTGTAACAATACAGGCAACGGTACAGATATGTGCAAAGCTACCGGGGGATAGCAGAGGGGGGCAAGGGGACAGCCGAGAGGCAGAGTCGGGGAGACCTGCAGAGTGAGGCAGCAAGAGGGGAGCGGATCGAACATCGGCTTAATGGGATCTCGCTGCGCCGCGCTGTGCTACTGTTAGGGCATATGAAAACATGTTCTACTTTTTAGTATACAGCACCCTGCCTTAGGACTTTATAGGCCTAACTTAGGGGTGACATATATGTTGAAAAGGTAGGTCTGGACTTTAATGTTCGTGTAAATGGCAACGTCGAGTTAGCAGTTCTGGAACTGCGCTGCCAGCCAGCAGGGGAAGGCTGGGAAACTACCTTTGCTTTCTCACATTCGTGGTGGCACAATAGGTGCTGCAGTCCATGAGGGACACTTTAACTTACAGGTCCTGGGTACTGCTGGTACTGTATACTAGGGACTTATAATTAAGTTAATTAATGCCAATTGTGGTACAGCCAATCAGACATACAAGGTTTAAGGGTCAGAGCACCGGCACTGAGCCTTGCTTGGCAGGGCTCAGAGCTCTTTCCGAATCGGTAAAACCAGCAGCATCAGTCCCAAAAAATGGGGGCGATCATGCAAAAAAGAGACATTTCCTTACAGATTAATCACATCTTCGTATTTTAGATGTGCTTGCAAGGGATTGACTTTCCTGCAAAGAGCATGGACTGTGGTGATGTAAAGTGTTCCTGGAGAGCAGTTTTTCTTGGAAGAAGGCTGGTGGTAACGTGAGCACTGTTAGAGCGGTTCTCTCCAAACTAGTTTGAATCCATCCAAGTCTGCACTCTCTGAAAGACTTACACAAGACTTGATCGCTCACATTTACCAAGATGGATGCCAGTGTTCCTTTCCTGGTTGAATTCATGCTAACGTCTTTCCCACATTAACCCGCAAAGTTTAATCTCATCCAGTTTGCAGTAGAGCTAGAGACATGTGCACGTAAAAGAGCAGTTCTGGTATGAAGACAGTCCAAACTATTCCTAGGTGGGAACAAATGACTTTCAAGAAGACATTCTCAATGACTCTCGGGATTTTGAAGATATTACTGTAATTAATTATTTTTCACATAATCATTTCTCCTTGAAGGAAAGTTCATTTGTAGATGCAGTAACTGACCACTTGCTCATAGGGCTTTGCAGGAGAGAAAAACAAGCAATACTGATTACAAGGAAAGGATAATCTTAATATATTATATTGCAAAGTCTAATTATAAATTGATAAACACGTTGGAATGGGTTTTGGGGTTTTTAAGCTATTTATTTCAGATTTGCAGCAGTACTGTTTCTGGGTTTTGTGTCACTAACAATTGGTCCTAGTTTTCAAGAGTGGTGCGAAGTTTTTGTTCTATTTATTTTGATGTTTTTAGGATGGTATTTAAACAGTTTAAATAATGAATGACATTTTACAGAGGTCAGAGTTGTCCTTCAGCTTCTTATCCAAATTGTACTTAATTTACTGTCTACTAATTGTTGTTTTATACATTCAAAAGATAATAGTGTGATGGTTGACTGTTGTCATGTGGTTGCTTTAATGAAAGGAGCTACAGAATTTATTGTGTAATGTAAATTGTGAGTTTACTTATTACATAAGAAAGGAAAGTTACTCCAAGACAACCCAGTTAATAACAATTACATCTGACTTCTGATCAGTTATTGCCCATGATTCGAAATACATTAATCACTCACCAAATAGGGTGATTTACTGGATGTCAGACCCTTCCTGCGCCTAAGTTTAATAATAGGCAATACAAAAAGTTGTGAAATTTTGTAGATGGAAGTAGTAATTTAATTTGCCAGATTATAAAAGGGCTTTTTCTAAATCACTAAGTGCTGTGCGTCTTCAAGTGGTTGGAAATTCGAAATATTATTTAAGGAGCATGGTAAAGGAAAGAAATAAAAGATAACAGAGTAGAAACGAGATGATGAAACATCTACAAGAATCAAAGTGGCTCTCAATTTATGGTTTCTGGCCGTCGCACCAGAAATTATATTCCACATACGCTTTGCAAACTCCGCGGTCCTTAATGCAGTGTTATTTATTCTGTGGCAATTTCCATGGGCCTCTAGTGTAAACTTTCATGTGTTGTTCAGGTCTTGCATCATTTTCATAGGGATATCTGCGTATCTCAGCACCAGGATGTCGGCGGATCCTAAAGCCTGGTTCAGCAGCCTGAACTCTCACCCTCTGGCCATTTCACCTCGGGCAGATCTGGCACGATTGAATCTTAATATATCGAAAGGGAATCTGGAAGGGAATTAGTAACTGGTAGTAAATCATCTAGTAAATTCAGTTCATGGGAGTGATACAAGTACTCATCTTATAAGGAGTGTAGCTACAAAAAGGGACACCAAATTGTTTGCACTTATTTTTGGTGCTGCGTCCAGGTCTCCATGAGTTCCAAAGAACTTTAGTTCAGTAAACCACCATGGAACCCCTTCCAAGCAGAGAAGAAAAAATGCAATTACGTTAATATCCTGAAATAAAATAAACCTTTTATGCAAGGCAACCAATGAGCAACTATTGTATTTTTACATTATGAACATTTGTAGCAAGTTCACCAAAACCCATCTGCTCAGAGTGTGAACCAGTGGGTGGTTATGGAGGAATGGGGGCAGGGTGGCAGAAGAAATCCAGGAAGCAGGAGACATAGAACCAAGATGATCCTTTACAACAACAATTTGATAGATCAGAGAATCCCACGAAAATGGAAAGCCGTTTGCAGATCTCACCAGGTCTTAGGAGATGTCTCAGGACAATTCTTCCACACGGCCGGAAGCTTGTGGGCCCTCCCAGTGGAATCTAGAACACGATTCACTAGATGGACCACATCTCACAATATCCCCCGAAGAGACTATTGCGCTACATGAGTGCAAAGAATGCCAAGGGGCCAGGATTCAACTGGGCCATTTGTGCAAAAATCAGAGTAAAGAAAGCACATGTATTTTCACTGACAGGGCCTCCTTTATTCATAGCCGAGGCACCGACCTCCTGGGTAGCAAAGCAGCACTTCCTGATTAATTCTTAATTAGAGTTTATTAAACTCTGCAGCCATCTGCCATGCATTTCTAGTACTTGACGATTAGGTCGGATTTTCAGACTTCTTTTATTCTAATGCACGTGGCCATTAAAAGCATCTTCCTGTTTCCCAGTGGCTTGAATATGTATTTGAAAGGTATTCATTTTGCGCCAGCCGGAAAAGTGATGAAAACAAACAATTTACCCATATCCTGTGCTTCATCTGCTCGTCACATCCGTGGGATTTGATGTATATAAAACTACGGCAAATTCGGGTCACAGGAAAAATAAGCCGAATTTAGTACTAAACACTTTCCTATGACCCAATTGAAAATATGTTTTCATAATTTGGAAAAGAGAACTGTGGAAAACAACTTGCATAAAAGCAGCAAAAACAAGGAGCCACTTTCCAGGTCCCATTGCGCCATCTCACCAGTAGCCCAATGAGTGATTACCTATCTTCGTTATTTGGCCAAACAGAGATCCATACATCCAGATTGATTACAGTGTTCACCCATTCATAGTTAAACATGTCAGCATCTGTCATTGTGCAGCGCGTAGCTCTATCTCCTGTTTATATTATCTTACTTCATGGCATGTTGGGTTGATGTCATGTATAACTTGTCCTTGCTGCCCTGAGGCCGCCTTTAGAGCATTGAGATGGGAATGGAGATGTGGAAAGGAGGGACCAGGAGAGAGGCAAGGAAGGAGCAAGAAGGAAAGCATGAGGGTGCATTTATTTGAGTTGACTCAGCACAAAGGATTTGATCTCAGTTGACTCAGCACAAAGGCTTTGATATCAGTTGTCTCAGCACAAAGAATTTGATCTCAGTTGACTCAGCACAAAGGATTTGATCTCAGTTGACTCAGCACAAAGGATTTGATCTCAGTTGACTCAGCACAAAGGTTTTGATCTCAGTTGACTCAGCACAAAGGATTTGATCTCAGTTGACTCAGCACAAAGGCTTTGATCTCAGTTGACTCAGCACAAATGGTTTATCTCGTCTATTGTGCGTCGTTGACGCTGCCTCTCGCTGGCACATCTGGAAGAGTAAGGGGGGCACTTGAGAGAGAACAGGAGGGTGAGGTAGACATCATTTCCTACCGTGAGGGCCTGAGAGGGAGGTAGAAATCATGGAAGAAGGAGATGTATTGCAGCAAGCTAGGAAGGTGAAGACGGCTCTCTAATTCGTTTTCTATCTGAAGGCTCACGGTTGGTAGTGGGAGATGCTAGACACGTACTAGGCACACTCTCTGTCAGCTCTTCAAGTTTCAGCTCCTGGCAGGAAAGCAGGCACCCTTTTATAAGTGGAGACCCTCCAAAGACCGCAAACCCAGGCACTAGCACTCGCCTGGTCTAGGGTGGCTTGGATTAAAGTTCCACAGCTTTTTTCATTGCCCAAGTTTGACTTGACGGCTGCTGTGGTGATGCACCGGTGTTCTTGGGCCAAAGAAGGCTTGTGAGTTCATTAAGGACAGGTTAGGAAATGTGTTCTCATTCGTGTCTGTCGTGGGAACCATCATGGAAACAGAATGCTGTGCTCTCCACCTTACCAAGAAGGCATTGGCAGCCATGCTCAACAAACCTTCTGCACAAAAAAGTGTACACACGCAAACACACACACAACCCAGCCGCATCCACCTTCACATCCACCTGCACTGCCCTCCTCGCCTTCCCCTGAGGGTGGACATCCTCCTGGATGGGTTGCGTGGAGGAGAGCTTTACCAGATCTGTTGCCTTGACTTCACCCTGACACTGGCAGCTGCAGACACAGTGTGTAGACGGGGCATCAAGACAGTGAGAGCCTCTGCTGCGCCTAGTGAATGACGGAACACCTCCAGGGGAAGGGTGGAAATACAATGATTTTGAATTATTGCCATCAGTAACAATTCCTGTGCAACAGCTCGGATTAAAATCTAATGGGTTGAGCAAACACAACAGCGACCACTACATTTCACGAATACATGTCATTTTGCAAGATGTAATTTTGTGATTTGTAAATAAGGAAAATAAATAAACTAAAAATAAATTCAAAAATAAATTAGGGACAGTCATAAGTAATTTCTGACGTACAATTTTCTTATTTTACAGACACGGCGACGACATGATTGTGACACCATTCGCTCAGGTAAAGAAACTGTCTACATGTGACCTTAAATGATACTGAGAAAGTAAAATCTACTGGCTGTACAGTGTACTGACGAGCATGTTCCCTCCTGTGATGGTTTATGCGCTGCACCTGGGGCTGACCTTTGAACTTTGTTTCCACAGTCACCTGTATTTTGTATAAATGCCTCTTGCTTTATCCGCGTACATATTGTCATTACAGTTGCATTATTAAAGTCAGACGTGGGTACAGTGAGGTAAAAAGTTGTGCCTACAGGCCAGCCGCACCATCTGTATTAACTGGTTAATTCTGGTGTCATTTTGTGACGGGCACCCTTTGGCCCTCAGAGCAAGTGGCCGGGTTCTCGCTGTCACCACACATATCTCAATTATCAATTTTATGATGAATGTCAGCAGGTCAAACCTGCCGATATATATCTAGGGAAAAATGTCTGCCATGGACCGTAATTTTGCCACGGTAAGCACCAAAATCTGCATGTTATTTACCAAAAACTCGTAATTAGGTGGCGTTTCTGATGCCCGATAAAAAATTCAGATTTAGTGGAGTCAGATCTTATATGTGCAATAAGGATCACAAGAATTACAAGGCCGCTCATGAAGAGGACCTTTGAGTTTATATTCCAAAATCGACACTTAAGACGACATCACGTCATATGCGGCAGCTGGGGGAGTGAGGGCTGGCTTGAACCGAAAAGCGAAGCATTAGGTCCGTAGCCGAACCTGCTCCAGGCGGCACTAATGCTTATCATGCTGTAAACGGCGGAGAGTCTTTTACTCTCTTATTTGAACATGTCAGTAGGGCCATGGTGTCGCAACCGAGCGGCGCTGCATTTTCAGTTCCAGGTTTGCACTTTTTTCAAAGTACACCTGTTTAACTCAAAAGGCGTAGCTCGCCTATATATACACATTAATTGTTTGTTGAAGTGCGAACGTTTATGTTTAAACATGCTCATAAAATGAATGTACTGTCGCATACAATAAATGGATAGCCAAAGTACTATTACTTTAATATTTCTAAATGTAAAATAATGCAACTTATGAAATGTTTTTTGAAAGAAAAATATGTACTCTAAGCAGCTCTGCCAAATGCAAGGATGGCTGATCATACCGTGCAACAAGAGGCACGACATTACTGCTGCTAAATTTTTCAACCAGCGAGCGACTAGCGCCACCTAGTGCACATTCTGTGGTCTGAGTCTGCATGTTGCCAGTAGTGAAATAGTAAGCACGCTGAGAAGGAACACAAGCAGTACTAAGGCCCTCATGTACAAAAAAGTCAATTTCCGGTTACTAATTGTAAATTTTTTGCAATTCGCAATTAGGAAATCGCAAACACCCATGTACAAATGAGTCTTAAAAATATTTTGCAAATCTCAGTGGGTCGCAAATAGACCTACCTTAATGTTCATGAGGTAGGTCTCGCTTTGCAACCCATTGGGAATGGCCTGCACTCATAGGAATGGTGGCCTGCTGGGGGTTTATAATGCAGCGGGATTCATTTCAAAAATAAAAATGAAGTTACCTTTTCATTTTTTAAGAGTAGGCTTTGTAATCACACAGCACATGTTCACAAACCTCCTTTACATGTCAGAAAAGTCTTCCCAAGGAAGGGATCATGAAAGATGGATTTTCCTTCTATTTGCAAGTTGCAAAGCCATGTAGCAGTGGTTTGTGAACTCAGTTGCAGTCGCACAACATCCCAAAGTTACTATCTCTGAGGGGGGGGGGGGGGGGGGGGAGGCTTGGTGCAGATTCTAATAAGGACAGCTTCCCGTTTCTGAATCCTGTTAGATGTCCTCACTGCTTTGTGCCCCCATATGTTCGTAAAGAGGATGCTTGCACCTGTTTCCTTTAAGAACATGGGCTTTATTTTAAAAGCGGGAACGTAGATACGAGATTGGTGGTCTGCTGTCCGTTGCAGGCCCCCATCCCTGCATTGGCAGCCATTCACAGGGTAACAAAATGTGACCTGCCTAATTAATATTGACTTCGCAGGTCATTTTTCGACCTTCTGTGAATGGGCAGTTTGGGATGTAACCTATTTGTAGATAGGTTGCACCGCAAAGGGCATCCTCGTTTGCAAACCGACCGGCACACAATTTGCTGTGCCAGCGTAGAAGAGGTTCACTTCTTTTTGTCGTATTGAGCGCATACGTTAACTCTCTCTTTCCCTCCCTCTCTCTCTCTCTCTCTCTCTCTCTCTCTAAATATATATAAAATAAACTACTGCCCTGTTCTGCTGTCCGCAAAAAAAATGCATCAATTTGGAAATATTTCAAGTTAATATATACACTTAAGGTGCGAAAAACAAGCACACAGACCCCTGCTGTGTGGGCACTGTCAAGAAAACAGCATTGTGATAGGGCTGCAGGCTTTTTAGTATTTGATCTGTGCTTATACTCATCGAATCCTGTGTAAATAGATACAAAAAAGAAAATAATTGGTTTGTACTCAAGAGCTATTGTCATCACTTAACAAACAGCATACACATAAACACTACACACAAATATGCATACATATTACAACAGGGGCTTTTGGACAGCCCTTTCGATCTTTGGCTCCTGTGGTTCAGCTGGCTTTAGCTCCCACTGCTCGCAATCTTCTCGCCAGGCCACTCCTTTCACGTGGGCCCGACGGGTTTAGCAATGCTACTTTCACTCTTCTGCAAGTGCTGAGCCCTGGGGGAGGGATGAGTGATGGATTGTGTGTTCCTGTACTTACTGTGCCCTAGGTCTACACAGAGGCACGGTTGGACTAGCCTATAAGGCAACCATGCAGCGCCCGATGGCCTGGTCTGACAAGTCAAGGTGTGGGCCTTTTTCGACTTTTGTCGGCCTGTTTTGCCATCTGGTGGGCCAGTTTTTACAGTTGATTTCCCTGATGTTGCCACAAACATTGCCGGCAGTAAGCACAAAGGCACTCAGTCTCTGCTGCCTTACAAACTACCTATACATGTTTACAAGTTTAAAACTGCCCTGAATTGCAAAGGCGGGTCACTTTTTTAGCTATTTGATTCACTAATGGGGGCCACTGTTATATTGGTGCCCGATCCCAGTCCGAACCTGGGAGGTGAACGCTGCAAGAAGACCCCGCAGCCTGAAGAAGAGCAGTCTGGCCTCCATACAGGATGAATCCAACCAAGGCAGTGGTGAGAAGAGAGAGCCTGAGCATGAACGTCAATTCACCAAAATGCCAGGGGTTGCGGAAGTGACATCGCATGCCCTTTGACCTTCAATTTCACTCACACACACATGCTTACACGTACACACACATTCAGACTTGCGCACACTGTCCCTCTTCCTCTCACATAAACACACACCTGCAAGCATGTACACAACATACATTTAAATGCAGATTCTTTTCTCACCTCAGCTAACTGCGAAGGTCATAGTCCAGATAACTGCACTCCATTTTTATTACATTAATAGTAGGGCTCCCGGTTTTATGGTATTTATTTTTTTAACATTTCCGTTTGTATTTATCCATGTTTATTTTTTGGGCCATCTTATGGGTATTTATCCATATTTATTTTGTGTTTGAAAAATAAATGTCGCTGTAAAATGGTATATTTCTGTGTTTATATAACTCTTCGACGTGCACTCAAACATGGATGCCTGTCAGGTTTTAGCAAACTAAGCAACCACATATAACAAAAGACTACACTCACAGGTACATATTAGCATCATACTACAAATATATGTTAATATATGCCTGCATTTAAGGAAATCTCATCCTGTATTTTGACCCTCCCTGCTGTCTGCCTGCTCAGCTGTTGCCTGGAATTTATGAAAGGCAGCATGGAGAGTCTCTCACAACAAGCACCATTTTCAGTATTTTTCCACATTTAAAGATAAATACAGACAGGAAACACATTGTTTTCTATCTGTATTTATCTGTAAAAATCAGTAAAAACGGAAGTCTCAATTAAAAGTGACTAAAAATAGAGTGCAATTAGCTGGAATAATGAAAAAATATTCACTATTAGTGTAATAAAAGTATTAGAGAATACATAGAGAGTGGAGCCCCAACCGATGTCCAAGGCAACTTGGACACTGTCTCCACTGATCAGCATCACACTGCCTATTTGCAGGTTTCTGACTAGTATTTGAATGCAACATACATATACCCTCCTCCACCTGAGGGCAAATTGACACCTAATGCTAGTAAAAACAGGCAAGTACTCCCAACTGGACTGCTCAGGTTCCCCATTGTAATACACTTAGCGCATAGAGAGGTACCTGCTCCACCTCCGTGTAGTCGCAATAACGCCAGGCTGCTTCCATCTCACTTGTGAAAATGGAACCAGTTCAAATTCTCAGTTGAAATCAATTGGGCACAGTGTGGTGCCTGCCCACGTGGAAAAAAAATGGAATTCCTGTTTGACAGAGGTTACAGAGAGGAGGATTATGAGAGTTACTACTCCATCTCGTCGCCAGAGTATTAAGAGGTACATTCCCTATACGGTGATCATAATAAAACGTCTAATATCATGGGAATTTCGGATAGAAAGGCAAGATTGTACATGGCCAAATGGAATATCAGAACATTAGCTGTTATACATTTTCAACGAAGTACAGTGCCCTTATATATAGAGAATAACTTAACCCTGCAGTCTGAGTTCTAAGGAGTAATCGAAGATGGCCGGGGGACCATAAACTAAGAACATCCATGTTATAGTTGAAATATTCTAAGGCCTTTTTTAAATTTCTCTTTAAAAAATATGCAGTCACTTGATTCCTTGACAAGATCTTCTATAAAACCGGTGCTTAAAGATGATCTTGGTGCATGCAGAGGCTTATACTCGCATCAAATTATGTTAGCGAGAGCTCAAATGAATGTACCAGAAAGTCGAAGCTCAAAGCTAAGCAATTGTAGTTTAGAACTTCAATCTGCAGTTGCGTTACTCAAGATTTTTCTTGGTCCGTAGTCAGACCAAGAGGTGTAATCATGGGCATCCCAGGGATGATGGTTTTCTTGTCAACAAAACCATTGTTCCAGTGCTTTTTAATGTGATTTCTGGAGAAATCCGCATTTAGTGGGGCGTTTGCTCCAGTTACCATGAGGTCGGAGAAACCGCCATGGCCTCCTCATAGCACTCCACTGGCTCCGCCTCTCACACAATCAGGAAGCCCAGGACGAGGTGTTATGGATGTCCTGTCTCAAAGACAGACACTAGATCTTACACTACTTCTATTCCCAGACGGTCCTGGATGACACACCTTCCCCTGCACCTCCTGTTGTATGAAGCAATAATAAAACACACAAAGCATCCTCTCCCAGGGAAGGAGGGAAGTAGGAATGGGATGAGCAAGAGTAGGCCAATGTGATGAAGATCACCAATAAGTAATTGGGCCATTACCACTTCATCCTCTTCCGCGCCCCCTTCCTAACTAGTGAAGATGTCATAGCAGTTATTTGAAGGCACTGATCGAAAACATGCATATAATAGACTGATGCTTCAATCATAGGTTTTATTAGATCGAATCAAAACAAATAAAACTAGTAAACATTATACCGCTGCAGCACCCAAAACAGGTGAAATGAAAGCAGCAGCAGAATCCAAGGCCTTGACTCCGTAACGGCATATGAATGTTGTAAGAAATTGGGTTACAGGTTGACTGGGGTGTGAGCCCTGGTACAGCAGCAACCACAATCCTAATCAGGGTAAGGCACAAGCAAATCCCAAATTAACCCGTGCTCAACACCCTGGGCAGACAGAGCAGTCAGGCTTAACTTAGAGGCAGTGTGCAAAGTATTTGTGCAACACTTCAAACAGTAAAACAGTGACAACACCACACAAAATATCCCACACCAGGTTTGAAAAATAGAGCAGAATTTAATAAGAATAAACTGTAAAATAGTGTTAGGCCCAGCGGTTTCAAGCTGGCTAAGATGCATCGAAGCCAGTCAGAACCCACTGTTCCAAAAAGAAAGAGTATGATACACTTGTCCGATAACCTGCGCTCACACTCTGGTAGCTTGGCACGAAGCAGTCAGGCTTATCCTCAGTGCACAAGGGTAAAGTGTTGGCAGAAAACCTCCAGTCGCAGCACACTGTGTTCACCACAATAAGACTCCACACCGTATGTATAAAAACACTTGTTTTTGTATTACACAAGCACACTGAAATCAAAACGAGATACACATTGTATATACACTCTACAGTTATATGCACTTGTCAAACTTCTCTACTGAAATCAAAACGAAACCCACATTCTATATATACTTTTAGTTGTATGCAATTGTTAGACTTTCCTATTACAGAAAGGTTGAACAGACACCAGTCTCTGACTACACCTCGTGATCCAGCCCTTTAGTCCTTCAACTCCACCGCCAATGATGCACATTGCCCCTGCAGGTGCCCTGTTGACTAGGCAGTCGGAACCACCTAACACGGAAGGAAACAGTTACTTAGTTTCGTCCTTCCGGATTAGACCTCCAGGAACCCCACAGCACCTGCATGAGTGTGGGATCGCTATCCGGCCCGTAGACAAAAGGTTGTGACTGAGGAAGCTGGCACGCATCCAGTCTGGAGAAATGTTTCCCCTCAAGTGAAAGTGTGACCGCTCCGGTCTCGTCACAGTGTTTTCCCAAACAAAGCACCCTGTGGCATGGGTTGAGAGAGAGGGAGCCAACAACCTCGGACAGAGGCTGCACTGTAAGGCACTGTCATCCTTCTGATCTAGAGGCTGAAGACAGTCTCAGCTCACGTTCCCCCAGCACCCCGTGGACACCACGCGCTCCGAAGTGCAAGCAAGCACAAGTCCCCTTGGTTGCAAGCACGAGTCCCTCTGAATCTGCAAGCTTCCCCCGCACTTCTCGAACTTCTCACGTCTGTGCACCCCAGATGGCTGTTGATCTTTGCGCACACACTCCTCTTGCACAGTGAGACGATGGTGTATGTCAGGTTGATCCTTGTACCAAACACGATCACTTCCACCTGTCTCCGCCGCACCCAATGCGGTCCTTACCATCTTGTGGAGACAGTGAGATCCCATGTGTCACTGAGACACCGGCCCTCAGAGAGTACTTCAATACCCAGGTCACAGCAGTTGGCACTAGCTGCAGGCCAGCAAAATCTAGGGAAAATCCAACAAGTGATAGTCCCCTTCTTGGAGCAAGACAAGCTCCAAGCCACCACAAGTCTGTGGATAGTCCATTTGCAGTTCCTCCTGCCCTAAGTATCCTGTGAAAATGTCCCAGTATCGAACCAGCGTAGTATGGTTCAAAATCCCAAAGAGTCTTACTTTCGGAGACCGAAGCCCCAGCAGTTATACCCACCATGGCCTTCGAAGATAGGATCAATTCAAAAGGCCACCTTTGAAATGCACATGCCCTCTCTAAATTTTGTCCTGTCTGTCATCTTACTGCAGGAGGTTTGATCAAAATCATTAGTGGGGCCAAGACCATGCCCCTTGAAATGCAAGTGCCAATTCCACCCCACGTAACCATCCCAGAAAGTCTCTAAAGAGTCAGAGGTCCCCAGTTTCCCATGAGCCCCTAGTTCATGGACCTCTATCAGGAATGCAAAGATGTTGCTATACCCATAGCACCCAAGTGTGAATTAGGAGACAGGCCGCCAGGTATACAAAGCCACGCACATCGAAATGCCCACTTTCTCTCAAAGTAATGTCAAACCCACTCACATTACCACAGAGGATTCGCCATTACGAACTCATCGATACAAACACCATACTGTTACTATTCTGCCCGTAGGAAATAATCCCAGACAGCATGCCCCATCATATCGAACACACCATCCGGTGTCATTCACGACTCTTGCAGTTAACTCATATACACACTTGCCCAACCTCTACCCAACCCTTCACCCTGTTACCAGGGAGAACTCCAATATAGAAGTACACATGCAGAACCTTGGCACATTGCTTTCTAAATGTCAAACCGAGTTACAGTAACCCATGCACACAGTCCCCACAAGGGCAAACCTGTAGCACAATTGATGAGCTACCTCTGTGGATGGCACCTCCAGCCCAACAGGCCCACAAAGGCACATTCAAGATATATGCCCCTGGTATAGGTCTGAACTCATAACAAGAGACTTACAGCTAACTCGAATCTGCCAATCATATATATACCGATCCACAGTATGTATGTGACGAACACAGCTCTTTGAGATAGCACTGCAGTGCCAAACGCACTCACATCCTAAGGCTATCATCCAGAGCAGAGAAAAACTAGGAAGGAGAAAAGCTAAAAGTTGTGGGAAAGCACCCTAGAAAGGGGCATTTCCAACAAAAAGCATAAAAGCATAAAGCACAAACCGCAGCTATCTGCTCGCGCTGGATCAGGTCAAAGTCAAAGGTTCGGGCCGATCAGATACAGTCCCAGATTAGTCCTGCAGAATTTTTACTGTCTCAAGTTTTTTTTCCAACAGTCCCATTTGCGTTGGAGAGGGTCACGGAGAGCAAAGAGAGCGTCGCTGGCAGTGGTTAGCATGGTGCAAAGAGCAGGCCGGGCATTGCAGACGGATGGGGTGGGGCTTTGCTTTGGTAGTCCTCTGCAGGCTGCTGATGCTGAGGTGCGAAGAGAAGGCTGGTGACGGCTTGCGCTGAATTTCAGTGTGAGCGGCGTGGTTCCAGTGCAAACGAGCCTGTTTGCAGTCTCAAAGGCCCCAATACTTGATTTCAAGAGCTTGTGTGCCATGCCCAGGTCCAGGACCTGTGGGGCACCACGTTGGGGTCAGAAACTCACTGAAGATGGTTACAGGAGCTGTTGGAGAGCCTGTTATGTCACTAAGGCTCAGAACAGGAGGCCAACAGACTAGCCCTTTGAGCCACTCTGGGGTTCTGGGTTCAAGATGAGGTTGCAGGTCCAGTTCTTCTTCTCTAGGCAAGGGAGTAGCAGGTCAGCATAGCAGAACACCAGTATCTTTAGAGCAGCAGACCATGAGAGCGACAGTCCTTGTAGCAGCACAGCAGTCCTTCTTCCTGGCAGAGTATTCACAGTGCCAGAAGTGCACTGAAGAGTTGGTGTCTGAGGTCATTCTTTTATACACAGTGGTGCCTTTGAATTGGGGAGAAGCTTCTCCAGGCATGCCATTAAAGTGCACAGATGCCGAGCCTTCCCTGCCCTGGCTCCAGACCAACTACAGGGGGTATGCAGCCCTTTGTGTGGAGACAGGACACAGCCTATTCAAGTGTAAGTGGGGCTGTGCCCAGCTCCTCTTTCCCATCCTGCCAGTGATGCCCCATCCAATCACAACTAAGCTTTCATGGTGTGTGGCTGTGTAAGAGGAATACACAAAGCCCAACTGCCAACTACACCAAGTCATGTGACCCAGGGACAGGCTGCAGGCACGCTAAGGCAAAAAAATGTCATGTTTCTAAAAGTATATCAAGAAAAACAATGGTTCACTGGGATATTAATCAATACTAGAAAACCAGTATGTCTCCGTTAATTCATGACATATTTTGTTGTACCCAGAACAAAAAAAAACATATCATGAAAAAACAAAGTCAGGCAATAACAATTTAATCAGTAAATTTGTTTCTCATGTCATTAGTATTCATTTTTTGTCAAAGGATCCAGTGCTCACACAGAAGTGAAAACAAAGTGCAGTGTTATGAAAGGAAACAGTGCATCACAGATAAAGACTTATGACTCCTTTTCACTGTTATTACAGTTCGGGGAATGGAGTTTATTGTATGGCATTTTAACCTCTTCATTTCTGTGTTTAGAAATGCATCCCGATTCTGTATTTGGAAGGGAATATTTTGCGACCGAATTCGGGTTACACAACATTGATAGTTTACCGGTACCTCAGTGGATGTAAAAAAAAGTAAAGATTTTTTTAGAGGAGGCAGCGCCTCCTCTTAAACAAACAAAAAAGAAACTTTTCTTTTTGAACTCAGACCCATTTCCTTTTTAAGTTAAACAGGTAGCATTTAAAACAAAAGTTGCCCTATTAAAAAGCAATCTTAGAAATGGTTGTCAGCTGAACCCCCCCACCATCCCCTCCCCCCCCCCCCCCCCCCGCTGTCCACCATCCCTGTGATGGCCTCCAATCGTAGGAGGTCACAATTTCCAGCTGCTACTTTAATCTTCATGAGGTAGGTCGAATTGCGACCCATTGTTATTTGGTATTTTTGAAAACCAACCTATTACCTCATCAGTCGGCCCAGAAAATAGCACACTGGTTGCAAAAATACTGGTTGCAAATTGCACACAGTATTTTGCAACCAGTGTTTAGTACATCTGGACCCAGGTGTGTAGGAGCCGCACAGCAAGCTTTAACCACCCCCCAACCTTTTTCCCCCAAATACCTTGGCCCCAAAAATAGGCAAAGTTACAAACTCATGGATAGACAAGGCATGAGAGAACAATTTTGCAATGCTGTATACTGAGGCATCTACTGTACTTGTAAATGCTCCCCACTGAAGGGAGACTTACAAACGGAGACCCTGATCTCTTTAGTAGGAGAGAGACTGCCAAGCAGTATCCTCGTTATTAAAGAAAAAATTATAAAGGAGATTGCTACAGCAAGACTCCAGTAAACAACTTCTGCCAAGGGCAGGAAACAGCAACAGGCTCCTGCCTCTATCTGGCACAGGATAAACAGTAAGGGCAGGGGGAGGCGTCTCCCTTTATTCCCTCTGGGAATGGGAGGAGTTTAGGGTTGTGTTAACAAGAGCTCGCAGGAGCCTGTGAGTGAAACAGGACTTCCTCAATAGTTAGGATGGGGATGAGGAGGAGGGATTTTGTTATTTACAATATATTCTAATAGTTTGTGTAACTGGGATGAGGAGAAATGGGTAATATTATGTAGTATTGCAAGATGATGTTACAATATAACACAGAGGGGACGACCTAGGAACATTCTTCCGAAATTGGGAAGTTGTGAGTAGAAAGATATGCTGCACTGCGGGCTTATTTATGACGGGGTTGTGTCACGTTCACACCATCGCAACGTGGTACATGCGTGATACAAACCTCTAAGTCAGATTTTTGAACCCACGCAATGCCACTTTGCGTGGCTCTGAGTACCTTCAGAAATCTGGAAAAATACAATGCAGCGCACATCAATGCTTTGCTTTACTCTGCCCAGGAGAAGGCGTTCCATGGGCATTGCGTGGGTGTTCCCATGCAACACCCATGGACTTTGATGCATCCCCAGATTTACAACAACTTGTAAACCTGGGGATGCGCCAAAAACTTACATCTTCCTAGGGGAGGTGTAACGAGGAGAAATCTCTATTTCTCCTCGTATCTTTCTCTTAAAGAGGAATATGCCTCCCAGGATTGGTTTCGTGCAGGAAGGTGCCCCTTCCTGCACAAAAACCATCCTGCATGCATCAGATGCACCCTTACACCAAGGTGCCAGGGGTTGGTGCTAAACTTAGCTGTCTAACGCCAATGCAGTCAGCCTTACACAATGGTGCAAGGGTGCCTGTGTTGTCGCAAGGCTGCCAAAAGGGTGCCAGCACAAGGGAAGGGACAGGCATGCACCATATTGTCTTAAATACACCATATTCCGGCACTTTCACTGTCACGCAGTGCAGCGCTGCAAGGTCAGTTGCTGTGCTGCGCTGTGTCACAATCTCATAAATTAGTCCCTGGATTAATTTATTACAAGGTAGGAAAAGGACCGCAGTTTGTCTAAACTACTGACTTCAGCTCAGGTTTACTGCCCTACAGACCCATTCAGACAGGATGAGAGGCGAGGACTGTGGAGTGCGGGTGGAGCCAGTGTGTGAATTACATCTTCATCCGACCACTCTATTTACAATTAGGAGTGGTAACTCCTCGAAATACTGAAATGCTGTGCACGTGCCATGCAACCGAGCGCATAAATTACCACCTCCCGGTCTGGCTCCTTTGTAGCCGAGTAACAAATCAATGGGATTTTTCTTGGCGGTTTTATGACCTATGGGTGACTGCCATCTAGTGTCTGCCTCTAGAAAAACAACTATTTCTAGCATCAATGGGGAAACGTAAGATTCCTTCTTTATCAATGTGAAATCAGAAAAATAGCAGACATAAAAAGGCAATTAAATTAAAAGAACATTAGTTTGTTACGCCTATTAAGGATATAATTCTATTTCTTGTTACCTTCGGATCTATTCCTTAACATTTAAATCAAATGAATGTGTAAAATCATACACGTCCTTCGCCTCACTATCCACACCAGTGCTAGTAGATTACAGACCTAAAATGCAAAAAACACCAGACTTCAAAAAGCAGTTGACAAAAGTGAACATAGTAATTGCTCCCTCTCCAGATGGAACACCGGCATATTCCAGAGCCCCGGCATCTTAGTTAAGGGAGTGACGTGGACCAGAAGGTCTTTACACAGGCCTTGCACCCCCTGCATGGAGCTGCTGGCATTAATGTTTGGTTTGACTTTATTATATATACATAGATGCTTTTTAGAAAGAAATAAGAACGTTTTATCAGAAATAATGCTGCACTACTGCGCAGTTATTGCTTCAGATGTTTGAATGTCAGCCCAAGTCTATTTAGATAAAACCAAAACCCGGAAAATACTTTTGCCCAGATTTACTGGCTGTTCCATTTTTGTTTGCTATGGCACAGCCCTGATGCAAAATCTTGTTTGGCCTTTACTTATCTAAATAAATTCACTCTGCTTGGCTAAAGAAATATAAAGTTAGCAGTATTTCTCTTTGTTACTTCCTGTTTCTATGCATGCTGCATTCTGAAGCACGTATAGCAAGAGAACATTTACTCTAAGGATTGTTTGGCATATGAAGGTGTATCTTCCTGCACAAAAACAATCCTGCCCATAATGCGGGCACTCTTGCACCATGGGACAAAGGTGCCTGTGTTGGCGCCATTGAGCACACAGTGCGCCAGTGCCCAGAGACTGCAGAAATGCACCATTTCTTTTTAGATATGGCACATTTCTGCTCTCTTCCTTTCATGTCACGCAACAACTTTGCTTGCTACCCTGCACTGCATGAAATGTTATTAAGTACGGCTCTTCATTTAGCAGTAATGGCTTGTGAACAGACTCGTAGATCCAGCCATATGGGAAATTTCCACCAACTGAATGCAAGACTACTTAAACCTTGCCCAGGAGGCTGTGGAATGGACTCCTTTCCTGGAGCCCTGATAGGGTTCACCCTCTTTGTTGGTCCCACTGAAAGACTCTGTGGACCATCCTTTTCTTGGATTCCACAAGCATAGTTTGCACCTACCAACATGCATTTAGATGCTTTCTCTGGGCATTACTGCATAATTGTGTCCCTCTCAATGCCATTTCATCTGGATGTTTGCACTTCACGAAGGGATCCAGCAAGAGGTGCCTTCCGGGGCTGTAATGAAACCTAATGCCCCACACTGCACGATAAGTGGAGTTCCTCTCCGCACCCTCTGAGACTTTCAGGGCAAAGATGACAGGTGGCTGAGGGCCCCTCCCCTAGGACCATGGACCTCTACCCCCTACTCCTCCTTGTACCTCCAGGTTGGCTCTATATGTAGTTATTGTATGTTTGAAAGGTATAATCCCTCATCAGCTAGAATCTGATGAAGGGTATTTGCTACTTGGAGTCATGGGTTGCTTTAGGCCAGTAAAATCTCTAAAGGACAGAATTTTTCCATTTCCCAAAGTCCGTAACGTAACATTATTCCACAATAATTCTCTATTGTGTTATTTTCATTTTTTCTTACCTTTTAATCCATTTATTTTATTACATTGACGTTTTATGCTTCCTTGTCTGTAATGTTGCTTGTTCAACTTGTTAAAAACAAAACCTAATACACACACCGGGAGGTTCTCCTTGCTCCCAAAGGTGAGCCATGTTCACCCTTACTGCAAGGGATCTAGGACTGAGTGTTCACAGCTTACATCAAGATTGTGACCTCAGTCCCTTAAAGAGTAACAGCTATCACAACTTCAGACGCACATGTTAATTTGAACATCAGCAAAACCAAAATCATTACATGAGCCATAAGTGAAAGGTACGGCGGAGATAGTGAGACAGATCTAAAGGCTTTGGAGGCTGACCGTGATTTTGGGACAAAGTCTTATATAGCCCACTGCTGAGGGCTATAATGAGGGAGAGGGTCCTTAACAACCAGTATAGCCCGAGGTAGAAGAGCTATACAGCTATTAGAACATTCCACCCACTAATGGTTCTAAATTAAAAAGAAAGAAACATGAAGACAAACATTGGAATGTTGAAGCTCTGGGCTCATACCAGCCATTATAAGCCCGGAGCTACTCCATTGTCTTTAATGGAGCTCGCAACATTCCAATGTTCTAATGATGATTCTTTCTCTTCTGTTTGCAGTTGAGTGTGTAATGAAGATTAGAACATTGGAATGTTGGCAGCTCCATTGAAAACAATGGAGTGCTCCGGGCTTATAATGGCTGGTAGAAGCCCGGAGCTCCAACATTCCAATGTGTCTTTGTTCACAGCTCTGGCTGTGAACAAAGGCTTCAGGGAGCCTGAGGGGATTTCAATCCCCTTGCGCTCCCTGAAGGCTTTGTTTTGTTTGTTAGAACATTCTGCTCTCTAGTGGCAGAATGTTCTAATAGCCTTATAGCCCTTCGTAGCAGGGCTATACCGGCTTTTAAAGTCCCTCTGCTTAGTTAAAGTCCCTCGCCTTCGGCTCTGCCCTTTAACGCTGCAGTGGGCCTTTAATAGCCGGTATAGCCCGCTACGGCGGGTTATAAGGCTATATTACACACTCAACTGCAAACAGAAGAGAAAGAGAAATCCTGGACCTTGTTTACAAGAAACTGATGCATTGATGTGTCAGTTTCCTTGCACCTGCGCCAAATGTCCTTGTGACACCATGACTGCGCTGTATTTACAATACAGGGTTCCATGGTGCATGTATAAACAGATGCGTCAGACACATCTGTTGGCACAAAAGTGGTGCATTGCCAGAGTTGATCATAAAATGGATGCAACTCCAGCAATGCTAAAGAACAAATAGGTGAGCCCCATTGTAAAATCCCTGCGTCATTCCATATGCCTGGTCAGAGCAGGTGTAAGGATTTTGACGCAGTGAAGTCATAGAGTGACTGAAGCAGTTCTACGTGGCTTTTGTGCGTGGGAACACCTACCCTGCATACATTATACCTGGCGCAGGAATGATGAGACACAGGGCTCTACAGACTGATGCATTGAACCCAATGCATCAGTTTGTAGCTATGGTGCGGAATGGCGCATTGATTGAGCTGCCGCAGTGTAAACAAAAAGTGATGCAGCACTAGGGGCTTGTAAATGAGGCCCTTACTCCTGCTTTCTGGTTTAGTGTAATTATGACATCACAATCTAGCCTTTTTAGTCCATAATTTCACCATACATTGCCACTAAATACCGCAACGAGCAATAAAAAGTATGAAAATAAAGCAAAACATCACATATGGATTTCAAAGTTCAGATCATATAAGTATCAATTCTTCACTCCCGGCTTTTTGCAGTCTTGCTACAGACAGCCTCAGCTGCCTATCACAGACTACATTTTATAGATTACTACACCGAGTCAGCCCTTGCCCATGGCTAGATCTTGTCAATCCCTGTTCCCAGATTTTCATGGATGGCTTTTCTCCCTATTCTGTATTTTTCCTGCAAACCTTGTATACTCTTGCTTTTGACGGGATAGGGTGGGGTGTAGCATTCCAGTTATAACGTGACAGAACTGCTTTTGCTGTTCAATTGTAGCATTTTATGAGGCCCTCATCTTGGTTTGCAGAGCATGCTTGCGCACTTTACTTTGAACCCTCTCTACTCACCCAACTTCTCCTGGTGCTCCTTGGCGGCGCACCAGGTGCTGGACAGCGGCCTTGGTGATGCCCTGGGTGTATCCTTTTCCTGTCTCTCCCTCCCTTCTCCTCCACATGCCAGGTGTGGGATGGCAGCCTTGATGTGCTGTCCTATTGCAGACTCTTCTGCTGCTCCTCTCCGCGGTGGTAGCTGCTATTAGCAAAGCCAATGGTAGTGACCATCCATGTTAAAAATACAGAAAACAATGAAACATTGCATGACTCAACATGCACTGCATCCTCATATCGGAGAAACAGATCTGACATAGCAACATGTTGCATCACATACCATGGCACCCTTTTTACAGTATAGAAAACAAAGGGTCGCCACAGGAACGTCACTTTTTATGACGTTCCTGTGGCAATAAACCCTTAGCCTTGTTTACAAGGCAGCGTTAAGCCACTTAACCCGCAAATCAATGGGTGTTGCAGCGGAACACCCACCGCAAACCCCATTGCCCACCACTTTCACGCTAATTAGGGCCCCCGGGTGGGCCGCGCCCCGGGGTCTTGTAAATAAGTAATCATGCTGATTCCGTGAGGTACTACGGCTTACAGCAGCAGAAGTAGAGTATGACATGCTGTAGAAACACACACATTATTAGTAGTAGTGGGAGTAGTGGCATTGGTAGTAGTAGTGGTGGTAGCATTAGTAGTAGTAGTAGTTGTTGTATTATTATTGTAATCATTATTATTTTTATTATATTTGTTTTATTATTGTCATCATCATCGACATGAACAATAGTGCCCCAGTTTTGAAGGGCAGCGTTCAACCCTGAGTGCAGACCATTCTGACAGGCACATTAGGTTTTCTTTTTATTTAAAATCTTTCAAGTTTGACAACATTAGTTTTGTGTTTAGGTGCTATAACTTTGCAACTGCAACCTTGCAGTGCGCATTGATGGGGGGAAGCAAGCTTTTATCATGTGCTATGTAAATGAAAACGGTTTAACTGTTTTTAAAAGAAAAGAATGTTAACACGCAGCCTTTGGCTGATCCGCCCTCACACTCATCACTTTTGTCCACTCTTCGCCCATTGCAGTAGGGTTGCTAATCCCAGTTTTGGTGCTCATGGGAGGCAGGCCCTGACTAAGGATTTCACCTCACGCAATGGTACTGCCCTTTTACTGCACAACGTCCGCCTGGTGGAAGTTGTGCATGAGAAGTGCTGCACGGAGGCGTACAGTAGTTTGGAATGAGGAAACCATGCACTACGACCACATTGACGATCTGTCACTGACCGTAATGTCTACTCCCGGAGGACACGTGATGCTGGATTAGCCTGAAGGTAGCCAGAACTTTTCATTTAGTCTGATGTCGGACAGTGTCATGAACCTTTGGAACACTGTTGGAAAAAAACCTTTTAGTAGATCACTGATCACAGTAACCATGATTTACAGCAACCATGATTTAATAGTGTTTGTGCAACCTGGCATTACATGAAAGCCGCTGCGTTATTTTTACAAGAATGAAAAAATCTAGCACAGCACTGGCTTCAGGGCAGAAGTCATGGGTACTAGGGGTGGGCGTAATGTTTTATTCCGCTGGCAGAATTAGAGGAATTTAGTAATACCGCGTTATTCTTGTAACACAAAATCACTAATAGATTCCGCTGCTCTGCCGGCAGAATTAATCCTTCAGCGCTAGTTATCTGATTCGGAGTAAGGATGAGCTGGCCTGTTCTAACATGGCCGCGACAACACTTCAGTCATGTGAATTCTAGTAATTGCTCTGCGACCATCATTCATCCTCCACTGTAGTTTCTGGTCTTCGTATTGAGTGCAGAGTCAAGGGACAGTGGACTTTGCTTCCCGGTGAGAGTTCCTTTGTTGTGCAGCATAACAGACTTCATCTTCTTCACCAAGAAACCTGGTGAATGGTGAGATAACTTCCTCCAGCACCTACATGTAATCAACACCTATGTGGATCCAAACTCAATATATCCCCATCCCAAAAATTCAACAGTGAACAGTCCGCATCCTTAAATATATATGGGAACATCCTACTTCAAGCCTCAGAACAAAACCTTTCTATCTTTGACTGCCACGTCCCCGCTCTCTAAGCCTTCATGTCAACTGCCCTCAACCCATCTGTATCCCCCCGCAGAACAGATCCCCGTACTCCCTCCTTTCTCAATGGATCCTACCTCTCCGCAATCCCACCGTACCAACTCTACCTACCCCCCTCAGACACCCTCGCCTATCCATAAACCCCACAAAGCTTTGGCCACACTTCAGGAATTACCTTCCCCCCTCTCAATAACCCCTTCCCCTAGACTCTTAGACCAATTTGCCTCACAGGTACCTTTACCATCCCCGATCCACCTAAGAATTGATCCAGATATATTCCCCACCCCATGATGACCACCAGCCTACCCCTTACACTGACACAGAACCAACCACCTCACAACTGATCCCTTTAATCATCCATATCAAAATCAACACCATACTGGATGAAATATCCTCATTATGTAAATACATAAAGATTTGCTCCAACTCACCTCCCAGTCACACAACTATGGTGCACACTGATCCAATCACAAATATGTACTTTGAAGTCCCATTCCCTACCCCCAGGCCTACTGCCCCTTTCGTTCACTACCACCACAAACCTAGACTCACCACCATGGAGCAAGAAGCTGAGATTCTAATCAGTACATACAACAACACTCCCACCTTCCCCGCTTCAACAAGATTCCTGTTATCCTTGGCATTAGTAGGATCCCCCCACCAATCGCCCCCTTAGACCACTTGCCCAATTCACTACCATCAAACCCAATCAATCTGAATCAAGAACACTACCCACATTAAATTGCTCGCTATTAAACTGTCGATTAGCAGTCAAGCATGCCGCTGAAATAGCGGAAACCATCCTACTACACAAACTGACATCTGCTTTCTGACCAAAACATGACTTAACAACCACTCATCCCCCATTATCGATCTCCTCACCCCTCCCCTCAATCCTTCATCAGGACCACAAAACTGCGTTGGTGGTGTATGAGCTATCATTCACAAAAACGATCTCTGCCTAATACTGTTCCACACAGCCGAATACCATACCTTCGAATATCTAGGAGTCTATCTCTCCTCCAAAAGGCACCAAACCCATCAAATGCCAGCTCAACTACCACTCACCAGCTGCAAAAAACACAATTCTTTGAGGATCTAACAGACCTGATAACTCAAAACTCCCTGAAGGACTCCGCAGACATTATACTAGGAGACCTTAACCTACACCTCAATGATGCTGGAGATACAACAGTACAAGCGTCATCCAACCTCCTTGAATCGAACAATCTCACTCAACACTGCAAAAAGCAAACCTACAACAAGGGCTCTACCATCGGCGCAAACATCTCCAAACATAATGCCATGTCCCTCCTGTCCATCCTACCCACTGACTGGGCTGACCACCACTTAATTTTTTTTATCTCAATGTCCGCCAACTCAAGCGTCACACCCAAACTAATCGCCCTAAGCACTGGAAGAGAAATATGCACAAAATACCCCCAATCTGAGTTAGAATCCCTTATCAGTTCCCAGATTCTTCCTCAACCCAACCTTACTTCAACTGAGGACTAGAAATATTCTTTCAGTATTCTTTTACTACTTTTTCCTGGGACATTTTAAGGTATGGGTTTAAAGCCGAAGGAGTTGCGCTAGCAGAGCATGTACAGGCAACTTAAATATGCTCGACAAATGCTTGCTGTTCATGTATTTAAGAACCCTGGAGGCCCTCAAAGAAATGCACAAGAGAGTAATTTTGAGTATGTGTAGTTTGTGTTAGTGTATAGACCTAACCAGGAGATTCTCTCTTAATTTAAAAAAAAAATGTTAAGGTTTCAAAGACTATATTGAGAATGGTGGCAATGAGATTACTGAACGAAAGCAACCTATTTTGAGGGCAATAAACACACTACCAGTGACTTGAAGCGAGTATGAAAAATATTTCAGCACCATGGACTTGATGATTGGACCACTTTCAAAACTCTCTTGATATTGAATGTCTTTCTTCACTAATGTTCATAGATCTCATGGGCGCTCCTCCTCTTTGGAATCCATTGCCATATGTTAACAGAGAGCTGACTGCTCCTCGTCATGTGTATACTCAGTATAGGAAGGTAGAACCTACTGCTGATCACAGCAAAAGATACAATACGCAAGGGATTTTAAATGTGATTATGATACCCACCTGTTAGGGATTCAATGAAGGTCTTACTAACCTATAGCTTCCATATGGAATATCGTTTGCCGTGCTTGAAATACCAAATTCAATGTGCTTCTTGCATTTTTTTAATAGTGGTAAAAGTGTGCAAAAATTGTCAGTGTATATAATGGCGGTATGTTAGGCAGGTTAATACATTTTATAGTTTTGATATTCACAATTGCAGTTTTTAGTCTTTTTAGTGCAATGCATGAACTGTGCTCTGTTCTTGGTGCCGGGTTTATTTTGCCTAGCTTCTAGCCCTCAGTGGCTTCTCCACTGTAGTTAGTCAGATACCAAACTTCATCCCTATTTGGACTGTTAATTCCTTTAAGCATGGAGCTCAAACCACAGGCTTAAGTACTGATCAGCCTTCAGATGTAAAATCTTGTAATGCGTTCAAATGTACTCATGATAGACCTGTTAAACATATGTTTGAGGTCTCAATATCTGATGTCACTTCTTCTGATGTCACTTCCTGCGAGGTCATGGGTTGTGATGTCACTTTGTGTGATGTCACTACCTGTAATACCATGTGCAATGTCACACTCTGTGATGTCACTGCATACTACCTAACTTGGTTAGTCCCCCCCACTTCTTTTTTTAAGACTTGTGCCATGACTGTATTTACTATATTTTGCGTGCTTATGATGTAACAGGCCACACTCACATTCAAATATATTGTTTGCATGACACAAAGGGACAGATTTTCAAAAAATACACGCAACGCAGCGCAGCATCCAAAGAGGCTGCGCTGTGTTTCTGACAGGGGGAATCAGGAGAGCGCCATATCTACAGAGATATAGATCTCTCCTCCCCTCTTCCTAGTGCCGGCACTGATTTCAGCTGCGGAGGGCCACACATACACCTTAGAGCCATAGCTCTATGGTGTGTGTGCATCTAGCATAGGTTTTGTACAGGAAGGATACCTTCCTGTACAAAATACCATGCCTAGACAAGTTTAAAAGCTTTTCCCACTTTGTATGTGTGCTGCACAGTGCAGCTCGCATGCAAAGTCAGAAAAGAAAGAAGAAATAAAAACATTTCTCCGGTTAGCACCTTCTTTGAAGTGGTGTTAACTTTTGGCACTAAATCCTGTATACAATGTTTTGTAGATAGGGTTTCGCATCAAAAGGAATGAGTGGTTGCAAGGGAACGCCCGTATAACGCCCCCTTGGCGCTAAGTAACGCAAAGCAGTGTTTCGCACTGCTTTCTGCTGCTTTGTGCTACTTTCAGGGTGCTTTCCAGTGCAAAACAAGTATTTCCATGGAAAGTAAATTCCCCAAAAGCATTTTTGTGACACTAACCCAGCGCAAAATGTTTGAAAATCTACCCCAAAGCTTTTCCCTGTGGCTCAAAGGCGAGTGTATGGAGTCTTCATAAGATTTGTATTAGAGACCTACTACTACAAACTGCTGCATGAATACAATGACCCAACTGTTAAGCTTAAAAGGTCTCATTTTGCAGAAATTCATTTGTATTATTGGTAAGAGAATTATACCCGTTTTGATTTGCTAAGATTTCACACAAAGCCTGGCTGTGCTTATTTGCACGACTTTAGAATCATGCAGTAGATGAGTAAACTCAGTGCCTCATTTATGAGCACTTTTGCTCCGCCGTAACGTCACTTTTTTGAGGTTCTGGTGGCGCAATGTGCCCCGTCATATTTACAAGGTCACGCAAAGCCACTTCAAGTGGCTTTTCATGGCCTTGTAAAATGTGCTCCTTTTACGCTGAACACTGCGTGAAAGGGGCGTTTCATGGGTGTTGCTGTGGGTGTTCCCACGCAACACCCATGCAATCTGAAGCATTCCCAGCATTATGAGAAATCGTAAACCTGAGAATGCATCAGAATATAACGCCACTGCAGGTTTGGCGTTAGGGAGGCGCAACGTTTTTTCCTTTTTCTGTGTTTGCTGCATTCTGCAGCACACATAGAAAGAGGAAATCGCCTGAATTGAATGATTTTGTGTAGGAAGGTGTCCCTTCCTGCACAAAATCAATCATCCCCGCAACTCAGGCACCCTTGCACCATGGTGCAAAGTGCCTGCGTTGGAGCATGGCAGCCCATTGTGTGCCGGTGCAGGAGAAAAGGACAGGAATGCGCAGTATCTCATAAATACAGCGCATTCCTGCCCTTCTGTTTTGAGGTAGGGCCAAAACCTCATAAATGAGGCCCTGAGACTCTGTGGCGTAACATAAAATGACGGGGCCCCCCTGTAGAATGTGGTTAGTGGCCCCTGAGTCTCCCATATCTTAGAGAGATGTATTCATCTTTAGTTTAATAGGGTGCCTTATTGAAGGGTTGAGGGCCCCACGGCGCGCGTTACACCTCAGTAGACTGTGGAGTTGTGGGTGTGTTTGCACTGTTCCCACCTCTTTACTCCGCCTTTCCATGACGTATCAAGTGTTTAGTGACAAGCTATTGGCATTTGCACGAGTGCATCAACTTTCGGCTAAAGCAATTGTGATTGAAAGTTGATCTACGCTGCTTCATCTTTACCTCCTGCCAGACAACTTGGGGGCATATTATCAATGGCCAGTGATAATTATCGCTGGCCGTGCTTAGCGATAAATTTCTTATCGCAGGCTATCTCTGGAAGTTATTAACAACGCGTTTCTCCAGGGCGATAAAAATTCCAGATATAGCAAGGTTATCGCCGTTTTGCAGGGAACACCTCTGCTTTTCCAACGATGTACCCTGCAAAACAGCGATAACCTTGCTGATATGACCCTGTGGTCGTATCAGCATAATCCACCACCTATGTCAAACATAGGTAAGTCAGGATTTTAGCAGACGTTAGATTTTGGCGAAAACGGAAATCTAACGTCTGCTAAATTCCTGTGGGCTGCCTTGTAAATATCGCGATGTGAACATCAGCGATATTTGCTAGGTAGTCCATCCGGGGTACGCCCAGTGACGCCCACTTTGCATCTCATTAGAGATGCAAAGGGAGGCGCTGGGAAAAAGGGTGCTAACATGCGATTATGCATGTCTGCACCCTCTTGTAAATAGGGCGATAGTTTTATCTCCGCTTTTTTGGCTTTTTAAGACAAAAAACGCGGAGATAAAGCCCTTGTAAATATGCCCCTTTGTATCGTGTGAGCGCCTGCTCTAAAACCTGAGTAAATCTAGGCCTGGGAGGGGAGAACACTCACCCTTACTCCCTGCATGTATTAAGCTAGAAGTAAGTTGATCTACACCGCAGAAGCAGATGCAAGGACACACCCTTACCTGGC
The DNA here is from genome assembly GCF_964204655.1 of Triturus cristatus. NCBI lineage: Eukaryota > Metazoa > Chordata > Amphibia > Caudata > Salamandridae > Triturus > Triturus cristatus. Next base: position 383,201,421 of record NC_140581.1, on the reverse strand, counting down.
TAAGGGTCACTGGTCTTTATTAAAAACTCGAGGCTCCTAAAAATAAAAAAAATCAAGCGCTATGCAAACGTATTCATGTCACAGCAAATATGTAGGTGAAATAACAGTAACCAAGGAATATTCACTGCTACCACTCACTTCCTGTTAATGCCTCTCTAGTTTGGCCGGTATATTTTTAGCTGGTACCGTGCCGAGCTCTGCATTTCTAATAGCAGCACACACGTCCGACGTAAAATATGCAGATAGCTTCAAATCTAAAATGTTTTAGCACGGAAATAATTTTTCACTGGAGCAGGAGAGTCCTCTAGTGGTGAGTATGTAGAATGCATCACCATGTCTTTTCTTTGAGACCCACGGGAGAAATTGAACATTTGTCATGCAATTCCGATACCACCATCATAAACGTTAACCCAGGGCTCAGCAGCGGCAGTTCTAACAAGCATTTGCAATGCAATAAGTCTCGCATTTATGAGGGTTTGAGCTATTGGCATTGTAAATGACAATGCCTTTTATTTAAGTGTTGTTTTTAAAACAGATAAATAAAAGGCATTGTCATTCACAATGCCGATAGCTTAAACTCTCGCAAATGCAAGACCTATTGCATTGCAAATTTGTGCTATAATGTTTTTTTAAAAAGCATTAGGAGAGAGCGTGTCCTGCCTGTTGCAGGCAGGACAAATCTATTTGAGAAAATAGCGCTTGGAGACTGTAATTAAAGCCTACCGAGCAACACACGTAACAGGGAGTGTCGCCATGGGAGGTTACAAAATGAGACAAGGCGTTAGTAAGGAGGGACTATCAAGCCTATTGACCAATGAACAGCCACAGTTTACAGTGGACAATGACACAAGGCAATGAAAAATGTGCCAGTCTATATGCACTTAGGAGATTTATGGCTATTACCTAAGACAAGACTCATTACAGTATCAACCCCTATATCACTGTGAATAATCCCCAAAAAGCTTCCTGTGAAATTCAGATTTCTAGTAAAGAGCTCGAGTGTCTACATTGCTCTCCGCGCGGGGAGCCCTGCTGCAGCATGATGGAGCAGAGATCTTTCAAATAATTTACAATCCTGCACAGCAAGCTGAATACGTACATGAACATGGTTCTCATCTCTGCTACTACAACTGTCTGAAGTAAATGAGTCCCTGAAACAATTATTTACAGATGTTTGTATTATATATTAAAGTGTATAGTGAAAATTGTGTACTCCATGACAGTTTTCACTGTGTTTTAAAGAAGTCCCCTCATTGTTCTGGCCATTTTCTAATGTAATAGATTGTAAAATGTTTGGTTAGTTACCTCTAAATGCAATCACTCATGAGGAATAGAGAGAGACACATTTATGGACAATAAATGTTTATTTTAAGCATGTAAATAATTTTCTTATATTTAACTCGCAATAAAAAATATTTTGAAGCCAGTAAAGATTTATGTGGGGAGATGCAATTATTTACAAAAGCAAGTGGCAGATGTAAATATAAAAATGAAATATCCAAACAGCAGCTCTTTTAAAGGGCTTCACTACCGACAGGACCACAAATCTATTCATTGTATATGTGATGTCTGTGTGCAAACAGCTTTCTGCATCTCTAAAAACATACTCATGTATTTAAAGAAATATTGGATCTACCAAAATGTTACTTTTTTTTAATTAAGAAGGTATTAAGTGACTGAGGGAATGGATAGTCTGAAGAAACAGATGTGGAAAGTGAATGCTGGACCACAGTAAGGATCTCTTTTATGAACAATTGTGGCCCTTTAAAATATTATCCAAAGGGGAAAGCACTTCCAGATAGTTATTGACTGGGGTTAAGTCAGAGCACCTCAAGGAGCTAAAAATAGTTAAAGAGTGATATCTCTAACTAAGTACAGCATCCCCTGCCCACATCTGGAAGAGTTGCTGCTTAGATGTTTTTTTTTTTCTTTTTACTTTTTCCCACTTCATCCTGTCACTGGCTGCATCTCCCTGCATGAATGTGCACTGGCTTCAAAATAATTATTTTTTGTAATTTAAATATAAGGAATGATAAAAACATATTTGAAAATATTTGTCTACAAATATGACTTTCAGTACACCTTATGAACATCTATGTTCAAAGATAATTTACACAACTTATTGTATTATAATTTAAAAAATTTAATCAGACAAAACAATGACCGTACTATTTTAAAACATAGTGTAAACTGCCGCCATAAACTACAGTTTCACTGACTGGAGGCATCTTAAACAAATACTAAGACATGAAAATCAATGGTTTTGGAGGCTCAAGTATTTCAGGAGTTTGCAGAAGAAAATATAGTAAACCTTTTCATGTACATATTTGGCATTCTGCACAGGCCTATGAATGGTTCTAACACTGTCTCCTCCCCTTGAATGTCTCCCAGGGTAGGCACATCCTACGAGATAGGTGAACATTCTAGTCCTTTATGAGAACTCTGTGAGCATCAAAGACCGTTGTTAGAGGAGGAAGGTGAAGTGATATGTAATCAGGCCTGTCCCAGGGACTAACTATAGATCTCCTGGGTGGATGTATACAGGCTAGTCTCAAATCAAGGTTCAGCATTTTGGTAGTGTACAGATGGGCCATAAATGACTAAAAATGGTTACTTCACCTCACATTTTTTAAGCAGCTGGCTTCATAACTGTATTAAGCCCTTTAAGATTATTTACTTCATCAGTCTCCACAGGAACAGCTTTAAATTCAGCCGCTCCTATTCCAGGACCATTGCAGTGAGGAGTCCCTCAGTCTTATCAGGAATACAGTAGTTGTTTATTATAATTAGGGCTCCCGGTTTTATGGTATTTATTTTTTTGCCATTTCCGTCTGTATTTATCCATATTTATTTTTTGCTAATTTTATCTGTACATATCCATATTTATTTTGGGTTTTGTGGAAAAAAGAAGCTGAAATTAGTATATTTCCACATTTATTTAACCAATAAATATGCACTCATACTTGAATGTCTTCCAGGTTTCAGTGCTATGAACACCCGCAGAAGATAAATCAGTGCACTTAAATTGAAAATATGCACATTTCAGTATCAAACTTTTTTGCATATCTACTGCTGTTAAAACCTCTTTACTAAAATTCCTTTCTTTTTTAACCGCCTTATCTATCAATCCACACATCTATTGGCCTGACAGTCATGGCAGACAGTATTTAGAATTACTCAAAAAGCAACCCAATTTCCGTATTTATCCACATTTAAAAATAAATGCAGACAAGAAAATGAATGTTTTCTGTCTGTATTTATGTGTAAAAATCTGTAAAAATGGAAAACAGGGAGGCTTGATTATAATCTATTCTAAAGCTACAGTAGAACACTGAGGAATCACGGACGCCTACTGCTGCTGATGGAATTACATATTTCAATCATGCATGTCAAACTTTTTAAACATGGATGAAGGTGATGATAAAGATTTTTTAAAGCTGTCCTCATTTCAGCTTTCTGGAGCACTAATTATAATTTCAATTGCATAATTGTGAGATAAATCTGCTTTTGCTCATAGATGGTTCATTAAATCCCATCAAAAAATAGGCATTTTCTCCATTGTGAAGTCACCTTAGAACTCACCACAATTTCCTAAATAAGTATGGCACAGCTAATTAATAATGCCCTACTACTTGTCCCATTGTCCTCATCCCATTCATTACTTATGGAGATAACTATCTCCCAGACAGAAAAAAGAACAGAGGAATGCTGAGATCCCTACCGCAGACCCTCCCACTGGTAACCAAGCCACCAACAGGAAGGCCGGACGTCCGGAGGGGCGTAATCAATGGAACGAGGACAACGGGCCCAGGAGTAATGAAGATTACTAGTAAGTAATAGGGCATTACCCCCAGGTCGCTCCAGTCCTCATCCCATTCATCACTTATGGAGTATACTAAAGCCCGAAACCCAGCCTTCCGAACTCTTAAAGAACACCCAGGAGACCACACCAAAAACTGTATCCCATGTGAAGCAAAAAAGGGAGAACCACAGGAAAAGGAGGCTAGAGCACACAGCCCACAAAACTCCCAATCAAACAACAGGGTCACACCCCCAGAACCAGCAGAAGACACGACCAAGGCGAACGAACAAGCCGACAACCCAAAGCGCCGCAACCCAGAGGGCAGCCAATCCACACAGTAAACACCCCGAACCAACAATGGAGGAGGTTCACCTGCCAAGGAAGCACCAGAAGCCATCAACAACCGAAGGACAGCGAAAAGGCCTCACATGGAGGAAGACCTAAAGAGTCCAGACACACCAGCAAGCCAGGAACAGTCCAACCGGGACACAACCAAGGCCCAGAACCCCAGAAAAGAGGGCACCAGTGGCACCAAGGAGGCAGCAACCCCAGACAAAAATGACAAGCAGGGCACCCAGGCCCCGCCTAACCCAACCCACAATGCGACAAAGTGGAAGGGAGCCAGCCATGAAGGCAACAAGGCAAAGATAAACAAAACCAAGGCTTGAAGGAGGCACCCCACAGAGACCTCTAGGCCAAAGGTGAAGCCCCAGAAGGGAAATAGAGTCAGAAGCAACCACCCCGTCACCAGGAGGACCAGAACAGATGCTGCATCCCACGGGGCACAGAAAACCTGCTGGGCGGCCACCAGTCCTCTATGCCCCCCACCACCAAGGGGACTCCTAGACCAGCAGCAGAACAGACAGAGAGCATGCACAAACAGACACCAGAAGGAACTCCGAACAAAGCCGAAAGACAAAAGACGCGCCCACCCCCAAAAGTGAGCGGAGGGAAATCAAGGGAATACCCAACAACCCCTTGCCCCAACCAGTACACGAAGAGTGATAGAGCCAACAACGGGAAAAACCCCAACACTACCAGAGAGTCCAACAGCAGACCAGCCAAAAAGAGGAGAGGACCAGCCAACAGAGCTGGGCACAAACCCAGAGGACCAACCAAGGGCAGGGCCACTCTGACAAACCAGGAAGGGAGTAAGCATCAACCAAGAGCAAGCCACCACCAACCCGACAGATCCCTCCCCAAGAGATCCCAGAAGACACCACCACTGAAAACCCTCAGAGGAGAACCAAACCCCAGAGCAGGAACGTCCAGCACCAACCACCAGTGTTGACACAGGATGACTGCCAAATCACCCACACCGGCAGAGGGAGCTGGAGCCGGTGCAAAGAGACAGGCCAACAGGCCCAGAGTGAGGCACTCACAAAGAATGCAAGGGACACAGTGATACAACCCCGTAACCCCGTCCAACAAAAGCACTGCCACGGCAAGAAGAAAGCAGGCCCGACAAGCTCCAGAACACCAGCCGACTGAAAACCATCCATGAGAACCAGGCAACCAGAACACACACCCCAACCAGACAGGAACAAGCAGGGAGAGAACCAGAGTCCAGAACCCAGTGAAGCACAACTCCCCACGAGGAACGAGGCCAACAGCAATGCTCCACCCAAGGAAAGCCAAGAGACGGACACCACCAGCCCCGAACCGGACTGCACCGGACCAGGACACAGCCACCAGAGAGAAACTAGAGTGGGGCTAGGCAAATCCTTAAGGCCACCAACACCAGGGAACCCCAAAGCCCAAACAGGCACCACAGAGAACACCTCGCCCCAAACCCCACAAATCAAGGATGAAACCTAAAACCACAAACCTGGGGGTCAACAGAGGGCAGAAAAAACAGCACCAGAGAAGACCAAGCAACAGGTCACTGGAGATAAGCCACAACCGCACACCCCAGAAACAACAGGTTGGACAAGGGCAATAGGACATCAAGGCCAAAGAAACGCTCAAAAGCCTCAGAGCAACCAGAGACATAGGCAGCCACCGGCCTCCAAGCCCCAGGCCAAAAATGACAGATACTAAGCACTGTGCCAGAACAACAAGAACAGGATACATAAACAAACAGGGTGGCCCACAGCCCCACTCCACTGATGTCCTCACAGGCACCCACAAAGCCAGCCGACCTAACCGCAGACCCACCAGTAGAGTCTGGAGGCCACCAACATGGTGCCCCCCACAGGCCCGGAAGAGAGGCCCAGGGCTAAATAACTACAACCCTGAAACCACCGAGGGCAAAGAGAAGCCACTGGGACCAACCACTACCAGGCCACAGAGGCAACAAAAAAGTGGCATGGAAGCCAGGGCTGAACCAAAACACCCCACACATGCATGCCATGACCCAACCCACACCCGGGAAAGGCAGGCGCAGAGCATAGGTTAAGGAAAGGCCATAGGAGGCTGACCCGGACCCCCGCCATGCCAGACACAGAACCGTCAGATCACCAGGAGCCCATAAGAACACCCAAGCCATGCGCCATGAAGAGAAAGGGAGGTAAGAAAAAGCCCACAGGCAGGCACCCAAAGGCGACCCCCAATGCGATAAGGCCCCAACAGCCAGAGCCGGACGCCACTTGAAGGCAAGACCCTCCCACCCCCCAAGAACCAGGAGGCCCCCAACTAGGAGACATGGACCGAGAATCCACCGCCAACCCAACTGGCCCAGGCCAATGACACCTAACACACTGTCTGCTGTCCCAAAGCCCCCACCAGCCAGCCCTGGTGCACACCACTAGCCACAGGGTGCTTGCAGCAGGCAACGACCCTACCAGCCGCCAGGCACTCCAGGGGCACCCCCAGCACAACAACCAAGCCGCCCGGCAGTGCAGCCTCCAAGCATGGACGAGCAGGGTGAGGGGAAAAAAGGACTGGGCACCACCAGGCCGACACTCCCGCCCAGCTAAAATGCCGCCAGGGCAGGGAAGGACATCCACACACAGGAAGGCAATCAGAGGATCAGAAAAAACAGCTCGAAGGGATCCCAAATGGAGAAAGGAGCCCAGGTTAACCAGGAACTGAAGCTCAGCAAACAGCGCCAAGAAGGCTGCACGAACTGCCACAAGTCAACACAGCAGAAAACAGAAAGCACAACAGCTATGCTGTCCTTACTCCTGGGAACCAGAAACAAGGGAACCCTACTCACTAGGAACCAGGGTAATTCAATTATTAACAGAAAACAATGGCTCCTGTGGACTAATAGTAACTTAATATAAGTTCAGTTCAGTTCAATTATGTCTTTATTTCGATTATCAAAATCATAAAAGACAAAAAACATCAACAGTATATGCATCAAGGAAATTACATAATAACACATTAGCTAGTATTCCCAAGACCAATAAAACAGTTAAAAGAACACAGGAAAATGCATATAATATAACGTTGTATTAAATTATCTAAAAAAACTATTCCTGTTGTTTAAAAAGCTAAAAATCTCATAAAAGCAGATGGCGTAAACTTCACCGCCCAGTCCATTACTTCGACCATTTAAACAAAATGACAGTGGGCAAATATAGACATGATACATAAAAGTTACTAAACTGAGGTAGATTGTTAGTGGTAGATACAACTGGAAAGTCTAGATCCTTATTTAATATTTGGTCAAGTTATCAAACCTTCATCTTATTTGCTCGGATGACCCACATCCAGCTCAGAAATGTAGCCACTGCTATAACACTAGGATCCTGTGTGTTAGTTCTCAGAATCCTTAATGCCTCCATGGCTACTCTTGTGCCCATGTTCTTACACATGGGTTTCAACCATGTGTGCCTAGGTGACCTGTAGGCGGTGCATACAAAAAAAATGTGAGCCAGTGACTCAATCTCAGCTGGGCAAAAAGAACATTTGTCATTCGTGGGGGGATGCCAACAACTGATAAATGCTTTGATAAGAAGCAAACCCACCCTAAACTGGTGATACAGCTTCCTATCATTAGGTCTGGTAATAATATCCCAGTATGTTTCTGGCTTTGGCTCATATTTATGCTCGTAGATAACTCTAGTCAGAGAGCAGCGTTGGCGGAGAGTAAGTTGCTGCAATCTAACCATGTTCCAGTAGGCTGCTTTCAGATCCTTTTTCGCAGAGAAAATAACAGTTGCTGGATCCTCCCACAGTTTACTCAACCCCATGTTGATCAGTGTGTGTTTTAGATTCCTTATCCAGGGGATTTTGTTTAAACAACCCAGCATCCTAGCTTCAGAGAATGCTTGAGCATAAGAAGAAAGCTACGGAGTGGTCCGGAGCCTTCTCCAGAATGCTACAGGTCTAAACCGTGCCTGATCCTCAATTTTGTTACAGCCCAAATCCAAATAAAGAGGCCGAAGTGGAGTAGACTGCGGGAGACCAATCAGAGCTCTCACAAATTTATTTTGGGCAACTGTCACAGATGTTAAATCATCAAAACCCCATAGTTCCACCCCATACAATAGTGATGAACCTATTTTGAGGGGCTAGAGGCTTGGTCTTGGAAAGCCTATGCTCTTTTTGCAATGCACCTGCAAGTTGGAAGTGCTTGAGCGCCAGCAGGTCGATCTGGGATTTCCAGCTGAGTTGCTTACCCAATGTTAACCCTAAATAGGTGAAAGTGTCAGTCTGTTCCAAGGGGACATTATTCATGTACACACTCCCCCTCAACGCCTTAGACCTATGGAACACCATAAACTTCGTTTTGTCCACAAGCTCATGCTCGCGGCAAAAAGAACAAAAAACGCTCCAGGGCTACCTGCAACCCATTCTGGGTCCTGGAAAGTAACAGGGTATCATCCACGAACATGAGCAAGGGTATCGTCATACCTGCCAGCATTGGGGCATCAGTGGGCTGGGATGCAAAGTATTGAACCACCCTGTTAATAAAGAGTGAAAACAGGGTTGTGGCCAGTACACACCCTTGACGGACCACCTTGGTTACCGGAAACCTTTCTGTAACATTACCCTGCTTACCCCATCGGACCTGAGCATAATTTGTTTCATGCAATTTTACCAGGAAACCCAATAATTCTTGGGGCATCCCCAAAGCCAAAAGGGTGCTCCACAATTTAGTACGTGGAACTAGATCAAACGCGGTCTTAAGATCTACAAAAGCCGCGTAAATCGTACCGCCTCCAATAGCAACTGCCTTGTAATAAACAAGAACAAATCTAAACACCTGGTCAATGGTGTTTGTATGGGTGCGGAACCCTGCCTGTAGGGGGGTCAAAATGTCCTCTTCTATCCAAGCCTGGATTCTGACTAAGACAAGCCTTGCAACAATTTTTTTAATAGAATCAATGAGGCTTATTGGCCTGTAATTGCCTGGTTGAGAACGGTCACCCTTCTTATGTATGGGTAGAATTTCGGCACCGGACCAAGTTTCGGGAATGAAAGCGCCACTAGCTATGGCATTTGCAAGATATTTTATATAGGGAACCCAGTTCTCTTTGTCTGATACAAACAGATCGGCCGGAATACAATCTGGGCCTGGGGCTCGGCCACGTGGAATCAATTTCAGCACATTCTCCACCTCAAGACAGGTAAATGATGCACTAGTAACTGAAGTAAATAGGTGAATGGTAGAGTCACTAGAATTAGTGGCGGAGAACTGTGCCTTAAAGTGGGACACCCACACGTCCGGGACAACATGGTTTATGGGTACTTGGGATATAACTCCACTGCCCCATTTGACGAGCTGCCAGAAATGTTTCATGTTTTGCTCTTTGCTTGCTACAAGCAGATCATGCTAACGGGACTCGTCCCAGTCCTCCTTCGCTTGCAATTGGGATACCCTATACCTAGTTCTTGCTTCTTTTATATCCCCCATGACGTGTGATCTAATAGCCCTAGCCAGTAATTTAAAAGCCTCTCTACAGGATTTATTATACCAGGAGGCTACCTTAGTGCATGGAGCCCTCTTGTGCTTATTGGGTTTAATAAAAAAAAAATTGTGCTTCCCAAACTGCTCATTATGAACCTCGGGGATAATGTGGTTTACCGCCTCTTGGGAATCACAGTTATGCAAAATTGACAGTGAACGACCAACCAGGGATTTCATCTCAGCCACATCCCCGTTGTAATCCACGATCCTTGCCCAGCTAACTCTCCTCGTATCATTGGTAAGTAAGGCCTCTGCTAACTTGTCCTCGGTGGCCCTAGTGATATTTCTAAATAAACCAGGAACCTTTAAGGTTAGGGTCAGCGGATTGTGGTCACTTTCGTTCCGCTCCTGAACCACCATGTCTAAGATGAAAGACCAGATTTCTACATTGAGAAATATATAGTCGATACGACTACTTCTCAATCCATTATTAAAAGTATGGGAGCCCTTACTGTCTGAAAGCGTCCTCCCGTTAGCTGCTCTGAGTCTCCTTTCAAAACACACCCTTTGAGCTGTAATGCAGCCTCGGTCCACTTTTTGATTGGACATAAATTTAATTGCGGAATGTTCCGTTGTACATCCTCTTCTAAACTAAGGCTACCGTCTTCATGGACGAGGGGCTCGAAGGTGCAATTGAAATCTCCCGCTATTATCAAATTGCAGCCAACCCCCAGACTTCCTAAAAACTTATCTAGGAGGGCAACTACGGTTGATGCTCTGCCCCCTGGCAACCCTCTAGCATAGACGTTGATTACCAGAATATCTAATGCATCGACCATCCGTAGCCGCAATACCATTATATCAGGGCTATCAATATAGACTTCCTGCACCACACATCCAACTGTCTGCCTAACCCAACATGTGAGTCCACCAAACGGCCTTCCTTTCTGGCCCCCCAGTGCTGGTTTGGAAAAGTTAAGATATCCTGGGAAGAAGATAGGAGTCAGTGACCAGGTTTCCTGAAAGGTCCAGATGTCAAAATTGTCTATAAAAACTGACCAATCAGTTGAGGCGGTTTTGGTGGACAACCCTGCAATATTCCAGGAAGATAAAGACAAAGAGGTTGTACATGCTGCTGTACAGTGGTATTAAGTGGGTCATTTACACCCATACTACTGATGCCTGCAAACTCTGGCTTATGGGAAGAACTGTAGGGCTGTGGGAAAGCCCTGTGAGGGGTGGGGGCTTTAGCCGAAGAAGTAATACTTAGATCCCTCGACCACACCTCCGATGTTTTAACCAACCTAATACCACAGTCGGTCCCTAGGTCGACAGGGCTGCGATCGACAGAACCATCCCAGGCACTAATGGACCCAGCATAGACTAGATCGTGAAAGCCCGGGTCTACCCTGGTTGGTCCCTTAGATCCTGGGACACCTACTAAAATCAGGCCACCCGGAGCTTTAAGTCAGTCTATTTCTTCCATGGAAGTTAAAACATCAAATTGATTGCTAATGGGAATCTGAAAGGTATATTGGTCACATGTGTTTGGTATGCCCCTTCTCTTGCTGCGTCCAATAACGCCTACTGTTTTGTAGAAAAATCCCAACGGGACGATATTAATATCACCCTCCTTGATAAAACAATTTCCCGCCCTCTCCAATATGTGCTGGACCAAACTGGGTGATCTAAAACTAAGAACCACACAATCGCCTGGGAGAGACTTGTAAGATTTTCCCACCCAAGGAACTCTGCGAACCATCTTAAACTCGCAGAAAAGAGGTTCCTTTATACCTGTCCTAACACTCAGCAGATGTAAAGCCTTATTTCTTAACGTTTACCAGTGCTCCGGGCACCAGAAGGGAGCACGGGGACGTTGGACACAACTGTATAAGGTGTAGCTTCCGGGGGTAGGTGTAGGAAGGTTTGGGTGCTCGAAGCGCTAGAAATATAGGGCTGGTGTGTCTGCTGACTAGTGGCTCTCACTACGTGCCGCATTATTGGAAGTAGGGACTTTACAATTTGGGGTGGCTTGTCAGGTTGTATTACCTCTGTACCTGTGCCTTGTGAAAATGGAGAGCAACTTACACTACTGGCTGGGCCCGTAGATACTCCCACTAACCCCCCATTTGATTGTGTCAAAGCCCCACCATCCGTTGGCCCAGTGGGGTTGTTTAGGGGGAACTTAGAAATGCCCTGCTCTATTTTATCAAGTCTTTCTTCAATCAGGGTCAACTTATTTAGTAGGGGATCTATCAGTGCCGATAATTTAGATTCAACCCTGGTGCAGAGATCTACCTCGTTGCACATATGGGGAGTAACACACGCAGCTACTGGGAGGGACAGGCTGGTTGGAATGCTACTAGCCATCTTACTACTGGTACTCCCAGGAGGCTCCTCTTTGCGTTTGCCTGACCTTAGAGGCATATAACTATTTTTTGGTGGTCCTCGGGCTTTCCTCTTTGTAGACGGTAGTTCAACGATAGTGGCATGACTAGACTTCTTTCCACTGATAGTAACCAAAGTGGTATTGGAGGGAATTTCCAAATTTCCTGGACTAGAGGAAGTGCGTGTCATTTGGCCACAGTGGGGTGGGGGAGACAGACCACTGGGCTGGTCAGTGACTTCAGTGGTGTTTGACTCACTACACGGGAGGGCTGGAGATGTTCCAAGGGTGCTAGAAGGAACTGCTGGTTCAAGCGATAGCCTGCGCTCAGTGAGCTGAATTTGGTGAATTAGCACTGATTCTGCCCGGGAAAGAAACGCATCAAGTGTCCCCACAACCCCCGCTCCCGCAGCAGTTTTACATTTGCTCATAATGGCCAAGCACCACAACTCAACTCACCCTAGTCGCTACTCCTATCCACACAAACAAACAAACTTAAACATCAGAGGGCTAGCCCAGCCTCATCCGGTCCCTGACTGGCAGAGACGGGTCCGCCCTTGGTCCGGGCTTCGTCCGGTCTACGTCCCGCGCACGTCCCGTGCCACAGGGGTAGAGGCAGCGCTATAAGCGCGATGGATGTCGTCTCCCCCTCACTCGCGGCACCTGTGGCGGAAACTGGGAATGCTGGGACTGGTAGTCCCTGAAGGGCACACCTTCTGGAGCCTGCAGGAAGGAAGAGTTCAGGGGTTGGAATGGCCCTGGGACTCCTGTCCCACCAGGGCTCAAAAGAAGAAGAAGTCCAGAGAGTCCGCGCTCGGCAGGCAGGAGACCGGGGAGACAACAAACCAGCAACCATAAACTGATGCCCAATGGCAAAGAAAAGGGGTAATTAGATGTCAAAAAGAGAGCAAGCCGAACACACCAATGATTTGTATTTCGTAAATAATTATTTATACAGTATTCATGGAGTGAACATATACATATATAGTATAGAAATAATAGTTAAATATGAGTGAGTGGTGTCCCAGTGAAAAATGGAACCTAAAATAGTGGTGACATATTGGTGACATATGTACAAGGTTTCCTTTATCACATGAAAACGACCATTAGAAGATATACATTGTGTAAAACCGCGCTTTATACAATGATGAGTGCTGGCTTTTTAAATTTTTCGCTTTTTTAAAACAGTCAACGGCGTTTCGACCCTGTGTGCAATGTAGGGTCTCTTCAGGACCTGGGGGTAGAGGGACACCTGAAGTTGGGTAGACAGAAAAAAGAACAGGCGGAATGCTGGGTAAGTACTGGTTAAGTACTACGAGTGGGAGAGGGTGGGGTAGGGATCCCGGCATTCCGCTGTTCTTTTTTTTCTGTCTGGGAGATAGTTATCGCCATAAGTAATGAATGGGACAGGACTGGAGGGACCTGGGGGTAATTTATATTGTGACTAAAATCCTCCTAATTAGTACTTTACATAACACACTATCTGCCATCAATTTTTATGAATTTTGCCCTTAATTGCAGTAGTCTAATTTACAACCGCAATATTTTTCAAAGAGGAGGGGACTCTCAGATGTTTACTAACTGAGGTAGAATAGGTTCCTTGGCGTTGCCGCAATCCCTCTGGCATCAACTTGGTCAATGGGTGATGGGAGGTTCCTTCCCAAGGGCGATATTGCTTAAACGATGACAACAATCGCCTGTGGACATAATTATTTAGCTGTGATATTCCTATTTTTTGTTGTTGCTTTAATTACAGTAAAGCTCAAATGTAACGATGCATGTTAGAAAACCATTAAAAGCTGATTTCTTGCAATATATTTCTGAATAATTTTCCATTTGTGTTTTTGTACCAGGTGCTCGCCAGCCTACGCACAGTAAGGAACAATTTTGCTGCATTAACAAACTTACAAGATCGGGCTCCCAACAAGTGAGTCATTTGTTTCATGCCGCCAAACATATGTCAGTTGCTAGAAAGTGTATGTTTTATGTATCAAATGTATTACAGCCGTCCTCGTGTCTGTGTGCATGCTTTACGAAAACGTGGATTACTGTCATGAAAGATAAGTTCTTAAACAACGAACTCTCATCACCTTACATATGAACTATATTTAGCAATATCGTATGCCTTTCTGAATATCATTCACTAACCATGTATGTGATTTCACAACGCACCGAGTACCGCGCCCTCTACCCTTGAGATCCGTCATTACATTTTTCCACACTTGTATGAGATTCGATTCTTTTTTTCCGCTTAAACTCATATGTAACGAAGTTAGCAGTCTAGCAGTTGGGGGGCGGAGCGAGTAGGGTGGAGGGGAAGAGGAGGAGTCACGATAGGAGGGGGGCAGTTAGAGTAGGGACAGTGTCGAGGTTGGATGTGTGGAATAAAGCTCCTATTACATATATCCACGAAGTGTCTGTGGTCCTTTGTAGCGCGATGCTACAACTGGCGACGAGGATGGGATGACCAAGCCCCACTGACCACAGAGCTCCAGAGATCGTGGAGGAGCTGAGAGCGGCCACAGGAACGAGCGTGGACCTGCCTGAAGGGAGGAAGCCGATCGCGCCGAAACGCGACTCACGCTGGAAGCGTGTGCTTTGGATGACGCTGGTGAGTGCAGAAGTCGGGAGCCCACCCCGACCCTGCCGTGCGCCCAAGAGTGAAGAGAGAAGTGCCCCAATACCGGAGACGCTGTCCCTGAAGGCCCGCCAGTGAGCGCCGTTGAGCGCGTTGAAGTCGAGCTGGAAAGCTCGTTGATGCCGGCAGATCTCACGCCCGATGCGTGAGTTTTGGCACGCTGTCGCGAGGAGAAACGCGGGAAGCTGCCGAATAAGGCGGGAGCCCACCCCGACCTCATCTGATAGCCGTCGCCGTTATGAAGAAGCAGGGCCTGAGGAGTGCCACCCTTGAAGATGCCTGCCGGTGAGTCCAGTATGAAAAGGACTGAATGAGCCATGAGAGAAAGCCTCGTGTGTGTGCAGTGACGGCGGCCATCTTGGAGTCAGGCACTTTTCAAGAAAGACCCCTTGATTGTTGGAGAGCAGCCATTTTGAAGTCAGGCATACAGTAACAGAAACAAGCATTGGCAGAAAGGAAAATAAACAAGCATTGACAAGAGCAAGTAAGCAAGCATTGGCAAGAGCAAGTAAACAAGCATTGACGAGAGCAAGTAAGCAAGCATTGGCAAGAGCAAATAAACAAGCATTGACAAGAGCAAATAAACAAGCATTGACGAGAGCAAGTAAGCAAGCATTGGCAAGAGCAAATAAACAAGCATTGAAAGGAGCAAATAAACCAGCATTGACGAGAGCAAATAAACAAGCATTGGTGAGAACACATACCGAAATAGGTACCAACAAAGGAGTGGAAAGAAGACAACGACACAATGGCGACCTCACCACAGCGGAAGCTCCTTGTTGCGGGAGGATCACACCTGCGAGCTCCGGAACCTCTGACCGTGACCACAGGAGGGAGTATGGGCCCCAAGTGGCAAGAATGGTTAGAAGACTTCGAAGATTACATCGAGGGATCCAGAGTGACGGAAGACAAAGAGAAGTTAATTGCCCTCCGCAACCTAGCAGGCCGGGAAATAAGCAAAATCATCAAGGATTTCTCACCTGCAGATAGTGGAACATATAACAAGGTGCGTGAGGCACTAAACAAAAAGTTTCTACATAAAAGAAACGTGGACTATGAGCGCCACGAGTTTCACCAAACGCGTCAAGGAAAAGAGGAGGCAATGAGTGCATTTATCACCCGGTTACGTCGGCTGTCGAGACACTGTGAGTTTGAAACCTTCTCGCCTGACGCTGCTATCAAATCAGAAATCATAGTTGGCTGTCACTCAGAAGCTCTCAGGAGACGGCTACTGAGGAAACCTCACGAATTGGAAGAGATAGAAGAAATGACTCGTATATACGACGAAGCGGAGGAACACGCCGCTACCATCGAAACGGGACACAACGGCCGTCCGGAGCAAGCGCACCGGGTTCAAGACCGACCTCGTAGCAGAAGGAAGTATTCGCGGGAGAATAAATGGAGACAGAGACAGTCGTCTCACCAACGACGCCCGGAGTACAGGAGAAGGGAAACGGGGTGAAGGGACCAAAAGCCAGAAAGGACTAGCCAATGTTATCGGTGTGGTTATGACTTTCCCCTTACAGACACCTGTCCTGCCATGGGTCAGCGATGCAGGAAATGTGGGCGATCCAATCACTTCGAAGCCATGTGTGGGGACTATCACAAAGAAAGGCAAGGTGAGACAACGAGATTGTCCCGCTCTGACACAAGAAAACATCACATTAGAGCTGTTCAAGGAGAGCCCAGGTGGTCCCCAGGTTCATCACATTCCAGCCGGGAATCACGCAGGTCACGTTGGGGACGCAGATCCCCATCTCGGGACTCGAGATCATCTTCCTCCAAAGACTCAACCTACACTGTGGAACACTTGAACCTGATTGCGGACCCTGATCAACTAAAAAAGTATCCACGTCTAGATATTAGAGTGGGGAATCACGACACCAAATTTATATGGGATAGCGGAGCCTCGCTGAACTATATTCCAGTTACGGTACACGAGAAAATGGTCCCGAAACCCCCACTAACTTTTGCACCAGTCCACGTCTTTACGTGGATGTCCAAAAAACCGCTCCCCTGTCTGGGTAAATTCCACACAACTCTCACCCATGACGACATCACTGTACCGGCGGTCATACATGTCATCAAGGGGCCTGACGCCGACTGCCTACTTAGCCTCCCCACTGCGGAGCGTCTTCATCTGGTGGAAGTCTTATTCACAGTCAACGACAATAAGAACTGTGTCAGCAAGTTTCCCAAATTACTTCCCAAACCGGGGAAGGCGGAGGACCCGGCTGACTACATGCCCTGCCACCCTCTACCGTCGTCAGAATCCAAACCATCGATTGCTGAGGAGTATATCCACTTCGTGGCTAGCCAAGCATTGCCACCTGCCATTCCCATGGACGCCATTCGGGAAGTCACCGCCAAAGACACTGTTTTGCAAAGGTCCTCCACCGGATTCAAACTAATGGATGGAAATACAACCCACGAGAAGAAGACACAGCCTCTACAATCCGGAAAGAGATACAAGCATTCCGCCACGTCTGCGATGAACTGTCGGTCACCACCGATGGAGTCATTCTAAGAGGTCAACGACTTGTCATCCCCAGTCAACTACGGCAGAGAGTTATCAATCTGGCCCATGAAGGCCACAGAGGAGTAGTATCTACGAAGCGAGATCTACGGGAAAGCGTCTGGTTCCCCTTTCTGGACCAAATGGTGGAAGCCACACTGAAGGATTGCCATCTCTGTCAGTTGACCAGCAAAAGCAATCCACCGGCACCATTACAAATGACCACCCTACCCAGTGGAGTGTGGCAAGAAGTTGCCATGGACTTCTATGGACCGCTGCAGTCTGGAAAATATGTGGTTGCCATAATTGACGAATATTCACGATTTCCCATCGCTCAAATTATATCGTCTACAAGCGCCTCCTGCACTCTCAAAGTGCTAGATGAGATATTCGCAACATGGGGTGTCCCCAAGGAAGTCAAAACAGACAATGGGCCCCCATTCAATGGACACGAATTCAGTGCTTTTGCGAAACACATGGACTTTGAGCACAGAAAAGTTTCACCGCTCTGGCCACAAGCGAATGGCACCATTGAGAGATTTATGGCTACGATTAAAAAGACATTTCAGCAAGCCACTGCTGAGAAGAGAGAACTGCAGGCAGCTCTGAATGAGGTTCTAAGAGCCTACAGGACAACTCCCCACTCAACCACCGGACAATGCCCTGCGACCCTCATGCTAGGGCGGCCAGTGAGAAATCGTATCCCGACAGGGGAAGGTGCTCTGCAAGCGGTATCACCAAATTACATGCACCAGGAAATAGCTGTGACTGACAAGCATAACAAGGACAGAATGAAATCGTATGCCGATGCCAAGAGGAGGGCGAGGTCTCCATCTATGCATGCAGGGGATCATGTCTTCATTAAACAGGAGCAGCAGAGAAAGACTGATTCCCGATTCCGTGATGAGCCATTATTAATTATCCAGCAGAAGGGCACGATGCTGATGGCGGAATCTGAACAATGCAGAATCACCAGGAACATCTCCCACTTCAAGAGGTGTCCGCGAGACATAAAAGGACCGGGGGTGAGCCCGACTGACACTCCCGCACTTGAAGAACCTGATCCTAGTGATACAGGAGGCAGAGGTCAGCAGAGTGAGTCCGTGCTGAGCATGTCCACTGGGAACACGTCGTTGCGGCCACGTCGCGATATCCAGCCACCAAAGAGACTCATTGTAGAGATGGACTGAAGCACTGTTTGTTTGTTTGTTTTATCAAGAAAAGTGGAGATGTAACGAAGTTAGCAGTCTAGCAGTTGGGGGGGCGGAGCGAGTAGGGTGGAGGGGAAGAGGAGGAGTCACGATAGGAGGGGGGCAGTTAGAGTAGGGCCAGTGTCGAGGTTGGATGTGTGGAATAAAGCTCCTATTATATATATCCACGAAGTGTCTGTGGTCCTCTGTAGCGCGATGCTACATCATAGGTCTGTGTTTTACTTTTGCGACAGTTTCCCTTTTACTTGTAAAAACATTAATATAGTTAAATTAATCCGGCTGAACCATTTTTTTGTTATATCAAGTACCCGTGCTCAGTTTGGAATAATACATTGGCATTTTAATTTTTTTTTTATTCTAATCATCTCAGCACTGCTGGTAAAGCAACATATTTTTATAAAATTTTGGGTATCTTTGTCCACGCTGGACTCAGCCTTGTTTGACTGTGATTTTCAAACAACTTACTTCCCTTGCACCAATCATACACGCGCAGTACCCATTGTTTCGAATATTACGCGCAATAATCCGTTTGCATCCATTAACACATAAAAAAACAAGACTTTTTGCTTCGTACTTTACCAGCTGACAGTCCCGTAAAAATGAAACCATCTCACATTGTTTCTCTCCCTTGCTTCTCAGACGTTCACCCATGTGCAACCAACCATCCATCAACAAAGCCACCATTCCGGGTAAGAAAGTTATCATTGTTTTAAAATATTACAACTAAAACGTGGGTGTCAGTGAAGTATAAAGGTACCAACATAAAGAAGTACCGTAAACTACACTGCTCGGGCGCCAAGCCCTTGTAGATGCTTGGTGTCGCCTTTTAAATCCAGGATGCTCTGTGTTTTCCTGATGAAAAGAACATGATTTGGAGAACCAAGCAGTGTATTGCTGTGTGTTGTAGTTTTTTATATATAGTGCTTCATACCAAGTTACACGATGCCTTAGCGCTTTCTCAGACAAGTAGCACGGTACATTATGAGGGGGGGGAGGGGGGGGGGCTTGGTTGTAAGAATATTGCATTGGTTATGCCTGGTCTATGTGGATAGGTTGTATGAAATTTTCACGCGTTACTATATTTTCAAATTTTTACAACGCAGACTTTAAAACGCATACCACTACCACGCATTTAATCTACCACTCTTACAATTACATACAAATCCAGTCACCTACTGTTCAAAATGTATACAATAAATCTTAAAACAATATTGTGAACGAAATATATATATTTAAAAAAAATTACATTTATGTCGATTACAGGTTTACTTTTTGGGGTGAGGCCCCAACCCTCCTTTTTTATTTACCCTTAAAATATATATAAACTAAATACCGCATAGTCACCAAGACAAACATAAATATATGCTTTGTAAAGACTTGCGTGGTAAAAGTGATTCCGATGTAAAAAATGTGTTGTGCTTGCATTTCGTGGTAAAACCTTTGTGGTAAGGCTGTTCCCCATGTGGATAGTGTTTTAGTGTTAAAGCGAGAGTGAGTTGCTGTTGCCTTGGGACGCAGCGCATACTGTGATGGGGTGGAAATGTGAGTGGCAGACACACGGTTTATATTTGTAATCCATCAGTAGCGGCTCCTGGAGGGAGTGCTGCGGCGCGGTAAGGCGGTGCGGGGGAGGGGCAGGCTAGGGGGTAGTAAACTCCGGCATACGGCCAAAACGAGGTAAGTACATAAATAAATAAAAAAATTACATTGCGCACGCTGCATCGCCATTTGGCGTTGAAGCGCATGCAATTTAATTTGTTTTATTTATTTATTTATGTACTTACCTCCGTTCGGGCGTAGGCCGGAGTTTCCTACCCCCCACCCTGTCCTGCCCCGCCCCGCCCCACCGCAACACTCCCACAAGGAGCCGCTACTGTAATCGATTGACTGTTCTAGTTTAGTTTCCAGGCCCTGTGTAATTGGTAAGGGTGTGTGGAATGGATCAGTACTGATGATCCTGGGTAGGCAGATTCAGGGGGATCATGATGGTGGTTTGCTTATGACATCACGGGATCCATTGGGATCAGCCAATTGTTTACCTCGCTCCTGAGTTGACGGTGTTCTCGAATGTTTTGTGTCTTGGCTGGTAAAGGAGTTCCACAGTTTTACTGTCCAGACAAGAAGGATTCACCGATGGGCTTTAGGAGGGAACTGTCAGCCAAGATGCTCGTGCTGAGCAGAGGTCCTTGTTCTGGGAATATTGCTGGAGTTTTAAGTGTAAACGCAGAGCTCATGTTGGCAACCACTGGAGTGCTTGAAACACCAGTGTCTTGGTGTACTTCCACTGGTGAAGATGAGATAGTAATCTTGCTGCTCTGGATCCTGTGTAGTGTAGAGTTAGGAAGCAAGGAGTGTAAGGCACAGGCTGTCTTTATAACCAGCCCGTGGTATGGTGAGGGTGAGAGTGCCCCATGGCTTCTGTTGCAATAAGGGAGGATGCGCCTCATCTTTCACATTTAATTATCAAACCTTATTAAATGCAGTTTTTTACATTTTTGATTAAAATGATTCACTGAAACTGGTCTTCAGGTTGTAACAAGAAAGCCATCTGTGTAGTGTTCTTTGTGCATGGATGCTTGTGAAGGACATGACCATGTCTTTGTGGGGTGAATAGTTGTCCACTACTTGGCCAGAGCAGACTGTTCTACACACTCTCCTCAATAAACAATCATGTAGCTCCTGTGCAGGTATCCTACAGCTCTCGTTTTAGTCTGTTTACTCTTTGTGGGGGTTACATTGCTGCTTTAAGTGGTTCTACAGACTGTAAATCTGAGATTTCGTACACGTGACATCAATATTTTGAATCAAATGCGTCGAGTAAATGATTTAGCTTTAATGATGGGGATTGTGAGCGCCTTCTAGTGGCTACCAAAGGAAGTGAAAGGCAACAGCTCAATGAGTTAAACCTTAAAGAAAACTTCTATAGTCAGGTAGACAGCAAATAAAAACAAGCACTGGTAACATGGCTGTAGTAATAGTGAAGGATAAGGGGTAATTTGCCCTCCAAATTTTGGAGTCCGGGGGGAGACAGAGGGCAATACTGCCCCCTGGATTCTAAGATGGAAACTGAAGCTTAAACAGTGGCATACTGAACGTGTCTCCTTGAGGCGCTGTAACCTCAGAAGAATACTCTGTGAGGGCGCCATGCCTCATTGTTTTGTTCATTGTGTAAAGAGGTGTTGAGCCTCCCCGAAAATTGTTGTTTGTCAAGGCAGGCGAGCCAACCGACAGGCATTTTCTGTCACTGTGTTTGATCTTCAGTGTCTGTAGAAACATTTCAAACAGAAAAGCAAAACTTTTTAGCTTTATGACTATGCACATGTATACGTGAATAGCATCAGATTGATTGAAGGTGCAATACGTGTATTTATTGAAATTCATATAAACACAACACAGCACACTGACCTTTAGTCTTAAACGGAAGAGAAAAGGATGCAACCATACAGTGTCTGAGATGCACAATAGGCAATCCTGGACTAGAATCCCAGATTCCTCCCTTGACCAATTGTGTAATCTACAGCCCATCGCTTTACTTCACTATGTCTTAGTTTCCATATCGATCTAGTTTGAGGGCACTTCGAAGCAATTCAGCACTCCACAAAACATCACTTATGGGGTATTCTTGAATTAAAAAAAAATATTACTTTCAGTAAATGTCACTCAATACAGTGATATAATCATATGTACTTAAGTCAGACAATGGGAAATTCTTTAGCATATTTTTTAATGACATCTGTTGCCTTATTTACATTTTGGATGGATTAGCACGAACTTTGACTCTGCCCCCGCCTCCCGCCCCCCGCCCAAAGAAATGTTGTGCCTCCTATGCCTTTGACTGGCAAAGCCAATTAGCGTCGCCTTTGGGACCTATTGGCTTTGCCAATGCTTTTTAATGATGCTGAACAGCATTAGTAAAATGCAATGCTTATTTTCATTGTTCTTTTTTAAAAAACAAGGTGCGATGATGTGGTGGCTTTTGGCGGTCTCGTAATTTTGTATGCACTAGCTCATCATGTATGCGACCCCCTACAGAATGATGCAGGCGCCATTTTCTTTTATTTCCCATTGAATGATCTAAGATGGCGGGTGCCACTTACATAAGACGATGAAAGAAAAAGAGAAATTGTAAGTGTGTGAAAGTGTTTTTTGAAGGCCCTGTAGCAATTTACTGCCTGACACCCTTCCCAAAAATATATTTATCTATAAACACATATTTAGAAAAAGAATGGTGGAGGTGCACAGGACTGGAGGAGTCGGTTGGGGAGCAGGTTGGCGGAAAGCAGTGGGGCGATAGAGAGGCCAAGCGGTCTGCATTTTACAGGTCTGTCTTGGAATCATAGCTCCTGTGCCACTGCCTGTGGACGTTCATAGTCCCTATCTTTTTTAACGCACTCAAATGACAAACAACTTTCAGTGTTTCAGCCCTTTATGAGCTGGTACCTATCAGTGGCTTGGAGGGCGGAGCAATCGCACTGGAGGGGTCCTGCCCGTGCGCTTCAGGGTCAGGGGCAGGTTTGGAGATGCAGATCCAGCCACCAGCCTATAAACAACCCTGAATGTGTGAATGAAAACCATTCTGGGCACCTGTCATGGTACTATAGCCTGGGTGTGTATTTCTTCTATTAAGTAGGTTTCAAATTTCTCATATATTGTTAGATCAAGGGACAGAGGCATAGGGTAGCATTTGCTAGGATCAAACTCTCTGGTAAAATAGTGGCCTGCACCATTCCTGATTCCTCTAGAGACTATATATTTATCATTTCGGCAAAGTTATGATGCAATTGGAAATTTCTCCACTTCCCCGGGTAATATCCATTCCGTTTTTAAACGTCACGTTTACTGTAAGCCCTGATTCTAAATACTCCCAACATTTTCCCCAAAAAGGCGCAATTACAAAAAGTGATTGCAACCAATTTGGGCAAATGGGAGGCTGGCATTAAAATCCGTGCCCCCTGATTCCACGCTTCCAGCTAATCCAATAGACCTCCAGTGGGGTGACCGTGATCCTGAAGGCAATGCCAAGGGGCTGCCCTCCCCAGGGAAGTGTCCGTGTGCTGAGGGCCTGCCAAGAGCAAGAATAGCAGCATATTCTGGTGTACTGGTAAAGACGAGATTATGTGTCAGGTGCCCTAATTCCATGCCTAAAATGTACCCACATGACCAGGTTCTATGGCAGTACGTGGCTACGGAGCAGTACACATGGCAAATTCTGCTATTTACCATTGTGGTTCAAAGTTTAAGATTATTTCATTCCATTTGGATACCAGAGCTGTTTGCTTTCGAACTTGTCTCTCAAAAGTTACGCTAGTGAGCAGCCATGGCTTACTCCAGAAGTTGGCATAGGGATTACAGCTTACATTTAGAATGAATAGTAACAATAGAGAGTTGCCCATTCTATGAGGAGTGATCAGTGAAGCAGAGGGAAGAAAACACACAAGGGACGTAATTTTGAGTAATTTTCCTAAATTCGGCATAATTACGTGAGAGCAAATTAAGCACATTTTGCACACCCCTAGTCTCTATGCAGACCTAGGGAACTAGCAAAACATGCAACTGTTATCCTTGCCCCATTCCACTTTGTTGTAGTTTTATTAAATTAATACAGTTCTTAAGTGCTCGTATTTGCTTGTATCTTTTTAGGGCTGTAGCTTTGCTTTAAGTAGAATTCAGGGTTTAAACCCACCTGCATGAAAGTGAGACACCCCTTTGAAGAAACGTTTCCACTTTTTTGTATACTTCATTGAGACGTCCTAAGTGCGACAGGTCAGTGCTCACTGTGCCTGTGGATCCAAGCTCTACCTGACTGAAGAGCCCCAACCTGGGTGAAACCATGCTGTCTATGTGCTGGCTCAGGGAGGACCTGGTCTGGCCATTCAGGCTGGATTTTCCCTGTTGGCACAAGATCCAGTTTGCCTATGGCTGCGTCCTGCTTGAGGTGGCACGGTGTACACAATAACAATGGACTGGGATGCATAATTATACTGCACTCAATGCAACATACACTCCAAATAATACCACTCACTGCCACATAATTACATACCACATAATTACACTCTACTAAATGCAACATACACCCCACATAATACCACTCAATAACACATAATTACATACCACATAATTACACTCAACTCAATACAACATTAATACAATCCACACAATATTACTCAGTGCCACGTAATAACACACCACAAATGTATAACTACACTCAAGACAATATATTTACACTACACATAAAAACACTCAGTACCACAAAATTACACACCACATAATTACACTATACTCAATGCAACATCGATACACTCCACATAATACCACTAAGTACCACATATAACACTTTTCATTACAACTTTTCTACATAAAACACATCAGCCACAATACTCTACAACATAGCCAAAACTTCAAAATAAACACATAAGGTCTCAAAAGCGAGAACAATGCTTGTTCCTCTTTCTGTGTGTGCTGCATTTTGCAACACTCATAGAAAGTGGAAAGCGCCTCCCAGGATTGATTTTATGCATGAAGGTGTTCTTTCCTGCACAAAAACAATCCTGCATGCAAAGCAGCCACCCTTGCACCATGGCGCATGGGTGCCTGTGTTGGCGCTAGGCAGCCCATTGTGCGCCAGAGCAGGGGAAAGGACAGGAATGCGCTGTATTGCCTTAAATAGTGCACATTCCTGCCCATTCCAAATGACGCAGCAAAGCAAGGTGACTTGCTGCGCTGCGCCACTTTTTCATAAATATGTCCATGAATGTTTACAGCTCAGCAACTGGCAGTTTTAAGGGAACACAGGGCCATATTTATTTAAAAGTGGTGCAGCGCAGTAAGTAACCTTGGGAAAGGGCAGGAAGGCGCCGTATTTAAGACAATATGCCGCATTCGTTTCCCTTCTCTTGCACTGGCGCAAAACACAATGGGCTGCCTAGAGCCAACGCAGGCACATTTGCACCATGGTGCAAGGGTGCCTGCATTGCATGTAGGATTGTTTTTGTGTAGGAAGGGGCACCTTTCTGCACAAAAACAACCCTGAGTGGCCTTGTCCTCTATGTGTGCTGCAGAATGCAACACACATAAACAGAGGAATAAATGAGGAGAAATAAACATATTTCTCCTCGTAACTCCTCTCCTGGGCAGGCGTATCTTTTTGGTGCCAAAATCCATGGAAGTTGTGTGGTAACACCCATGCAACACCCATGGAAACACCTCTCTGGTGCAGAGTAATGCAAAGCAGTGATTTGCACCGCATTACATTACATGAGATGTGTGAAGCCATGCAGGGCCACACAAGGTTGCCTTGCGTGGCTTCATAAATCGAATTTTTCTTTTGCATCGTTCTGGCACCACGGTGCAAAGCAAGAGCGACGCAAAGGGGTTAATAAATATGCCACACAGTTTGTAGAGCTGGTATTTGTGTGAGCAATTACTGCTGGCCCTTTCTCTTTCTGTGGCCTTTTGCTGTACCCTGCACTGTGCTGCATATGTGGGCCCCGACCTTAAGAGAAAATACCTTTTCACTCTCTTTGCAGTATCTCTGGTAAAGAATGGGGTAACAAACAGGCTTTGTTCCAATTTATATAACATTGATAGTTGTTTTAGTAAGTCAATATAGTGCAAACAGATTTTGCAATATGTTTGCTGTTGACTTTATACAAAATTGTACAAACTTATTTAGGGCCTGATTGAGAATCTGAAAGATGGGTACCGATTAGCGTAACACAAAATGTTGGGGCCTCCTAAAGAATGGCAAGAGGGTCCCCTGAGACTTGTATATCAGGCATTCATAGACCTTGGGCTGAATGGGGGCCCCATGATGGGTTGCCCCCTCCCCCCACTCTGCAGAAGGGACCTCTGATACGCCCCTGCCGGTGCTCTATCACACCCACCTTATTACAAGTGCCGTCGGATATAATGCGTTTGTAAAAACGTTGTGACAGAGTCCCCATCCACCAAACTCTAAATCAGCCCCTTGGTATCCAACGTAATTCCCATATTTTTCATTTGAAGATTGGAGCAAAATGTTCTTTAAGTTAACCTCAAAACAGTCCAGTCACTTTACTCCAGGTTTCGCTCTTGTGCACATTTTCTAGTCATGTCGCAAAGGCAGATAGAGGAATGTGTCTCATTCTCTATCGCGCAAGCATAAAATAATGCAACACCTTTTTGCTCTATGTTTAACCTAGTACAAATGTTTTTACTTGCCAACAGCACTCAACATAAAGCAAAGAACAAAAAGAGTTCAAAAAAGCATTTACTCTATTTTTTGCACTGGTGCAGTAATTTACATACTATAATAAGAGCATGTATGTGTAAGAACCGCTCATATATGACCCAAAGAGACTGATGTGGTTTGTTAGATGTGAACGTGTTATTGTTAACACTAGTAAACTCTTCAGCTAACGAACGCTACGCGTTGAATTATAACATTGTGAACAATTAATGACGAGGTTAGTATATTCCACAAGTGAATGATTCGACCCAGTAGAGCTCTGCAGACATCTTCTTTAGCCAGCAGGAAGGCCTTGTAAGGTTTTTGGTTTGTGACGTCTGCAAGAAGAGTTTGAGAAGTGAAATTGAGTTCTCGCAAAGCGCCACTGCGACATCACTACAGAGTCAATCAGCGAGATAGGCATCCCTTTATTCAGGAAAGAAGGGCTTTAAGCTTGTTAATGGCATGCTGTTGCGCGTGGGACTGCGGACATGAACGAGCTGTGTCATTAGGAAAGTGCAGGGATGCGTTGTATTTACAACATGACGTATCCCTGTGCTTCGTCTGCGCTGGTGCACCGTCGCCTGCCTAGTGCCAACACAGGCCCCCTTACACGATGTTGCAAGAGTGCCTGCACTGCAGTGATGATTATTGTGGTATTGGACGGGCACCTTCCTGCACAAAAGCAATCATTGATGGCATTTTCCCCCTTCTATGGATGCAGCACATCATAGAAAGAGGAAAAAAACGATGAGAAATAAAGGTATCTCTCCTCGTGGCGCCACTTTTACTCCATCCCTAGGATCTGATGCATTCCCAGCTTTGCGAAACCTTGTAAATCTGGGAATGTGTCAGATTCCATGGGTGTTGAGTGGTAACACCCATGGAACGCCCCCTTCACACAGAGTAATGCATGAAAGGGGGCCAAATGTATCAGCCCATGAAAAGCTATGCAGGGTGCTTTGCGTAGCCTTATAAATATGACCAAGCCCATTTCGCTGCTGATGTGTGAAAAAAAGTGATGCTCCGGTGTCGCAAGGGGCTTGTAGATATGCCCCCCTGTCTCTTACTGGGAAGCAATTTACGTAGGGGCCAGTGCCCAGCTTTGTAAGATATGCTCATCACGTGACCAGCAGTGTGTTTGGACATGATATCTTTCACATCGTACTCGGTAGAGCATGAAGGTGGCCTTGTATGGCCACCCCTAATCCTCCTTCCCAAATCACCAACTGTAGGGCAATCCAAGTGTCAGGAAATCTAGGGCACAATCCTCAAGCGAGTTTCACTCTGCCATCTTGGACTCCTTCAGCATCTCTCATCTGCTGAATATAGAAGGTGTCTCCCACCAGAATATGACTCATTACATCGCATAATAATACAACGCGGGTATTGCTACGCGATGTCAATGACAACGACATACCATTACATCGCAAACTTTTACCACGACTATAACTTTACAAAGCAAAGGCATGCGTGGTAAAGGTATACTCATGGTAAAAGTTTGAAAGGTAAGTGACTCTACCCTGCACGACCTTCCCCGACCCCCAGTCCTCTCAATACAATAACACTACACTACCATGCACAACCCCCGACACTACCCTAAACCCTAGAACACTACCCTACACTAAACAAACACCACAACACTACCCTAAACACTAATTTAGAACCCCTGCACGACACCCCCAACCCCCAGTGCTCTCCCTACATTTACATTACCCTGCATGACCCCCCAACACTACCCTACACTACACAAAAAACACAATATTACCCTAAACCCTAAAACACTACCCCAGCACGACCCTCCCCTGCCCCCAGTCCGATCCTTACACTGTTACATTACCCTGCACGACCCCCAACACTACACTAAACCCTAAAACACTACCCTACACAAACACCACAACACTACCCTAAACCCTAAAACACTACCCCCAGCACGACCGTCCCCTTACCCCCAGTCCTGTCCCTTCACTCAAACACTACCCTGCATGATCCCCCGACACTACACTAAACCCTAAAATACTACCCTACACTACACAAACACTACCCTAAACCCTAAAACACTACCCCCAGCATGACCCTCCCCCACCCCCAGTCCGCTCCCTACACTGAAACACTACACCCAGCACGACCCTCTCCCTACCTACACTACACAAACACCACCCTAAAACACTACCCCAGCACGACCCTCCCCCAGTCCGCTCCCTACACTGAAACACTACACCCAGCACATCCCTCCCCCTACCCCCAATCCCCCTTACCTCTCTCTCCTCGTGGTTGCTCTCTCCTGGTTCCAGCGTCGTCTGAGGTGTAGTGCACGTCACAACCTCGTTGTGGGTAAACGGAAGAGCCTCAGTTTCCTCACAACGATGTTGATAGCCATTACATCGCATGCGTTGTAAAAGCGCTTGCAATGTAATGATATGCGTAGTAATAGTACGTGTTGTTACGTTGCATGCGTTGTAACGCATGTGATGTAATGACTTGCGGTGAAACAGCTGCGTTGTAATGGCTGTTCACCCTCCCACCAGCATTCAGAGAGTAGTATTTCTTTTGAGATCCTCCTTCCCCTTTCCTGTTTTCCTAGCTGGTTCTCACTAATTTCACCTCCTGCTATTGTGGCCCTTAAGACTCCCTGGGCATCGTCCTGGGCAGTAAACTTGACCACGCCCAGTACATTAAAGGTGCTGTTTAAGATGCACAATTGAAAGTCTCCTGACCAAGAAGAACCCAAGACTACATCTCAGATAGTGATCTATGATTGATGTTCTGGTACTTACTCTGTACAGAGTGGACAAAGGAAATGCCCTCAGCCAAGGTCTCCCAAAGGTCAGACTTCCTCCTTTAAAGTACAGGTCACGTGCATCTGTGTAGCATCTTGGTTATTATTCTGTTCTTGTCATCTACTGCTCCACCAGTGGAATCCTCTAGAGAATGATGTAACATAGAATGTTAGTGTATGAAATGCACAGTTGGAGAAGGGCTGAGCGCCTTGCTGGCTGCTCCTGGTGGGACTGAATACTACTGTATTGCTGATCTTATAACCAACTGAATAAATCTTCTTAAAACATCACAACTGGCCTGGACCTGATTACTACAATCTGCAAGACAGATCTCAGGCATGTGCGGGTGCAGCCTCATCCCTCTGGTTCTCTCACGTCACTGTCTCCCTCGCGGACCAATATATTTTGAAAATGGCCTGCATGATATACAAAGCATTAAACCTCAGTGCCCCATTTGCTACTTGCAAGTAAGAATATTCCATCCAGTGGCTCGCATATAGGCACTAGAAGTAGGGTATCGGGGTGCTGAAGCACGTCCAAAGTACCCATGCCTGGGGTGAGAAGTTGAACTAGCAATATGGAGGCCTTCAAAGGTTACTTTGATCTGGTCACATTGGATGTGCTTCAAAGACCGAGGTCAAATGTCAGGCAATGTCTTCTGGCAAATAGCTGCTTATCGTTTTAACATGGAGATGGGTGTTTATTTTTTCTACCAGCAAAGTGAGAGGATCATGAAAAGTAAATTATGTGACAATATTGCTGAAGTACAGGGAGCGTGAAAGGAAAGGCTGTAGGATTTTTTTTTCTGCCACACAAAATTTAAATACCTGGTAAATGTAATGTACAAATATTTCAGAAAATATCAGCAGCTAGGAAAGCCCGAACGAAGCACCTTTTTAGTAATTCTGAAGTGTGATGGAAACGACGATTTCAATAGGATCAACACAAATCATGACTTGTTTACGTGATAATATGCAAATGCTAAATATTTGCTGAAACCCAATAGCCACACATTGTTTGTGCAGTACATAGTTTTAGATCACTACAACAGTGTGTCTGAACACATTTAGGGGTCATTACAAAGGACAATGTGCTCTCTGTACATGACAGTGTGATACCACACCATGCTTTAGTAATATATTTTCGACAGCGTGCTACAAAATGCACCACCAGCTGCATAGTAAACCTTATGACGTTCCTGCTGAATACATTTACTACACTTGTACTTTGTCTGATGCGTGGATTTTTCACAATCCCTATGACTTGAATCATGTAAGTTTTATGGCAGGACCCCTACTCTGAAACTTGTTCCAGCACCACTGAGCTCGCATGATTCCCACTTTCAAGACGGTCTTCATGTTGAAACCTCACATTTCAAGCCATCACAAGCCCGCAGTCAGTCCTTCCCAATATGTGCACTCAAATATAGCACCCTCTCCCAACCTAACGTTGACTGACACATTCTCTAGAAACGTTCATACACGGCATCAAGTACTTTTCAATTAAAAGCTTATTAACATGAAGAGAGGGACTCCCTACTTGCAATCCTTCTCCCAGTGGAGGCTACAACGATAAAAATATAGTGCAGCGCTATGTCGCCAAACTCAACATATACTGCTGCCCCGGGTGCACACCTCTCTCCTCGATCAGTGTCCATGAGCAAGAAAGGGAAGAAATTCCTTCCTCCTCAGTAGACACCAATACGACCAATCCTGGATCTGCTCTCTTGCAGAGAGCAGCTCCATAATTGGTGTGAGTAAGCTAACCCAGCGATCATTTTGAGTCTTGGGCCTAGGCCAGCAACCCCCTGGCTGTTTCACAGCCGGTGGATTGCTGGGTGTACAGTGCGCATGTCGGGCTGGCTGTATCATTATAGCACCAACCTGACATGCGCACTGTACGGGCATCTTTAATCCTGCAATTGCATGATTCAGCCCCGCCACCTGCCCTCCCAATGCAGCGTTTAATTAAAATGGCATTTACATGCTCTTTTACTTATTTGTCTGTGCCTTCTGCGCTCACAACAGGGGGGCGATGATCGTCCACTCAAACTGAGGCGCCACCACTGCCTACTGCAGATATTTTGTACCTGCAGAGTATTTTGAACCAGTGCAGCTTTAGGCCTTGACATTGGTTTGTGTCATGGGCACTCTGGCTACTGTTGTGATTCCAGTCACAGTTGTCTGTACCTCGCAAGCAGAACCCTCTTAAAAACAAGCATCCTCATCTATAAGGTTCCAACAAAACAGTCTACCGCATAAAAGGACCTTGTGCTACATCAATCAATCAATCAGTGACACTTGTAAAGCGCGCTACATACCCGTAGGGTCTCAAGGCGCTGGGGGGGGGGGGGAGGGGGGGTGCCGCTACTGCTCGAACAGCCAGGTCTTCAGCTTCTTCCTGAAGGAGAGGTGGTCTTGGGTCAGGCGCAGGTCGGTAGGGAGGGAGTTCCAGGTCTTGGCGGCCAGGTAGGAGAAGGACCTTCCTCCTGTAGTCGCTCTTCGGATGCGGGGGACGGCGGCGAGGGCGTGGTTGGCTGATCGGAGGTGGCGTTTGGGAGCGTGGAAGTTGACTCGGCTGTTGAGGTAGCTCGGGCCTTGGTCGTGTAGGGCTTTGTGTGCGTGGGTGAGGAGGCGGAAGGTGATTCTTTTGTTGACGGGGAGCCAGTGAAGGTCTCTCAGATGTCCGGAGATGTGGCTGGTTCGTGGGATGTCGAGGATGAGTCTGGCTGAGGCGTTCTGGATCCGCTGGAGTCTCTTCTGGAGCTTGGCGGTGGTACCGGCGTAGAGGGCGTTGCCGTAGTCCAGTCGGCTGGTGACGAGGGCCTGGGTGACGGTCTTCCTGGTCTCGGTGGGGATCCACCAGAAGATCTTCCGTAGCATGCGTAGGATGTTGAAGCACGCCGAGGAGACGTTGTTGACTTGCCTGGTCATGGAGAGGGAGGAGTCCAGGAGGAAGCCCAGGTTGCGTGCATGGTCTGTCGGTTTGGGTGCGGTGCCCAGGGCGGGAGGCCACCAGGAGTCGTCCCAGGCGGAGGGTGAGGAGCCCAGGATGAGGACCTCCGTCTTGTCCGAGTTCAGTTTCAGGCGGCTGGTCGTCATCCACTCGGCTACCTCTTTCATCCCTTCGTGCAGGTTGGATCTGGCGGCGGCGGGGTCGTTGGTCAGGGAGAGGATCAGTTGGGTGTCGTCGGCGTAGGAGATTATGCTGAGGTTGTGTTTGCGTACGATGGCCGCGAGGGGGCTCATGTAGACGTTGAAGAGGGTGGGGCTCAGAGATGATCCTTGAGGGACGCCGCAGGTGACTTCGGAGGCCTCTGACTTGTACGGTGGTAGGCGGACTCTCTGTGTTCTTCCGTCGAGGAAGGAGATGATCCAGTCCAGCGCCTTGTCCTGGATTCCGATGTTGCTGAGGCGCCGTACTAGGGTGCGGTGGCAGACCGTGTCGAATGCCGCAGAGAGGTCTAGGAGGATGAGGGCCGCTGTTTCTCCATTGTCCATCAGGGCTCGGATGTCATCGGTGGCGGCGATGAGGGCGGTCTCGGTGCTGTGATTGGCTCGGAAGCCGGACTGTGAGGGGTCGAGGGATCCGTTTGTCTCGAGGAAGGCGGCCATCTGCTTGTTGACGGTCTTCTCGATGACTTTGGCTGGAAACGGGAGGAGCGAGATGGGGCGGTAATTCTTGAGGTCGGTGGGGTCCGCTGTAGGTTTCTTTAGTAGGGCGCTGAGTTCGGCGTGCTTCCAGCTCTCAGGGAAGATGGTGGTGTCGAAGGAAGTGTTGATGATGTCTCGCAGGTGGGGTGCGATGACGGCGTCGGCCTTGTTGAAGACGTGGTGAGGGCAGGGGTCGGTCGGTGATCCGGAGTGGATGGAGTTCATCGTGCGGATGGTGTCTTCGGTGCTGATCGGGGTCCAGGCGTGGAGGGTGGTGGTGGGGGGTGGTTGTTCGGTCATGGTGTGCGTTGGTTGGTTGTTGAAGCTGTTATGTATGTCCGCGATCTTGTTGTGGAAGTATGAAGCGAGGGAGTTGCAGAGGTCTTGCGATGGGGTGATGTCGTTGTTTCCTGCGCTGGGGTTGGAAAGCTCTTTCACGATGTTGAAGAGTTCCTTGCAGTTGTGTGCGTTGTTGTCCAACCGGTCTTTAAATGCTGTTTTCTTGGCGGCGCGGATCAGCTGGTGGTGTTTCCGGGTGGCAAGTTTGAAGGAGGTCCTGTTGTCTGGTGTCGGTTCCCTTCTCCAGACTTTCTCGAGGGCTCGGCAGTTCTTCTTGGAGCTCTTGAGTTCGTCGGTGAACCATGGGGCCTTCTTGCTGCCGGGTCTGCTAGGCGGGGTCCTCAGTAGGGCGAGTTCGTCCGCGCAGTTGCTGATCCACTTCGTGAGGTTGTCGGCGGCTTGGCTGGGGTTCGCTGAGCTGGCAGGAGGGTGCTGGTTCAGGGAGGTGGCGAGCTGGTCTGCTGTGATCTTGTTCCAGCTTCTGCGGGCTGCCTGTTGCTGGTGTTGGTGGGTCGTCGTTCTCTTGAAGGTGAAGTGGACGCAGCTGTGGTCCGTCCATTGAAGCTCTGTGGCGTGGCTGAAGTCTATGTCTGTGCTGGATGAGAAGACTGCGTCGAGTGAGTGTCCGGCGAGGTGGGTGGGGGTGGACACCAGTTGCTTGAGTCCCAGGTTGGCGAGGTTGTCGAGCAGGGTGCTGGTGTTGCGGTCGTTGTTGTTCTCCAGATGGAAGTTGAGGTCTCCCAGGAGGATGTAGTCGGCGGAGGGGAGGGCATGCGGGCTGACGAAGTCGGCGATGTCCTCGCTGAATTGTGTGCGTGGTCCAGGGGGTCGGTAGATCAGGGTGCCTCTGAGGGTGGTGTTCGGGTTGGTGTGGATCTGGAAATGCAGGTGTTCGGCGCTGGTCAGGGTGTTGTCGGTGCTGGTCGTGAGACGGATGGTGTTCCTGTGGATGATGGCGATGCCTCCTCCCATCTGGTTGGCGTTTCGGTCCCTCCGGACGACCTTGTAGCCCTCTGGGATAGCGATGGCGATGTCGGGAGCTGAAGAGGCGTTCATCCAGGTCTCCGTGAGGAAGGCGACGTCAGGGGCTGTGGCGTCTAGAAGGTTCCAGAGTTCGATGGCGTGTCTGTGGACGGAGCGGGTGTTGAGCAGGATGCACTTGAGGTGGGTGCTGCTGGTATTCGACTTGGTGGGTGCTGGTGCGAGGCTGGTCCGGATGCAGGTGAACTTGCTGGCGTGGCAGCTGAAAGGTCCGTGGGTACGTCGTGGAGTGGCTTGATGGCATTCTGGGAGTCGGCCGGTGTTGAGTGCGGTGAGGGTGGCGGCGGAGTACGTCAGGCGGGTCGGTCGGGATCTTCGTTGGCCAGGGGTCCTGGCGCTGGGCGCGGTCCGGTCGCGGACGGGCGCAGACGGGCTTACCTTTGGCGCGCCTTCGGCGCACAATCGGCGCGCCCGCTGCGCGTGACCGCTGCGCGTTCGCACGGTCGCCATATAAGGCGAAGTGCGCGGGTGGGCGGGGCAGCTGGGAGGCGGGAGCGGGGAGGGAACAGAAAGGA
Organism: Triturus cristatus; assembly: GCF_964204655.1. Lineage (NCBI taxonomy): Eukaryota > Metazoa > Chordata > Amphibia > Caudata > Salamandridae > Triturus > Triturus cristatus. Next base: position 383,166,535 of record NC_140581.1, on the reverse strand, counting down.
AAAAGGGGCGTGGTCAGCGGTGGTGGCGGGAAGCGGGGAGCGGGGAGGGAAGGCGGAGGGCGGCGAGGTAGGCGGGCAGACAGGCAGGAGAACGCAAAGGGCTGAAACTGACTAGAAAAAATACAGGCACAAAAGTCAGACAAAAGCTGCTAACACGGGAGGAAAATGCAGTTCAAACAAGCACAAATGCTAGACAAAACAAGCACAAAAGTCAGACAAAAGCTGCTAACACGGGAGGAAAATGCAGAAACTGACTAGAAAAAATACAGGCACAAAAGTCAGACAAAAGCTGCTAACACGGGAGGAAAATGCAGTTCAAACAAGCACAAATGCTAGACAAAACAAGCACAAAAGTCAGACAAAAGCTGCTAACACGGGAGGAAAATGCAGAAACTGACTAGAAAAAATACAGGCACAAAAGTCAGACAAAAGCTGCTAACACGGGAGGAAAATGCCGTTCAAACAAGCACAAATGCTAGACAAAACAAGCAAAAACAGACGCCAGCGGCGTCAGCCGGCAGCGAGGCAGGCAGCGAGGCAGAGGGCAAGGCGAGGGGGCACACACAGTAGCTGGTGGCCGTGCGGCGCGGGGGTGTCCCACAAGTGGGTCACACTCACCTGCGTCGCACGGTCGCCATATAAGGCCAAGTGCGCGGGTGGGCGGGGCAGCTGGGAGGCGGGAGCGGGGAGGGAACAGAAAAGAAAAAGGGGCGTGGTCAGCGGTGGTGGCGGGAAGCGGGGAGCGGGGAGGGAAGGCGGAGGGCGGCGAGGTAGGCGGGCAGACAGGCAGGAGAACGCAAAGGGCTGAAACTGACTAGAAAAAATACAGGCACAAAAGTCAGACAATAGCTGCTAACACGGGAGGAAAATGCAGTTCAAACAAGCACAAATGCTAGACAAAACAAGCACAAAAGTCAGACAAAAGCTGCTAACACGGGAGGAAAATGCAGAAACTGACTAGAAAAAATACAGGCACAAAAGTCAGACAAAAGCTGCTAACACGGGAGGAAAATGCAGTTCAAACAAGCACAAATGCTAGACAGAACAAGCACAAAAGTCAGACAAAAGCTGCTAACACGGGAGGAAAATGCAGAAACTGACTAGAAAAAATACAGGCACAAAAGTCAGACAAAAGCTGCTAACACGGGAGGAAAATGCAGTTCAAACAAGCACAAATGCTAGACAAAACAAGCACAAAAGTCAGACAAAAGCTGCTAACACGGGAGGAAAATGCAGAAACTGACTAGAAAAAATACAGGCACAAAAGTCAGACAAAAGCTGCTAACACGGGAGGAAAATGCAGTTCAAACAAGCACAAATGCTAGACAAAACAAGCAAAAACAGACGCCAGCGGCGTCAGCCGGCAGCGAGGCAGGCAGCGAGGCAGAGGGCAAGGCGAGGGGGCACACACAGCAGCTGGTGGCCGTGCGGCGCGGGGGTGTCCCACAAGTGGGTCACACTCACCTGCGTCGCACGGTCGCCATATAAGGCCAAGTGCGCGGGTGGGCGGGGCAGCTGGGAGGCGGGAGCGGGGAGGGAACAGAAAGGAAAAAGGGGCGTGGTCAGCGGTGGTGGCGGGAAGCGGGGAGCGGGGAGGGAAGGCGGAGGGCGGCGAGGTAGGCGGGCAGACAGGCAGGAGAACGCAAAGGGCTGAAACTGACTAGAAAAAATACAGGCACAAAAGTCAGACAAAAGCTGCTAACACGGGAGGAAAATGCAGTTCAAACAAGCACAAATGCTAGACAAAACAAGCACAAAAGTCAGACAAAAGCTGCTAACACGGGAGGAAAATGCAGAAACTGACTAGAAAAAATACAGGCACAAAAGTCAGACAAAAGCTGCTAACACGGGAGGAAAATGCAGTTCAAACAAGCACAAATGCTAGACAAAACAAGCACAAAAGTCAGACAAAAGCTGCTAACACGGGAGGAAAATGCAGAAACTGACTAGAAAAAATACAGGCACAAAAGTCAGACAAAAGCTGCTAACACGGGAGGAAAATGCAGTTCAAACAAGCACAAATGCTAGACAAAACAAGCACAAAAGTCAGACAAAAGCTGCTAACACGGGAGGAAAATGCAGAAACTGACTAGAAAAAATACAGGCACAAAAGTCAGACAAAAGCTGCTAACACGGGAGGAAAATGCAGTTCAAACAAGCACAAATGCTAGACAAAACAAGCAAAAACAGACGCCAGCGGCGTCAGCCGGCAGCGAGGCAGGCAGCGAGGCAGAGGGCAAGGCGAGGGGGCACACACAGCAGCTGGTGGCCGTGCGGCGCGGGGGTGTCCCACAAGTGGGTCACACTCGCACGGTCGCCATATAAGGCCAAGTGCGCGGGTGGGCGGGGCAGCTGGGAGGCGGGAGCGGGGAGGGAACAGAAAGGAAAAAGGGGCGTGGTCAGCGGTGGTGGCGGGAAGCGGGGAGGGAAGGCGGAGGGCGGCGAGGTAGGCGGGCAGACAGGCAGGAGAACGCAAAGGGCTGAAACTGACTAGAAAAAATACAGGCACAAAAGTCAGACAAAAGCTGCTAACACGGGAGGAAAATGCAGTTCAAACAAGCACAAATGCTAGACAAAACAAGCACAAAAGTCAGACAAAAGCTGCTAACACGGGAGGAAAATGCAGAAACTGACTAGAAAAAATACAGGCACAAAAGTCAGACAAAAGCTGCTAACACGGGAGGAAAATGCAGTTCAAACAAGCACAAATGCTAGACAAAACAAGCACAAAAGTCAGACAAAAGCTGCTAACACGGGAGGAAAATGCAGAAACTGACTAGAAAAAATACAGGCACAAAAGTCAGACAAAAGCTGCTAACACGGGAGGAAAATGCAGTTCAAACAAGCACAAATGCTAGACAAAACAAGCAAAAACAGACGCCAGCGGCGTCAGCCGGCAGCGAGGCAGGCAGCGAGGCAGAGGGCAAGGCGAGGGGGCACACACAGCAGCTGGTGGCCGTGCGGCGCGGGGGTGTCCCACAAGTGGGTCACACTCACCTGCGTCGCACGGTCGCCATATAAGGCCAAGTGCGCGGGTGGGCGGGGCAGCTGGGAGGCGGGAGCGGGGAGGGAACAGAAAGGAAAAAGGGGCGTGGTCAGCGGTGGTGGCGGGAAGCGGGGAGCGGGGAGGGAAGGCGGAGGGCGGCGAGGTAGGCGGGCAGACAGGCAGGAGAACGCAAAGGGCTGAAACTGACTAGAAAAAATACAGGCACAAAAGTCAGACAAAAGCTGCTAACACGGGAGGAAAATGCAGTTCAAACAAGCACAAATGCTAGACAAAACAAGCAAAAACAGACGCCAGCGGCGTCAGCCGGCAGCGAGGCAGGCAGCGAGGCAGAGGGCAAGGCGAGGGGGCACACACAGCAGCTGGTGGCCGTGCGGCGCGGGGGTGTCCCACAATTTAAGCAGTGTCAAAAGCAAACACCAAAAATGCATATAAGAGAAGACACATAAACAAGCTTACTCTATCCACTGTCTCAGACTATTACGCAACCTCCCCTTGTCCATCAGACTCGTGTCAGGGCTTCCATAGTTCAGAAAAAAACAAAACGACACACCTTCTGCAGTCTTTACTTCAATCTGGTAGCTAAATACCTTCAACTTCTGAGCTGTTGTTCTCATAACCAACTATGAACATGTAGCTCTGAACTTTGACCTCTGAACTAATGGTCATCTGGCTCCCAAAGCACTTATGAGTAGTATTGTAGTACTAAATGGTACTCTAATGTACTCTAACACACCTTTGTGTATAGGCTCTTGCACTGCCTTGAATTACTCCAACTTTACTAGGCCACGCAGAGTCGTGCAGGGTGGCTTTGCCTGGTTTTAGTAAATCCGAATCAAAGGCTTGCGTCGCCGTAAATCTGGGCCTCAAGATCTAGAGGGACACATCCACTGGAGCCCTCTCAAAATATTTGTGCCATCCTATGGAGGTAGCCAGTCCTCTGCAGTCATTATTTCAAATAAGTTTGAGCCCATTTTCATGCAGATTACTGTGGGGATTAATTCCATAAATATAATGTTTATCTACAAGTAGATCGCTGCACGGACTCATGAAGAGGTGCGCCTGTGGGGCACGTGATAGTGCATGTCTAATGTATCTACTGTTCTGTTCTTTTAGTGGTCCCGCACTGCCACCCTTTTCACTGAACCAGTGTACATTATTCAGTCCATGCCTCATGTGGGACAGGTGTGCCCCAGTGCTTAATTTGAGCCAGTGGTTTCCGGTGCTTGGCACCAGCACTTAATTGTCAACACTGGCACTTGTGACAGTCTGCCACAAGGTGGTGCTGTCTGGCTAATTTAAAGATGACCACAACCACAGTCATTTATTGATTCAATATACATCAAAAATGACTATTATCAGGCGGCCAAAGCCATTCTTATAGCGTTGGGGGGGTCTGGGATAGTTTGAATTGTCACACTTGTAGGAGTGTGAAGGTTAGTAGTTGTGTTGTTACTGTTATTGGCAGCACGCAGGGGCAATTTGTGGTGCAAGCTGCAGTGGATGCCTGAGAAGAGCCCTGGCACTTATGTTTTTTTTCCTCACAGATAAAGCGCTGGACTGTGCCCTTTGCAGATTCCCTCACCACTCCACATTGTAGAGTTAGCAGTGTTTTTTCTGGGGTCAGGCAGCCTCATTATGCGGCTCCTTACAGTATCCGCTGCAGGCTTGTGGGTCAGCTCCTATTTCAAGACAGTACGGTCCGATCTCGTCCTTTCTGCGCTCTTTACCTGAGCACGTCTTATCATGTCTGTAGTGAGAACAAGGTTTGTTTAGCTTTCCTTCCAGTAGATGGCAGCAGAGTATACCAAACCATCGCGACTAGGTCGAATTAAATTTATCCGAGAAAAAGTTTCCACGGTGTAGTGTCTCTTCCAGGGGCCATATCACGATGGGCTTTATTTTGCTTTGAATTTATTTATTTATTTATATATTTATAACGTTTTATATAACAACGTTCTGTCGCTTGGCTGTCACTTTACGCACTTTGGCCCAGATTTAGTAACACTTTGCGCCGGGTTTGCGGTACTTTTGCAACACTAATCTGACGCCCAAATGATATGCTGGGGTTTAATATCCAACCAAGGGAGTAGCCAGAACATTAAATGAGCCCCCGCTTGAACCATAGCTCTAATCACACCGAGCACATGGGATAAGCAAAGCCTACCCTCCTTGGGAGAGTCTTCACCCTCTAATCATCCACCAGTATATACGTCCATCCTTTCATGCATCCACCCATCCATATGTTCACATATCCATCGATGCTTAACTTCACCCTTTTATCCTTTCACTTCTCTCCATCCAATGGAATATTCCTGATCCTTCCACTCAGTCACCCTTTAACCGACCGATCATTCTGCTCTTTCAACCATCCTTTCACCATTTTTACCCTCCCATCCTACCTTCCACCTTTTCTTCTTTATTTCCTTTTACATTTTATTCCTTTCATTCTTCCTTCTACTCCCATTATTTCTTTCCTCTTTCTATATAACCATTGTTTGACTTTCATTGTTGCTTTTGCTTTTTTACCCTTCTCTCGTGCTTACTTTTTCTATTTGCCCCTCCGTGTTGTCCCCTATTTTTGTGATGTCATCCTTGATCTTTCACACTTTCCTTTGCTGTGCATGTCTGCAACACTCCCACACCACTCTGTAATTTCTTGCTTAACACTATTATATAGGAGCACTTTGTGAGCCAGATCTGCAGATAGAGGAGGCCCAAAAACAACTAATTCATGTTTGGTGGAACCCATTTCACCAGCCCATGGCACCCACCCCTTCCCTCCTCAGCTGCTAAAATGGAGGGCTCCCCACCCCCGACTATTCAACAGAAGTATGGATTTACGCTGGGTAGTTCATGGGTGTTCCCATGCAACCACCCAGGTTAAAAAAAAATCAAATTCAAGTGAGCTGAATGTGTTGAACCTGCAGAAGCCCAACAGGAAGTGCAACACTGACTCTTGGTGGATGAAAGGTTCTACTTCACAGGTGGTTTTATCATGCAACGGTAATTCTGGGGATATGCCTGGTGGCCTTCCAACACCAGCACCCCTTATAGGACCCGGTGATCAGCAACAGCCCACTCATCACCCAATGAGCTTTCAGACATGGAGGCAGAAGAGACCTCAGAGGTGGGGCGCTCTGAGCAATCCTTCAGGAAAGATCTGAACTTTAAATTGTTCCAGCTCACCTACTACTAAACTTCTTGCAGACCAGGGCTGTGACTGGAGACTATTGGGAGAAGTTTCGCCTTTCACCTAAGGGCTGGCCATTCACACATTTCAACATGGCCTCTGGCATGACTGAAGGCGCTGTGCAGCACTCCGTTCATGAACACGTCAAGCTTCACACCCTACCGCTTGCCTTTATGGCTCTGTCACTCCTTCCTCCATAAAAAACTTAAATGTTCACATTTCGCAAATTGTTGGACATATTTTTGACCAGCCGGATGCAATGTATTTCGAGCAGTCACATACAATTTCTAGGTTTATGTGACATACCAAGAAGATTAATGTGAAAACTATTTGTCTCAGCCTCCTTCGAAGTGTCTATTTTTTCCATTTGTTCTGCAACCCCATCTAGCAGCCAATGTACCATACTAAACCTCATGTGTTATAATTTTACACCTCGGTGGGCAAAAAGAACCCTTGCTATGTGTTTTCAAACACCCAGAGACATAAGCCAATTAGATGGAGTTTTTACGGGTGGCGACCATCAAGCTACTTTTGAAATGCTAAGTTTTACTTCTCCATATGACTCCATTTGCAATTCATTTTGGTTTTAGTCTATGCATATTCTTCAATAGCGCCCACATGGCCTCTCAGTTGAAATCGAGCGCTACCACTGGAATGAGTGGTCAGATGGCTACGATGTACAATAAGCAAAAATTAAAGGTAGGCTGGTCAGTGTTGTGAAAAGCGTGGGCGTTTAACCCTTTACAACACCTCCTAAGTTTGTCTGGAGCTTAACGAGAAGAGTTGTGCAAGGGATGAGCCTTGAGAGAAGTTCTCTCCTGACAGTTTTTTCTTCACCTTGTGACTATATAACTTGCTCTGAGTGGCTGAGCTTAGGCATGTGGTCAGTACTGAGCCTGATTGATGGCCAGTGACGTGGCAATAAGGCGCGGCAGCGAGAGTTGCACTGCAATCTTCTGCACTTTCTGCAGATTGCACTGTTTTTGGTCATGAAGACAGTGCTGCAGTGGTCGATTCAAGAGAGGACCACTGCGAGGACCGGTCATTCCAGTGAAGACGTAACAACAGAATCAGCATCCCACAGAGCGGGCTCCGGGGGAAGGAGGCTGTTGAAGCCCCGGTGTTTACCGGTGGGACAAATGACGCAACAGCGAAGGGCGGGGGCGATAGTGGTGGTGGCCAAGTATTCTAGCAGTGTGCTCTGCACAGTAGACCCCAGTAGAAAAACCTCTGTCATTTAGGTGCTTAAGCACAACCGGTTACATCACTCCCATGGTTGAAAGGTGTGTAAGACAGTCCATAACAGGACAAAGGGAGGAAACATATGTGAGAATTTGGGTTGTGGACTGTATCGAGTCTTGCAAGGGAGAAATGTTAATGTTTACATGTCTGTAATTGTATAAAGTGTAAGAATGTGCATTGCTGTTTTAGGTTATTTAAAATTGCTTATTTTTATGAATTGGGAAAGGTGTATAAAACTTCTACAAGAATGTATTCCTTAGAAGTAAACAAAGGAAGGGCTTCCAGTAATCTGGAGAGGCAGCTGTTGTCAATGTACTATGTCAACCAATGTAAGTTTGAGCAGCACGTGCAATTGGAATGACATATAAACTGAAACGTGTGCACGTGCGTGCTACCGCGGACACCTGAGGCCCTTTACTGCGTACCCCTGAGGTACTTTACGTAAAGGAAGGTGCCCATTTCATAAGGCCTGTACATCCTGAGAAGAAGAACTGGAAGCACGTCCGATTTGTCCAATTTTCTCTCAACAGCAGAGGACAACATTGTGATCCACCGCATCCAAGGATGGAATCATGGCACCGCCCTGGCTCTGATCCCGGGTGAGAAGCCGCTCTTTAATAGTCACATGCATGTATTTGTGCAATGGCGGGACCACAGCATGGCTGGAAGCCGTTAAGATGGAGGTGAATTCCAGATCCACTGAGCGTGATCTGGCACCTGCTTAGGGATCCAAGCAAGTGATGGCAGGCTGGAGATGGACCCGCAGTTTGACTTAATTGGCAGATTTGTGTCAGGTTTCTTCATAAAGGGGAGATGACGGCATGATGAAGATTGAAGGGCCTGTGCCAGGAGCTTCTCGAAAGCACAGCTCTACCCTTTGCATTCTGCAATTGGAATTGCTTTACGACCTGTTCTTTATAGTGTTCACACCCTGCCTTGATATGCTCCCTCACACTGACTGAAACATCACAGCCTTCTTCAGGGCTGCACTAGCCACTGAACCACACTGGCATGTTTCCATGGTGCTGCAAGATTACAGGCTGCATTCAGAGCAGAATGGGCCGCCATGGTCGGACTGGCCTATAGGGCAGCCTGGCGTTTCTCGATGGGCCTGATTTCTGTCTGTTTGTTGGCCTGTTTTAAAGTGTGATGGGCTGGTTTCCCCTGTTGAATTTCCTGATATCAAAACAAACATTGCCTGCAGCAAGCTCAAATCCATGCATTCTTCCATACCTTGAAAAACCCTTACACAGCGTGTCTTTACAAGTTCAAAACTGCCCAAATTTGCAAACATGGGACACTTTTTTAAGTATCAAATTCACTAATGGGATCCACTTTTATTTTGGCGCCCGGGCCTATTTTCTGTCCCAGTCTCTGACACTGTGGGCTGCTGTGACCCAACCATGGCCCAATGACTCCATTCTAGTCATGGCCTCCTACAGCGTGGGGCTGGTTTGAACATTTTTGAGGGGGCTGGTTTTGGTTTCCAGTCTAGCCGTGGTCCCCTTCCATTACGATCCTTGCAGAGGCTGCATTTGCAGTTACTTCGAGAAACAGTGGCTGAAACAGTGTTGAGCTTTACGTACAAACAATTCGATTTGAAGCTTTTGTGTGCATCAAACAAAATGATTGTTGGTATACACGCCAGAACTACTTTACCATTTTAATGAGTATTCTAGTATTTCTCTAATGCGCTATTTTGTAAAATCCCATCGTCAGAAATTTTTATCTGTCTTTTGGTTTTCATATGTACTGTTTGTTCTAATCAATGATAATGATTTTGATGTCTGTCACCACAATTTGAAAAATAACAATTGATGGATGGAATGCTGAAACAATTTCAAACATTTACCCCCAGTACAGAGATCTGGGCCTAAAACAATCTTTTTTTTGCTCGCCATGCCAATCCAGATTTGATCCAGCCATAGGCAAATCGGTCTTGACCCTGCTGCTCATGAGAACAGTCCATCCCGAACTGCCAGGCCAGGTCCTCTATGGACTGGAAGCAAACATCCTAGGACCGGTTTCAGGGTATCACCCCTCATCAGCCAGGCTAGCTTGACTCCAGCAGCATTGAGAGCAGAGGACCCACATCTGGGCATACCCCTCCCACTCGGGGTGACAAATGCAAAAAGAACAATTGAGGGTCGGAATGCTGAACTAATGTCAAACATTCACTCCAAGTAGAGAGATCTGGGCCTAAATCCCTCCTTTTTTTGCACTCCCTGCCATTCCAACATGACCTTGTAGTGTTTGTCACCACGATTTTGTAATTTCTTAGCATCGGAAGGAACAAACATTTATGTTCCTCATCGCGCGTGGTTGTAAGCTAAATGAGTCTTGCCAGGACTTGGGGTTGCCTGCTGCACACAGACATCAGCAGTGAATACTTAACTCACTGAGATATCGCAACCATTCTAACGGTAACCAGGATGAGCCCTAAGGACAGCGTACTGTGCACAGAGGGGAAATTCATCCGTAGGGAGCCTGGTTCGCGCCAACAAACAGTGCCTCCGTCAGCAATGCCGAGGCACAGGGAGCGATTAGAGGATGTACTCCGGTGCCTACGCTGTGTTTTGGGTTATATAACACCCTATTAATCAACAGAGATTTGCTTTCAGCAACGAAAAGGGGACAACAGATGGTTAAGGTGGAAGCAGGATTAAAAGCCTAGCGCGAGCGGTCGACCCTGTGACGTAGTGTTCCTCCTTCCTTGTAAGAACATAATGATGCTGGAGCGGGGGATTCCACTGCTCTCAGTGTCTAAGAGGAATTCCTGAGCTGCAAATGAAGCATCCTGATGCATGCACAGAACACAAACGCGAGCATGCCATGCTAGCGACAGATAAAGAGTTCAATAGCTTGCAACTGTGTCGACTCCTCAGCGCCTCGAGGCTATACGAATGCAGCACAGTGCTATAAAGATCTCTCATACCATAGCATGATAGTAATAATATTTAGATGACTGTGCGGGTACTAGACGAATCTCAGTAGTATTATTTGCGTTGCATTAACAAAATTATGCTCAGTTGCAATATTTATTGAAACACAGCCCCTTGCCAAACACCTGCGCTATCTCATCACCTTTATTTGCAATAAATGCGGACTTTGACCTTTCAGAGTCGGCCAGCACGGGGGAATGGGGTGTCTCCTATTTTCGCACGCATTTGGTGATGGTAGGGGTCCCAAGAAGGGCCCCTGTGTTTACTAAAGTCCATTTCATTCACCATTCCACTGAAAACTCAAATAAATTAGCATACACGTGAAGACATCGATGGGTGACTTTATAAAATATGCCATGCACTCGTTCCCAGGTTATCTCAACACTACATTTACACATTTGGAAAATAAGATAAATGAGATTGACTTCTCGCCCACTCATAGCCAGGTCTGGCGGCTTAGTGGCCTACAGCGTCCATTGGAGGGGCATGTGTTCGACCTCTACTCTGCCTTTCATTCTTCTGAGGTCGATAAAATGAGTACCATTGAGTTGGGTAACAATAAACATCTGTTATTCAGCGCCAAGAGACCCTTGGGTGAACATGTACTTTATAAATACACGTGTATGTTTCATGTTATGCTATCGAAAGCTGCTTACAGTGTCCTTAAGACATGATTAACATTATTTTCTGGCGAGAACTCTTATAACAGCTGACTTGTCTGGGAAGCCTTCACTGACGGATGCGCGCAGTGATATGAGTTTGTCTGCTACGCAAGCCGCAAAAAGGCGGATCTTTTGTTCTCTCTGCTTGTGGCAAAATAGTTCTTTTAAAACCAATTAGATATATTCAAGCTGTACCAAGGTGGTTTAACGATTGCTCGAAAGCGAACCAACATCTGAGCTGGGCTCTTACTGCCAGCCCTCGAGATCCAGTCGAAGTAGCCACCTGCAAGCAGTATAAGGCTGTTACAAAGAGGTGGAACAGGGTATCCACCCAGCAATGGGAAACATTGGTCCAAGCAGCATATGAGAAGGATTTGAAGTCTTTCTGGAATGCAGTAACTTCTACTCGAACCTTAATGTGACTACGATTAGCTGTTATATTTCTAGCGCCGCATGGGTGCTTCATTTCTCCAAAATATACTCTGTTAAAGCAAATTTTAAACAGCTCCCTCGGCCGGTAGCAAGCAACAAGGTTTATCGTTTTCACTGGATGAAGTGGTGGAGTCTATCCAGCCGAGTGTCAGTGAGACGGCACCAGGGCCAGGTGGAGTCCCTATAGACTTGACAAAGTGCAATGTGGATTTGTAGGTTTGTGGGCGCCGTTATTGTCCAAGGTTTTAAACCACCTTGCGCAATCCCCGCCACCGAGTTCATGGTCCTCTTCAGTTATTGTCCCGATATTCAAGAAAGGTAATCGATCCGACCCTAGCTGCTATCGTCCCATTTCACTTATGGACACCTCTGAGAAAAGTTGAGGCAGAGTTATTGAGAACAGAATTAAGAACCGGCCCTCGGAAAAAGCCATTTTGTAATGTTGCCAGTATGGTTTCTGGAATCGTGTGGGGACAACCGAGCAATGCCTGAAGTTGCATCTAATTATTGGCAAGCACACAGTTGCCAAACAATGCCCAATGCATCCGTCTTTATGGATTGGTCCACAGCGTTTTTCTGCTTAAATCCCTCAAAGCTGTGGAGACTCCTTCTGACCATGGGACTGGATGAGGCGCTGGGGCACTTTTTAGCTCCCTAGCACGAAAATATGAAAGCTAGAATAAGTTATGGGACAACTGGGCACTCTTTCGTGAGACTGACATCTCTTGTGGTGTAAGGAAGGGTAGAGTCTTGTCATTTGTTTGTACTTTATATAAACAAGCTTGGCCCCTATTTATCCACCATTGCCCCTGATGTCCCCAAGGTCTTTGGTGTACTGATCCCTGCGCTGCTTTATGCCGATGACACAGTATTGATGGCCCGCACTCCGAAAGCCTTGCGCTCGCTAGTCATTTCTTTTACTCAATTTACGGCAAACTTATACCTACTCCCATTTTTTATTTTATGTATTATGGCATGTGGCCCTAAAGGAATTTGAGTTTCCACTCTCGCTGTCGGTACTAAACACTTAGATAAAACCAGCACTTTTTCGCATCTTTGGATTACTTGTGTCTTCTTGGGTTCTGGGTACCTGACATTACACACCGGCGGTTAAAGTTCTCCAGAAGTTGATTCCTTTCTAGCCTGCTGCGACCATCTGCGGGTAGACTACTTTCCCCACTTTTGCAGATTCACAAAACACAGTGTGTGCCGGAGGCAATGTGGGCAACTGAGATCTGGCGCATCACTAACGGCGCGTCTATCCAGGCGGAGGAAGACCGCTTCTGCAGAAAGGTTCTGTCAGTCCCTCCATCGACCGCCCACTTCATACATCATGAGGAACTGGCATATGGTGGCACGTATCAGAGCTAGACCCCACTTTTGGGGTTATCTCTATGGCGAATAAAGGAGACGGCACTGAACCAAGCTACTCTCAAAGATTGCCCAGCATGTGACAAGTAAGACATGAACAAGGGAACCCTACTCACTCGGAACCAGGGTAATAAACTTATTGTCAAAAAACACTGGCTCCTGTGGACACTTAATGGAGCAACCTCAGTGTACATATGCACAGTGGCAACGCAATGGGCTGCCACTGTGCACATAAACGCTGCGATCGCTTCATTGAGTGTCCACAGGAGCCAGTGTTTTTTGACAATTTGTTTGTGACAAGGACATTAATGTCCCATGGCTAACATATGTGCAAAAAACCTCTCACGGGAAAGGGCCGTCGCACAGCTTCCCTGAGCCCGGTTGACGTGGGAGAGGAGGTAAAACGTCAGTGACCGCGCTGGCGCTGAACCATGCGCGCCCACAAAGGCTCATAGCAGCAATGTCCGCTTATGTGCACTCAGAAAACAGGACAATGTTCCGGGGCAATATTTCTTTACCGCCCATGGGCGCGGGGAGTGATCCCCATCATTTCACTTCAGGGCTGATACTGTGGTTTGTTTACTCTGTTTCCCCCTAGTAGTACTGGCCCGTGTCCCTGCGATGGAAGACCCCCCTTGAGGGCGCTACACTTCTTGTTCTTTTACAAAACTTATATAAAAGACATGAAACCATTTTAGATTCCACTCATTAAGACAAGCAATGTAAGGCAGAGCAGCAGATGCTGAATGTTGTTTCTATGCAGGGCCCCTCCTGAGGCCAGCGGTTCGGTCACATAGCACTGTGCACTGAGGCTGATTGCTATGAACCGTCTTTTTGATGTGAATGTTGCACATGAACTTTCTCTTAACTTTATGACCTTTGCATTGTTTTATGATTTTATATTCACAGTTATTTCGCATGATTTTTTTAATCTTTAGTTTTCATTTGACATTTGCACTTTTTCGGTTGCTTTTTCACCCGAATAAAGGGATTCCTGAGTTCTGTGTTCAGTCCTGTGGCATACATATGTTTTACTGGGACTCTTTAGGACTAGGAAGATCCAGTCAGCACTGGAATTTTACTGTGCCCTAATTTATGTTATATGCACAGATGTGATCCTGTCTTTCTGCCAAGAAATCTTCCCACTTCCTGTCTTCTCTTTCCTCTATTGCCAAGTGACGACATTGCGCACCAGGTTCCTGCTTACAGTGACATGCCCTCCCACCTCTCATCCAAGCGTGTAACCTTTCCATTATAGGTAGTTTAAGATGAAAGACCATTTTTTGGGAAAATTGTTAGCAATAGTGAAATACGTCTGGCGTTTTATATCATCTATTCCAGATGTTTGCGGTTTCTCTGAAGGGATGGTGATGTTGCAGGATGATCCTGCGTGCTGATGGAGGCTTCTCTGTTTATTGGGATTACTGTATTTGACAGATCTCACCAAAAGCCAGGCGCCTGACGTCAGACTTATTGAATATCATGATTGGTCTCACAGCTGAGCGGCCACATTCATAAATCTCAGCGGACCATTTTCTGGATGACCGATCCCTCATTTAGGTTGCGTCCTCCGGTGAAAAGTATATGCTGCTTTTCTTTTGTGGACCACCCATAATAGCATTTTTGCCTTATGCTCTGCAATGGGAAAATAAGTCTTTATCTACATTTTATATATTCCTCAACAGAGTTTTGGAAGTTTGTACTTGTTCTGGAACTTCACTTTCAGGAAGCATAAATGCACATTTGATATCATATCATATACTAAAATTTACAAAACTCCACATATTTAGGTTGAATGTCAGTTGTGCGTACGTTCATCTGCAACATATATATTTGCATACTGAAAGGTTAGGTGGTATTCAGTTTATTGTGTTCTAGCAAGTAATCAAATAAACTCGAGCAAATATGTCATATTGTAGGTGTTATATAAAAAAAACATTGGAAAAGTCCAGTTTTCTTTAAAATGACAATCCATGCAAACACAGGCAGTGGCCTGGTAGTGGTGGCGGTGGTATTGGTGATGGCATTGGTACTAGTGGTTGTAGAAGTTGTGATATTGTGATGGTGCTGTTGATATTAGTGGTAAGTGTTAGTACTTACAGTTGGTGGAACTAACGGTGGCATTGGTGGTGGTAGTGTTAACGGTATGCTGGCTGATAAAGCATCTATGCAGTGCAGGGGACAGTACTAAACCTCAAGCATGTATGAGGCAATGTGTCCCTAAGTGGCACCCAACCCAATTCAACAACGAGCATTTCAGGGAAATAAATCCTCAAGAGTGACAAGTAAATTAAAACAAAGTTTTTTGCAATAATTCAGAGTGCAATACAGAAGGCAAAAATATGAATTCATCAAAATGCATGGCAAATCAGTTTAGGGAATTTGCTCAGTTTGGCTAAATGCAGCAGTAAATGACATGAAGTCAAGGCAACAACATTCCAGGTGGAAAGCATAAGACAAACCAAAAAGGTTTATGACTCTAAAGTTGAGGAGTCAGAACGCTGGCTCACCTCCAGATTTCATACTTTATATAAGCAAATTCACAAGAGAAATCAACGGAGAAAGCACAGTTGGCAAGGGGTGATCAAATGTGGCAATGAATTGACAAATCACACTACAGAATTATACAACACCATCCTATCCCACCATTTGGGTACTAGCCCCTAACTTGAATTTTAATGTGCCCTCTTCTAAACTAATACGGTAACCAAGGGGAAAGTCTGTGTAACCCTGGCAGAACCTGGGCATGCACCTATGTGAAAGTACTGCAGGACTGCAGGGGTCGATTTAGACAATATTTTGTCAGCAGTAATCTAATCTTATTGGATATGCCACATTAATTAGTACCAAAAGGTTATGTACAATTACCTCCTGATACACACATCCTAACTCACCCATATTATGCATATGTATGATAATTTGGCATGTTACAAAAATTTGTCTTTCAAAATCTTGACATTCCATCAACATTTTTATTAATCCATGTTCTATTACAATAAGACTTGTTTAGGCACACATTTTCTTTGTCGTACAAAGTCTTTTGCTCAAGACGTCCACTGTACAATATTGCTATGTGTTCCATCTCGAGGTCTCACAGAAAATGGTCATGGAGATACAGAGAAAGACCAACTGATGTCTAAAAATCTCCTTCAGAATCACTGTCTGTTACATGATCGAAAATGTATTATCGTGTTCCTGAAAGACAAGGTTGACGCATTTAGGCCATCATCTATGGCCTCCTCAAGACACAACAAAGTCAAGTGCTTAGAGTTAACTAACAATGGGTCCCATAAATATACAATATTAGGGCGCCAAAGTGGGTGGTTCTGCCGACAGGTTGGCTATTGTACACATAGAGCCTGCCACTGCAACTTAGTGAAGCGCTCCTTAGATATGCGATTTTGGCCGTGGTCAGGTTGCCAGGTTTTACTCATTGTGTGGTTGCTTGCACCCTGACATTGTATATGCAGGGATCCCGTTGCCGGTGAACTTTCAGCACCTGGCCTTGTTGTGTCCTGAGGAGGCAATAAGTGACTGTCCGACATGCGTCAACCTTGTTTTTAAGGCGCACCGAAACATATTTTCAGCCATGTAATGGACAATGCATCTGGAGGATACTTTGACATGAGTTGGTTCATGACTGTTAACCGTGCGACCTGAAGACTACCCACATAGCAACATTGTACAGTGGACGTCTTGTGCAAAGACATTGTACAACAAGGAAAATATGTGCCTACACAAGTCTTATTTTAATGAAACGAGGATCAATAAATTGTAAGAATTTCAAGATTTTTAAAGAAGAATGTTTGTGACCTGCCAAATTTTCATACTTATGTAAAATATGGGTGAGTTTGGATGTGTGTAACCTTTTGGTGACAATTAATACAGCGTATCTAATGATATTAGATTATTGTTGAAGAAATTTTGTCTAAATCTATCACTGCGAAGAACCCTTACTGTCACACTATTTAAACTAATGACATCGGATCTGGCATTGCAAACTAGCTACAAAAGAATCAAATATTTACTGACCGGAAAAGCCTTGAAAGTTGCAAAGGCTCCTGCAATGACTCTTCTAGAACGGCATGTCAATACAGAGCATTATAAACATTGTGGGTACTTGCAATGAACAGAGCAATACACACACACACACGTTATCATGGATGCATCAGAAAAGAAGGAGTTGAGGCCTAGCTCGGGCCTAGTCGTGTTAAGCCCAGAAAAATACAGTTCTGTCAAGTGGAGTATTGTTATCTTAGTGCAGAAGTGTTCACAATATCAAGCATACATTTTATTCAATCAAAATCAGCTTTGACAGTGGTATTGGCACCGATGACGGTGTGGTATTGGTGGAATTGATACTGATGGTAGAGTAGTATTAGTGTGGGCTTGGTGTTGGTGGGATTCTGGTAGTACTGGTGGTGGTGGGTAGGATTTGGTAGTACAGGTGGTGGTGGGAGAGATGGTTCTATTAGTAGTGGTAGTTCCATGGCATAGTTAAGGAGAAGCACAAACGTACTGGTTAAGCCTCTTCAGAACACAACGTACACAATGTAACAAAGTAATTTTACTTGTAAATGCATAATTGTGACCTATTCAAATGAGAACAAAGGCATGTGTGCCGAGGGACATTCGGTCCCAATTAAGTAACTAGTTGCATCATTGGTGTGAAGGAAGTGTGAGCACGAGCCCCTTGTACAACAGACCGAAGCGAGCCCTCTCTTGCACAGTCCATTAAATGCATGTTTCCAGTTATTACTTGATCTATCCATGAACGTATATATATTTCAGGGGTGGGTCACTTTTAAATATCAGTCACAGAGTTTTGTGAGTTTGCCAACTTTTCACTTCCGCCAAGATGGCGTAGCGCTGTAACACCAATTCTGTTTGTGAATATTCCTGAAAGATTTTTTTGTGACAGTTCACCCACTGTACTTTGTAACTTTTCGTGAAGCGTATGAACGTGCAACGTGTTGAAAAACCTTTACACATTTTTTCCAAAGGAGAAGCCTTCCAACTTCGGGCTGCGTTTGCGAGGCTTTGGAATATTGGAAACCTGGATCCCTTAAAAGTAACAACAGATTTTTTTGACGGCTTTAAGACCAGTGCTGGGCCAGTGCTCATTTTTGAAAATTGGTGTTTAATTTTAATCATCTGATTTTGTTCCAGACCAAATCAGAGAAAAGGCATAAGAGGGAGAAATAAGAAGGAGGCGCTTGACAAGAGTGACAAAGGAGGAAAGCAGTGGTGGAAAAAATCCCACACGAAAAATATTAAGGGGGGGTGGGCGAGATGTAGGAGGGTGAAATCAAGACTAGACAGCCTTTGCATTTGGCAAGCTCCACCAACGCCATGGTGTTAGCAAGACCAAGCTTGGGCCAATGCACATTTTATTTTACAAACTAAGCATTGTTCAAAACTTGGTAAATCTCTAATAATTCATAAACCTATAAAGAGGGCTTCTTGTGCATAGCTGTGAACATGGTTGAAATTTACTGTGCTTCATGGAGACATAGGTAGGGTACCAATTCTCTTTACAGTGGCCAGGGTGTGTGGTGTTCTGCGAGGTTTAACAAGTGCCCTTGGATCACGTATAGATGTTTAGGTTTGGGATTTTTTGGAGATGGTCACTAGAGTTAGGAGATCGGCATAAGCAGCGTTGATATAGTCTAGACGTGAGTGCGCAAAAGCATTCACTATCACAATTCTATGGGATAAAGAGCGAGAGGGCAGGCTGTGTCGCAATACTCCTAGTTGATAGAAACAGGGTTGAGAAGCCTTACTGATCTGACAGACCAGGTTAAGACCAGAGTCCAGAATGAAGCCCAAATTATGGACTAAAGAGACCAGATTTGGACAAAGGGGGCACCTAAGCTTGCTAGTGAGAGGCAAGATCTCGGATTTGGAAGGGTTAATTTCAGGTAGTTTTGATTTATCCAATCATATTGTAGTCGGGATGCAAGGAAGTCCTAGACAGGGATTGTATACCTCATTGTCCAATTTGATCATAATTTGTGAATCATTGACGTATAAATACACTGTTGCATGAAATTGGCTTAGGAGTTTAGCAACCGGCTGAACAAACATATTAAGAAGCAGGGGGACCCTGGTGAGAATTATGAAGAAGAGGATTCCATTCCATGGGCTCCTGTATCCGCTAGATGGCTATCTTCTCTAGTACTGTGGCAATGGAGGGTGGTAAAAATATAGGCCTAAAGTTGCCAGGATCATCAAGAGTCAAACTGTTTTATTTTTAAATTGGTCGCACTATAGCTTTTTTCAAAGTAACAGGGGCTCTTAGGATTTTACTAGTCATAGGGTGACAGAGGGGCCATGGATTTTAAGTCGAGAGGCTGCGCAAATGTCCAGAGGAGAACCAGACAGGTTACTGGTGCTAAGGAAGGTAAGGCAGTCTTCCTTTGAGATAGTATAGAGATGTGGAATAATGGCTTAATCTGATAAGGGGGCCACAGTAACATCATTATTAGAATAATTCATGGCCAGGGTCTGGTTGAGGCTTTCAGTAATTGTACTGATTTTGTCACGGAAATAAGTGGATAGGTTATTCACTAAATTGTGCGCAGATATATGTTCAAAGCTACTAAAATAGAGGGAGTTCATAATTTAAAATAGTTCTTCACAGTAGGTTTTTTTGCATAGAAGATTCATTGCAATGGAAATTCGGTTGTTTAGCTTTCCTAATGGGGTGGTTATAGAGTCACATCTGTCTATGGAAGATCACTTTGTCCTGGGGGTTATAATTTTTGCACCAAACTTTTTTTTAACCTTTTTAAGGATAGTTTTCTATTCTTTTAGTTTATCCCTAAAACCAAAGATTTGATGAGAATGTTTTATTATTTTTATTTCAATCGGTCATATCTGATTCAGGGTTCTAACAAGGGTGTTGATAAAATTACATACCATGGTATTTGCATCTGAGTCAATCAGGGGTCCAGAATTTTTATTCGCAGCACACATTTGAGAGAGGACTGCAGAGGTTACTTTTTTCCAGTTGCATTTTGAGAAACTTTCTGAAGACTTGAAGTAGTTGGGTTCTTAGAACTGATAGCGAATGTTATTAAATGATGGTCTGACCATGGCAAATCCTTCGAACAAAGGAATGTGATCCTATTGGAAGGAGTAAAGACACAATCCGATCAAGTGTATGGCTTCCTTTGTCGATGGGTCGAGCCCCTATCTGGGTGAGGCCCAATGTAGACAAAGGTTTAAGATGTGTAATCACGCCACCCCCCCCATGTCTCCGTACTGCCTTCTACACTCAGTCTCTCCCCTCAACCCCCCCGATCTGGGACATCAGGCATTCTCCTACAACTCTCCAATGGTCTGGAAGTCCATCATCATTTAAAACTGGCAGGCTCCATATCTCCCAAACTTGCAAAAAGAGCTGAAAAGCAGATAAGATAACTGAACATCCATATCGTCAAACAATATATCATCACTACAGCTCCTAGGAGCAGGACCTCCCTAAAAGATAATTCTGCCACCTTCTTTCCTAGCCTCCTTCCCAATATCAGCATTGTGATCCCTCCCCACACTGGTCTTTCCTGTGAACCAGCCTTGTAACCCTTCAGCCTACGCCTCCCACTCCTCTCACCTACACGTGACCAGCTTACCTCGCTATTATTTTCAATACACTTTGCAGCTTTATTCACAATTCATAAATTATGTGTGCATACTTGCATACGCATTCTACGAGAAGTGGTGTTCCCATCAAATTCGCCATATATTTGAGAGACTTTGTCACCTTTTCACACTCTTTAATACAGCTTTCTAGTTGTCCCACACTGTATGGGATACTTTGGGCTATTTCTATCTTTTTAGCCAACAAGACATAAGTACAATGCATTTTGGAACTTTTTTATTTGTATTTTTTTAGTAAAATGTATTCATTAGTAGAAGAAAGAGCTGTGATCAGGCTTATCATGTAGAGTCGACAGAGTAGCGATGGGGAAGTGGTGGCATAGAAGATAGTAGAGGATTTACTGACATAGGGGGTCACTGTGGGGGAGGGCGTGCAGGATACAGCTTAGAAATTGGACAGCAAGACTCCTGAGTCTGTGCATCATGCGGGTGTGATGTCCAAAGTTAGGTTTCATGGTTTGTTATCGTGATCCAGGTGTAGATTCATTTTCAGGTGCATTTTGAAGGATGTGAAATGCAGGACCCGCCTTTTGTCAATGCGTATATTATTCCAGATTTTGGGAGCAAAGCCTGAGATTGATTACGCTTAGACTAGGGGTTTCAATATTTCAATACAACTGTGGACATGCATGAAGAGGGCTAACAAGTCTGAACTGACTGGAAATGTGGCAGATAGCTCAGGCCCTCTTCAGAGCTATGATGTTTGAGAGAAACTTAATATTGTTCCAAATGGATCCAGAGTACCCCTCAGGTGCCATTACCCGGTGTTTTGATTGGAGAATAAGCAAAAGGAATACCAGTGTTTATTTTGACTGAAAACCACCCATTTTTTGCTATAAGCTCTTTCTGCTTATACAGAGGTATGTCTCTCTGGAAATCCCCCAAAAGCCCCAAGAATACATATGGAAATCGACCAGAATCACAGATTTAAGTGCTTACTCCCTTCATGCGCATAACACCCATTGGGCTAATAGGGCTTTAGCCCAAGGGGTTATGGGTCCGGGTGCATGGTAAGGCTACAGGGCTAAATGTACAAGGTTAAAGGTTACGGGTGCAGGAATAACAATACAGGATAGAGGGTGGCAGGGTTGTGGGTGCCTGGTTATAGCTAAGTGGCTAAGGATACAGGGTCATAAACACAGAAAATTATGGCATGGTTGCAGAATACAGGTTGAGGATACATCGTTATGGACACAGGCCTATGGCAGCAGTGTACGGGTGGATGGTGATGGCTAGATGGCAAAGGGTGGAGGAGTAAGATTACATGGTCATGGGCTCTGGGTTAAATATGCAGGGCTATGTGCACAGAGTTATGGACGCAAGGCTGCGGGTTACAGACACAGGCCTGTTGGTGCAGGGTAAATGATTGTGGTTACAGGCCTAAGAGCGGACATTTAATAGTACAGAGATCTGAACACAAGGCTAAAAGTGCTTGGCAAAGGGCACAGGGAAATGGACGCAGGGTTATGGGTATAGAGCCAACAGTTGCATTGTACTGTAGCATTTATATAGCACTTCAGACCCCTGTGTGTGCTGCTGACGTGCTTTTTTGGTTGGGAAGCAGCTACATTGTGGGGAACTATATAGGGATATGCGGGTGACAGGTGTTGTATTTGTTGTAATCCTATATGGGAAGTCTTTGGGTGTTGTGCATGAATAGCCAGGGGAGTGCTCTTCGCTTGGGCAGAACCACCTAGCAGAGTGATGAGGGAGACTGTGTAAGTGGGCAGTGGGGTTTGCATGCAATCATCTGGTGTTTCCTTTGTAATCTGGGACTTGTAGTTCTGGTTTCATCAGTGGCGACTCCTCCGCAATGGCGAAGGAGCGTCGTCTCACTGCCTGGCTCAGAGCCAGCAAATGTAAAATAAAATAATGTTCTTGCATCGTTTTATTAAGCATTTGCCAGCTCTTAGCCAGCGCTGTGGGGTGGGGTGGGGCCGGGCCTAGGCATGGGAGGGGGAGGAGGAGTGCTACGTGCACTCCACTCCCTAAGTGCTCATGTGTGTTTGGCCAGCTGTCTCAGGCCGACCAAAACACACATGCACACTTAGGTTATCTTCAGCCCACCTGCATTGAGCAGCCGGGCAGGAGAAACCCCCACAGACTCCCTGGTCTAAGTAGGGCGTCTTTCCTGCCTGCTCAGACCAATCCCCATGCTGCTCTGCAGCACGGGGATTGGATGGGAGTCTGTCCCAGGGGAAGCTGGGACCGACCCAGGAAGAGGAGA
Source organism: Triturus cristatus (assembly GCF_964204655.1). Lineage (NCBI taxonomy): Eukaryota > Metazoa > Chordata > Amphibia > Caudata > Salamandridae > Triturus > Triturus cristatus. The sequence goes on along the minus strand of NC_140581.1, from coordinate 383,143,800 downwards.
GGCGGCGAACGCAACGTGCCGCTGGAGGCGACCAGCGGTAAAAAGAAAAAAACTTTTATATTGTATTTCCACTGCGTGACGCCTCCCACGCGACCCCACCCGCCCCACCACCCTTTGTTGATGTCGGCTGCTGCTGGGTTTCAAAATGGTATAAACAATACTCTAAGTACGGGAATGTGTAGAAGTTACCTGGATTGGAGAAGCTTCTCAGCCATAGGCCTAGGAAATGTGGTAAGGCTGCATGTGCAAAGCAAGGATGCAGCCAGATGAGTAAAATGATGTCGGAGGGGTAAGAATGGGAACTGGGCACATGGGCCGTAGCAAGGCACCTTTTTAAGGTAGGGATACTGACACCTGCTGTATTGATGCACCTCATGAGCAAAGAAGGAGTAAAAGAACAGTCACGGTTGCCAATCTGAGAAGACACTGCAGCCTTTAAAAGGTGCAGATTCCACCTACTGCTGCTAGGCTGAATGGAGTCAGAACTTTGAGCAGGGGTTCATGTCCCTAGCAGCTTTCATGCTTGGGAAGGTGCCAAAGGTAGTCATGTCCTGTCTCAGGCCCTACTCAGACCGCCACCCTGCACATGTGAGGGTGCGAGACAGCGCACTTCGTAGGTTTCTGCCTCAACAGCCCACAAGTATATCTTAGCCCAGCTCTCCTCTGACCTGTGAGCTTTTGTGCCCCCTCGTGTGGCATCTTCACATCGGTCTCACACAAATGTGATTAGTACCTGCCCTGCTCCACGCCCCCAGCCCATCTTCTCCCCTGATCGCAGGTAACCAGGTCATTCCCCCTGTAATTATGAACTCAAGTGATGTGTATGACGGGTATGGGAGCCATTGTATGGCACACACATTTCCGCACCCGGGCCCTACTTATCCTTTCCTGTCGGTGTTCAGCAAAGACGTCTGATAAACAGTCCGAGTTCTGGGTTAAGGATGGAGCGGGTGTGACGTCTTCCCTCTCTCGAAGTAAGGTAAGTGCTATGACTAATACCTCTGCCATTCCCTCCTTATTGATGCCTTTCTTGAACCAAACCTACTGCCCAACTCCTCTTGTTTGATACACAAATGCATTCCTTCCTCAGAATCACTCATTTGACCTGTTCTCCTTGGTTTCCTTGATGCCCTCCACATGATGGGTTCTGCTACGCGCACTTGTCGACCGCGCTGCCAGTGTGGAATGGCTCCCTGCACTGTACTCATCGCTCCATGCTGCTACGGGGTGGATTCCGGGGTATATGGTGTGGCTGGTGATAAAATGGCTACTCTTCGTCACCCTTGGGGCTTGTGAGATGTGCGCCCCGGCACAGTCTTTCTTGGGCCCGGTGTTTGCAATGGTAGTGTCCCTGTTGCCGTGCCAGTCATGACGTTACCTGCTCGGTCTGCATTGCCAGTGGGCCTAGAGCTTGTGTTATGGGGGTTTTTTGGTATGTAGTTTTTGGTTGACTGACCTCGATGACCGGTTTTGTATTTGGATTGGACATCCTCTGCATGTGCTGCGAATTTTTCAGGCTGCTTTATCCACTCTGCCCAGGTTTTGCTTTGCTTTCTGGAACCTGGAAGAGTTGTTGTTGCTTACCCCGTTTTTCTTTTGTTTTTCCGGCGAGGCTTCTGTTTTTATGCACATTTTGACTCTATCCTGCTTGTTCAGCATGTGGTCTGGTGGTGGCCAGTTCCATGTGCTTCCTGTTATGATCTGACCTTATCTGAGGCGCATCACTTTTTTTCTTGTTGGAAGTACTTGTCTTACTCCCTGGTAGGATTTCAGGCTTGGGTGTTACTATTCAGCAGCTTTTAAGCTCTGAGGAATTCCATGTCCTCGTGGCTACGGTTGCGGTGTTTTGGACTTCTTGTGTAACTCTAACTGCCCTACTGGGCTCTGTCTGCATCTCTGATGTGGGGTTCATGACTGGTTTCTTATCATGCTCTATGTGGGCCTATAAACGGGTTATTTGAAATGGGCACTTGCATCATCTGTATGTTGAATATTTGCCTCCCTTGTGCATTTTGTCCTTGCCCGCTGTTGGCTGTTTGGACACCCTGACAGCTTTTTTTTGCTTCTTGCTTGCCTCCCTCTTTCTTCCTTTCCTGTTTATCTCTGGATTCATGGAATCAGGTAGACTCATGTTTTGGATGTTTTCTTCTTGCTCCTTTAGCACCCACATACCCTGTATTTTGTGTGTGTTTGGCTACTGCTCCATTATTCACCCTCTGATGGGCATCTGGTGTTCTTCCGGGGTTCTGCTGGTTGCTGACCCTTTCTTATTTAGCGTATTGACACAGGATTTAGGTGGTTTCTTCTATGTTCCTTATTGGAGTGACAGCTTGACCTTCCTTGGGCCTGATATATCTACTGGAAGTCTAGGGCTTACTCTCCTTTTTTTGGTGAGGGGTGTATGTATGTACTTTTTCCATTGGTTTCAGCAGATCAATAAGCAGGACCTGCATCTGCTCTTCGCTATGGCTGTTTCGTTTGCTTTAGTTATTTCATTTTTTATTTGCCCAGTTGCCTAGTATTGTGGTGGTTATGTGCTTGCTACATCTTGCCTTGCTCCTTTGTGATTGGTTACACTTAGATGCATGCTGTGTATCTATTTCATCTTCTGGGCTTGCCTGCTTTAGGGTATACTTCCTGTAAGGCCTTTTTTATTTATTTTTAACACTGCCTCTTGGTATTCTGGACTGCTCGTTCTGCAACTGTGTGTAGAGACACTGATCTGCTGCCTTTCTGGTGATTGAAAGCCCTGTTTCCGGCTTCCCCTTTGGTTTGCCTTTGGTACCATGCTTGGGCCAAAGGGCTCTTGTGCCATGTTTTAGGTGTGCCCCTCCACATTCAAAGGGTATTTGTTTTGAAATTATTTTTGGCACCTCCATCTTCTGTCTCAAACCTGGGTCTACTATTCCTGTCTCACCCCTAAGTGGGGTTTTGTGGCATTCTCTTCCGTGGCCTTGTATCTTTGATTGAGCTGGAGACTGCCTGCTTTGCAGGAGGGTCTTCGTGCTGGTGTCTGTTTGCCCCTTGTGACTCTTTTCCTGAATCACTTACTGTGGGTAGTACTGCTAATATCTTTGGTTTCCTTGCCTCACTTGTTGTCTCTTGTAGTCACTATTGTGGGAGTCTCCTAATTGTGGGCCTCTTTTCCTCTGGGCACACTGGTTGTGCTCTCAGGCTTTGGCTCTTGCACGTAGGGTTTTGTTGACCTTCATGTCTTGGTTCTTCCTCCTTTGTGCCTCCACTTTACCCTTTTTGGCTGGCTACACTGGTGGGCCATCGATGCAGCACCTGCCTGCCTGCTTTTGTATATCCTGATGACGTAATGACTGGAATGAGAAAAAAGAAGGGGGTAAATTAATCTTCCTTCCAGTCCTTACAATCATCCCTACAGTGTGCCTGGCCTCAATCTTAGTTTGCTCAGCCACTTTAGTAGCCAACTCTGGTGATTTCTGGGTAAAAGTAGGCCTTTTTAGGCATACCGTTAGGAGGAGGAATTTACATTTTTTTTCTTTCAGGTAGGAGGAGGGTTACCCATTTCCAGGGCGTGGACACACTTCATGGGGTTAGGACTGGAACAAGGCAGTAAAATCGGAGTAATGCATTATCTGCAAGTAATCACGGGCTTCGTTAAATACAAGAGGTACCTGGTTCATCCATTAGACAAGAATCCTCTCTGTATTATGTTGCGTCTTGTTCTCTGTGGGATCCTGGATGGGAATAATAGCCCCAAAAATCCTGAAGGTGGTTAATGGAAGAAGCTCTCAGTTGTTATTAATTCTTACACCCCAAGCACGATGATCGGAAATCAGGGTCTGCAATATCTTGTTATAAACAAAGAAGGGGATCTGTGGAGTGCCACCGATTTCTGCACTTCCTACTTTTTTCATTGCCGCCATGTTGCCCCTGGCTGATTTGATCGCATAACATATGAACAAACTCCAAAACTATACTGGTCAGAGGCAAGCCCATCTTCAGCTGGTAAAAGTACAAGAAATTACAGAAATGTCACTATCTAAATAAAGTACGTTAAACCTCACTTGATGATTATTTGGATATACTTGCGTTCTTCTCAAATGGCTTCTGTTTTGACATCACAAGGGCTCTGCTGCTGTCCTGAAGATACTTCTGAAATCGGGACTATGGCATGACCTGGATAAGTATATTCAAGAAATTACAAAGTATTGGAAGCCATGCAGCAGAAAAATAATAAGCTTGCAGACACTGTGATGTTGCTCATACGGCTCCCAGTAAGTCAAGAGTCAAACTCAAGGCTTTTTTACTCTTTTGCTACTGTCTCTCGATCACCTGCATCGAACGCGCCCCCATTCCAGTCCTGCTCTGGCCCTGAGCTCTCTCTGCCTGCATCCTCAGTGCAAAGTTTAAACTCGGAACACCCAGTGGTAAATCTAATAAGCCAAAAGGAAATATACTTTGGAATTTGTTGGAACTACAGATGCCAGCAGCTGTCAGCAAAGGAGAACCTGGAAAACAGCGCGCTTCAAGAAATCCTTCCCCACCCGACTTACCCTTTTTTGACTGATCCCAGCTCATCTGCAGGGACCACGGTGTTCCCGGAATATTCCTGATGGACAGACTCCCTCGCCACAAGGGTTCAGATTCCTGCACCTACAAATGTTGCCCTTGATTATAAACAACTGTTGTATCCTAAAATAAAAAACTAAATGCCTGCTCACATAGCAACAAAAATTATGTAAGTCTTGATGCTGTGCATACATGTCAAACAAAGGCTAGAAATCCAGAACTAGTAAATATTGCGCCGCATTACACGCGCCCTGTTAGTGGTGACCACAGGCGCTGTGCATGAGGGTTAATATCTGAATGACGAGAGGTATTAAGTACTGTGCATGACGTTTGTTATTCTAGAATTACGCTTGAATTCCGGGTGCTGCTGGTTAGGTCGTAAACAAGGCCTGTGTTGGTGGATGAGTTGAAGTTTCCATACTTTGCACAGTGCGGGGCATTTAAAGGTTTTCTGTAGAGAATTGATAAAGTGTGCTTGAGTTGTACATGCTCCAGAGAAGCATCAGGATCTGCCATGACGATTAAAAAAATATATAACATTGAAACCCTGATAGGAACTTTGGCATCTATTAAAATGTGCTGAGTCTTGCAGCAGGATTTCAACATAAGCATCCAAACTGTAGCATTCATTAGTCCACCACTTGAAATGGCTCCAAAGCCTACATATTTAACCTCTTTTAAATAGTTTTTAAATTGGTACAGACAAAAGATACGTGCATGTAATATGTCCAAACATTTAAAATACTTTGAATAATTGTGTGTTGTTTGTTCCCTGTTTGCTATGCTGAGGCGGCAAGACGCGCGCGGTGTCATTTCCCTGTCTGATTTATTTTAACGAACATCTGTGAAAAAAAGAAAACATGGAGAAAACTCTGAGTACGTGCACGTTTGTTTCCTCCTTAAACATTATAATTGACATTTTTTTTTTTTTTTACTTTTTTAGCAGTTTGGAGTTAATTTTTTCCTAAAATGTTTTATCAGCTCAGGCCCCCATCCCAGGCCTTGGACGTTTAAAATATTGTTGCACCTGGGTCCCATTTGAGATTAAATTAAGTCGCCAATAAAGCAGACAGTTAGGTGGGCTCTCACTGCTACGTATACTGTTTTCAAGTGTTAAGTGCCCACTGGCATCACCCTGGTGAATAAATGAGTAGTAGTCCTTGTTCAGTACCACCCTCGTGCTAACTGTCCAATCTCTGAGATTCCATCTTCTGGGGGAGAGAGCCGCGCGCGCGTTATTTCCACTGGATGTCTCACCAGTGCGGTACTTAGCGGCTGGCATTTCCGTCCAGGCGCACTACAAACACACGGGCCGTCCAATCCGCACGGAATGTAAATCTGCAGCTTTAGGAATAAAGGCCGATAAGCCCCGCAAAGCCCGAGCCCGCAAAGCGGAGCTGTCAGGCCCGTCGCCGCGCGCTCCTGTGACGCAGCTGCTTTTCCAAGCCCCCTCGGCTCCCACGCGTTGGTCTCCGAGGCCGAACTGCCGTGACCTTGCGGCTCCAGCGCCGAGGCCGCGGCGGCTCCACGCGGCATCCCTGCCCTGACCCCAGCGCCGCCTCGGTGGAGCAGGCACGACGACTTTACACCGAGGCGGCCATCAGGGCGTAAAACGAAAGGCCCTCCACGGTCGGGGGGCTACAAGCCCTGCTAATAAATGCTTGTGCTGCATACGTGCAGAATATCGGTATTTTCACATCGGATGATGCATACTTCTAAAAGCAATACACCTATAGCGATTATGCTATACACCCTAATGTGGTTGCTGTTTGCAAAAGACAGTTTTTTAAAGCCAAATTGCCACACATTTTCGGAAATAAAATGCCGTAAGAGAGAGTACCAAAAATGTGTTTCTTTGTTGAAATACCCTTCTTTTATTTTCACAAGTACTTGGGGTGTAAGAGGCCGTAATACTTTTAAAAATATGACAATTCAATGGATTTTACTGTGTAATACATGGCTGTGAAGCGCCAACGGCAAGAAACGCAAGGCATGCTTATGTTTACCCGTGTCAGACAAGTATCAGACAATTAATATAACTATAAGATTTATTTAGGTATGTTCCATCGGTATTATTCGTGTCTACTCGTGTGCATCGTCTGCGGGCGCGTGAACGATGCCCAGGCAGGCCTGGGTGCCCCTGGATGTTCACCAGTGCTCCAAACCCGTCGGAGACGCATTCCATCTGATGCGATAATCCAGGCCGCAGATTACCTCCAGCTCATGCACTTTAAACAAGAGTAGCCTCGGAGGGCTGGTTTCTGATGTCGCACTAAGCATGATAAGAATGCCATTGACGTCAGCGGAGTCATCATTTGTGAGAATGGCACTCCTGCTCTTGAAACCACACCAAGCAATTGCAGTGCTTTTGAAAATGAAAAGCTGGTGTGGGGACGGAGGGGGAGGGGGAAGCAGAACACTGGCTCCAGTCGAACTCTGTGTTTTTTCTTGCGTGTTTCCTGTAAAGCCGGCTGCAAGCTTCTGAGTAAAAGGACGCACACTAAGGCGTATGCGGAGAGGGCTTTTGTGTGTTTTTTTATTCTTGTCTTAAAAATATCAAGCCTTCCTGGCACAATTGTTTACCCTCAACCGCAAACAAATAGAGAGCATTTATTTAATAAAAATACGTTTCGCATGGCCTCTTATCCAAAAAGTATGTACTCGTAGTACCTTATAATTATTTGCACCAGCAAATATTCCATATGCAAACATGCATGTAAATATATGCGTACACATATACAGACACGCACCACTGTCCGCCTCGTCACTAGATATTACACGAATAATCCTTAAAATCCAAGTGCAGTGTTGTGCACAACGTGATCTATTCGGCAGAGCCTGTTTTCTGGTTATGCCTCTGTATTTGCAGACGGCTCTTTAGGCTTTTGGAACTGACCATTTATACACAGGGTTAAACGTTTGGTTGCTACAGCGGCCTAGGTGGAGTAAAGAGAGATTTATTTGCAGTGCTGGATGTAAACAAACGAAAATTAAAATTGTACAATTCGGCTTGGGTCTGATGGTAATGGCTTGGACCACGGCTGCTGCATAGAACTTTAGAGAGCAGCTCTGGGCAATTAAAAATGGGGGCTTATTTACAAGCCGCTTGCGCCGCCTGTGCGTCACTTTTAATTTGGGAAAAAGTGACGTAATTTTGGCGCAAGGGGCTTGTAAATAATCCCCACGGTCTCCTTGGTCGCCTAATGTAATACAAATGAATGCTAGGGTGGCCAATTTTCCATTGTCACGTTGCAGGACATTTTACACATGGTTAGATACTTTGCATGCGTGGAGATACTTAGCTGGCACCCACACCTCAGAAAATCTTGGAGGAGCAGGGGCATTGAGTTTCAGAGTGCATTTTTGGGGTTTCATTCTGGGCCTTTTAAAGGGTATCAGTCAGAGGTATAATGAGCTTATCGATTCTGATTGCTGCCTTATACTGGATTTGAGTCACAGCCTCTTAGACCTGATATTCTTGAGGCAGTGTTTCCCTAAACTTTTAGCTTTTCCTCATTGTTTTTGCAGTTTCTTTTTTCGTGGTCTAAGGACTCCTGGCACTTTCCCACCGTAATGCAGTGTGAAAGCGCGCGCTCCCTTCCTACACAGACTGGGAGGTGGTGTGTACCTGATTGGCTTTGGTGCTGTTCCTGTGAGTACATTGTCAAGAGTTATACCACTGACCCAGGTCAGGTACTGCACTGGCTACCAGTGGGCTGCAGCACGGATTGTGCCAACCGCAAGAATAGCCTTTAAACCATGTCTCAAGCCTGCCCTTGCAGGCCTGTGTGTGCACATTTGCACCTATGCCCAGGTCGGCCTTTCTAATTCATTGGCCAATGCTCAGGGTACTTTTCACTTACACAAGATCACCCCTAGGATGCAGCTATACTACCTTATGCAATTCACAGACGTTCCCGGTAGTATGCCTGATAGGCAGGGCGTGGCACCGTTTTCAAGGCCTACTAATGGGAGTCACGTGAGAATTTTCGTGGGCTTCTAGTCTCCTTTGCAATGTTCTACATCGCATAGAACTGTGAAATGAAACAATGGAACCTAATGTTCATGTGTTTTTAATCTGTTGGAAAAACATTTGTCCCATTTAGAAAGCTCTTACCTTGAACCCCTACCAAATCTGAGTGTGATCCCAGGGACGGCTCCTCCGCTAAGACAGAGGAGCGTCGCCCCACTGCCAGGAAGCAGCAAAAAAAAGGAAAAAATTAAATGATAATAACGGAATGTTATTATCTTTTCATTTTGTCCTCCTGCGGCCGCAGTGCATGAGGGCGTGGGGAGGAGCTGCAGGGGAGGAGTGGTAGAACACTCGGGCCGCCCAAAAAAGTCATGCACACTTTTCCCCTTCTCCATGCAGGTTGCAGGGAGTACATGCCCACCCGTACAGCCCCTGGCTGAGCGCCGTGTCACAGCACTCAGGCCAATCACAACGCTGCACTGCAGCGTTGTGATTGGCTTAGGGGTGGGAGCCTGGCTGCCTGCTTCCTGTCCCGACCTTGAGTCGGGACACAGGCGAGCAGGAGAGAAGAAGCGGACTTACCACCCCTTGAGTGGGATTTCATTCTGTGGATTTCTCTTCACTCGTGGTGTAGAAATCTGCAGTGGTACCTGCATTTGCAACACCACACCTGGAATCATTTTGTGAGTTCCTGACAAGTAGAAGAAATTTATTTTCAGCCATAAATGTACATATATGTCCAAAATTTCCTTTGGGAATTGAGCCGCAAGTGTTTTTGGCAGATGCCTAAGTAAAAGATGCACAAGAAAATATGTGTATGTAATTAATGATAAAAAATGATGCTTGACCTAATTGGATTAAGCAGGGGTGAGAGATTAATTTTAAACACTAAAATACAGCCCAAAAGCCAAACCACCGAAAATAAACAAATTTGCTGAAGGAGTAAAATACTCAGCACTGGCTTCCAGTGTGGAAATGATCCAAGTTTAAGTTACTATGGTATGTCCATAAGACACTCCATGATTGAGGGTCAGCTAAATTGCGTGACCGAGTGGCTTGCTACATGCCCACAAGAGCGCTTCAATCTTCAATCCAAACACGGGTTTGCAGTAGATGAATCGAGAAAGACAGAATTGGTGGCCTTTCCTTAAACTATTTAGCGGCACTCCACTAGAATTCTTTACACCTGGAAATTCGTCTTACAGAGGACCTCCTTGCATTTCAGAAATTATTGAAGACCTGGCTATTCCCCCTATAGTGGTAATGAGTATTTAGTGTTCGGTGTCTTTGGTCAAGCGCAGAGATATACCCTAGGGGATGATGGTGCACTTCATAAATACTTTGAACAGAATAATATATCAGATAGCGAGTCCTCCCTTTGAGCAAAAGCATAAATTACTCAATGCAAGAACCCCACAGAAAATGTCTCAGAACTATAGAGACAACAAAGAACCTGAAGAAGTGGACATGGGCCCCAGTTGGTGGGCCCTGGAATATTTTAATAAGGGTGGATCCTGTCACAGAAGCAGATGTCAAAAGAAGCTCCCTCACAAAATGAGAAAATAATTTAATTATTTTATCAACAGAACCCATAGTGATGGAATACTTGATAATTATTCTTCAGTTTGTAATAAACACTTACCACCCCATCAACTACACAGGCACAAACTAAGACGAAGAGTAATACACAGCAGAATCGATAGCACAAATAATAGGCACTATCCTGTGAAGACCTGAACACTCACAAATACGTCAACACTTAGGAGTGAGAAGTTAAAATAGGGTGGACCCTCAGCTCCCCAAACTCGAATCCAGAATATACACAAATGAGGCTTGACCTAACTTTCTGAAATCCCTCCTTGTACCCGGTTGAATGTGTGAGTGTGCGGTGAGCACCCAGGTAAATTAGTGCTCTCACCACATTTCTTGGATATATTTGTTGGGTCCTAACCCACAGGTACCACTTGTGGCCTGCTTCATCATTGGACCCACACCCACATCACCTAATGTGATTGGGTGGGCTCTACGCATTTGTAAGCGGAGCACTTAGAAGGGGAAAGGCAAGGATTTGGTGAGTGAGTTAAAATTGCCTCATAGTTTCTAAAACTATGATTTTATGATTAAGGTCTTGGACAAGATTAAAAACAATGAGATGTCATCAGGATCTAATGGTACTTGACATCAAAAGGTCGAAATGATTCAGCCCTATCACTGCTCCTAGAGGTCAATCGGCTTTCTTCAGGATCAAGTTTTTGCTCTATTTTAAATCCCTACGTGATGTGGTTGAGCTTTCAAACCATTATGATGTATTCATAACAATTTTAAGGAAGCATGCACACAAAAATTACAGACCATACTTTGGGCATTTTCCTTGATATAGTCATAGCTGAAGAGAGAGAATAGGTGTCATAGTCATGAATTTATAAGACATTCCATTTTGAATGTCCTATCAGTGAGGCACAATATCACTTTAAAGTGTGGTAAAGCATGCAAATACATGTGAAGCACCCTGCAATCCGTCATCTGATTTCTCAAAGCCACAAATATATACAATTAAAGGGCACAAAAGACAAAAGAAGAAAAAAAATTAAAACCAAACTTATGATTCACAGTGTAAAGCACTGTGGTGATAATGACAGTCTACTTACGTAGCCTATATATTAATAAGGCATCATAGGGTATTGCGGGAGGGGCGGTCTCTGTAGTTAAACCCTAGGGAGAGAAAAACAAGTAGTTTGCTTAGCAGTAGGATCGGTGGAAGGGTCCTGCTGAGCGTGTTGATTCAGGAGGTAAGGCATTTACTTTATCAAGGGATCACGTCTGTGATGTGACTTGCCTTGGTCCGTGCAACCCTGCATCTTAGCTTGCCTCGTGCTTAATGGTGTTTAAAAGAGCTTGGCAGCTGAAGTCACGCGACTGGCGTGTTCCTGATCACGCAATTGCATGTTAATCCACTTGTGCATCCGATATAGTTTTGAGAAGCCAGAATTCAACTTTATATCTACGGAACTCATCCAAATTAGCGATCATCTGGCACTGTTGTAGCAGAAGAAAGAGCGCTAAAAGCTGCGATCCATGAATACGGCTCGGGGGCTAAGGATGGTAGTCCCGCCCTCAATTCTGTGTGGTGACGGCTGCGCGTGGACGCTTCAGCCGCACATCAGAGCAGGAAAACTGGAAGTAGTAGTCCCCAATAGGGCAGTAGACCCAACAAATATCTCCAAGAACTGTGGCAAGAGTACTAATTTACCTGGGTGCCTACCCGACACTTGCTTGAGATATTTGAATGGTCACGCATGCAACCGGGGACAAGACGGGATTTAAGAGGGTTGGCCCTTACAAATACAACAGAAAACGCTGACATGACAGTGCACAAGTCAGCAACACCCAAACACAAAACACACACCACAATGAAAGCAAAAGAGTTCTATACGATTTCTTTCTAGGAAAGAACCCTTCATTCCAGTATCCAAGTGGGATTCTATTAGCACGCATACAAGAAAATAATCCAGAAAATGGAACATAATCTTGCACTCCATTTACATTACCCACTATAGAACCACTAAGATTCAATAGATTCTTCACCTCTGACACTCTACCAAGGCTTCACCAAATGAATCACTCAAACTACACCTTTCTTAACTTTCTCAGTCTTAGTAACTCGAAGACATTTGCTATAGAATGTTTTTACCAAGCCAGGCTTTTAAAACTATACACCACCCCACGCACAGCAGTTCCTTTTTTCAGAACCATGCATGGCCTTGTAATATGTCTTAATCCCTCCTGCCGTCAGCTACTTTCAGTTTTAGACTGTCCATCAGAACCTTTAAGTGCCACGCCCAGTGTATGCCCTTGCCCAATCAGTTCTGACATATAATAGTCGCTATGTTTTTGCTACTAACAGCGTGGATCTATTGGTAGAATGCAGAGTGCTGAGAGAAGAAACAACATGGTGTCAACAAATATATACCATAGAAACATGTTCCATAGAATGCAATCACCACACATGCAGAGAACAGGGCTGGCACCTTTAATCAGCCTTTTGGCACAGTGGTGCCTTCTCGTGAGTAATGTCACAAGTAATGATGCTGCACAAAGAAGCTTCATTTCAGCGAACAAGAAACGAACCATAATGTCATATGAACAGGCAATTGGGAGTTCCTTCTGATTGAAAGTAAATAGAACATTTAATCACACCTCTAGTCACCAAAGTTCACCTTCCACCTTTTGAACTGTTAACCTACAATGGCAGTGCCATCTTCATACTACCAGAACAAGACGTGACCTGGCCCCAGAATATCCATGACTCTTGTATGTCATGGCTGAGATGTTTATCATGTAGGCAAGAGACACAACATTTTTTGTAATCTGAAACGTGTATGTGAGTGGAGTTCAGGGTACCCTTCATCATTCCTGATGCAAAGCTTCAAAAAGAAGAGACATAAGTGTATATTGTGGGCATACACAACTTTACCGATCTGAACTTCTGATGTTGTTTCATACACAAGCATGGAACTGCTGTCAGCGGCATTGATCTGTGTGCTGTGGGATCTGGACACAAGGCATGCGCTCCAGGTATGCGCTACTCCCAGCCCCTCATGATGGAAGGCTACGCGCAGACGACTGTGGGTGCTAGATGTTGTATCTGGCTATGGGAACACTGTGAATTTCTAAGGGGCCCATGGACATGCACTGTGTGCATATAAAGTGCTGTTCAAATTTAATTTATGAAACTTCAAAATGTACATAATTTAATATCAAAATTGTTAGACAGGACAGCCTGAGGGAGGTCTTCCCCCAAATGTATTGCCTTTACTCCTCCTGTTTTGCTGGAATTCGTTTTTGTTGGCTTTAGGACTGAGCACATTTTACTACGGCTAACCAGTGCGAACGTGCTTGTGCTCAATCCTTTAAACATGGTAAAACTGGCTTCCACCCAATTTGCACATGTAATTTACTTATAAGTCCTGAGTAAAGTGGTTCTACACAGCAGCGGTCCGTGCAGGTAAGCGCGGTGGGGTGGGTGGGAGATGTCGACAGACAACGGACTAGGATTTATTTATTTTTCCATATTCCGTCATCTGTCGACTTTCCCTCTCCCCTCCCGCCCTCCCCACCCCTCCTCACTGCGCTTGCCTGCACGGACCGCCACTGGTTCTACATGTACTTGGACTGTAAATTACATTTTACTGGCGGGCCTGTAGCACTTATTGTGCCATCCACTCAAGTAGCTCTTTTAAAACATGCCACTGAGGCTCCACGATGGCCATCTGTTATTTTCAGGTACTGGTGTGGGTCTCCACATCAGACAGTACATCATCTCAGATCCCCACCATCCTCCTCGATACAGGTGAGGCTTTGCTTCACCATGCAGCGACTCTGCACCTGATGCAAACTACCAGCGTCAGACACTCATTTCCTTGGGGGAAGCTGCCGGATTCAGCATAGCCACGTCAATACCGTAGATGCCAGTTTTATCTCCAGAGATGACCCCCAACAGCAGCTCCACCACATAATGCAGGTGATTTGTGCATTGCATGAGGTGAGCATGGGATCGAATCCTGCCAAGCAATGGGACAGTTTGTGCCTCAAGGACGTCTTTGTCAGATGATGAAGTGGACAAGGCCATGTGTAATGTGGAAATGACTTGATTGACCAGGATGGAACCACTACCACCCACCGCCACTAAGTCATGCTCCAGCAGCCACCGTCCCAAATATGTCAACATTGGCATTTCATAATAAACTCAAACCAGTGGACCTGCTTTGGGGATGTAGTGGTGGACATCACTGCGCTGCTGGTTTTGGTCTGAATGGAGCTGCATCCTCCATTACTGGTATCTTTTTTGCACACACCTGCTGGGCTTCTGTTAATCCTGAAAGGAGTCCAATCAGAGAGCTCACCTGGAGGATGATGAAGGAGAAGAGCCTTTGGGTGTTTCTGCCAGAACTGGGCAGCTCTTTCAGACACACTTCAACCAGCCTGAAGAAAATGTAGTGACAGACACAGACATTTCCTGTTGTCAAGTTAGAAACAAAGACAAGCAGAAGTCTCTGTCACCCAGTCCTGATTTGTGTGGTAATGTAAAGACAAACAAAGAGACTCAGCGCCAGATTGCCGGAACAAGCCTTCCATGAACATAGAAGAAAAGGGTTCAAGTTAAACTTTAAAAAAAAAAAAAAAAAAAAAAAACAATAGTAGCCTGTGGCGATGACGACTAGATTACAAAAGGACTTGCTTATTTTCATTAGACTAAGAGCGGGACATGAAGGTGCTGTTTCACTGGTTTGTTAGAAATTTAGCATATATTGCGGAGAACATCAAAACTAAGAATATGTAACTTTACTGTTATTAAAGGTATCAGATTCACATTTATTCATGCTGAGAAACGAACGAAGAGAGTAATCTACCAAAATATCAGCTCACCTCAGAAGACGTCAGAGTACGTGTACAGGATGTCCTCAGATAGTGACTAATTCCTCATCCTACTCCTAAGTGAAATAAGACGCAAACCACAAAAACACAAACCTCATTGCCAGTCATAGTGAACTTGAGATAACATCAACTAAGAGGTCCGTGGAGATTTTAACATTTATGAAACTTTTCGGCATCAGGACATCACACACATGAAGGAATCGATATTTTATATCTATAGACAGACCCGCAAAACTATTTGAGTTAAAATGTGGAGTTTGGTGGGGTTCACTTTATGGTCTGATAAAAAAAATCATTGTTGCCTGCTGGAAAAAATGATTGTTGCCAGTAATGTTGTTTCGACGTCTGTATATAATCTTGGCGTTTTCTTTGGAATTGTCCCCAGCTACGCCGTCTTTTCATTCCCCTCTGGTCTCTCCTCTGAGACTGGGATGCACATGGTATGCTGTACAGATTAGAGTGGAACAAAATAGAATTTCATCCACTTTGAATATTGATGGGACAGACTGTCCCCTGCATGGTAATGCACATTCTGCAGCCCCTGCTCTGAAGTAACCCGGTATCTACACATTTCTCTTTTACCCTGTTGCACACACACAAGTCATGGCTGCAAGCTGTGGCCTCGGCAATCCTGAAAGTTGGGAGACCCAGGTCCTGCTTTGTGGTCGGGAGGGGCAAACCAAGTGTACCCTATAGGTGGTGAGACAACTGTCTGTGTCCTGGGATATATATACATTAAGCGGTGGTGGGAATGTGCCATATGTGTCCGAACTAATAGTCGTAAAGAGGCCTTTTTCATATTTATGGAGAGTCTGGTGTCTGCTGCCCTCCTCCCCCCCCCCCTTTAAAGGTCTACCTGAATACACTGCTCAGGCCCTGCCCTGATATCCAGAGTAAGTATGCACCTGTAGTATGTGTTTTTGATGCTTTTAGCAATGCTTAGTGTGAGTATATGCTTGGCCGGGCTGGTAGGATTGCATGGCCCTTGGTACAGCACTGCATAAAATGGAGATTGGGGCTCAGCTTCTAAAGACAAGGACATGTTTGGCTGGCTTTCCTGGGTTGAGGGAACACCCTAGACACTGGCGTGTAGAAGGATGGAGACACGGCTGCTTTAGGAATGCAGCAGTGATCATGTGGTTGAGGGCCTGCAGATGACCTCTGCTGGGCAAGGGGTGACGGGTCAGCAGCCTCTTTTCATGGTAGAGAGAATCCTTCAGGCAGGGTCTGCTTTTTTCTCTTTCCCCAAGTGCTACCCCCAAAATGACTGCTGACAGTCCAGTGCAGAGCTTCATGATTGATCATGCTACTGTTGTGGGTGCTTTGGATGGGGAAGGCCCTCGTAACTACCCGCTAAGAAGCCGTGCACCAGAGACAAAGACTGTCTGCTCCATCGATTTAGAATATTCATAGGAGAGGAACCGCCTGAAGCCAGGCACTCAGCACTGGGGTCCACATACTCTGTCCGGAAAATGACTATACAAGTGGGACCCAACCTTTCCCACCTCATTCCTGTTTCTTTCTTGACCATTGTGAGAGGTACTCCATGGAGTACTCATAGAAATCCAGAGATCCGGGTCTTGTTTCTGGTTCTAGGGCACTTGAAAGGACTGGCCATGGGTCATAGAACCAGGGAAACTGCTTGCTCATGTAATAACCAACCTGCACCTGCGCTTCCATTAAACCTGATTTGTGTCTATGTAGAACTCCCCATAGTATATGTGAAGAACCTTCTACCGGAACTATTTCTTGCGTAGAATTTGGGGTTGGGTGTATTAGAGTGCCTGTCTTTGCACAGGGCTGAATAATCATTGTTGTGTCTGTCGCATAACTTTGAGTTCTGAGTCCCTGCCCCCACACTACCCCCATGAGAAGCCTTGGACTGGTTTCCTCGCTGCCTCACTGAGGATTACGCGCTGAATAGGTGTAGTTGCTTTTCAAATTGCAAGACCATAGTAGGTCAGGCTGTGGGGTCAACAGAGGTCAGAGGATGTAAATCACCACATTGGGGGCCAGTAGCCACTGCTTGCCTGGAATCCCCATATTGGTTCTGAGGAACATCATACTCAGATGCAGCATAGCCAGCGGCCCTGTGCATTACCATCCATCACCAATGACGGTGTGTCTGTAAAGGGAGCGGAGGCTCCACTGTAGAACAGGTTCTTCTACCTCTGTGGGGTGTGGGGGGATGCAGGTTAGTTGGAACAGGATTCTTCTTTGTTTGTTATGGGGCTCCCCCTCTGCCAAACCTTAAATGAGAGCATACATGTTTTCTTTTTTAATCTGATAGCATTGTGGGATGATGGACTGCTCTACTGGCAGTCAAACATGTGACCTAGGCTAAACACAGAACTCTACTAATGCCGCCTTACCCATTGTGGGAGAGCAGGCCGGATATACAGACGCGGAGGCCGAATGTAGTGAGCCAGTGGCTAGGTTTTTATTTGTTTTAGTTGGGGGATATGGTGTTGGATCAGAGTCCCGGGGTTCTTGGCTTGCTTTCACGATCTCGTCCTCTTCTCCTGGTTTGTGGCGGTCTCTTCCTCTGGTCGCTGACTCGGTGTCTGTCGCAGTGGATTCTCCAAGGAGGCTCATAAGAGGGACAAGGAAAGAAAACGAGAGACCGTCAGGGATATGTCCTGTCTGTATGGAAGGAAATGACAGACCCGTCACTGCACCCGTGTTCCTCAGGGTATGGACGTTTCTTTAGACACAGCCCCCAAGTCTAAGCGAGGTAGGGAGTCGGAAAGGGCCCAATCAAGGATGCCGAGGGTCCTTTGGGGGGGGGGGGGGTGTCTCTCTGTAACGGTGAAGGCAGGGGGGGGGGAAATAGAAAAGAAAACCAGGACGCTCTGGATAGCACCACTGTACCACCACCAAAAGTAAAGCAACCCTCGGTGACCCCGTAGGCAACCCTCCCCTTGTCTACCACCCGCTTCCCGCTCCCGTTATCCCGTGGTTTTAGCCACTCACCGGCCCCGCCGCAACACTTCCTGGTTGCGGCCGCTCTCCAGCCTCCTCCTGTGGGGTCCACCACTCCTCGTACCACGCTTCGTCCGGGGCCTCGTCGGCGTCCTCTGCTTCTGGACTCCGCCCCGTCACTCTGGCTTTTCTCTGCTCCGGTTCCGTCCTCCTCCGGTACTTCTCCACGTCACGCTGTGCTTCTTCTTCTTTTCCTCTTCGGTCTTCTCCCTGTTCCACCGTCGCTGCTTCCTCTCTCTCTCTCTCTCCTCTCTCCGGCACCAGTGCGCCCGTCGTCAGTTGCGATGCTTCTTTTCTCCTGTAGTGAAGAAGCACATCCGGGTTTAGTCCCTCCCCCTTCCGGGTCGTTCCTGTCGGTGCCAGGACCTGTAGGGGACTGTAGTTTATGGGGTGGGGCCAGCCTCCGCAATGGTGTTTGCTGTCCACGGGATCGTTCGAGGCCGGTCTCCCCGGTTGCGGCCCACAGGTAGGAGCGGGGAAGGGTCGCGGGCATGGTATGGTCCGAGGTCCTCTCACACCCATATATAAATCTTACCAGCTTAGTGTAATTGGAGTTCTGGCAGAAGCTGAAAGACAGATCATGAAAAGTGGTTCTGGTTTAAGTGTTGTTTTTGTTGCTTGGGTGATGCACTCTCCTCATTCCTCACATAATAATTTGTCCTCGCCCTTCCATCTTCCTTACTTTTAGCCGGTGCTCTATGCTGTGCTAAAAGATAATTATAACATTCAATTACAAGGATAACAATTCAGGGGGTGTAACTGAAACAGGCTGATCTAGAAGTGTTTCAAAATGGCGTCATTATAACAATAGTTTCCCAGATCAAGATGGAAACCCACAGTACCAAATTTCAGACTGTGTTAAAAATGAATATCAAAAGAGAAAGGCTACATGCACAGTGAATATACACATCTGTCTTGCTCTTTATATTTGAATCATATCCTACACTTTATATTTTGTATATATTTACCTGGTTGGTCAAGTCAGGCATTGCACATCACAAATAAATCAGGAATATTGAACATAGTAATAACCTGGGTTATTACAGGAAACTGTGGTCACGTCATCAAGAAATGTGAGCATTCCTGCTCTGGCACAGCATGAGGCAGGAGGTCTACTTTTCTGAGCTATATTTTACACCTGCCTTAAGGTACTTTCAATGCTGAGATTTTGTCTTAAATATTTCGTAAATTCTGATCTAGGAACTCGTTCCAATCATTCCATGTTGGGTCAGGGTACTTGTGTATGCCTGATTTGAGTCCAGAGTAACTCACATAGGGTTTTTTTGTCCTAAGCGCGGCTCACCGCTGAGAAGCTTCCAAGAGTCCAGCATTGAAGAATGCTGACCTCAGCAAACTTTGCATCTTCAATCAACTGCAGACGCTACCATCTGTGCACTCAGCAGAATGCCCGCTGTCCCTCATCCCTGTTATGCAGCGTGTTCCCAAGGTGCCTTCACTGGATATCCAGTGCCACCCCTTGGAACATGCACCCCCCTGATTCAGTGGTGACGTGAGATCTTCATATGAAGCCGCAGCAGCTATTTTGATATTCAAAGTTCATCCCGCTCGAGTTGGAGTTAATATGGCGTGTCTTCTTACTCGTAGTCATGGGCGGTGGGGAGTCACAGCGTAGTCACATTCAGTATCGTCCTGAGAACTATGCCCCAACAAACATATGGATGGCTTGATCATGCGTCTCCATGACAGCACAGCGATACAAACCTCTGATCCACTCAGGACTGGCTTGTGCTATTATATTTTACAGATGCCACTTGAATCTCACAATTGGCGAATGAACAGCCAAGCAAAAACATCAGTGCTTTTAGCAAATCCATGACTTGTTCATAATAAAATTGCAGGTGTTATTAGCACTTTCTTTAGTTAATATTTTTTTTTCCAAGTGCAAATATTTAGAAACTGCTTAGTTGAGATTTCAATTACAAGGGTGCCTTTTACCCTTCCCCAATCTCCTTTTTCTGCATAATATTGTTGTTGTGAAGAAATACACCGCCATCCACCATTCCATGTGCAATTTGGGTTTAAGGAAAACAATGTAAGATGTTATTGAAAACATGCAAATAAATATGTAATGTAAAATGATAATATGGTTTTGTTCGGTTTCTGCAGTCGAATGTTAATTCCTCATATATTATCTTCATCTTGCAAAGGTGCATTTCGAACCTAGGGTTAGATGTACTATAACATTTTTATGGTCGCAGACTGTCCGAATTGCTGTTTGGGACCACAAAAAAGTGTGTTTTGCTACGTAGTTAAACCATTTTAGGAGTCAGTACATTTTTCCTGCTTCATAAAACAGATTTGTAACTCCATACTGATTCAGTATTTGGAAGAGGTGTGTCATAGACATTTTGGTGTGCTATCATCTATGAACCAGTCTGAGTGTGAAGTCATTGATCTAAGCGCACTTCCTAGCTGGACCAAAATAGAAATGCATTCTAGGTATACATTATTCTGAAAGCCTTCTAGACTTCTTGTTTGGAGCGAAAGGGTGTCTTTTTTATATTTTAGCAAGCTGCTCCATCGGGCCTCTTTGTTAATTGTAGTTTTTGGACAAAAGGTGCTGAACTCAATGTCCATTACCTGCATCATTCTCTCTCTTTGGCTGATAATGAGACAGGGGTCCTTCCACAGCACTGGGCATAATCTACCTGGCATACAAGGGACAGGTGACATTGGAAATGCTGGGGGGAAATTGTGCAAAATTATACATTGTGCGGAATTATATTGTACAGTAACTCGTGTGGAAAGAGAGCATTTGTGCATACTTAGCATACAAAACTCACCGGAGATGCTGTCATGAGCCTGGATTGACGAGTAAATGACTCCCAACTGCAATGTAATTGCAAGACTTTTTTTCCTCGAACTAGTGTCCCACTGGCAAAAAGAACACACAATTGTCACCTACAAAACAACTTTTTGTGAAATTTACAATACACATAATTTATAAATGTCACAAGCGTAAAAATGTTTTTGCCCGGGCAAAATACATACCATGACAGATGGCCTCACCATCTTCAAGGCCTATTACAGCGTCCACCAAAGTCGAAATGACATTTCCAAAATATTTCAAAAAGAGAACAGGAGTCTGGTTGCTGATGCGCATAGGAATGTGCAGCCGCAGCACCTTTCTGCGGCCATTAAGAGACATTCAGGACTTCCATGGAGTCTTCAATCACTCAAACCACTTGTGCTATATCAAGTTTCATCAAACGCTGAGGCGGAGCACAGTGTTTGGCTTAGCTCTATGCGCTCTGGAAGGTAAGCGCACAGGCGATCCTTGCAACACATGGTATGGCTGAAACATAAGATAAAAGAGTTCCTTGGAAAGGCAGAGGCGGTCCTTACAACACTAGGGGCCATATGTAGATAATTTCTATTTACCGATTCATAAATACCGAATTTTACCGATTCGGTATTTATGAATCGGTAAATAGAATGTAGGTAAACATTCGGTAATTATTACCGAATCGGTAATATTCGGTATTACTGATTCGGTATTTACCGATTCGGTAATAATGCATCCCTTCCAATTCATTCCTATGGGCCTGGAGGCCCATAGGAATGAATGGGAAGCCATTCACTATTACCGATTCTGTAAATACCGAATCGGTAATAGGGGGAGCATATTCATGGGTACATCTCAATTGCCTAAATACCGGTCGGTAACGGGATATTTACCGATTTTCGGCCGTTACCGACCGGTATTTAGGTGCCTACATATGGCCCTAGGTGTGGCTGAAACATAAGATAAAAGAGTTCCTTCTTAGAGGGCCCTCATCACCCAACCTGGGCACAACACTGCAGATTTTTTTTTTGTGTGCTGATAAAAATTAGAAACATTTAGAACAGACTCACACTAGTTATTAAGCGGGAATACTTACATTGGCAGGCTGCATAGAAATCTTGAAAAAGCGTTATAATGAAAGAGGCAGCAAACAGTAACAATGCAACATTAAGAAATATCTTTGTCGGAAAAAGTCATTATGTGCGGAAGTAGGTGCGGGGGCGACTCGGCCTCAGTCGAGCTCACCTGCTAGCGCTTGTGATACAGTTCAAGTGAGAGGAGGAATCAGTGTGTGTCAACTCTGGTTAGTTTCAAGATAGAGGGAATGGGGTTGGATTTTGAAAATTGAAAATGTTCCTGATGTCCTGCAGTGGAGGGTGTGTATTTTGCAGTAGAAATCACCATGACCCGCCCTTTACTTAGCTGACAATTTCACATTCACTCTCATGCTCCAGCAATCCTTCATGGCATTCACAGGGTATATGTAATAGAAACCTAATTTAAAAACACTGTAGTGAAATTACTCTGTATAGTTCAATAAGCATATGTAGTGGTATTACCCCACTCAGAGTGTAGGCACAACTGCAGTGCAGAATCTGGTACATATTCAATCATCAGAGGTTCCGACGAACACATTATACCTCACGCGTGCTGCTATAAGTCATAGAGTTGCTTGGTTGGACATTGTCTCTACGCGCCTAGCCAGTGGTGTGCGGTGGTTTTCATAATGTTTTTAACTAGGGGCCGACGTCTGAACCCCTTATGTTTACCTTATGCCTTCTCCATATGCAGACTGGGAGGCAGATTCCCTACACTTTGTGCTGGGCTGGCACCAAAAAATGGACGCAAACCTTATGCAGACACCTATATTGGATTTACTGTCCAACATAAATCTTGATTTGAGTTGGAAAGTAGCCTAAAGTTGCACAAAATAGAGCATGGGTGGTACATAGGTGTTCCCATGGAATTTCCCATGGATTTTGATGCCCAGCCAAATCTACTAAAAGCATAGTCAGAATTTAGTACTGAAATTCAGGCCTCTTCAAGGCAGGCATAACGTTTGTGAAAAATGTTCTTTCTCAAAAATGTTCCACCTTTGCCTCTGTGTTTGTAGTATATAGGATACATACAAAGGGGGAAAATGTGCTGAACTACCTCAAAAAAGAGTATTTTGTACTTCCAGTACAAAAGCCATGCTAGACATCACTGCTTATGCCGCTAAAGTGTGTGCGTTGGCACAAGGGTAGGCATAAGAGTGCCAGCGCAGTGGGAGAGAGAACAGCTTCATCCCCTAATGCATATGTTTTTCCCTTGTTCGACAATCCATACATCCGCGTTTCTTGCTGTGCTGCGCTGCCTGAAAGCTCAGTTAATTTGCCCCACAGTATCTCACATTCAAATGAAAAATAATTTATAGAAGATGCCATTGGGCTTTTGAACAAACTTTACAGGAAATACCAGGAGTCTGTTGAGTAGAGCGTTGATACCCAATCCATAGCGAATACACATATCATACAAAATTAACACAGCCTTGAAAACAGATGAAGTACACCGTTTAATGAAGAGACATCACAGTTGTCAAGAGAGTGAGAGTGCGTACTGGCATCTCGGGTTTGAGTATACCCAATCAAACCACCTCATAGGACAATCTGATATAGTTATGTTACACTTCAGCTCATGAATACTGGAACAATCACTGCTCCTATCTGTGCGGCCCAGACCTTTCACAACTCTTGCTTAGCCT
Source organism: Triturus cristatus (assembly GCF_964204655.1). Lineage (NCBI taxonomy): Eukaryota > Metazoa > Chordata > Amphibia > Caudata > Salamandridae > Triturus > Triturus cristatus. The sequence goes on along the minus strand of NC_140581.1, from coordinate 383,120,319 downwards.
GTATTTTGTACTGTGCTTACAGTCACCTCTAACTTGCACTGTGCCCTTGGCAGCATTGCCGATTACGTCCTGTGTCCTATGTGACTTGATGCATTTTTATTTGCGGCTGGTGTAAAAGATCATGCAGAAGATATGGATATATGACTTGAATGCTTTGCAAGTGATCTTCATTGCCAGTCTTTTTATGGCCTCCCAGCAACCATTGTATCTACTGGTATTAGCTAATCGATAACTCTGAGCTGATAGGGTGTCTGCAGACTTATTTTTTGTTATGGTGTCGGCGCGCGTTCTGCAAGGCTTGCAGTGCCATGGACTTTAGCATGCTCGCTGGGTATTCCGGCACTGCGTAATTTTGGTCTGATGTGCAGTCACTGATCAGACGCCTCCATCTCAACACATTGCCTCTTATAATGTTTTACCTTGTAGTGGTTTCTCAGGCGTGATCCGATGACCAGTCCAGTTCTTATGAGTCTTCATCCATTTCTGACTTGACTCTCAGTTGTTGATGTTTGTGATCGTTCTGTGGTTTATCACATAGACTCCTTCAAGCATGTTTGGGGCTTGGCCATGTTTTGTGGATACACTGTTTTTATTGCAATGTCTGCCCTGCTTCTGCGTGATGGGGTGAATATTGAAGGGCTGTGGTCGAACTTGTGGCAGGCAAGTTTACCTATTTGTTGTTCAATATTGCAGACTTAGGGTATTGAAGGTTAATGGACCTGGAGGTATTTTTAGCCGGGCCATGGTGCTTCTGCTTTTGACTCTCTTTCAATAACCTTTATGTGCTTGTTGATGGGAGTCCGGTCTGGGCAGGGGCATCTAGTAGAAATTGTTGTCAAGCGCAACACTCATCAGCCCTCATCAGGGTCCTTGAGGGCAGTCTGGGCACTCCAGCACAAATTATCAATGCAGTTTTTTCAAGTTGACTGAATGGGTTTGTCTGGTTTGCTTGTTTCTCTGCTGTATATTTTTATGAGGTTGTCAATGCAAACCTCTGCTTTATTTTCAGTTTCTATTATAATAAGCATGAACCAAACACAACAGTCAAAATTACAGCTATCCTGAAATATATTTTGCTTGGAGGTGGGTGTGGTGCAGGTTGAACAGCATCATACTGCTTTGCCTGGCCAGCATATCAATGATGCATGGACCTATGACTTCCTCACTGCTGCTGCTGACCGACAGGTTCACTTCTTGGGGCATATGTATGAAAAAATGCATTTGCGATTCTCAAATAGCAATGTTTAGAGAATCGCTATTTGAGAATCGCAAAATGATATGTAAAGAAAAATGCGCAATTTTTTTAAGATTCCCTTGCATTCCTTAATTGCGACTCACAAATTGTGAGTCGCAATTAAGGAATGGCTTCCCATTCATTCCTATGGGCCAAGAGGCCCATAGGAATGAATGGGAATTGCGCACACAATTTCAAGGGTGCAAGGGTTCCAAAAAGACACCCTGTTGCACCCCTGAAATGTGCATGTGTGCACATGTGGCACACATACATGAATGTATATGTGCCACATGGTACTTTAAAATAAGCAAAAAAGTGCTTTTTTAAAGGAAATCACAAATTACCACCAACTTGAAGTTGGTGGTAATTTGCAATTCCTTAAGGCAATATCACAATTTGCGATGCCTACTAGCATAGCATTTAGAGAATAGCAAATTGCGATTCTCTAAATGCTTGCGCAAAATAAGGAATCACAATTTTTGCAATTCCTTATTTTGCAGGTAGGTTTAAACTTACCTACATAGCACACAGCTAAATTGCGAATGTCAGCGTTTGCAAACGCAATTTAGCTTGATACATATGGCCCCTTGAGGTTAAGCTGTTGTAACACCCTATTCAGAGTTTTGATTGGAGTAGGCAGACTATTGGGAAAGCAGAAGGCCAGTTATTACAATGCAGTATTATACAAAGGTGCTTGTAGATGTGCTCTGTTGATTTTATAAATGTTTAACTGAACTTATATTCAAATGCAGTGTTGTCTGCTTCCTTGTGCATTTCAGTTGCCCCGCTCTATTTAATAACGAGTGCCGAGTGACACCTACACCGCCCGTCTGGGCAGCACAGACAGCACTGTTCCTTGCTACCTTGGCAGACATCAATACCATCTTGCCTTCGATCTGGTGTTGGCTGCCTGCCTTTTGGCTTTGTCACTGCTTGTTTTGTCATGGTTTTGAAAAACTTATTTGTTGGGCAAACTGTTGGCCCTCGCCAATATAAAAAAAAAATTGCTCAAAGTAAAAGTATTTATTTTGTCTCAAAAAAGCGCACATTTCCATAGCGCTCCCTGGTACTGCAGGGAACTACATTGTGTGTGGATGTGTTCCTTGTGAAAGGACAGAATGCTGTCAGTCACAGAGAAGTTAGCCAATGGCCGAAGAGGTCTGACCCATTGCCCAGGCTTTTTGCTGTAATGGTGGAAAAAAAATGTGAATGGCACAATAACAGACCAATGGATTAAAAGGGATGGCCAAAAGCCATTATTAGTAAGTATTTCATATGTAAAATTTTAGTAAACAACTAAAGATGTTGGCTAACACCAGATTTAAAATTTGATCAGTCCCCTGGCTTTTACATTTTTCAGATTATAAAGGAATATTTCTGGATGGCTTCTAGATTGTACAGTTAATCATTTCATGTGCTCGGCTGCTTATTACGCTGAGTTAAGGAACATGTAAAAAAAATGACGGGGAACCATGAAACACATAGATTTGACCCTGTGAATATGTTGCCATCTCTGTAGAGGGAGCACCAGCGTCCTATTGTCAGCATCCTCTTATCTCTAAAAAGGGCCATACTGGCCCTCTGGGGTTCATTCCATGCCCACGATGAGGCAAGCGCGGGGACCCTTCGTGCCAGCAGGCGATGGTGCTTACTGAGCTGAAGGGCGTTTACGCCTAATGTGAGAGGGAAGGTTTCTTGGCGATGTTCTTTTGAAAGAAGTTTAATGTCATGTTGGTGATGTTTATAGAACCGAATACTACCCCAGGATCACCTCAGTGTTGGTGCCTCTGTAAATAAGTATGTTTGTGTTGGTGATTGACGTGTGTCAGTCAGATGGTGCGAGGAAGAGGCGGTGCCTCATTGCCTCGCAGAGGCAGCAAGTATGTTTGTGTTGGTGATTGACGTGTGTCAGTCAGATGGTGCGCGGAAGAGGCGGTGCCTCACTGCCTCGCAGAGGCAGCAAGTATGTTTGTGTTGGTGATTGACGTGTGTCAGTCCGATGGTGCGCGGAAGAGGCGGTGCCTCGTTGCCTCGCGGAGGCAGCAAGTATGTTTGTGTTGGTGATTGACGTGTGTCAGTCAGATGGTGCGCGGAAGAGGCGGTGCCTCATTGCCTCGCGGAGGCAGCGTGGCTTGTTTCGTGGCGTTGCTGTAATTATCACCGCTGAAGGTGTTAGGTAATGAAGACTGCATTAGTCTCAGGCAGGCGAGGATTCCCCAGGTCTCTTCATTCACTTGAAATAGTTCATCGCCTCACACTTTATCAGGGACGGAAACGGACACATCCCAGAGGCCTTTGCTAAATGCTCACTGGATCGTTTCACGATTAGAGAGGAACACAGTGTTGCTTTAAACACACAAACAATGTTGCATCTTTTCCACCCGTCATGAACTCCCGAGTGTGTTTAGTGCGCAGACAGAGGCGTTCTTCAGCAGCTTTCATGTAATCCGTGTCACGCATTGCTCCATTTTGCCAGGCGTGAGGATGGGTTGATGTCACTGTGGTCCAGTGTGGCATATATTGGGAATAATTGGCCACTAACTAGTGCAGTTTCAATGGCAATGGACTTGTTTGTGATTTTGTTTTTTGGGGAAGAAAGAGGTTGGGTAAATTACCTTTGTTGCTAGAATTGCTCACTTTGTGCTTGCTCAGAAAAAGCTCACTGTAGTAACGACCTCAGCGTGGGCTGTAGCCGGAGAGTATGTCTATTTCAGGAAATAGAAACCGCAGAACTGGCGCAGCCTGTCCTGTGCAGCTTCCCAGCCAACTGCCACTCACCGGCACAAATGACCCTCCACATCCCATTACAGAACCTGAAAAAAACATTACATGGCTATATCAATACAACAGAAAATAAACTTTACACCGGACTAAACATAAAAACAACTCCAAACTCAGGAGCGGCTTGTGTCAGTGAAGAGAGGCGGGGCGGTGAAGACTGAGGGGAGGCGACGGAGTCAATGAAAGTCGTAAAAAATAACGTACCTGCCTCCCTCAAGCATCGTGTCGTGCTCTTCTGCTCCTCTCCTCTTCACTGCAGGAATGCACAGGCTCCCAGCCTGCTCTGCGGCCAATCCTGAAGCTGTTCTCATGAATGAGAGCAGCTACAGGATTGGCCTGAGCACCAATGATTTGCGCTCCAGGACAGATTGGGAGCCTGTGCTTGGTCTCTCCAACCCCAGCTGGGGCTGGAGAGAGCTTCACTGCGCATGTGGGTTTGGCCGGTCTGAGACGGCCGGCCAAACCCGTATGCGCAGTGAATAGTAGTGCCCAACACTCCCATCCAGGCTCTCATTACCCTTGTCCCGCCCCCAAGCCTCAGCACAGGAAAAATAAAACAAAAATAAAACTGGTTTCAAACTTGTTTTATTACCGCTTTATTTTTCAAATTTTTTAGATGCTGGTTGGGCGGCAATGCTCCTCTGCCATAGAGGAGGAGCCGCCGCTGTCCAAACTTAGGCAAGTGCTAAATAAAAACATAAATAAATCTTTATCGGAGCCTAAAGGTAGATTGCTTTTTTCAAAGAATGTTCATAAAGCCTCAACAGAACCTGTTGAGCAGATTCCTTTTCCTATTTCTTCTGTGAAAAGCAAAACCATCATAATCCTCTTGCTCAACTCTTTTAGAAACCCTACATTCATCCAAAACTGGTCTTCTCAAATCAATCAGATAATCTTTCGTATGACCTATAGCAAGATCCTGACCTTCGCCACCTTCTCACATCCCACCCATTCTTCCTGTTAACTTTAACATCATTACCACACACTCTGTTAACAACCATTGGTTCATTAAATTTCATTTCACCTTTATTTTTGTGAGCAGGCACCTTAACTTGTACTACATCGCCAAGCACAAGATGATGTGAATATACTCTCTATCTTCCATCAAAACACTCCTTTTATTTCACTTATACTTCCTGCACACTCTGTTCAACCAAAAGGTCAACATCCTCTACTACATCATGTTTTACCCATTTGGACATCCACCTTAGGCAGATTTTAGAAGATGGGTTCTGTCCTCTCAATAATTCAAAAGGAGACATTTTGGTAGTGAAATGTGTGTAGCATGGTAAAACAATAGCATGGACCATGTACAGGGGCACAGCTTGACCCGCAAGATTGGGGAAGGGAGGTGTAAGCTTCAGATTTTCCAACAATCATGCTGGCACATAATGTTAAAACACATTAAGCAACAAGATGTGTGTATAAGAGGGGCCTAAGGGGCAGTGGAAAAGGTGAGGAGTGTGGATTGGTAGGAGTAATAAATGGGAAAACATAATATTTTGAAGAATAACAAACATTTTTTAGGACTTTCAAAACAGAGAGAGGGACAGTGTGTGTGCATTTTTGTCTGTGTATGTAAAAGCTCCTTGTGAAATCCGACAGACACTTCACCATATCTGCCTGAAAGCCCCTGCACCCAACTATTTATCAGAAACTAAATTTATTAGAGGGGTTTAACACTCCAAACACCCCCTGGAAGCTATGCCCCTGACCAGATAGCATTAGTTACAACTCACTTATTTACAATCGCCCATTGAACACATTCTCCCAAGATGGGATTCATATGTTCAACTAGCCCATTGGTTTGTGGATGATAAAGGAAGTTTTAAAATGTTTGTTACCACCTTGCTAGAGAAATACTTGAAATTCCTCATTTACAAATTCGACACCATATTCGGAAACCGAAAAGGATGGAAACCCCTCCTTAAAAAATACATCTCTAAGAAAACCAAAAGCATTTTTTTAATTTGGTTCCCCAAGAAAACGAACTTTAGGCCACTTTAAGTAGTAGTGAATCAGGACAATGCAAATTATGAATTGATTGGTAAGGAATTAAAAGCACCCCTCTAGATCAATGCCTACTTTTTCCTACGGTTTTGAAGGCAATTCAATGAATTGTAAAGGTGGATTTCACATTTTTTGACCCTTCTCGCAACTATTGCAATAACACAATTACTCACATGTTCATCAATATGACAATCCATACTAGGCCACTGGAATATGTCATGTACCCTACGTTTAGTGAGTGTTCTTCCTTAAGATCCTTCATGTGCACCACATATAATCTTTTTTTTAGACTATCAGAAGGCACAAACTTCTCTCCGCGCATAAGGTTACCCCTTCCACTGAAAGCTTTGCTGAAACTTTAACAAAATCGGGCAAGTTTGTCCTGGTTACCTTCCTAGGAAACTGCCACTCAACAGCACAAATGAACCCCTGCATTGCATTACAGAACCTGACATCATAACTCTTGGGATACTACAGACATTCATGTTCATATTACGTTTTTCTAAGAGTCAAAATACTTTGCAGAAACAAAATGTTACTATTCACCGTCGTTGGCGTTTAGAAAATATGATAGGGAGTGCAATATGAAATCCTAAGGCTACCTAAATGTATTGGAATTGATAATGTTTTAAGGCAAGTTGGAGTGTCCTAGCTAGTATCAAGTTCGGATTGGCCACACATTCATCATTTGATGTCAGATATTAGGTTTGGGGTAGTTTCCTCCTGCACTGATTCCTTAAGGTGTCCGAGGACTGCCATGCCTATTTAGTAAAGGTTCCATTCAGAGAGCACAAACACTGTACAGTACCTCCAAAGCGGCGCACGTCTAGTGTGCCTCGTACTAGCCAGTCAACTTGTGCATCTGAGTTGGTAAAATGATGCATAGGCAACAATATTCCTTCATTTTCATGGTCGCACGACCCATGCGAATGAGGGATCCCCTCCGAGGTATTGCACAGACAAGTTACTACATGCAATGACTATTACAAACGGGGCCACGCAAGCATATGCATCACCTTCCATAATACCGAGGTGTCCGGTGCTGTGATTCCTAAAACTACTCTTGATCTACCCCATCAGAAGGTCAGATGTTTTTGTGTGCCACTCATCCACATTAGACGCCATCCGTCACGCATGGCTTAATTCATCCTCCAACCTGTGTCCTACCTTGGCATGAGCCCACCATTAACACTCAGTCACTGGCACAATATCCGATATTGCCCTCAAAGCAAGAAAGGCGCAAGAAAGATGCCTAGGCTGTCTTTCAGCCACTGCGAGGGACATGCCACATTTAAAGATTACATATTTTTCTGTACTTCTCCCTTCACATAGATGGATGCCTAATGCAGCACCTGTCAAACACCTTAAAATGTTAAGTTTCAACCTCCCTCTTGCACCCTGCCTCACCCCATCCATCCCTCCCTCGCCTGGCCCCATCCCTCTCTCGCCTGGCCCCATCCCTCTCTCGCCTGGCCCCATCCCTCCCTCGCCTGGCCCCATCCCTCCCTCGCCTGACCTCATCCCTCCCTCGCCTGACCCCATCCCTCCCTCCCTCGCTTGGCCGGATCCCGGAAGTGGCCAGTCCGTCCAGTGGCAGACCTCCCAGCAATAATGCTCAGTTCCCACTGCTTCCTCCGTCCACTTCTAATCTTCCGCAATGACAGGCCCATTGCCAAATCCAGCCAGAGAAAAACAGAACGTGTTGGTCAGAGTTGTTGCGTTAACCTTAATCGCTGGCAGTTACCTTCTCAGCGAATTATTCCATTGTCTCGCTGTGCTGTGACGGGCCCCATTCATAAGCAAATCAGCTATGGCCACATTCCAAAAGAACAGCCCACGTCTAGCTGATAGGCCATATCCCCAAAACTCCCCAAACATTTTGCCCTATAACTTGTAGTACAATAGGGGCGCTCAACTAGCAACTCACCAGTGCGGTGTTTGAGTCTCTGCAACATCGCAAGTTACAGATCCAAATCTCAGCATACCCTTGATGCTGAGGACAACATTGCATTCAAGTTGTTTTTGCTCACTATGCCATTACTGTGACTATGCTTTAGTCATGGCCTAAGAATTACCGAAGTCAGATGCAGAAAAGTAACAAGCATTGGCATAGCCAATAGGCCTTTGGGAGCATATAAGCATTTACCCATGCAGCACAGTATCCTGGGTGCTATAACGTCTACTGTTACTTTACATGCCACTGGTGAACAGCCACTCACACCTAAGGTTCATCTTTCGTCCTGTTTAATGAAATATGATAAAGTCTCTTCAAAATTCCATAAAGTGTATTTCTTTAACAAAGAAGCTTTGACACTAATAGGCACATTATAGCACTTCATGGTGTTCAGAGTCAATACATACACGTACGCAGGAATCCAAAACAAAGCAGCATTAATTCACAGACAGTAAATTAAGCATTGTGCGTTGAAGCTTATGCAATGGGAGTACATCTGTTATCATGCAAGGGCCTCAAGCAAGGCTTGAGGGAGGCTATGGCCAATGTCGGGAATGGGGGCATTAGTCGGGAATATGCTTATAATGGCGGCTACTTACAAAAGCGAGCCATTTCGTACTCTGTGTGGAATAGTTGGTACTTTACGTTACTTAACAATGAAAAAGTCCATTGGCCTGGCCTTGGCACGCTACCGTGATGGTTACTTTTATTTATTATAAGCATGCGCCACAAAAAAAAGCTGACAACTAAATGTGGCAGTCAAACCTATCCAATAAAAGTGTAAAATTAAAGAATATTTATAGATGACCATAATATGCAATTTTAATAGTGCAATATGTGTACTTCCAAGCAGGGAGGTGTACTTGGAACATGTGCAGAAACTGTTTTTAGTGCACATCACTGTAAGAAATGATAAATATTGGTTAAAAATTACTGTAACCCAAAAATAAAGTTTAAACACACAAGGATACCTAAACAAAATGTTGAAATATAGAAATTGACAGAAAAAAATCATTGGCCTATCAACCGTGGCATTGAAGCCCGCCTCTGTTCAGAAAGATGCACACAGGTGAGCATCCCAAAGGTCATTACCGACAGAGTAGAAGAGCCAGTGGTCGAAACTAAGTGACCCCTTTCCCCTTCTAAGGGGCATATTTGAAATGAAATGGCGCAGCGTGGAGCTGCAAGCAATTAAGCGGCGCTACACTGGGTCATTAAATAAATGCAGGGGTTGCTCCTTATTCACAAGAATACGGCGCACCCCTGTGTTTCCCCTAGCGCCGGCATTAAAAAAAGCTGCAGAGCAGGCACCCTTGCACCATGGTGCAAGGGTGTCTGTCTTGCAGGGATGATTGTGTTTGCGCAGGAAGGAACACCTTTCTGCACAAAAACAATAATTTGGTGTTTTACTCCTTCTATGTGTGCTGCAGAGCAAAAACAGAATTATGTCTCCTCGTTGCACCACTCTAAAGTCTATATTTTGAAAGGCTTTAGTTTCTGGCACTGCCTCTGCTTTACGATTCCTTGTAAATCTGGGGCAGTGTAAAAAAGCAATGCGTGTTGCTTGAGAACTCCCACAGCAGCGCTCATTGCGTTCCCCTTTGCTGCAGAAAACTGTGGTGAGGAGAGCCATATTTACAAGGCTGCATTAAGCCACGCAAAGTGGTTTAGTGCCGCCTTGTAAATATGAAGCCGGGCATTGCGCCACCAGAGCATCAGAAATAGTGACGCTTTGGTGGCGCAATATCCTTGTAAATATGCCCCTAAATATGCTGTGTTTGGGGAGGCAAAATGTGAATGACAGTTGAAGAGACCAATGAGTGAAGAGAGCTGACCTAAAGCCCCTGCATGCGTTTTCTTTTTCTTTTTCTTTTTTAAGTGTGGCTGGCGACAGCTACACAGGTCTCTTAGGCGCATATTATCAAGCCAGGCAATAAAATTATCGCCGCTTTAGCGGTAGAAAACTGCCGCTAAAACGGCGATAATGGGCTTGATAATATGCTCTATGGAATTCCAATTGAAGCCCATGTTAGATGCCCTTCACATAACGGCAGTTACGAGTTGATTTCGTGGTGGGGAGCCGCTCTTGTCTCTTCTCTCGATCTTCAATAAAGATCTACAAACTTAACTTATTTGCAGTACCATCTATTTACAACACAGCCTTTGTTGGGCGCAGGCCCAAAGAAACAGCGAGGTGCCTGAAAACAATCGCTACAACCCCTTTTACCGAACTTAACAACTATGGAAGAATAGCCAATAAATTAAATGAACAAGCACACCCAAAACTGATCAGCATGGCCCCTAACCTTTCTCACTGTAGAATCTAACTGTATAGAGGAGTTGGTCAAACTCAAACAGTAGAAAAAACGAAAACAACATGCCGCAAAGGGCGTGTGCTTGCAACGAATTTTAAAACGGGTGCTGCACACTGGGAACACCTTAATGGAATGCTTCCAGAACACGCATGTGGATGGATCCAACACTGGTGCGCACTTTAATATCTTTGCTCCCTGAGACAAAAGCATTTGTCAGGTTTGGTAAGGAGGGGAAAGTATCAGACCCTTTTAACATTCAATTGGGTGTGCCCCAAGGGTGCGTACGTGTCCCTCTGTTATTCATTTTATATATAAGTTTACTTTAGTCTGGAGCTTATAAATAGCACTACTGATGTTCCAATGGTAAACGGCGCACCCAGTCCTGTACTGTTCTATGCAGATGACGCTGTTTTAATGGTCCACGGACCCAAAGCCTTACACATATTGAGTAATTCCTTTGTGGATTTTATGGAGAGATTGGATCTACGGACTAATTTTGCTAAATCACTTACTATGTCATGTGGCCAGAAGTGTATACGTTCCTCGTCCATCACAGTAGGGTCAAACAAGTTACTGCTCACTAGCACTTTCTCATATCTAGAGATCATATTTAGCACCTCTAGTTCTTGGGCACCGCAAATAGCGCAAAATAGAATGAAATTGTCAAGGGCAGTAGGCCCCTTCATGAGTTGACCATCACCACCGGGTGGGAGGGCCCTTGTCCCACTGCTACAAATATATTCGGCTCAGTGTGTACCTATTGCCAACTGGGGGACAGGAATATGGGGCATCAGTGACCCGCAGCCACTGCAAACAGACAAGAAGTTAGCATTAAATTACTTATGTGATCTAACAAGTATTCGTTCTCTGTTAGGGGCAATGAGGAAGCCTCACTGACTAGAAAGATCATTTTTGACTGTCTGGTCTGTGATAAAGGGCTCTCTTTTCTCTGGCTGACCTATGTATCAATCAATCAATTAATCTTTATTCGGATATAAGAATATCCATAAAAGGGCATGACATAAAAAAACGAATAACACATTGCATGTTTAAATCAATATACACAAAATTAAAAGCAATACAAACTTTGCGACTACTGCAATTAGGCAAAACAGCGTCACTGAACCGTCCTGGACGTGAGAGTTAGTTAGGACCACTAGGGAAGTGGGCCACAACGGCATATTATGATAAAATGCAAGGATTTGACAAATTGATGCTGGATGATATATCCTGGCCCGGGCCAATGTAAACAACGTAAGACTCCCTAATAACATTAGACCCACCATTAAACAATATGTAAAGAAGTCACTGGAAGGTATTGATGTAAGGCTCACGGTGTCTATGTCAGCTATAGGTGTGCTACCCAGCAGAAAGATAGGACAGGCCCTGTTGCTGGAAAAACTGAGAGGCATCAGGTTGCATGGGGAATCACAGAAACCCAGCATCGATGACTACCGACTTGCTAATTTTGGGGCTGTGCCAAATGAATATCGGGTGAACAACTGGGAGCTGGGTGCGCTCACTTTTATTTCGAATTTGAGCAGGAACCTTGAAATATTCCCTATGTTTTCCGTGAGGTTTCCAGTACAATTTGAGCTCACGAGTTTGCCCGTGGAACAATGTATGCAAACAAACTACGATTCATTTTACCCTCTTCTGTGGGTATTATCAATTATATATGAAAATGTACTTAGCGCCTTTTTTAAGTCTCTGAAATTTTCGTAAATGCCATCAAGCCTTTAGATTTTTGCAAGAATCGACTGACAAAGAAACCTGTCGCTGTGTAAGTCTGTTTCTCCAGGCAGCCATACGCTCAAATCATATGATATACATTGGTCACCGTTGGCGTTGATTTTATTCCCTTTGTATGTATTTTAAACTGCTTTTATGGCGGGTCCTTGGTGCCGAATAAAGATGCTTGATTGAAATATCTGAACTGTGTGCACAGTTTAGTTAAAAAAAAACACAATTTAGCGAAATTGTTCTTATATTTTGTTGGGCTTTGGGAGTTCAAGCCCAAATGTTTATTGCCCAATACCATTTCATGGGTAGAAGCAGGTGAGCCCACATTACCAATATGGCTTCCTTAAGATTACCAAGCAAGGGGCATATCAACAAGGCGGCGATTCAAAATTATCGCCGCTTTTGCGTCCGTTTTCAGACGAAAAGCAGCGATAATTTTATCGCTTTATCAGCAAGGTCACACTATCGCGTGAATCCTTGCCTTAGCGCCCTTTCCCGTAACGCCCACCTTTGCATCTCTAATGAGATGCAAAGTGGGCGTTCCGTCCCAAAATAACTGGAGAAATGTCGCTAACCGACATTTCTCCAATTATCAATGGACACGCTAACAAGCATAGCGATAAGAAAAGTAGCACTAACCTTAGTTATCGCTACTTTCCTTACGCCTGCTTTTCCTTTGACTAAACAATGTTTCCATGGAAAACATCGCTATCACAGGAATAATTATCGCCATTGCGCTATGCGTTGGTAATACAGCGTTAGCATGGCGATAATTATCTGCGATAACCGGCGATAAAATTCCTCACGCTAAGGGTGGCCAGCTATAATTATCGCTGCCGCTTGTTGATATGCCCCTAAATGTTTTTATAACAGAGTACCTGCTCCATGCTTGGAGAAAAAGCACTTGGAACAAAATATAACCTAGTGTTTGAGCTAAGAAAAAAGTATGGCGCATAGTGTAAAAAAATAAATAAATAACTTTAATTTTGAAACTGAAATATGAAATGTAGAGCGGTACAACTGCAAAGCCAGCCTACACCTTGAAGTTTTTCATTTGCCCCGCCCTCCCACCCTCCTTTCTTTCTAACGCTCCTGTATGGCAGGAAATTTCATTGCTTTCAGCATGCGCATAGCATCAGTATAGGCTTAATGTATACTTTCTCTACATGCTGATACACTGCCATCTGCTTTGTTGGCATGGTAACTGGAAAAACCCTTGCCCCTGGGTGTGCGGTAGGTTCCAGACAACAACTATCTTACTTGCCTGTTGTGCTAAATGCTGTAAAAGCCCTTTACGCAGGGTGTTTTCCGCAGTCCCGCTGTTTTACGATCAATCTGACATCAGAATATATGTTTAATACAAGTCAGCAGCATTTCTCCAGTATAGGCATGCAAACTGCCTTGGATTACACCAGGGAAATCCCTTCCTATTACAGATACAGGAGGACAAGTCGTTAACGCATTAACCATCGGTATTACCACCATAAATCTATATGGCGGTATCTAATTGTGCAGGAACATAAGCTCTGCAAAAGAGATAACAGAGCCTGGTCTGTCTTGTTTTTAGGTCGAATCCTGTCTGGTTTGCTAAAGACATCTTGGGGCATTCATAAAGCTTCCCTGGGAATGCATTCAAAGCCCCCCACCCACCGGCTGCTTCCCATTGGCTTTTTGTTTTGTAACTCACATTTGCTTGTTTTCAATTTGCTGGCTGTATTTGTTTTAGGCTGTACTGGGTGAGTTTGTCCCTCCCAAGGAGCAGAGCCTTTTCACACCAACTCTCCTTGTATTCTCCTTGAGAGCTCCTTTCTGTAAATAGGCCTGTAAATATTGTACATCTCTGGTCACATTTGCTGTACATTCAAAGACAGAGGTGGGCTGTCAGGATCTGTCTTTCAAAGAGCTTGGCGTATACTTTTCTTTTTCTGACTTCAAAGTGAGAGGATTTATGTGTCAATCATGTTGGGTACTGGGGATGTGCTTGAGGAAGGCTGTACGAAGCTCAACAACAAAATTTTAATGTCTGTAAATGAACTGTGCAGATATTTCAGAATATATCAGGTGGAACAGCACAAATCAAGCACATTTTTGGGTAATTCTGAAGCGTGGTGGAACAAATATTTAATTACGATCAAAGCTAATCAATACACTATCAGTAGAACTGCATGTCTGTACAAAAATAATGGTCATTTCAATTAAAGATGTCAGTACCTTACCACACCATGCATACTTCCCTTTACCCCATTCCACTCTATTGTGCACCACTCCACACCACTGCAGTCTACTCTGCACCACTCCACTGTATGCCTCTCTACTCTACAACACTCTATTCTATGCCAATGCACTCTACCCCACACTACTCTACTATGCACCTTTGCATTCTTTGCCACTGTACTCTACACCACTCCACTCTCCGCCACCCAACTCTGTGCCACACTACTCTGCAACACTGCGCTCTATGCCAGTGCAGTCTACGCACCCTACTCTGTACCACTCCATTCTACACCAATGCACTCTATTCCAATCCACTCTGTCACTCTAACCTACTCTGCACTCTACACCACTCTACTCCACACCAATGTACTATGCAATGCACCACTCCACTCTACACTTAAACAAGCTACTCAGTGCCACTTCACTCTGTGCCAATGCACTCTACTCTGTGCCACTGCACTCTACTCTTCATCACAGCACTGTAATCTGCATCAATGCACTCTACACCGCCTTACTCAAAACCAATCCACTCTATGCCAATCTATAGTGCACCACTGCACTCAACACCACTATACTCTACTTTGCACCTCTTTACGCCACTGCACTATGTGCCATTGTACTCTACGTCACTGCCCTCTACATCACTATATTCTTCTCTGCACCACTGTACTCTACGGCACTGCTCTCTACACCACTCTAGTCATCACCACTCTACACCAATGCACTCTACTATACACCACTGCACTCTATGAAAATCTACTCTGCAACACTGTACTCTCTGCCACTGAACTCTACGCCACTCTACTCTACACCACTGCACTCTACTCCACTCTGCACTAACTCTATGCCAATCCACTCTACCCCACTACACTCCACACCAATGCACTCTATTATATACCACTGCACTCTACGAAAATCTACTCTGCAACACTCTCTGCCACTGAACTCTATGCCACTCTACTCTACGCCAGTGTACTCTGTCAATGAACTCTACACAACTTTACTCAACACCAATGCACTCTCCAACACTGAATGAACTCTACACCACTCTTCTCTGCTCCACTGCACTTTATGCCACTGCACTGTAGTCTGCACCACTCTACACCACCCTACTGCAGTCCATGCTAATGCACTGTATGCCACTACACCCTACATCCCTCTACTCTACATCATTCCACTCTACACCAATCCACTCTAAGCCACTTTAATTTAATTGACATTAAACTCTACGCCACTGCACTCTACTCTGAAACAATCTACTTTAGACATTAGACCACTGCACCCTACTCCACTCTTTGCCATTCCACTCTATGCCTTTCCACTCTATGCCACTATAGTCTTCCCTGTGACACTCCACCTCAAGCCACTTGATTCTATGCTGCTGCACCCCATGCCACTGTTCTACGCTGCTGCACTCTACACCACTTTACTCAAAACCAATACACTATGCAACTGAACTTTGCACCAATCAACTATGCACCACTGAGCTGTATGTCTCTATACACCACTATGCAACAATCTACTCTACGCTACTTCACTCAACACCATTACACACTCTGCCACTGAACTCTCCGCCACTCTACTCTGCACCACTGCATTCTATTCTATTCTATACCACTCTACTGCACTCTGTGCAATGCAGACTACACCAATGCACTCTACGCCACGCTAATCTACTGTGCACCACTGAACTCTGTGCCACTGCACTGTACTTTGCCCCACTCTACTCTATCACAGTGCACTCTACCACCCACTACTATGCACCACTGCACTTTACACTACTCCAGGCTAGGCCACTCCACTCTATGCCAATCTACTCTGCAACACTGCACTCCGTGCCACTACATTTTACACCAATACACCCTGCGCCACTACTCTCTGCCACTGCACTTTACTCTGCACCTCTCCACTCTGTCACTTCACTCTACTCTTAAAAAATCTACTCTACCTCGCACCACTCCACTCTACCCTGCACCACTACTCTCTACACCACTTCACTCTGAATCAATCTACTCTACACCACTGCACTCTATGCCAATGCACTCTATGCTGCACTACTCTACTCAACTCTGCAACACTCTATTCTACTCCATGGTGCTCTACACCACTCTACTCTAAACCACTGCAGTCAACACCACTTTACTCAAAACCAATGAACTCTACGCCACTTTACTCTACTTTGCAACACTCTACGCCACCCCACACTATGCCACTGATGCTACGTTGACTCTACACCATTGCACTCTCCATTACTGCACTTTATGCCACTCTATTCTACTCTGCAGCACAGTACTCTAGGTCACTGCTCTCTGCGCCACTCTACTCTGCACCACTCTACTCTTCAGCACTGCACCCTACTCTACGTCACTGCACTCTATGACACTCTGCTCTGCATGACTGCATTCTCCATCACTGCACTTCATGCCACTGCACTCTACTCTACACCAGTGCACTCTATGCCAATGTACTCTACGCCACCACACACTATGCCAATTTACTCTGCATCACTCCATGTCACTCTAATGTATTCTGCACCATGGCACTCTACACTACTCTACTCTATGCCACTGCACTCTACACCACTCTGCTCTCCACCTTTGCACCACTTCACTCTCCCATGCACCATTTTACGCCACTTCACTCTACTCCGAAACCATCTTCTTTATGCCACTGCACTGTATGCCACAGCAGTCTACTCTGTACCACTCTACTCTACTCCTCTGCACCACTTTATTCTAAATCTACTCTGCACCACTGTACTTTACGCCACTTCACTCTAGGCCACTCTACTCCACTTGCCTCTATGATACTCAGCTCTCCTCTATGATACTCCACTCTATGATGCTCTACTCCATTAAACTCTACTCCACTCTGACACTGTACTCCACTCTATGCCACACTGCTCTACAACAATCTACTCCACTCTATGCCACTCTGCAACACTACTCCAGTATACAACGCTATACATGATTCTCCCTATGCCACTCAAGGCCTCTTTACTTCACTCTATTGTTTGACACACTACTCCACTTTACCTCTATGCCACTCCACTCTATTACACTCTATGCCACTCCACTGTATCATACTCTGTGCCACTCCACTCTAGTCTCCACCGCTCTACTCTACAACACTTTACTTCACTCTATGCAACACCCTCTTCACCACTCCACTCTGCTCTTCACCACTCCATGACACTCTATGCCACTCCACTGTGTGCCAATTAACTCTACTCCACGCTATGCCTTTCCACTATGTGACACACTACTCCCTCCACAACACTCTACACCGCTCCAAGACACTCCCCTTTACTGCACCCCACTCTACTCCACTACATTTCATAACACTCTAGTCTACTCCACTTTATGACACTCCGCTCCACTCCACTCTTCTTTATCCCACTAACTTTTAGTTATGCTGTGCAGCAGCAATGCTGGTATACGATATGGCTAAAGCTTATTGGCAAAGCCAATAGCTCTTGCATAGGCAAGACCTAGTGGCTTTGCCAATGCCTGTTGCTTCTAACCCCCTCGCCGTGAAATAGAATTCTGGCCAGAAAAATGCTAAGCTCGCCTGCACCATCCACGTCACAAGGCGGCAGCGAGAACAGACTCTCTTCCCATGCTTCTCCATTGCGCTTCATCATTCCTTCTGTCCCTTTGCCAGATCATTGTTTGTGAACTAGATCCAGTTCATATAGTCTGATATCTCCAGACTTCTACGCAAGATCAGTGGCCACGTGGGTTTTTAAAGAAAAGCCAAACATCGAAATAGCCAAGAGGTCTGGCCTGAGCGGGCTGGTGCTGGGGTTCATTTCTTTTGTATTTATTCTGCAGAAATCTACCCCAAAGAGAACACGTTGTCACCTAAACGTATGTTGCATACTTGCTTTAAAAATGATTAATTGAAGACAATATTAATCATGTGGCTGCTTTACTAGAGATTTGTTTTAAATAATCAGCTTTTCCTTGTGCCATGCATTTTATATTATTATTACTTGTGAAGAAGTAAGAATAAATTACGAAATAGTCAAACGCTCAAAATGCAGGGAGCTACACGGACACTCACACACTCTATAACTTTAGAAAAGGAAATAAATTGCCATCTAACAAGGCACCAGAATTGCAAGCAAAATAAACATCTATTTAAAATAAAAAAATAAGTGAAACGAAACCACATCTGGAACCAGGTTTATCAATGAAGAGGAATGAACTATTTGCCGTGGCTATGAACAATGTGCACATTGTTTGCACAGTCACTCGAGGTCTAGGGAATCATGGGAAAGTGGCCCGACCCATTGCACCATGTTGGATGCTGCTGGGGAGGGAAGCAAAATGAATGACAATTTAACACATCAATGGATGAAGTCTGCTTACCAAAAACTTCTCTATGCATTTGCATTATGTATGATTTTTGGGAAAATCCAGTCTGACGCTATAGCTGAAGCTGTCTCAAAGGCCAGAATTAAAAATGGTCTCATTTCCTGATCTGGAGTACAGGGCACATGCAATGACCACCAAACCAGTGGAACAATAGCAGACAGCAGAGTAGCTGCGAGCCCTAGTAAAGCAGGTTTAACATCGTACTGTGTTATAAAAAACATTCATATAACGCCTGACTCTACCAATGGGGTGTTAAGGAATAATGGTGGGTGGTAGCTTGCTTCCTGCAAATGCAGGAAGCAAGGAAGCATTTTGGTGTCATGCTTGAGTGACCAGATTGGTGCTCTTTTTCTGTCTTATGTCACTGTCAGTGGCTCCTCCTCCGCAATGCAGAAGGAGTGTCGCCCCACTGGCTCAGAGCCAGCAGCTGAAAAATAAAACAATATTTTACTATTGTTTTATTTTCCACATGCTGGCTGAGCCATTGTGTACAGGGAGGGGTGGGGCCTGGCCGTGGTAAATGTGCACGTTTAAGTGTGCATGTCAGTTTGGCCGGCTGTCTTAGGCCGGCCAATCTGACATGCACACTTAAGTTTCTCCAGCCCAGCTGTATTGGAGAAACAGCACAGACTCTCTGTGCGTGAGTGAGCGTTAAACAAAGCCCGCTCAGGCCAATCCGCACGCTGCTCTTGTGCTTGGGAGCAGTGCGGGGAATGGATGGGGAGTCGTGATGCTGTCCCAGGGACTGCTGGGGCCAGGAACTGGCAGCAGAGGAGCGCAAGGCATCCCGCAGCACCAGGTAAGTGTTTTTTGTATTTTTTCCCTTTAATATTCAATCCCCCCGCCGCGTGCTCACCCGCGCGCTTCCTGCCCCCCCTCTCTCCCGCACCTCCTCCACCTGCTTCATTGGTATTTATCTGTATCCGCAGCCACTGTGCCAAGGTGCATAATGGTGGAAGAAAAATGATTGAGATCATACGGTTATCATGAATTTGTCATTGTGTCTGATTAAGCAGGTCCCTGATGAAATTGCCGTAAAAGGGCTGGCAGGTGATAGAGCGATTTACACAGGTAAAAGTGGTATGCGAACAGTCGCAGATTGTGCTGCTGGGGGACTTACGATTGAAGGATACCCTCCATAAGTGGTGGGGAGTCGGTATCACTGCTGTGAGCTACCACCTGTCACCCATGGTTTAAAGTTGAAATCCAGTGAGGTGAACTTTGGCCCCTAGCCCTGATGAAATTGCCGTAACAGAAGCTTGGCAATGAAACATGTTGGCCCATCCTAAAGTGGTCTGAAACATGCAGTTTGTTTTTAACCTTGAGTAGGCTCACTATGTGGAATACAATTAGAATCCTATACATGTGAGTCTCAACTCAATTTTAGTTTGAGGAAAGCTGTTTTCTTTTTCTCACATTACCGGGTCTTTTTTAGACACAAACACGTGTTTGTGCATATTCTTCTTTAACTGTTTCTTCACCTCTTGTGTTTTACACTGGGCACTTTTTTCTTTTTCTTTTCACGGGTAAGAAAGTTACAGATGATGAGAAACGTGGGCAAACTGGTGAGTACCTACCAGCAGCTCCTCCGGTGATGCGTACATGAGGTACTTTCTCCCCTCCACACAATTGCTTGTATACACCTTTCAAGAGGGGGTACATATTCACGGGTGAACTGATAAACATTTGCTTGGAAAAGTTCTTGTGGGACATTTTAGGACTGGATATGACTGGCAATTGACTAAAGCCAGCAGTTGGTTAGAGAGAGTAGCACTCTACCCCTGTGTCTGAAGAACTTACAATTTATTAATATGTCCTATCAAGTCAGGTCTATTTAGTTGATTTTGGCTCTGTAGAATCCACCCAGGAGCGACAGAGGAACGACCTACGTCATGCTCTGCATACAGTCAATCGTGACAACGCTCTATATGCAGGAAGTCACACATCAAGGAGACTCTGGTCCACTGTCTTACACACAGAAATGACATTTGCACATGTATCATTGAGAATCAGGAGTGCCAAGCCGGTCTGAGATTTTCCTTGGTTGGATGTGCCCAGGAACAGCCCAGAGCAGCCAGTGATTACTGACTGCCAGGATGAATGCTGTCAAGGTCTACCTAGTGGCGACAATTGAGCAATCTATAGTCTTGGGTGGTTGCAGGCAGCTAGGGTAAGTGCACACTGGAGTCAAAGATGAGTGAGTAGGTTAGGGAAATTGAAGGAGATGTGGGTAGGGGTGAGAGGAAGGTCAAGGGTTCTCTGATAGGCTCTGATACACTCTAACAGGGGCAAAGAGTGAACGCACCACAGAGAAACACCCTTCACCTCTACAGGGATGATTCCATAGGCTGACACCCGTCACCTCTACAGAGATGATTCCATAGGCTGACACCCGTCACCTCTACAGGGATGATTGCATAGGCTGACACCCGTCACCTCTACAGAGATGATTCCATAGGCTGACACCCGTCACCTCTACAGGGATGATTGCATAGGCTGACACCCGTCACCTCTACAGGGATGATTCCATAGGCTGACACCCGTCACCTCTACAGCTGAGTTTTGAGTTTTACAAGGCCAAGGTAAAGGGCATTGCAATAGTCCAACCTGGACGTAACCTGAGCTGGAAAAATAACTTTTTCTGGGCTGACAAAGGCAGTAATCCCAGAATCTTCTTGAGGATTGTAAGTCCCAAACCTTTTTCTGGCTAGAGAATGTACTTTGTTGTAAAATGACAGCTTATGATCTAGCCAGATAGCAAGATTTTTAAAGGGCCCAGACTAGCAGGCCATCATGCGGTGGAGCAGATACCAGGCTGATTACCCAGGATCAGCACCTCAGTCTTCTCCACCGTTTGATTCAAGCAATTTTTTGTTCATCCAGTACTTCCAAAAGGCACAGGCGCCGCTGGGAAGCGGTGGTGTTGCTTTCTTGAAAGAGAGTGAAGATCATCTGTGTATCGTCTGCATACAAAATTATGACAAAGCCAAGAGGTTCAATAACATACATAAAATACAACATTGTAAGTGCTCACATTGCTTTCCTAACGGACAGATTATCCATGTACAACTGCCACTTTATGCATAGAACATCTTCGTTACACTGAAATGTATATAGAGTTTTGACACTTGGGCACTTGAAGAGAATGCACATTTAATTCTATACATAGCATAGTGTGTCACAGCAGGAGTATAAGATATATGGGCCCAAGAATTGAAATAACTAGTGACACTCTAACGCGGATGGAATTTTCAACCGTAATGCATGGAGGTGGTGAAGGTGGTTGCCAAACCAGTGATAAGGTTTAGGAATGTTGACTATGCAGCAGAGCCAGACAAATTAAGGTGCACCTGGGTGCAAGTTAAGGACAATTTTTAAGAGACTGAATCTAGTCCTTAAATGACTGACTAGAGAACCTTCAACTCCCTTTATAGAGGCCTTTCTCTTATACAGTGCACAGTAAGATTTGGTCTCTAAAAGGGACAACTTCATAAAGGTCACATGAGAGGAATTTGGAAACGTGAAATAAGCGCTGTCAAAGCCAATGGGCTTCGAATTCGAAAGGGTCAGCTAACCCCTTTGTCACTGCTGACCAGCTTTGGGAAAAAGAGAAATGAAGGAGCTTGCCGGTTAACAGCACTAGCAAAAACAGAAAATATGCCAAAATGACCACCATCAGTTTAACACAGACATGCGTATGTGTCACCTTGCATCCATGTGTGTGTGTCATTACGCTACAGCAATCATCTTTTTTTAACTTTAATTTACTGTTCCAAATTGAGCAATGCCAGGCAAGAGTAGCCAGGCAGCAAATTATGCTACCAACCCCTCCAAAATCAGAAATAAAATAGTTATAATAAAAAAAATGGGGACAGGGAGGGGTGGAGGAGCAAAGCTATGGTGTTGGGGATAGCAAATAAATGGAAGCGGATGTAGAAAAGAAATACACAATAATACAGAGTCTGCAGAAAAGAGGCATGGGAAGCACCGGGTGAGCTGGTATAGAGCAACACAAAGGCAGTGTGGGGTTGTGACTGTGAAAAGGGTGGCACACAAGGAGAGAGCAACAAAACACATGCATTCCCATGGAGTACTGAAGGAATAAACGAAAAACTGATCCCTGACGTCAAACTGGAAGGATGCATGTCATCTATTAAATTCAAAAGAATGGTAAATAAGCTATGCTCCAGGGGAGAGACGAATACCACAAGCATTAGCAAAGTCAAAAGGTCTCACCTTGACTTGCAGTGTCACAAATGTGGACAAGGGGGGATGCTTAATTCACTATGGGGACCATTTAAAGTATGGCACGATGTCCGCCAGGGAGGCAGGCTGATGAAGAACATTGTCTCTGTCTTTCCAGCGGAAAATCTCCCTGCTTTTTCAGCGATGCTCTCCATTGAGCAGGGATCTCCCTGCCTTCTCTGGAGCCGTCGCTGCTGTAGCTCTACTAAAGTCAGCCAATGTTCAACAAGTGGGCTCCATTTTGATGTTAACATATTTTCAAGAATAAACTCCCAAAGCACAGGTTTTGTTGTAAAAAAATAAAAAAAATATATATATATATATATATATATATATATATATCTATGTCAAGCATAGAGTTTCCTCCCATAGCGGCGGGTCCATGGGGCATTTCTCTGCAAAGCAGGGCAGGGTGGTCCTGGGCAGGGAATCTAGTTATCACCCCACCTGAATAGGGTGGGACAGCAGTCACTATGACCTGACCAGGGTTGTAAAATGATGAGTGCAGGTGCCGAAGTGCTGCTCATAAGCCCCACTGGCGCTATTAAATATCAGTGTAATGAATACCAGGCTGCAAAGCCCTAAATCCACCTCATGCCTCTGTAATTCACTACCAGACACTCCCTGCGCCTTTATCTCTCTCATGCAGGCTCCTGCTTTCTCCCATGATGACAGTTTTCCCCTCTTTCTCTTCCTCCTTCTTTCCTGTTTGTGTGTATTTCCTCTCGCTCTCGGGAAATAAGTGCTGGTCCCCGAAAATGAGTGGCAACCAGTGGCTCAAATAATGCACTGACGAGGATAGTGAAGAGGCCCAGGCACCAAAATAAAAGTGGGCCACATTAGGTAGTCAGATAGCTAAAAAACAGTACCCTTCATTTGCAAATCGGGGTTGTTTTGAACGTGTATAGGTGTTATGCAAGGTACAGGAGATTGCATGCATTTGTACATGCTGCAGACATTGTTTGTGGTAATATCAGGGAGGTCAACAGTTACAATGCGCAAACCAGACCATAAACAGACCCACACATAACTAAAAACACAAGCCTATACACTGACCTGTGAAAGCAGCCCTTCTGGTTCTGCCAGATTGCCACACTGGCCAATCCGGCTCTGGGCCTGATGGCGCTTTATCAACCCAGATCTGTGACTGGGGGTGAGTGTCTGAAAAGTTTCAGCGCTCCGTCCATCATCTCCTCGTGTTTTCTTTGTTAGCCCTAAGTTGGCAGGGTATGCCCAGACGGGGGTCCCTAGCTCACTTTGCCACTGGATTCAAGCTAGCCT
Source organism: Triturus cristatus (assembly GCF_964204655.1). Classification (NCBI taxonomy): domain Eukaryota; kingdom Metazoa; phylum Chordata; class Amphibia; order Caudata; family Salamandridae; genus Triturus; species Triturus cristatus. The sequence goes on along the minus strand of NC_140581.1, from coordinate 383,096,163 downwards.
GGCTAATGAGGGTTGTTACCCCGAAACTGGTCCCAGGATGCTTGTTTCCGGTTCAGGGAAGACCTGGCTTGGCAGTTCGGGCTGGACTGGTCCCATGAGTGACAGGGTCAAGACTGATTTGCATATAGCTGGTTCTGAAATAAGGCAGCGAAGTGAGCTAAAGAATGATGAAGGATTCAATCCAGATCTCTGACTGGGGGGGAGTGTCTGAAAAGTTTCAATGCGCCGTCCATCATATCCTTGTGTTTCCTTTATCAGACAGGCCATCAGGTCAGAGGTTTCAACAAAGAAGCTAGCGTAAGGTCCACCTTCAGAAACCCAGAGTTTCTACCCACTCTAAGTAATGTCTTGGTGGACAAGAGCATCACCAAATTACAATGGTTCTTTTACTCCATCAAATTCGAAATGACTATATGTCCGAAAATTCACACTTTTTGAAAAGTATTAGGTCTTGCATTTAAATGCCTACAGTAGCCTACAGTAAGAGAAACTCAATAAAGAAAATAGTGCTTACAGACTAATTAACATGCACCATGTAAAAAACAAAGTAAAAGGGCCAGTAGCCATGGGAGGTTACAAATGAAGAAAAGGCGCTACTAAGGAGGGACTAACAAGCAGATTACTGAATCAGAAGCCTGCATTTACGAAGGACAAGGACAGAAACCAATGACAAATATGGGCTTGGCTTCTTTACCATACACCCGTACAACAAGTCTCACAGAGCAGCAAATGCTCGCTGACTCTAGGCTCGGCCTAAAAAACCATTCAGAGATGCAAGCCCTTGCATGTGCATCCATTTGGATGCACAGGTCACCATCTTGTAATAGTATTTGTTGAACTTTATCAAAAAACATTGTAAGTTGCTGGCTATGCAAGCATGAGTGACCAACCTTCATTTATCTTTATAATGTATAACAAAAACCTTTATAAGATGACAGTTTATGAATTGACACACAGGTGCACACATATGTGACCATACTGGACATGTATTTATAAAATATATCAGAAACCTTTATAATGGTGACCATGCATGTGCACAAACGTGTACTCAATGAGCAGCCATTTTTGAATGCGCTATAAAACCATTCAAAGACGGGTGCCACCTGCAGTGCTCCTGTTGGATGTGGGACAATGCAAGTAGCAGCGAGGACCCACTAGCTGCCTAATCCTCAAACATTTCTTTTAAAAATTCCAGAAAAGGGGAACAAAGGCTTTGTTTATAAACTTGAAGAGCACATAGGCCCACAAGTCCTTGGCAATAAAAGGGCTACTTTTTAGGCAAAAGGGCATTATGCACCATGTTGTCATTGACAGTAATGAAGAGAGCCAGTGTCTAAAGTGGGCTGACCCATTGCCCCAGCTATGTGCTGTAGTGGGATGAAGCAAAATGTGAATGACCTTACAGCAAACCAATGGATAAAGAGAGCTGACTAAAACCCCCGCAGGTATGTATGATTTTTTTAAAGAATAGTTTTTGAAAAACAAAAGATTTTGTCTAGCGCCAATTCTGAGAAATGCTATAATTAATACCAGAATCCAATGAATCAACAAGCATTTGCAATGCAAAGAGTCTCCCATTTGGGAAGGTTACCACACATGGAGCTGAAAATTACAATACCTTTTCCTTTAATTTCAGGGGAATAATTATATTTGCATAGTACTACTGCCATTTTTATGACTGTGCCGCTGGAGAACCTGAAAATCGGTTATGAGGGAAGGGAGGGAAGAGTGATATGTTGCCTGGAGAAAAAAGGTGACAAAATCCTTGTAAAAAATCTAACATTTATTGTTAATGCAAGACTAAGTAAAGCATGTGGAATGTAAGCAGAAACAGCAAGCTCTTTACAATTTAGCTCTCTGGATAGTTTCAGAGTCTAAAACAAATCACGAGTAAAGCGATCAGGCCACCTTGTGTTCACGGCTAAGGAGATGGTTGCAACACTGGAGTAGATTTAAAGGAAATAAGAAGTTTTCCAAACAGTCCAGTCACTCTTAAAGGGAAAAAAAGATAAGGAAGAGTCATAGAAAAAAGAAGATTCAAGAGTGCAGGGGTGGAAGACTGAATTCTGTGGTAGGCGATTCGTTTGCTCCTTAATGTCATGTCCAGATACCACCCTCTTGGTTAGCATAGCGTCCTTAAGCAGGCTAGCCCTGAAGTGGCAGTACTCGTTGCAGGCAGGGATGGCAAGTCTATTTGTCTGCTCGCCCTTTGATTGCACGCTGCCTGCATTGAGCACTTCATCCCATGAGTTAAATAGCACTTGTCTAAAAGGACAGCTTTGCTCAAGTCTCTCGTTGCCTTTTCACCATGTCACGAGTCAGACACTCAGTGCCAGTTCTGGTGACACCTCCACCCACTTAAATATTTATTTACCTGTAGTGACAGAGCATTTACAAACTGCAAATGCCTACACATGCTACTCTTTTGAAAATACAAATGCTGCAGCTGCAAAGCCCGTTCCTTGTAGGTGCCTGCAGGACCTGTGCCTGGGGTGTTGGGACTGATAGAGGGGTTAGGCAGAGCAGTCAATGGAAATGCTTTTACACATGCTACTTTTAAAAAATATAAATGCCGCTGTGAAGCCCATACCTTGTAGGTGCCCACGGGGCTTGTGCAGGGTGGGGGGTGTTGGGAGTGAGGGAGGGGGGTGGGGCCAACCAGGGAATGGATGCGGGAGGAGTAATGAGGAAGCGTTGCCATATGATTGAGAAAGGTCCCATTTGTGCCCAGAGGGTGGGGGAGGGCTCATAATGAGAAGCAGGGGAGAGCAAAAACAGCTTCAAGGAACATGCTGTGCCATGCAAAACAAAAGAAAGAAGGCGCTGCTTCAAAAAGTTTGTTTACCCATGCTTCTAGTGTGCACCCATGCTATAAATAAAGCACGGTATGCGTTCTGGGTAAAATAAAAAATGTAAAAAGAAAAAGCAGGTGCCCTGTTAAAGATAAAGCATTTGTGTGTTTTATAAAAACAAATAAAATGTTTTAGCTACACGATGGCCCCTCTCGTAATGCCGCTTCCTTTGCATGTTGAAAGCTGTATAACACAAGGCGTGACCACTGGTATAAAAAAAAAAAACAAGCGGTTGCCGGAGAGAGTGTCCTGCTTACAATTGCTGGTACGAGAAGAAAGTAGTTTAAGCAAATAGTGCTCACCAACTAGATAAAGTAGCCTGTATAACAACACCAGTAAAAGGTCTAGTCCTCATGGGAGGTTACAATTGCAGACAAGGCAGTACCAAGGAGGGACTACTAAGCCTATTGAGGAATAAAAGCAACGATTTTGAAAGAACAGTACAAGGAGCCAATTGAAAAGATGGGCGGAGCTTCTATGCCATACCTCAATACAGCATGGCTCGATGAGCAGCGCATGCGCTGCCCAGGCTCGACCTAAAAATGTAATACTCAAGGTGTACGAGTCGATCTGAGACATTATTGGTAGACAGATATCATAAAAACAGGTCAAAAAGGCAAGAATCAGGCTCATAGATGTGACTGTATAAGGTAGTTTGGGCTAAAGCAGACAGGAACCAGACAAGCGTGCATGGCAGCCCTATTATTTTACATCAATTGAAACCTGAGCCTGTAACAGATGAATGTTCGCTATAGCAGTATTAATCCACCTCAAGGGAGAAGTACATATCAGAGTAAATATAAAGTTTTGTTTGTAATGACAGTAAAATAGATTTAATTTCACCTTGTTTTGGTTTGTTAATTTAAAATATTTTGTGACACCTGGTATACATGCAGAATAATCCAAGTTGCAAGATTTTCAAACTTGTTTTAAACTCACAGCACAAACTATTATCAAAATTCTGACTCTGATTTGTAGATAGTGAAACAAAACTAGAGCTTTGTGTCACCTTGGCACCAGATAATATTTTTTTCCGATTTGTTTTTTTAATAATGTATCCAGAATTGCTCATTGCCGTACATCAGCATAAGATCCTTATCATTTTGAGTGCCAAAGAGAATTGACCAGTACCGCTGTCTTTCAGGAGTTACTGATACACCAAGTACTAGAAATTCCACCTGGGCACAATTTCTAGTTGATTATGAGTGTCCTCTTAAAAATGAACAAGTACCAGAGAATTGGTAATGCTGGGTCTGATTCCTCGGGTGTTTCCTCATTCTCTCCAGGAGTTCCACCCGGTGTTCCCGACTGTTTACATTGAAGCCAGCAATTAAATTAACTTGATACCCACTATGGGGTCCAAGGTGACCTGCACTGACCTCAGCGTTAACAAGCCATTCATCTTTTGATGGGTTAGGTATATAGTGCTCTGTAAGAATGATAATGCAAAATTAGTTCTAAACATTCCCCCAAGGGCAAATTTGCCAGAGTAAATTTGGTGGCCATTTTGAGAAATACAAATATTGAATATTTAACATTTGGAACTGAATAGATTAGACGAAGAAACAGTTTCTATAAGATGTTTAAAATAGTTGAGAATTACAATATATTTGTTTACAAAAACTGAAAGTCTTACCAGGCAATAATAAGGCTAAACGTGTGAAATCTTATACTTTATCTAACCACACATTGTCTTTGTCTATTTTACTGTTCACAATCTGACAGTCATACGACGAAGAAGACAGAGGAACATAATGACAGCTACTCTAAAGTACATTTTTGAAGTGCTGGCCATTCATTTGTTTGAAAGTCATAGTTTAGTAGAGCTTCACTCAAAATTAGCTTTCCAAAACTTTAAATTAAACTGGAAGTTCCAAACTGAAATAAGTATTGGCAAAGTCTGTAGGTCTGATGTTGGCTTGCCTGTCATATGGCTTTGTTAATATATTTTTTTTGTTTTGTCATGATTTTTGTAAAAAAAAGATTTGTGGAGCTCCCAGGCCCACGTCAATTGAAAAACAAATGCCTAAAACCAAATATAGTTATTTGGCCTCACAAAGCACACTTTGCAGTGGCAGTCCTGGATACTGAAGGGAACTACTTTGTGTGCATAGGCTCTTTGTGCAAGCACAGAATGACATCACTCACAGTTAAGTTAGCCAAAAGCTGTACTGGGAGGAACCCTGTCCCTTGCAGTAGGCAGGAAAAAACGGAATGATACTGCAAACCATTAAATGAAGAGGGCTGGCTGAAAGCCCCAGTAAATAACTATTTTATATATATATTTATATATATATATATATATATTGGTAAAATCAGAATGTCTTGGCAAAAAAGTCAGAAATTAAACTTGGCTATTTGATGTGACCCCCATTTGCGGGGAGGATGGGCTACACAGAGCTTACTTTAATCTTAAAGTTGATGCGCATTATTCACAAAGGTATTTTAACCCTTTTTTTAAGTTCAAAAGTAAGTTTACTGAGGGAGAATAAAAGAATAATACAAAAAATATAACAATGAAAAGTTACATATAATAAAGCAATCTAAAATTGAGAAACAAAGAAAATAAACGTGCAAGTCAGTTTAGCTTAGCATAGCATACAAATGAGAATAACATTGATATATACGTAGTCGGTGAACAAAGGATAATTACAGTATATGTCGAAATTATGATATAAAATGAGACATGACATTACAATATGATATGAGTATGAGGGAAGTCATGGAGGTTTAGACACTTCTTGTTGTAAGGGGTTCAAAGACAGAGAACGACGGGCACTAGCATCAATAAACAGCTTAACAGGTAGCCATAAATCTGAACGTTTCGATGCCATATGTAACGGATATACAAAGGTTGTGTCCAGCCTATGATTGTAACAGACAGCGTACCACCATGCTTGATAAGATAGTTTGGTAAAATCCTTCCAATTCTTGGTTATTTGCTGAAAGGCAACTGCTAGCAAAAAGTCTATTATCTTTGCATTAGATTCGCAGTCCACCCAAATAGGGGACAAACTACCTAAGAAAACATGTGAAGAGGAGAAAGGGCAGCTGGAGTCAAAAATCGAATTAATTTGAGACCATACCTTTTTCCAAAAACTATGAACAGGTGCACATGTAAAAAGTAGGTGATATAGATCAGCATGTGGTGATGAGCAAGTCCAACAAACGTCTGAGAGTTCAGCATGTCTTGCATTTAGAGTAAGTGGGGAGAGTAGGAGTCTATTATATATAAAAAAGAGTGTTTGTGTGGTGTTCGCTGCTCTAGAGGACTTCCTGATTTTGAGCCAAATCCTGTTCTATAAGTCTATGGACCAACATACTTCCAAATCTTTTTCCCAAGAGAGCTCTACTTTAGTCTTTTCTCTTGAGATGAGTGAACTGTGTAAATAGTTACATATGACTGAGGCCTTAGAATTATTGATTAGAAGAGCACGTAATTTATTAACAGGAGGAACCGCAGGGTCAGCGGAAGAATGTGAATTTGTGTAATAGATACAGGCATTCTGAATAGTTTGTGTTAGAAGAGAGTATTTAGAGCGGAAAGACGTATGCATGTCAAAAGAACTACTAGCGTGCAAGAAAGACATAATCTCATTTTGGATGTATAACTGATGCACCCAAATTAGACCTCGCTGCCGCCAGGATTTCCAGTATAGAGGTTTGTTTTGTATTACTATACGGGTGTTATACCATATGCTGGAATTGAGAGAAGAGTTCCAATCCATGGGGTCTGAATAGGAGACAGATGGTATGATTTTAGAAGTATATTTAATTATATGAGTGGATAAAGATTGCGGCTTACGTGTGAAGGATAAGTATTCTTGAAAGGAAAAGGGGGAGATGAAAGATTGTTCAAGCTTAGCCCAAAGAGGACAATCCACAAGAGAGTCGGATAGCCATCTTGATGATTGGCGAAGTAAAAAAGATTTATGATAAGTAGGAAAGTCAGGGAAATTAACCCCACCCTCCGATTTTGGACGAATCCATTTTGATATGGACATGCGTGATTTTTTATTACTCCATAGAAAAGAAGATAAAATATAATTACATTTCTTAAACCTTTTTGAGGGAATAGAGAGAGGAATATTAGAAATTGTATATAGGATTATAGGGTATAGCATCATCTTTATAGTGTCTAGGCGACCACACCACGATAGGTATAAAGGGTGCCACTTTGTGGTTAGAGTGGACAACCTCTGTGTACAATTCTCCATACATCGTGATATTGTTCCTGAAATAGAGGGAGTGAATTGTAAGCCTAAATATTTAAAATATTTGGGACTCCATGTGAAACCTGAAGTGATGAAGTCAACTTTGAAGATATATTTTGTTAGAGGTAAAATTTCACATTTGTCTTTGTTCAATTTATAACCAGAGATAGATGCAAAAGAATCAACTTCTTCTAAAAAAGCGGGGAGGGAGGATTGAGGCTGCGAGAGGAATAACAAAACATCATCAGCATAAGTTGCCATTTTGATTTGGGTCCCCTTGAAATCAAAACCATGGATGTTTTCATTTTGACGGATTTTTAACAAAAAAGGTTCTAAAGCTAGATTGAAAAGAAACGGAGAAAGTGGACAGCCTTGTCGAACACCCCTACCTAACTGGAAATAAGAAGACATACCACCATTTGCGCATACTGCCGCTCGTGGATTGGAGTATAAAATAGATATTAAAGAAATAATTTTTGGGCCAAAACCAAACCATTTAAGTGTGTGAAAAAGATAGGGCCATTCCACTCTATCAAATGCTTTCTCAGCATCAAGAGCTATTGCTGCTAAAGAGTGTGGGACATGTGAGGCTTTGGATAGGATGTAAAAAAATAAGCAAGTATTATCTGTGATAAGGCGTCCTTTAATGAAGCCAGATTGTTCCTTACCTAAAAGGTCAGGCAAGTGGGATTCTAAACGTAATGCTAGGTTTTTTGAGAAAATGTTATAGTCAATATTAACCAGAGAGATGGGGCGATAGTTTTTACAATATTTTAGATCTTTGCCATCTTTAGGAATAAGACAAATTAGGGCATCTGAGAAGGAGCCAAAAGATTCACCAGATTGTAAAAAAGTATTAATGAGAGTATGTAATTTGGGGAGTAGTAAATGTGCAAAATGGGTGAAAAACTCAACAGTAAAACTGTCTGGACCAGGAGCTTTATCTTTGTTGAGTGTTTGTAAGGCAATGAGAAGCTCCTGTTGTGTTAAGTCAAATTCTAAAAGTGAGAGATCTGGTTGTGAAACGGGAGAGTGTTGAGTGTTGGATAAGAATTGAGAAATAGAATGGTCAGAAGAAGGAATTTCTGACGTGTACAATGTTTTGTAAAATTGGAGAAATTCATTTAAAATATCATCAAACATAAATTTTAGTGTATTATGTATATCCTGAACAGATTCAATATTGAGTTTGTTCTGCTTAACCTTCAAGTGATTAGCTAAAACTTTCCCAGCTTTATTCTGGCCAGCATAAAATTTTGCGCTACACTTTAGTAAATAAGTAGAAGCAATATTAGTTGTTTCCTTATTAAACTAAAATTTAGCATCTATAAGTCCATAAACAAGTTTTCAATTTAGAAGAATAATAAGAATGCTCCAATCTCTTTATCTTGGCTAGAAGGATTTTGGTGAGTTCTTGTGGCTTTTTACATTTTTTTTGTTTTTTTGGGAAGTTTTATATAGCGCGAACTAGACCCGAAAGGCTATCAGACCGCTTTACATAGCACCAGTTTCGTTACACAATGACACATTCATTTTTCCTTAGGCATGGGGAGATTAAGTGATTTGCCCAGAATCACAGGATGTTGAGCGTCGTAACCGAGACTCGAACCCAGTTCCCCACCTTCGACGTCGACCGCTCTAGCCGCAAGGCAACATCCTCTCCCCAAAGACCTATTTAGAGACATATCTGATAACAAAATCCCTAGCTGATGCTTTAAAAGCATCCCAAACCACATGACAAGGTAAAGTATCAGACCGATTCAGGATAAAATATTCATGGAAGAAAGAAACAAAGGAGGACGTGAATGTTGAGTCTAAAAGCAGAGAGTTATTAAAACGCCACTTTCGAGTTGAACTGGGTCTCTTCAGAATGTCCAATTGGATAGTAGTGGGAGCGTGATGAGATATTAGAATAGATCCAATATATGCCGCTAGCAACGATTGAGATATGTTATGTGATATAAAGAAATAATCTAGTTGTGATTGGGTGTGGTGTGTCGGAGAATAATAAGTATATTCCCTTAATGTGGTATTACAGAGTCTCCAAGCATCTATAAGCTTGTATTGCTTAATGGTTTGTGTGAAAAGTTTGAGTTTTGTGAGAGAAAAAGGAGATTACCGAATACCGATCCAAAAAAGGATCAAAAATTTGATTACAATCACCTGTGAGAATAAAGTTATCATCAAAACAATGAGTAATATGTTGGGCCAAGGATGTCCAAAAGGAGGAGTCTCCAGCGGTGGGTGCGTAAATATTAAGTAAAGAGATCAGAGCATTACCCAACAACAATTTAACAAACAGCCATCTGCCAACTTTAACAGCACACTGCGATAACATTTTTAACAGGAATTGATTTTCGGCAAAGAGTGAAAACTCTGTTTAGTTTACCATCGCCTGGAGAGAAAAAGACCTCCTCCACCCAACCTCTCTTTCATTTTAAAGACACTTCAGCCGTCAAATGAGATTCTTGCAAACAAGCTATATCTGCCCCCAATTTGGCTAAATGTGTCAGAACTCTCTGTCTTTTAGTGGGCGAATGTAAATCTCTGACATTCCACGAAACAATTTTTAAAGACATAAGACGAAAATGTGGAAAAGAAAAAATGAACACCAATCAAAGCAAATCATTGAACAGCATAGAATGTACCAAGGTATAAACCGACTATACGTAAATTGAAATAAATGAAGTGAAAGGGAAAAGAAAGAAGAGGAGTGATCAAGGTGAGTAAACAACAGTTGAGATACAAAAAAACAGCAGGAAAGAAGAAGGAGTATTCGAATGAGAAAATAGCAAGATAAAGCTATAGGAAAGGTGAAGATATGGGAGAGAATGAGAACAATGCAAAAGTGAAGAAAGAGGGATAAATCTAAAGACTTACAAGTAATCCAAGACATATGAAGGGTGGGGGAGGTGAGGCCACATGGAACAATGACGTATCCAGACCCCATGTGGGAAGGCGGGAAGGAAGGCAGAACCGACGAATAATGAAACATGGGAGAAGTGAAACATGGAGACGTAACCTGTAAGGAAGAAAAGAGGAGATTCATTCTAGAATCAAGAAATATCAATAAGAACAAGCAATATCAAGTAAAGTTTTTAACTAACTAAAGCATGTAACAAATATGAATGGATTTCAAAGTACAAAACGTCTATTACATATATGAGGGAGAAATAACCATAAAAATAGCATGGTAGAATGAAGGACACTTTAATGGAAGAACAACTAAGGCAACTATTTGTTATGCGGTGCAGACATGTCCATGGGAGTTGCATGGTAAGAATTGAGGAAACTTCTAAGTTTTACAGGATCCTCATAGGTGGTAGTCTTGTTGTTGATGGTCACTTTAAACAGGAATGGGTGGAAGAGGCCATAACGCGCCCCCATCGAGTGAAGATTCGGCCTTATTGCTAGAAACGCTCTACACCTGTCTGCGGTGGGCTTTGAGTCATCTTGAGAAAAAAACAAAGGATTACCTGACCATATGATACGATTGATCGCCCTGGTAGCTGATAAAATCTAATTAGGTCGGTATATTCCCCAAAATACAAAATTATCCCTCTCGGTTTCCTCACAGCAGATGAAGACAGTGGAAGTGGAGGGCCTAACCTGTGAGCCCTTTGGATGTTGAGATGAGTATCATCTGGCAATTAAAGAATTTTTGGAATGAAGGATTTGAAGAAAGTGATTGGGTCCGAGCCCTCTGAACCTTCAGGGAGTCCATATATGTAGAGATTATTTCTTCTATTTCTTTTTCTGAGATTTTTGACCTCTTTTTGTAGCGCCGTAACTTGAGAATATAGCGTCTCCACTTTGGTGTTAGAAGAGCTCAGAGATTCAATATTTTGCTCCATCGTAGTAACTCTGTCCTCTAGGCTTGACCACCGATCTGCTAGAGTTTGCAGTTTAGAGTTAGTTTCTTCAACAAAAGGACCCAGAGCTCAAATTTCCACCAGTAAAAGGTCTAACGAGACTGAAGAGGGTTGCTTAGGAGGAGAAGAAGGATCTTTCTTCAGACGTTTGCTCGGTGCCCTATTAGTGCCAGAGGATGAAGTAGCAGCAGAAAATTCGCCCTTAGGCAATATATTTGTTAAGTCTTCCATTGATAAATAGCAAGAGTTAGGATTGCGACGGGTAGAAACATTGCGTGGTGAAATTGCCGAGTGTGACAGTATTTTAATTAGTTTGCCCATGCAACTAGGCACTAATGTAGCAGATATAGCTATTTCAGTGAAGAAAAGTTCTGCTTCTGCCTCACTTTCCACCAATGATGAGACAACACCTCGATATACTGGAACTGAGTATGCGTTTGAAGTAGAGGCACAGAATAATAGAACCCTTATGAAATGTTGAAGAGAAAACAAGAAATAAGCTATCCTATTAGAAAGGGCGGTATAAAGACAAGCATTTACATGACCTCATAGCTTTCGCATGACATTCATAAATATGAATAAAATCTGAAGAAGGAATAAAACCCCACATACAAGCAGAGGAGAAGAGCTGATCAAAGCTGAAACAACATGCCCTTATTTTTTAAAAAGACACAAAACGGTGAGAAAAGAAAAGATATAAGCATCCATGAGGCTTCTAGAACAGACTGTTTTTCATTAGGAATGAAATGGTGGTATGTGGGAGAAAATGCCGTCACCAAGCATATTCATTCAAGAAAGAGCAGCTGTTTGATAGTTAGCGCTCAAACTGCATTTATTTAAGCAGAGACCAGGTGGCTGCTTGCAAATGCTCCATTTACCGGTAAACTCCGTTGCGCGCCGAGACACTTCAGGCGCGATATAAAATGGCGGCTGCCCCGTCAGAAAACTGCATTGCAGCGCGGCTGAAGGAAGGAAACTGTTACGGGGCACCGCGAGCGATGAAGGTCAGTTCCCTCGATTCTGCGATGTCTCTGGTTTCGCAACCGTTACTTTGGGAGCTCCATACGCGGTGTGTGCTGCGTCAGGCCTGTTCCTCTCTCCGCCGTCCCACGAGAGTCACGGACTAGCCGCCATCGTCCTCGGGAGCTAGCCACACCCACAGGTATTTTTGCCCTTGAACATAAGATTACGGACAAAACACCTCATTTACACCGAATCCACAAAATATTTCCTGGCTGGGATAAATGCATTTGCTAGTATGAATTTCTCTATGAGTTCAGTTCAAGGGGCAAGAAAGGGACATTCCAATGAGTGGTTTGCCTTGAAAGTTTGGAAACGCCCTCAAACGTGTGTTGGTATTCCCAAATTCCGATGGGACCTCTTCCCACTCTGGAAATAGTCAGAGAGTCTCTTCAACAAAGGGATCCCCAGAATGAGAAGGGGAAAGGTTCACCCCCAGATTTGCTTGGGGCTTTTGGAACTTGGAACAATGTTTCCCTGCAGAGAAAAAATAAATGAGCATTTTGCGCAGAAGGCTCCATTTCTGCTGTGTGAAATTCTACTCCTTGTGCGCAGGGCCGGACTGGCCATAGCCGGCATCAGGCACTTTCACGGGAGGCTGGAAGCGTGTGGCTGGTTATGCAGTGGTGGGGGCCGGTTTTGTTACTGGGGACATGTTTTGCAGCGGTGCTGTAATATCGGCTCCCAGTAACAAAAGCAGCAGTGCATCACACTTCCACACCCGGGGAGGGGAGCAGAGGGGTGGGGTTTATTCAACAAGATTGCAAGGGCTGCTTTGGGTTCCTTGTCCGGCCCTGCTTGTACACATGGGGAATAGGATCCATTTACAGTATAACAGCTGGAAACCTGCGTTGGCTGGAGCTTTCAAGAGTATAAACGGGAATGTTGATGACTTGCAAATAGTAGTATATATGTACACTTACATAGACATAATTTTGCAGGGAATGGACAAGATCACTTGAAAAAATATGAAAAAGCAAGTTAATTTCCTTCTTTAAGATAATTATTCTTAAAAGCAAGCAAGTATCCGCTCCTAAAACTGTGTGTATTTGGCCGATCCCAAAATGGAATGCCTTAATTTTGGTTTTAATAAACTAAGAATTACCAAGTGCTCCAGCCATATGTAACGTGATATAATTATGTACATGATAGGAGGTTGTATTACGCATCTGAAAATGTTTTCTAACCAGAGAAATATCACCTGTGGTTGATTAGCATTCCAGCTATAGGAGGACATACACTTGGCAGAATTGCTCTTGGAGGCCTACTCACAAAGTGATTTCTGGCTGTAAACATAGAGCTCAGCACAGGGGGAACAGGAGCCCTTGGGAATTGTCTCATGACAGTTCTAGTAGGATGACTGAAACCGTGCACCTGGCTCAACTTTCCATGTTAACCTCTGGGAATGGTGTTCAATAGCAAAAAGTAGTACATTTGAACTAGTGTACTTCTGGAGACACAGATTTCTGACTTTTGTGAAATGGTCCAGGATGACATTAGCACTTCTACTGTGCAAGTCCATTCAGAAATAGGAAAAATATTCATGTTCTAAGTTATTTGAGCTAAGTTCTAATAGCATGCAGTTCAGTGCAGGGGTTATCAGCGGCACAGCTAACAAGCATTGACAAAGCCAATTGGTCTCAACTCTAGGACCAATTGCCTTTGTCAATGCCTTTTAGCTATGTTGTACACTGTGGCAGAAAACTTTAAAGAAGTGCAATGTTGTGGCTGTATCACTTTGTAGGTGAACATACGCTAGTATGTATGCACTCATACAAAATGACATATGCACAATTTTGTTTTATCTACTGATCGAAGATGGATCGATAACATTTTTAAAAAATTACTAGAAGTAACGCAAAAGCACTTTTAAGGTAGACAGGCTGACAGTAATTTGCTGCCAGGTCCTATAAATAACGTGGATGGGAGCAACAACAGGGAGTGGGAAGGGACAGCAACAGGGAGCAGGTTGATGGGAGGGTGCAGCAATTGGGAAGGTTGTGCAGGTGTGTGAAGCAACATGGAGCGGGTGGGAAAAACGGCACTCAAGGGAGAAGTGCACAAGCGAGAAAGCAATGTGAGGGCAAAGCTCAAAGGTAAGCGAGAGCAGGGCGGTGATCAATGGAAGAAGGAATAGGAGCAATACCTGAGGGAGACAGCTTGAAAACATGGAGTGCTTAATCAAAAGTAAGCAGTGAAAGGTCATAAATAAAGAGACTTTGATCCAGGGAAAGGACAAAGACAAAAAGAGGAAAGAAAGCCCACAAAAGCTAATAACTGAAAAGCAAGCAAATGAAAGTGACAATAAAGTTAATCAATGATAAGCATTGGGTGGGTTGTAAGCCCACTGTAAGCTGAAAATAGGTCTTTCATAACCAGACAGCTTGGGCATTGTGGTAGGCAAGACCTAAAAGTAAATTTTTGTCTATTCTGTTCCCCCAAGCAAAAGTGTCAGATTTGCAGTCACCCACTCAAATAGGGTGCTCCCTGCTTCCTTCCGTCACACTGATAGGTTATCTTGTTTTCAATGATCAAATATTGTTGATTTCAGTGAGGTTTTTTCATTGTTTTCCAAAACATTAGAGATCAGTGCTTGCCAGTGTGCATTCAGCTGCCTACCCCATAAAATACACACAAACTGTGTTTTCCAGTGTTTACAAAAGATGTTTTTGCAGTGATTGTCATAAAGCACATATTTAATATAAAGGAGAAGTAATGCAGTGTATTTGGTGTTTTCCTATTGGCAGTGTGTCCAATGGACTTATGTAAGGCTGTTTTAAGCATAGAAAGTCTGTGTGTTTTACTCTCATTATTACCCTGTCTCACATCTCAAAACCTCCCACACTCACTCTGTCAGGAGTCTGTCTGGTTTACAGGACTATTAATGGGTTGAAAACTAAGAGTGGAATATTCAAATGTTTTAATAAACAAATTCTGGGGGAAAATAGGCGGTTCTACACCTTCTCCTTTCTGAATATTATGACATTGCAGCGGTGGTCAACTTTGCCAAGAGCATAGTGCCTTGTGAAACCCTTAACATTTTTAATTAAAACAGGTTATTGTAGCCCCGCATTCCAAGGCACCTGAAACCTGATGCTTAAAGCAAGCTCAACACTGCTTTTCTGCACTATTTGCCTGTCTACATTAAGGTGATGATGCTGCTGTGTGGACATTCATAGCTGCCAAGTGTCCCCATGGCAAGCGTTTAATTTTCCTGACGTTTAAACAAACATCACATTTTATTCTGGGACTTGAAAATCTGCTGTTAACATTGTAACAATGGGCTTAAAAACCCCTCAGTATAGTACAGTTGGGTAAAAAGCCAGGCTTAGCTTAAGGTATCCCACATAGCAATGGGACACCTTGTAGCTATGAAATGTGTTGGGATGTGAAAAGCCATGTGTCATTTTTTTACCACTATCCCACCTGCATGGTCACAGCACTCTTTTTACAGGTACCAGTCACTACACCTTGCATTGATGTTTTGAAGGTTGGGGTGTTTGGCAGGTAATCTTCAATTGATGCTGACTTGTTGGAAAATAGGGCTGATGTATCTAGCAAAGGATTTTACCTATTCTGTGTATGTGGGTAAATGTGATTTTACATATTGAACAAGATTTTTATGCTCCCCGGCCATTTCACCTGTAAAAGAGAGAATTAAACACTGTCAAAAGATCAGACACGATTTTAATATCCTTAGATTCTCTACAATGTGCTCAAAAATGAGATCAGACCCAAACCATGCTTCTAAACTCTACACCTTTAATCCAAGCACTCAACACTGGAGGAAATAAAACGAGGTAGAAACAATATTTTGGTGACATCCCTAAAAAACAAAACTCATGCAGAATATTCGCAGATCAGCCTTTCTTGCAGCTACCTTTTGTGAAACAAAGTTACATTGTGTTGGGCCATTCATAAAGAAATTGAAAAATAATAATTATCTCACGCTTTTCTTTCTTTTAATTGCATTTCATTTGTGATTGTGCAGGTTTTTATCAGTCTTTATATTTTTTAACTGATGAGAGTTGTTTCCCATTCTTTGTAGTGTTATCGGTTATTATAGGTTTAAACAAAACAGGATAGCCTACATATTGTGTATCCCTATCTCACCTTATCGACGCACCAGCCCTGAGTTTTGAATCTAGAATAGTAATGGTATTGACTATTAAAATAGCAAAATAAATTAACTTTGTTGTCTGTTGGTGCTAAAATATTAGGTGTGCTTATTACATAACATAATGATACACATTGCTTCAACCTTCCAACACTTTCTTGGAGGTAACATTTATACAATTGTGACATTGGACTCACATAAATGGCAAGATAACCTCCTACTGTGGAAAAAAATAGGAACATGAGTTGCTGCATCCTCAGAGAGTTTTAGAGGTGCTGCACAGCCATCTGAGTTCCTGCACTTCACCCCTTCTTTTCATGCATGAAAGAGAGAGCAGAAAAATAAAGGAATAAGAAGGCAATGGCACATTAAAGTGGATGAATGAGAAGGAAATGCCACATTAAGGGGGGAAGGTGAATGCTGAGGAGATTGTATACAGGGGGAGTGAATGTGAAGGAGATGCTAAACTAAAGTGGGGTGCTTGAATGAGAAGCAGATGCCATACTACAGTGGAGGGTGAATAAGAAGGAGATATTAAAATAAGGGGGTTAATGAGAAGGAGATGCTGTAATAAAGGGGGAGGGTAAATTAGCAGGAGAAGCTATACTAAAGGGTGGTGAATAATAAGGAGAAGCTATACTAAAGGGAGTGGGTGAATGAGAAGGATACGCCACACTAAGTGTGTGTATGAGATGGAAACACTATGCAGAAAGGGGAGGGTGAATGGGAAGGAAATACTATACCGAAGGGGAGATGGTGAATGAGAATGAGATTTTACTAAAAGGGACTAGAAGGAGATGCTGTACTAAAAGGCAGAGTGGTGAATGAGCAGGAGCTACCATAATGAAGGGGACGAGGATGGATGAGAAGTGTATGCTATACCAAAGGGGGTGGTTTAAATCTGTCCATTGACTGACCTTGTCCTACTGCCATATTTCCAAAGGCTACAGTAGCAGTGATGATTGCAACATTTGGAACCCTAGTTCACTGTAAAGTAGTATTACCCAATGTATGCTTACTTAAAATCTCTTTTCTGTCTGGAATGAGTAGAGCTTCATGCAGATATGCTGAGAATGGAAAGCCCTGCCCGGTCCTCTTCAAAATAATCAATGCAGAAGGAGTAATCCTAATTGTAGTGAAATAAGTTCTGTGCAATTAAGCTGCCTTGATTTTTCATTTTGTTTGTTCTCCAGTTTTGGACTTTTGACTGTGGGTGAGCCTCATAACTGGTGCCTCACCGGCAGTAATTCCATGTTAAACGGACGGTGCATGTTTACCACCAGTGTCCGTCTTTAAAGATAAGGTTGCTGCGATGCAGTGAGGGTAAGGGGTGCTTAGCTGGTTACATGTGAACACGTGTGCACACACGTGCATGAGTGAGGGCAGCGCGTGTGAGACTGTCATCATGTGCAGCCAGGTAACTGTGCAGAGGTAAATTGGCAGAGATGGAACTCTACAGAGTTAGATATTGACCTGGGGCAAAACTTATAATATTAGTGGGGAATAAGTATGTTTTAGTGTTTTGTTTGCAGTGACACTTTACTATACAAATAAGGGTAAATCTGCCTTAGAGTGCAGTTTTGCTTACCTTTGGTCTACAAAGTACAGCAAGGTATCAGTCTGGGGTGAAACATGTGCACAAAATTTGAATATGCAAGTCTCAAGCAGATATATGTACAACTTATTGGTCATCCAAAATTTTGATATTTCTCTGGCTCAACTCGGGATCAGAGCCTAGGTCTTTTGTCACCCTGCTTGGCCAAGTTAGTTATATTGCTCCACAGTAGAGGTAACAAATGCCTCCCCACACAAAAGAAGTAACTGACAAGCAACTAACAATGCTTCACTCTGCTTCTGAGGAGGAAGGGGCAGGGAAGACAATCTACATCTATTAATTGTACCAGGGTTGGGTTAGGCCAGGCCCACTGAACAAAGGAGGAATCCCAGCAACTGGAGTCAACACAGGAGGGGGCTCCCCTTTAATGTTTTGGTGGGAAAGACATTGGCAGTGACGTCAGCTAGGGGTAGAGCTCAGATCTCCAGAGGAGATGTAAACAGTGACTTCTTGACAGTGCTATCTTGAATTGTTCCAGCATGCAGTGTAGGAGGGCTGGAACAGGGGTGGAGAGATTATATGGCACCATAGGATCGGCCAGGGTGTTTAAGTTCTAGAATTTCCCCCCCCTATTTAAAACTCTTGCTCAAGTGGGAGGGAGGAGTAGTTGGACATTGGAACTGGATGGTGGCAACAGTATGGACAACTAGAAGGACAAGCCCCATGATGCCCTAACAGATTAAGAACTCTGCCCACAGTTGACACCAATACCAGTAGGTCTCTGTAGGAGCAGGAAAGCTGGTCTCCTTTGTGAAAAGTTGGCCTGGTATATGCTGTCCACTAGTTATAGTGGGCACCTTGTACCAGTCCAAACAACTCTTATTGATGAATAGGTTTAAAGATACCCTTTATTGAAAGCTATCCTAGTGGTAGGTATGGAGAGCAGCCTTCAGGCTAAGTCCTGAAGGAGTGTAAAGCAGCTTGGGTTACCAGATTATAACCTCTTGAATTACTAAATGAAAGGAGAACCACACCAGGTATATATAAAATATATGTATTTATTTCTCAACACTCACTACTAAAGAGTCCAAGATACACAATAGTACACTTCTAAAACAACAGTAAATAGCACAATATACAATGGGCCCTGGGGGGACCAAACCATATATTAAGAAAGTGGTATAAGAACCACGACTTGACTAGACACAGTGCCTAGAGCACGTAGAATCGCTGGGACCCCAAGGAACCTCCCAAGGTAGTGACACAGGAGACCCACGGGGAACGCGTGCAGTGTGAGAACACAGGCGCGAGCCCCGTACTATTATATGGGAAAGTCGCGGTTGGATTTTTAGAAGTTAAGGACACTTAGGAGAGGACTTTGAGCAAACCCCTTTAGACTTAGGGGTTCTAGGGCCAGCACCCACGGAAGCACTGGAGTACTCGAGTTACCTCACCGAGTGCATAGGTGTCAAATGGTGTCGGGAATCGTCGTTGATTTCAATAGCGATCTGCTGCAAAGTGCTGCTGCCAGTCAGAAGAACCTGAAAGCAGAGAGGACAGAGTCTGGGTCACTTGCCAGTGATCAGGGGCACGATAGACGAATGCCCACCGATGTCGGGTGTTTCAGGTGCGAAGAGGTGAAGCTTGACTGCAGCCACGAGGACCAGGAGGCGTTGACGACAACCAGGAGCTGGATTCGAGCTGTCCCACAAAGGATGTCGAGTGCTGTGGTGTCGGATTGAACCAAACAAGCCTTGGCAACAGCAACCCATGCAGGAAGTGAAAAGATGCTTCGGTGCGGGCCAGCAAGGTCCTGGGGACTTCCCAAGCGTTGGAGAGTCAGGGCACGTCTGGAGCAACCAGGTAAGCCCAATTAAAGTTAGAGTTGCCTTCACAGGGACCCACCAGTCGACGGACCAGAGATCACGAAGGGACCTCGAGAGGAATCACACGATACCAGCCCACGGGACACTTGGTGAGTGTAGGCCAGTAATCTTCGGTGGAGACACTGCTCGGGGTGTGGATTACAAGTAGCCCAAAGCACAGCCTCAAGGATTGATGAGAAGCATATGCACTTGCAAATGTGCTCGGTGTCCAGGGGTTCCGGTTCCACGGTCTCCACGAGGGCTACGGGTCTTAGCTTTGCTGGGAGCTCGGGTTGGCCTCTGGGAAGTCTGGGAACCCACCTCCTGTGTTGCAAATTCTTCAGAGTCCGGTGGGAGCTTTGGAGATGCAAACCGGTCAGATGCGTCTTAGGTGCCTGCCTTACAGGGGAGTAACTCCTTTACTCCAAGGGAGATTCTTCAGTCATCTAGCGCCTTGTAGATCGTCGAAGTTCCAGGATTATGTATCAGAGTTTCGTCCAGGTAAATCTAAAGTCCTGTAGCAAGGGGCTCCTATCTTATACCCAAAGAAGGGGTGGGACAAACTCTAGGGACCCACCTATGGGAGGGTCAGGAAAGAGGGGTGGCTTCACCCATTTCCTTTGTCCAGTTTTGCGCCAGAGCAGGAGCTGGTAGCCTCTGCAACCGGTTTGAGCTGGACTATACACAGGGACACCAAATGTGCCCCCAGTGCAGACTTCAAAGCACTCTTGGAGTGCACCCACCCAGCCCCAATACACTAAAGCCTGTGTGGGAGTTGGTGACACCTCCCTGTGACAGGAAACCTATTGTCCAGGCCTCCCCTGCCGGAGTTTTGTCCAGCAGCAGGAGGGCAGACTCGTGTCTGTGGCTGGCAGCATCCATTTTGTGATGCCAGGGTCTGTTAAGCTGGTACCGGGTATACCATTGCTGTCATGTTTCTCCCTCTAGAAGGGTAGGATCATATTCCCACACCAGTTACTGGTGTGGGGGTATGATTCCAAGGTGTTTGACACCAAATACGACATGTTTCCATGCAGCCATCCCAAAGTTAGCATTTACCGCGAGGTTATAATGCACTTAAGAGTATATGGTATGATCAGCATGCATGTCGCTCTGAAGTCATTTCAGCGAAAATGAAATGGGCCAAAAGGCTCATTTCAGTTTCACTTTCTACTTGCTCAGGGGGCTATCTCAGCCCCCTGAGCATGTAGAAAGTCAGGAGAGGTATTGTTGGAAAGGGAAGAATCTCAGGAGACCAAGGGGAATGCTGGGTGGAAAGACATTTATGCCGGCACATTGATCCCACCCACAAATGTGTGGAAAAAGTGATTTTTTTCAGGAACTTTGAGGTTTTCAAGGGATTCTGGATCGGAAAATGTTGTGGGATCCACGCCAGCCATATCTCCCTGGACACCCCAGGGTGTCTAGCTTTGTGAACTGTGTGGGTTTGGTAAGTTTCCCTAAATGGCCGCCGAGACCTGGGCCGGAAACTCAGGTCCCCCTCTTGCAAAACCAGGTCATTTTGTGATAGGTCATTTTGATGTTTCCACCATACATTTTGGCCCTTGTCTGTCGCGGGTACTTGGCCCACCCACACGAGTGAAGTATAATTTTTATTTGGAGACCTGGGGGAACGTGGGTGGTGTGAAATTAGTGTTAGCCCAGTGATCCCACAACTTTCCCACACAGAAATGTGAGAAAAAATGTATGTTGTCAGCTACATTTAAGGTTTGCAGGGAATTCTGGGTAGGAAAACGTTGGGGGATCCATGCTACCCATACGTCCCCGAACTCCTCAGGGTGTCTTGTTTTCGGAAATGTGTGGGTTTAGTAGGTTTCCCTATATGGCCGCGGAGCCTAGGGCCAAAATCTAAGGTGCCCCTCTTGCAAAACCAGGTTGTTTTGTGATAGGTAGTTTTGATGTCTCCACTATACATTTTGGGCCCTTGCCTGTCGCAGGTACTTGGCCCACCCACACAAGTGAGGTACCATTTTTATTGGAAGACCTGGGGGAATGCTGGGTGGTGTGAAATGTGTGTCAGCCCGTTTGTAGGACCTGGGGTCTCCAGGCCCTATGGGGCGGTAACGTGACACGAGCGGTCGGGCCACCAAAGGTCTGTGTGTTAAGCAACCATACACCACGCACCTCTCATGGACGGGAGACACACACAATAAGTGACGCCACACAGGTTAATTTATGCAAATACTTCAAGTTTATCCAAGTAAAGCCAGATAGATGCAGTTCATGAGATATCAGTGCAATGCGTGCGATGGAATACAATCCATCAAGGTATACAGGCCAGACATGAGATGTAACGGCAGTTCAGAATCTATACATTCACTTCATGAATATGGCGAGGCACGCTTCCCTTATACCAGCGCGGGACTCCCTAGGAGGGTTAACTACCTGTAGGGCCCTGGGGGTGCTTATCGCACTGTGCGCGTTAAGCAAGGTCTATCTCTGAACGGGGCATCTAGCACCGGGCAATACTCGTGAGGGGTGACACTGGATACTTCAACACGGAGCCTGTAGAACAAAGCGCTCCTCGTAATCAATGGCACTTAATACTTTGAAGCAGAGCATCTAAAACAAAGCGCTACTCGTAATCAATGACATGTAATACTTTCAAGCAGAGCATGGAAAACAAAGCGCTACTCGTATTCAACGACATGTAATACTTTCAAGCAGAGCATAGAAAACAAAGCGCTACTCGTAATCAATGACATGTAATACTTTCAAGCGGAGCATGGAAAACAAAGCGCTACTCGTAATCACTGACACGTAATATTTTCAAGCAGAGCATGTAAAACAAAGCGCTACTTGTAATCAACGACATGTAATACTTTCAAGCAGAGCATAGAAAACAAGGCGCTACTCGTAATCATTGACATGTAATACTTTGAAGCGGAGCGTATAAATCAAAGCGCTCCTCGTAATCACTGATAGTCAGTACTTTAGGACGGTGCTTCCAGCGGGGAGCGCAACGGGACTTGAGGAGCGAGTCTCCAGGCTCCGGTGCAGTTCGTAGGGCACCGCGCTTTAGTACCGCTCGAGGGGGCACACGGAAAGGATCCCTCGGCGGGGTCTCTCCGTCGCGAAGGCAGGGGAGGACTCCCACGGAGGGGGAACCCGGGCTAAGGGTGCGGTGCAGCTCCCAACCAGCAGGGGGCGCACCGGGGACGTTCCCAGCCTCCGGGCTTACCTCGATCTCGGCGTCAGCAGGCGTCCGCTCCCACGATGATGGGGGAACTCGGCCCCGGCCTCGCACACCTCCTCACGCAGCTGCGACGGCAGCGACGGGGCCCCGGGCTTCTCCGCAGGCCTCGTGACACGGCAGGGCACTTCTCCTGGCCGCGGCGATGAGCGCGCTGGCATCGCCGTCACAGGGGGGGGGGGCTCAAATTAAGGATGGGGTTCTGTGCTCAGCGGAGCACGCTGCCGGGGGTCCCAGACCAGGGCAGGAAGCGCAGGGGTCACGGCGCTAATACCTGGTCGATCCCCGGTGGTTCTCCAGTCGGCTTTGCATCAGGGTTTAGAGTTCAGTCTGGACATGCAGTCTCAGTGCTTGGTGAATAGGTTTTAGAGTTCAGTCTGGACACGCAGTCTCAGTGCTTGGTGAATAGGTTCTCAGCTGTTAGATGAAGTCTGGTTGGCGCAGATGTATCTGGCGCCCTTAAGGGGTTCTGTTACAGGGGGTTAGGAATGGAGAGGGAGACTAGATCCTTCCTAGTCAGGCTGGCAGAGAGTCTCTGGGTCCTCCTACTACTGGGCAAGATCAGTGGGTTTCACAGGGTCCCTCACTCACTTAAGAGGCAGCACCTAAATCCTGTCACTCTCAGAGGCATAAGTCCCTGGCTAGGCCCTACCGCCTACACTCCTGGTGGATTCTTCCAGCTCTGCTTCACCCCAATGGCCAACTCACCACAAAAGTTTCCCTCCCTCTCTTAAGTAGCCCTAGGTCAGGTGACCTCTAGCCAAGGCGGCAAAAGAAAAACCACACCTCCCTTCTAGAAGGTTCCAGCACATTCCAGGAGCTTCCCCACTCTACCTATGGGACAAAAAGGCGGGCTGGAGTCGCAACATTGTTGTGGGGTTCCAGCCAGCTCCTGGCAGCTAGGGTGCTACTAGAACAGGCCACTCTGCAGTAGCAGGGGCCTGTGGCAGCCATCTTGGGTGAAGGGAGCACCTGCACCTTAACACTACAAAAACGAAAAAATTCAGGGAAAAAGGCCAAGTCCAACATAACCCCCTTCCAGCCAAAAGTCAGGGTAGACCGATCAATGCCTTGATGGTCTTCCCTGCTTGGGGCGAGAAAAGATGGACGCAGGCCCGCAACTGCAGATTCTCTTCCACTCTGGAACCCGATGGTTCCCTCTCAAGCCTTCCTGGACCAACGAAACCACCCCACTGGGGCTCCCTAGCTAGTTGTGGCCAGGACCGGCCCCTGGGCCATCCAGATGTCTCGGGCCCTCGTGGTCTCTCAGAGTGGGGGGCAGTAGCCCCAGGCCTGTAGTGCCCGATGACCACTCTCCTACTCTTCCTTGCAGTCCTAAACTGCCTCTGGTCCTTCCACCTGTGGTCCACACCCTTAGGCTGACCAGCCTTCAGGGGTGAGGCTCTCCTCCCCCTAACTCTCCTTCTGGGGTTCCTCACCCTACCCTGCGAGGCACCCTCAGACCACCACTGTCTCCTCAGTACAGGGCCTTGACCCTTCAACTGATTCCCCAACCTAGGGCCTAAACCCTTCGGCTGAGCCGGTGCCCGAGGCGAGACCTTACTCCCTCTGCACCCCCTTCCAGATTTCAGCACCCTCCTAACGGGAAAAGTACCCCTGGAAGTCAATTTTGGGGGGACCCTGTTAACAGAGGCCCCACCCGCCAGGTCAGGCAACCCCTGAACCTGGCACCCCAGCCCAGGATCTAAACCCTGAAACTGGGCCAACCCCAGAACCTCAGGCTCGCTGGTTACAGTCGCCCTGGGTCCTCCTGACACTAGGGGCTCCCTTTCCTCGGGCGGCACATCGGGACAGCCTAGGCTCCCAACCTGGGGCTCCCTTGCGGAACTCTCCAGGCCCTGAGACTGCGGTTGGGGCACCTCGGGACACCTCCCCGTCTCACTCCTTCCTATGGATAGGTCGTGAGGCCCTACAACCCTCTCTCCCTGGGACCTAGCTGGGCTATCTGCCACCTCCCCCACCTCGCTGGGTTGGAAGAGCCCTGCATCACCCCCTTCAGGGTCACCCACCAATGCCTCCTCAGACACCCTGGTGATGTCATCCTGGGGTAAATAAAATTCTAGCTCCTGTGGAGCTTTCGGTATGCTGCCACCAGTGTCCTCACTGGACACATTCATCTGGAGGGCACGCAGCTCCAACTCCTTTAGCCGAAGCTCGTGCGCCATCTTCATTTCCTCCATTGCCCATCTCCTATTCTCTCTTTCCTGTTCCACTCTGGCCAATTCCCTTTCTTTCTCTTGTTCTAACTTGGCCAGCTCCCACCTTAACTGCCTCTCTTCCCTCCTGTCCTCGTACTCCTCGGGAGACGCGCTCCTCCTCGACCCTGTCCTACTACTGGCCCCAGAACGTCTCCCTGGGGGCACATTTTCAGACACATCCACATTCAATATGTCGGTCACTTCTTGGGAGCTCTCCTCCTGAGGTGCCTCTGGTGCCTCCTGTCCCTCATCCCCTCTCCCTTCTGGGTGGGCTTCTACCCATGCCCTAATGGCGGTGCGGAGTTCCGGTCCTTTGGCCTTCCCCATCCCAGGCACCCCCATCCCCTGCCCGAACTCCCTTAGTTGCTTCACAGTGTACCCCTCGAGGTCAGCTAACCGGAATTCCATTCTGGCAGGTGGGGACCTAGACACTAAGGAGAAAATTTCCTAGGTTATAGGTAACAGTTATCAGCTAACCAGGCTTCCTGTACTCTCAACCTGGACAGTGGAAATAACAATGCAGCAATCAATGGTTTTCAAGCTCTGGAACAAATAGGCGTTTAATTGTGGCGCCCTTCGCCTCACGGAAGGGTGCTGTATGGTCACAGGTCCTAAGGATCCCACCGCTCGCCAACAATGTAGGACCTGGGGTCTCCAGGCCCTATGGGGCGGTAACGTGACACGAGCGGTCGGGCCACCAAAGGTCTGTGTGTTAAGCAACCATACACCACGCACCTCTCATGGACGGGAGACACACACAATAAGTGACGCCACACAGGTTAATTTATGCAAATACTTCAAGTTTATCCAAGTAAAGCCAGATAGATGCAGTTCATGAAATATCAGTGCAATGCGTGCGATGGAATACAATCCATCAAGGTACACAGGCCAGACATGAGATGTAACGGCAGTTCAGAATCTATACATTCACTTCATGAATATGGCGAGGCACGCTTCCCTTATACCATCGCGGGACTCCCTAGGAGGGTTAACTACCTGTAGGGCCCTGGGGGTGCTTATCGCGCTGTGCGCGTTAAGCAAGGTCTATCTCTGAACGGGGCATCTAGCACCGGGCAATACTCGTGAGGGGTGACACTGGATACTTCAACACGGAGCCTGTAGAACAAAGTGCTCCTCGTAATCAATGGCACTTAATACTTTGAAGCAGAGCATCTAAAACAAAGCGCTACTCATAATCAATGACATGTAATACTTTCAAGCAGAGCATGGAAAACAAAGCGCTACTCGTAATAAACGACATGTAATACTTTAAAGCAGAGCATAGAAAACAAAGCGCTACTCGTAATCAATGACATGTAATACTTTCAAGCAGAGCAACGGAAAACAAAGCTCTACTCGTAATCACTGACGTAATATTTTCAAGCAGAGCATGTAAAACAAAGCGCTACTCGTAATCAACGACATGTAATACTTTCAAGCAGAGCATAGAAAACAAGGCGCTACTCGTAATCATTGACATGTAATACTTTGAAGCGGAGCGTATAAATCAAAGCGCTCCTCGTAATCACTGATAGTCAGTACTTTACGACGGTGCTTCCAGCGGGGAGCGCAACGGGACTTGAGGAGCGAGTCTCCAGGCTCCGGTGCAGTTCGTAGGGCACCGCGCTTCAGTACCGCTCAAGGGGGCACGCGGAAAGGATCCCTCGGCGGGGTCTCTCCGTCGCGAAGGCAGGGGAGGACTCCCACGGAGGGGGAACCCGGGCTAAGGGTGCGGTGCAGCTCCCAACCAGCAGGGGGCGCACCGGGGACGTTCCCAGCCTCCGGGCTTACCTCGATCTCGGCGTCAGCAGGCGTCCGCTCCCACGATGATGGGGGAACTCGGCCTGGCCTCGCACACCTCCTCACGCAGCTGCGACGGCAGCGACGGGGCCCCGGGCTTCTCCGCAGGCCTCGAGACACGGCAGGGCACTTCTCCTGGCCTCCTGGCCGCGGTGGTGGGCGCGCTGGTGTCGCCGTCACAGGGGGGGGCTCAAATTAAGGATGGGGTTTTGTGCTCAGCAGAGCACGCTGCCGGGGGTCCCAGACCAGGGCAGGAAGCGCAGGGGTCACGGCGCTAATACCTGGTCGATCCCCGGTGGTTCTCCAGTCGGCTTTGCATCAGGGTTTAGTGTTCAGTCTGGACACGCAGTCTCAGTGCTTGGTGAATAGGTTTTAGAGTTCAGTCTGGACACGCAGTCTCAGTGCTTGGTGAATAGGTTCTCAGCTGTTAGATGAAGTCTGGTTGGCGCAGATGTATCTGGCGCCCTTAAGGGGTTCTGTTACAGGGGGTTAGGAATGGAGAGGGCGACTAGATCCTTCCTAGTCAGGCTGGCAGAGAGTCTCTGGGTCCTCCTACTACTGGGCAAGATCAGTGGGTTTCACAGGGTCCCTCACTCACTTAAGAGGCAGCACCTAAATCCTGTCACTCTCAGAGGCATAAGTCCCTGGCTAGGCCCTACCGCCTACACTCCTGGTGGATTCTTCCAGCTCTGCGTCACCCCAATGGCCAACTCACCACAAAAGTTTCCCTCCCTCTCTTAAGTAGCCCTAGGTCAGGTGACCTCTAGCCAAGGCGGCAAAAGAAAAACCACACCTCCCTTCTAGAAGGTTCCAGCACATTCCAGGAGCTTCCCCACCCTACCTATGGGACAAAAAAGCGGGCTGGAGTCGCAACATTGTTGTGGGGTTCCAGCCAGCTCCTGGCAGCTAGGGTGCTACTAGAACAGGCCACTCTGCAGTAGCAGGGGCCTGTGGCAGCCATCTTGGGTGAAGGGAGCACCTGCACCTTAACACTACAAAAACGAAAAAATTCAGGGAAAAAGGGCCAAGTCCAATACCGTTGATCCCACAACTTTCCCACACAGAAGTTTTATAGAAAATTAGATTTTTTTCAGCTAAATTTGAGGTTTGCAGGAAATTCCGGGTAGGAAAACGTCAGGGGGGGTCCACACAAGCCATACCTCCCTAGACTCTCCAGGGTGTCTAGTTTTCAGAAACGTCTGGGTTTGTTAGGTTTCCCTAGATGGTCACCGAGCCCGGGCCAAAAACCCAGGTGCCACCCCCCTTGCAAAACCAGGTAATTTTGCAATAGGTAATTTTAATATCCCCACAATACGTTTTGGGCCCTTGTCTGTCGCGGTTCCTTGGCCCACCCACACAAGTGAGGTACCATCTTTATCAGTAGACTTTGAAGAATGCGGGGTGGGTGGTAGTTTGTGGAGCCACGCAGATTGCTAGACTTTCCATCACAGAAATGTGGGGAACATGATTTTTTTTTTTTTACAAAGTTTGAGGTTTGCAAGAGATTCTGTATAACAGAACCTGGCGAGAGCCACACAAGTCACTCTATCCTGGATTCCCATGGGTGCCTAGTTTTAAAAAATGTATAGGTTTGCTAGGTTTCCCTTGGTGCCAACAAAGCTAGGGTTCAAAATCCACAACTAGGCACTTTGCAAAAAAAGGGTACATTTTCACTGTAAAAATGTGGTGTGTCCACTTTGAGTTTTGGCCGATTTCTTGTCGCGGGCACTAGGTCTACCCACACAAGTGAGGTACCATTTATATTGGGAGACTTTGGGGAATGCAAGGGGGTGGAATTTTGTAGGTCCACGCAGATCCCAGAACTTTCCATCACAGAAATGTGAGGAAAATGTGTTTTTTGTTTTGCAAAGTTTGAGGTTGGCAAGGGATTCTAGGTACAAGAACCTGGTGATGACCACATGTCACCCCATCCTGGATTCCCCTGGGTGTCTAGTTTTAAAAAATGTATAGGTCTGCTAGGTTTCCCTAGGTGCTGGAAGAGCTAGGGTTCAAAATCCACAGCTAGGCACTCTGAAAAAAGAGGGTCAGTTTTCACTGTAAATATGTGGTGTGTCCATGTTGCGTTGCGTTTTGGCCTATTTCCTGTCGAGGGGACTTGGTCTACCCACACAAGTGAAGTGCCATTTTTATCCGAAGACTTTGGGGAATGCGGGAAGGGTGGAATTTTGTGGATCCACACACATTCCAGAACTTTCCATCACAGAAATGTGTGGAAAATGTGTTGTTTTTTCTTACAAAGTTTGAGGTTTGCAATGGGTTCTGGTTAACTAAACCTGGTGAGAGCCACATAAGTCACCCCTCCTGGATTTTTCTGGGTGTCTAGTTTTCAAAAACGTATAGGTTTTCTGGATTTCCCTAGGTGCTGGTAGAGGTAGGGTTCAAAATCCACAGCTAGGCACTTTGTAAAAAAGGGTCAGTTTTCACTGTAAAAATGTGGTGTGTCCACGCTGTGTTTTGGCCCATTTCCTGTCGCGGGCACTATGCCTACCCAGACAAGTGAGGTTCCATTTTTATCGGAAAATTTTGGGGAATGTGGGGTGGGTGAAATTTTGTGGATCCACGCAGATTCCAGACGATTCCATCACAGAAAAGTGAGGAAAATGTGTTTTTTTTTTTTTTACAAAGTTTGAGGTTTGCAAGGGATTCTGGGTAACAGTCTAGGATGGGGTGACTTGAGTGGCTCACTCAAGCCACCCCATCCTAGATTTCCCTGGGTGTCTAGTTTTCAAAAATGTATAGGTTCGCCAGGTTTCCCTAGGTGTTTCCCTAGGGTTCAAAATTCATAGCTAGGCATTTTTCTAAAAAAGGATCAGTTTTCACTGTAAAAATGTGGTGTGTCCACGTTGTGTTTTAGGCCATTTCCTGTCGCGGGCACTAGGCCTACCCACACAAGTGAGGTACCATTTTTATCGCGAGACTTAGGGGAACACAGAATTGTAGACCAACTGTTACAACTAATTGACTTTCTATACATTTCTACCTTCCAAATATAAGACAATGTGTAAAAAAGAAGTCACTTTGAAAAATGTCCTAAAATTCACATGCTAGTATGGTTACACACAATTTTGGAGATGTGCAAATAGCTACTGCCTCTAAATTCTATATTTTGTTCCCATTTTGGAAATACATAGGTGTCCTTGATACCTATTTTTCACTCTTTATATTTTACTAAATGAATTGCTATATACCCGGTACACAATGAAAAACCGTTGCAAGACGCAGCTCAGTTATTGGCCTGGGTTCCTCGGGAACTTGGTGATTCTACAAGTTGTATATAGCCCCACAACCAAAAGGGTTCAGCTGATGTAATGGTATATTGCTTTCAAAAATCTGCCATACTTAGAAGAAGTTACAGGTGAAAACGTTGGCACAAACGGCTATTTTTTCCAATTCATTTGAAACCTTGAAGGATCTACACAAATGACCCCTTGCTGAATTTAGAATTTTGTCTACTTTTCCGAAATGTATAGCTTTCTGGGATCCATTATTGCTTTCATACCCATTTCTACCACTAACTGGAAGGAGGTTGAAAGCAGAAAAAGTAGCAAAAATACGCTATGTCCCGGTAAAATGCCGTTTTTTGGTTTTCTGATAAAAGTCTGCTTTTTCCTGAAAGCTGGGAAGATGGTGATTTCAGCACCACAAACCCTTTCTTGATAACATTTGCAGGAGCAAAACAGATACTGTCCTCTGCAGCACTTTTCCCCCTGAAAAACAAAATGTAGCTGTATTTTGGCTAAAATCTGGGTCCCCTCCACGGGAATCCTCAAACCCTGGGTACTTGTAAAATCCCCATGATGTTGGAAGAAAAGGATGCAAATTTGGTGTGGATGCTTTATGTGGACAAAAAGTTACAGGGGCCAAAGCGCGAACTACCCGAAATAGCCCCAAAAAAAGGTTTAGTACAGGGGGAAGGCCTAGCAGCAAAAGGGTTAAACCAGTGCTTGAAATGGAGAAATAGAAGTGCAGGTACTCTTGTTTCTGAGAAGTGCCGGTACTCACCAATTAAAAGTATTACGCTTTACTTAAGAAGTGCTGGTACTCTGTACCGGACAGTACCGGCCCATATGAAGCACTAGGTTGAACAAGACAAAGTGCTGTATGTTCCATGTTTGTGCTATGCCTCGAAGCCACGACAAGAACGTGCCAGGCTTAGAAAGGAGCTAGCACGTGATCAAGTGAAAAGGCACCACCAAAGTTCGAATGAACAACTGCCCTTTTCCCACGTGGTGCGCGCGCGGCTCACAAATGCTTCCATTTGCAGAAGTTTGGTCCGTTCCTCCCAGTGGCGCGCTGTGGCGAGAACCACATGTCTAATTCATACCTTCCCGTTAAAAGATTGAATAATGACACGATGGAAGGCCACTTCATGCACTGCAGACAGCATACGCTGTGGCAGCGGACAGGCGGCCTCCGTGTGGGTTTGAGCCTTTTATAATGACATCGAGTGGTTAAACGGAGTAATCACAGGCTACAAGGGAACGAGTTTACATGACAAATGACAGCTTGAACCCCTTATGCTTTCATCATAGCATCCAAAAACAGATGCTGTGGGTGAGTAAATATTAAGATGCAGTACACGGGTGTGTGGGCGCGCGCACGAGTAGGACGCAGTGGCTGGGCTTGGAGAGAAGGTATTGGGTAACACTGTGACTTCGGGCTTGTTAACCCTCTGTGCTTGCACTTTGTTATGTTAAAGCGCTTATATGGCGCAACTAATACCTCCATGGGTTTTCATGGCACCGAAAACAGTAACTAGATACTGTGACGTGTATCTGTAGCACTCACGCGCCCCTCTAGGTGCACATTGGTGCTGAAACCCATGCTTATTTTTTTTATAAATGTCATTGCGTATGGTCCGCCCTGGATACGGTACAGTTGACACTCACCACTGGATGACGCATTCATTCAGTATATTTGCAGACTACCTTCCACTCTTAAGATACGCTAGAACTGTGCAATAAGCAAACTATTAAACATAGCAGCACACAAATGCCCGATTCACAGAGCTTTTTATTAGATTTAACCTAATGTTATGCAGATCTAGAATGCAGCACATTGAGGGCATTTTTAAATTGACACAGCCAGTTTATGCGAATGCAAAATAGGGTATCAGTGAGCAAATTTGCTTTGTGGGTGTGCAGATGTATCGTGCACAAAATGTGGATGTGGGAGTGGGTCAGAAAATGCGGCTGGGTCATGTAAGTGAAAGCCCGTCTTCATTTGAGTGTGCAGTGTGCAGATGTATGTATGCCTCTTACTTCTCCCCTCTAAACACGCGGCCCAGCACTTTCACGGGAGAGGCCACATGGCTGGTAGCTGACACTTGTGCACAGCCTCTATTTTCCATGCGCATGCGCGCGGGCGCTTGGATTTTCAGTACCAGCATCAACTTCTTTGTAGAAACTGCGATCAAGGAATTTGGGCCGTCCCCTATATGAATGGCAAGAAAGAAGAGATGCTGACATCAGAAGGCCTCTGTTCCTCAAACCAAGTGGCTTCTGAAAGCCATGCCAGAAAAGGCAGCACATTTGCGCTGCATGCCTGACCCTATTCTCCGAGTGTGAATTTGCAAGTGCCAGTGGATAAAATGCACAAGTATGTATGCGCCTCCCATACGTGAACCTGTATTTTCATAAATTCTGGCCAACATTGTTTGTGGACCAGGCAGTCTTACATATGACATAAACAAAACAAAAAGTGTGGGGGCGCTACTGCCTCAGACATAGTTACACCCATGTCCACATTTCGACTTCACTTACAGAATAGAGCCGGACAGACCAGGGCTAAAGTAAAAAGCGATCAATTGCATTGTCTACGCGCCTCCTTGCAGCCGCAGGCCCGCCGCTTTAATTGCAGTGGTGCCAGCCATTCTAAGTTCATTTTATTGCTGCTGGCCCAAGGGGCAGATTTGTTAAATGTAACTCCCTTTTTTTTCAGTTTGGTGTTGTCCACAAAGAATCTTCCACATAACTTTGTCTTTTCGTGGTGAGGGCCGTCGCTATTTTGGTTGTGTGAGTGCATACAGGCATTCATGACGATCAATGTCCCTGACATGATCGATCCCTAATGCCGCCATGTGTCATTGAGCATCAATAGCCCCAGGCTGTAATGCCCATTAATGGTTTCTGACTGTGACTATTAATGGGAACAGTCAGTAAGGAACCACAACGGGCACAGCATAATACAAAGTATAAATGCCGATACGAAGTAATTAGCTTCGAAGTCCCCATGCGTTTTAGATGTTGTGCATCTGACAGCAATTCACTTCCAAAAGTGGCGCGTTTTAACTGGCTGCGAGCCACTCAAATCGTAGAAATGAGATTCAAGTACCTCACACAGGCTTCATTACAGCATCAACTCATACATCACTAGGCCTTCTTCCCTTAGCAGCTTCCTCTGAAGATCATAGAGTCCAAATAAAGAACTAGAATGTCCACCTAGCTCACAGAATCTGTCTGCACTGTGAGACATGCTGCTGGAGAGGGCAGCTTTAGAACCCTTCACTTTCCTTTGTAGAAGGGTGAATATGCAGATTAAACTACAATTTTCTACTACAAGATTCTGAAATAAATGAGCCTCTGAAACATTCCTTTCCATTCGTTTGTATTATATGTGTAAAGGGTTCGCAGTTTACAAAAAATGTGTAGTCCATGACAGTTTTAGCACTTTAAAAAAAAATAGATGCTTCATTGTTCTGTCAGATTTAAAATATTACATATTTTTGTAATTAATTACCTTTGCATGTAGTCTTTTATAAACTATACAGAGTGTGAGAAAGTGGAATATTAGTTGGGAATGGATGGATGAAAGTCTGCCACAAGTAATAATGTCACTATCTTGTTAGGTCCGTACCGGAGGAAACTTTGCGGTTATACCCTCTCGCCGATCGTGACCAGCATATTACGGTCCGGCTACAATCGTTCAAATACATTTACATATCGGTCGTTTAAACCTATTACAACGCATCGAGATCCCGTACATATTTAGTCTAGGGAAGCCCTGAAGAGGTCCGCTCTCAGGACGAAACGCGTCGGCTGTGTCGTATTGCAATGTTCAATGTTATATGAACACAGAATAAAGAGATAGAATCAAGGAACTTTTATCCGTCTATTGAATGGAGTTGGACTGTATAATTGTTCCATTTGATTGGCTTTGCTATTGTGTGGTGCACCTGTGCTTTGGTTTATCTGATTAAGCTCCTGTGGGAACGAGCATTGTGACAGTGGGTGCTGATCGGTGTGCACACACACCCTTGATATAAAAAAACATAAAAGGGAAATGAATTTGGGAGTGATAATAGGATAGGTGCTGCTAGTAAGAAGGTTCCACTGTTAGTTTCAGAAGTATTTTAACATTTAGAAGCATCAAAACAGTTAAAGAGTTGAAAACACAACACAGTAAAAATCCCACTCCAATTTAGAAAAATGGAGAATAACTTATTGAACAAAATAACTCCAGAGTAACAACTCAGTAAGAGGAAACAAAGATATTAATTTTTAAAGGCTCAAATAAAAATAGCACCCATAAGCACTAAGTGCCAATGAGGGTGAACTGGTTGAGGTATACCGGAGGTGCGATTTTATGCCGACCGCAATGGAGCACATGTCAAATACATCAACCAGGTTTGACTCGGTATGAAGTTTTTTACTTTCAGACTTAGGATTTCTACTGGAAGTCAAAGCCCTCCGACGGGGCACGGCAGCAGGCTGAATCTCAGAAGGGCCCCACGCCATCAGATAGGCATTGGACAGGGTGATGAAGCCATTGATTTAGGCAGGGAAAACTCTGAGTGGGAAAAATACAACATTTGTTCCCAGGGAAGTCCTCTTGCTAGTCGGATACTTATGGCACCTTCACCCAGTCAACTCCTCTATGTTTGTCACTTTTTTGGACCTCGGATTCATTCTGCAGGGCAAGACTGCAGGCTGTAGCCAAAGAGAGCTCCATGAGGACAGATACTCCTCCGTGCGGTCCCGCTAAAATGCATTTGCTGCTGCAGAAAAGCTCAGAGTGAGAGAATCCTGAATCTTCTGCATAGAGGCAAAGCACCATCGTCAGATCGATTTGGCAGGTTTGACAAAAACAGAGTAAATGGGCTCCTGAAATATTTCTTGAGGAGTGAAGCAGGGAAAATCATCAGAAAACAAACAACCCTCCTCCTCAAAAGCTCACAAAGAGCGACTTAATAAACAATCATAATAGTTACTAATCAAATTATTCTTTGTTAAGATGCATCAAAATCTTTGGACATCAGTATTACACAGAAAATTTCATATGTATTCTACTTAAATTATTATCATTTATGTATTTGCTTTTTCAATTTTTATTAAGCTGCCATTCCTCCTAAACAAACCTAATACATTTGTACTACATGCATTCCACTCGTATCC
Source organism: Triturus cristatus (assembly GCF_964204655.1). Lineage (NCBI taxonomy): Eukaryota > Metazoa > Chordata > Amphibia > Caudata > Salamandridae > Triturus > Triturus cristatus. Next base: position 383,061,021 of record NC_140581.1, on the reverse strand, counting down.
ACAGGTGCACTGTACCACAACACTTTTAAGCAAGAATACAAACAATAATTATAATTTTAATAAGTTACAGTCGTGTTACTATTATTGCTGAACATTATACACAATGGTCATTATACTTCACAACACGTCATATTATCTTGTTCTTATAGTATACACTGATTATTTCTTTACATGAAAAATTCACACAAATTTCTTTAACTGCATTCTTGTTAAATATCTGTAAAGTCTTCATGCTGGTGTACTAGTGCTTTAGCATGCTGATGTGAGTTTCAGTGCCAAATGGACAAAAGCTGCCCACATTCTTCAGGGCACACACTACTCGATGTAAAATCCAGACAGTAAGAAAAAAGGTAAGCTGCTGAATTTATAGAGATATTCAGTTGATGGCCATGAATCACTGACAGAATCTCAATTTCAAAAATATTGACGTCAAAAATATCGGAGCCGAAATATCGATGTCAAGAAAATCGAGGTCCTATCTACATTATGGTATGTACAAAAATATCGAGAAAAAAAATATCGTTGTCAAAATATCGTTGTTAAAAATATAGTTTTTTTTAATGTTACAAATTAATGTAAAATACAGTAAACGATACATGTATTTAAAATAAACATAGTTAAAAATATGTTTAAAATTATAAGTAATAGATATAATGTAAAAATAAATTAAACGTATACATATAAAATATAATATATATACTTTCCCAATAATATTTATATTTAATGAATGTAATAACTTATAAATTGTTAAAAACATTTTATAAGTTATAAATACATACATACACATACAACAATAACAAATAAAAATATAAAAAATATATATAACAATTAAAAAAAAATTGTTAAATAAATTATACACTACATTAACTAAAACAGTAAATATTGGATAGCGTAGGGGTAAAAATTACTATTCCCACTCCAGAGAGTGCAAAAATAGGGAAAGTGTTGGTTAGCGTAGGGGTAAAAATTACTATTCCCACTCCAGAGAGTGCAACAGTAGGGAAAGTGTTGGATAGCGTAGGGGTAAAAATTACTATTCCAACTCCAGAGAGTGCAACAGTAGGGAAAGTGTTGGATAGCGTAGAGGTTAAAATTACTATTCCAACTCTAGAGAGTGCAACAGTAGGGCAAGTGTTGGATAGCGTAGGGGTAAAAATAACTTACTAATAATTCCAAGAATTTTTTAAAAATAAATAAGAATTGAATTATTAAATAACAATAAATTAATTAACAATACCAATAAATAAGTACTTAAAAATTATTACCAATTAATAATTGATTCCCAATTAAATTGATGATAAATGCAATTAAAAAGTAATTAACAATCAATTACCAAATAATAATACAATAAAAAATAATTCCTTTTCAATGCCAAAAAACAATAATTATAACCATTTTTAGCAATTAATAATTAACAATAAATTATTGATAAATACCAGTGCATATGAATTAACGACCATTATTTACCAATTGTTAATTAATGAACAAATTAATTTCCAGAACATAAACATATTAATAATTAAAACGGTATTACCAATTAATAATTAACAATAAATTAACAATACTCAATAATAAAATAAATACTTAATTACAATTAAATTACTTCCCACCCTATTGCCCTATAAACTCACAACACACTTCAATAATAATTAATATACTTAATATAGTTACCAATTAATCAATTAATAACAATTAATTACCAATTATTAAACATTAATGACCAATTAATAATTATTTAACATAAAATTATCAATACCAATAAATACAAATAAATAATTACTTAATTACAATTACATGACTTCCCACCCTATTGCCCTATAAACTCACAACACACTTCAATAATAAATTAATACACTTAACATAATTACCAATTAATAAATTAATAACAATGAATTACCAATTAATAAAAAATAATTACCAATTAGTAATTATTTAACATAAAATTAATTATCAATACCAATAAATAAAAATAATTACTTACTTACAATTAAATGACTTCCCACCCTATTGCCCTATAAACCCACAACCCGCTACAAAACTAAAACGCAAAATGTACTTAAAAATAATTACTAATTACTAAAAATGTTAAATTAATTTAATATAATTAAATTACTTCCCACCCTATTCCCCTATAAACCCACAACCCTCTACGGTACTAAAACGCATAATTTATTTAAAAAAATAATTACTAACTTCTTAAATGTTCATACATATATTCTAAAACTAGTACAATAATTAACAAAAAATATAAACACAAACATATAAAATACATAACACTAATATAAATATCGATATTAGTAACATCGATATTTTTGCTATCGATATTACTAACTTCTATATTAACAAAAACAATATTTCTTACCTTCAGGTCGATTTTCTGGTCGTCGATATTCATGACTTCGATATTGTGTCCCTACGATATTTCAAACTCGATATTATTGTAGGTCGAAATTAAAAACTCGATATTTAGACTGTTTACCGATGGCCATACCTTAACAAGCCATATGTATTTGTGTAGTCTAAACAGATTAAAAATGCTCATTAGATAGATAAATTAAACACCTGTTACTGGTCAATTTTAAGAGGACTTGATTCACTGACATTGCCCACACAGCTCGGCACACACTTGATGCCCTCTGTAGCCCCAGGAACTTCCCCACAGTTACCTGTAAACATGAGATGACCTGGACTGATTATGCTCCAATTCTGTTTCACCTCGATGTATCATCCCCAGCGTAGTTTACAGTTGCAATCACAAACCAGCTACTAGACAATGGAAACATGTGGACAACTTACCTTCCTTTTCAAACTATCCAGTTGTCTGTGTAAAACTTTTTTTATAAGTGGTTGCCATCCATCCCAATATCATCATCCAATCGAGATGACCACAAATGCCCATCAATGCTTGAACGGCGTTTGGACACCACAGTTGAAATGTATCAAATCTTACAAAAGGTCTTTGAAAAGGCAGTGGAAAAAGTCAGATTGCTTCAATGTATGCATACAGTACCAAGGCAAAAGTCAGCAGAATGTTGTATAGGGTCAAAGACAAGCAATAACTCAATTAGTGACAGGAGAGATAGCTGGGTTGTGGATAGTTAATGCATTGCATGTAGTGTTCTTTAAAGAGGGGAGCCTTCTCTTCCTAAAATGAAGCATCAGTGAGGCGGTCCTAATGGATGTGGGGATTTTGTTCCAGATCCTGGGTGCATAAGTTGATTGGAAAAAAAATCTACTGACTTGTTTTTTCTCTTTTACACTTTTTCATCTGCAGTCTAAAAGGGTTGCGAGTATGCCGACAATTACCAGAGATGGTGAGCATGTCTGCCAATGAAGTGTGCAAGCAGTTGAGTCTGGCAGGCCATACATAGAGCAGGGCGTTACCACCATACATCTGCAAGAGTATGAGGGCTGGAGCAGCAGTTCTATAGTTGCTTTCTGAAATAAACACTTTCACTGTCTTTAGAGGAGAGAAGGATACAAGGCCATCTTTGTATTTGTTTTTTTGGCAATGAGTTCCTTGAGGATGAGGTTTGGCTCCATGGTGAATCTAAAGTGACTTACCATTTGATGAAAGATGGGGTTTGAAGCATTCAAGGTTCTAGTAATTGATTCATGTTTGTATTGCTTCTTGTTTGTTGTTTTTGGCAAATAACAGGAATTGTGCCTTTGTTAGGTTTAGATTCGGGTATGCACTGGACATCGAGACCTAGATGATGTTCATGCTTTGTTTAAAGTGTTGGATCTTTGCAACAGAGGAGACTTTCAAGTAGAGTTGGGTATCATTGGCATATTTATGAAACTTGATGCTGTTATCTGGGAGTAGAGCACTAAGGGCCTCCATATAAATCTCCGTATAAATGTTGAAGGTGAAGTTTGGAACCCCTGGGGACTCCGCAGGTGATAGGGATCCTTTAGGACCTGGAGGTGCCCATTTGAACAACATTGTCTGTTGGAAAGGTAGGAGGAGAACCAGTGAAGAACTCTGCCGGTAGATCCCATTCAAGACTCCAAGGCGCTTACGAGGATCGGATGGTTGAGTGTGTCAAGAGCAGCTGAGAGGTCCAGTAATATCAGGAGGCAGGGGTCATCTTCATCTGTAGTCAAGAGGGCATTGTCTAGGATGTGATAGGTAGCGGTCTGTATGCTACAGCGTGCTCTGACACTAGACTGGCAATTGTGCAGGAGTTTATGAGCATTAATGTGATCTTGGAGTTGAACATAGTCTGCTTTTTCAAAATTATACTGCTGAATGGTAGGTGGGCCAGTAGCTGGCGAGGTCACCAATAACAAACTGAAATTGCAATATCACTCCAACATTTATAAAGCTACTGTCACATAGGCAAAAAGGCTTAGCTACTCATGACGCATCTATGCAAATGTGTGACTAAGGAGCTTCACAAGAACATTTCTGACTTCCTGAACCTTGATTTCTCAACCTCCAAAATCACTCATCCACAAGAGCTATGTGACTTCCTAATAGACAGCTTAGTTTATATGATCAAAGCCAAAGGTGAAACAAAAACTAAGGATGACCTTTCGCTCAACTCAAACATCTCCTCATCCTCTCTAGCCATTCCTCGAATTAGATGATCTCCTTCAACCCTTTTTCTACTGATGATTTCACCATCCACCTGTGACACATAAGGGTCACCCACAGACCCATGTCCAGCACATATATTCAAGAACATACTCATTAGCAGCTCACCTACAGCTGTGGAATCTAACCTATTTCTGTGTGAACTCAAAATTTGGCACTAGCTCGTTACTATCCACTAACAATTGCTAGATTTGCAATGGATCCCTCTTGGCAAAATGAAACAGAATTGCTTAATTATCAACCTACATAAAGGGAAGTTGTCTTCTCTCTGTAATTAAAACAAAATTCCACCTTGGCCAGAGCATAAAATATGGTCTGATTGCAACTTGAGATGACATCAAGACTATGACAGACTTAACTGGGCTAATCTAGATTCTAATGTGATTGGCTAATGCCTCCAGGCTATTGACCGCTGGATGATAAAACATCACCTTAAACTAAACACATCAACGTGCCGGAGGTAAATACACTACCCACCAAGGTCAACCATCTGGTCAAAAGAAGTTGGATCACCGTCTAGCCCTTTCCGCCAAGTATGCAATAGAGGCGTATTCCTGGTATTATTCCTGCTTGGTTTAGCGGCAGAGGTTCATCAGTCACCTGGAGTAGCATGTGAGACTGGTCAGGATGCTACTGAAATGAAGTCGTTCTTGGTGAATAGCTGCAACCGTTGAAAACTAATTGTTTGGCTATGCATATGGGAGTGGTCATTGAAAGAAAAACACTTATGGAAGTTTGAGTAAAAAAACTATTCTTTGGCTTAACTAAAGGTTGCTAAATGTATAAATAAAATGATAAACATGGCCAAGTCCACTTTCAGTTTACAAAGGAGCTAGTTTTTAATACAGCATTAGTGGAAAATAAGTGGCTAACTCCACTGTAAGCAATGCCATGCGAACATCAACTTGCATCACTGCAACTCTCCCCCTGCCCGTATCACAACTCTCTAATTAGCTTAGCACCTCATGAAAGACCCTGCACCCTTTGTTGTGAGGTAAAGTTAATTTAACTCTTTTTCAACAGGTTTCAACTTCTTGCCAGATGAACTTCCTCAGGATGGTGATCCATACTACATAATAGCTTAGTGTGGTCCCTATTTTTAGCATCATGGATACCTCAGTTGTTTGTATAGTGGGTACCTGGCTGTTCACATATGATATTCCATATTAGGGGCAAGGTTTTTCTCGCACTTCTTCCTTAGTGCTGAATCAAGTTCAGTAACAGAGTGACCCTTAAAAGCCTACATCTTAGAACTAGTCAGAAGAGCCCAGCAGTCTTGGATGAGGCATTGCTGAGAATACTGTTGAATACATTACATCCATTCATTGCACACAATGTTAAATCATGCCCTAAGGTAACCGTTAAGGATTTTCTTTTGCATAATGGAATCTTTGCCACCCTCACAAAAACACATTATTATGACATAACACCCCCAGTTCTACATCTTTTGACATAGCTGACTTTTGACATATGTTAGTTTTTTTAAAGTTTTTAAAATGTGCTGTAACATTTGGACATGCCAGCCTTTTCTCTTTGGCACGCTGCAGCGCTGCAACCTTTCACAGAGTTGTAGGTATACCTCATCTATTTCCCTTTATTGCTGTGAGCCTGCTTAGCAGCACATGCTATGGGGCAACTTCCCTGAGGAGTAACAGGCTGGGGTCGAGGGGACTCCTGCCTACCTTTTCTCACTGGATTTGCCCAAGCTTTGCCTTTAATAGGCTGAACAAGCGAGACGAGCTAAAGAAAACGAAAGAAGGAAGGCATTTGCTCACACACGCACCCTTTTTGAGTCGGCCTCTCCCTTTAAATTTCTGGCAATTCCCAAAGTCAAGTTTTCGTGCTGAGCTTGATGGAAGTGGCTGTGAAACTCGGATTGTGAAATACCTGACAATACACTTTTACTTCTGGGTATAGTAATGACGCACACGAGATCAGGTTGACCTGCTTGGTGAGTGTATATCAAGCGGCGGGGTGATGCTATCCCTGGTTTCAGACCATAACGAGCCTGCGGCCAAGTGCCTTATCTCACCCTTTCTGAGCAGTAGCTGTCACCATAACTCAGTGGTCCTTAATAGCGCCATCCGACGAATGAGCGCCCCCACAGATGACTTCCCGGGGCGCTGATACAAGGAAACGCTCTAGAGGAAATGTGTCATCTCGGAAAGTGATTGTCTCCTAATGACTTACTATGCCTAATCGAAATGGGTAATCTTAAAAAATACTGTGCTACCACCCAGAGGCGCAACTAGAGCCATATTTCGGGGGGGCTAAGAAAAAAAGTTTGGGGGGGGCTGAATCTTTAAGCAATAGGCAGAGTGGAGCTGCAGGGGCTCTTAGAAGGGGTGAAACAACAGCGAGGCCTCATTAACATGCAAATGGTCTTTTAAAGACCTGTGAAGTGCTCGGGTGCGGCTGTGTGTGTGCCCGGGAAGCTGTCTCATCCCGGGCTGCCACACACGACGGGGGGGGGGGGGAAGGTTTAAAGCCCTTTGAGTCCAATGGGTGTTGCGCGCCTGCAGTACCACCACATTTTCCGATGCCTGTGCAAGTAAACTTGAAGTGTGTATGGAACTGGGACCCGCACCATACAAAGTGCATCCTAAAAATATAGGGGCAGATTTACAAGCCCCTTGCGCTGCCAGTACGTCTCTTTTTGTGACGCACTGGCAGCGCATTTACCTGCCCCATATTTACAGGAACAGGAAAAGCCACCCTGCGTGGCTTTTCCTGTCCTTGTAAATACGGCACTTATGCACACAGTACTTTGCATGAAAGAGGCGTTCCATGGGTGTTGCTGTGGGTGATCCCACGCAACAGCCATGGAACAAGACACATTGCCAGATTTACGAGGTTTCGTAAACCTGGAAATGCGTCAGTATGCTACGCCACCCTCAGGGTGGAATTGCGAGGCGCAACGAGGAGAAATGTTTTCATTTCTCCTTGTTTTTTTCCGATTTTAATGCGTATTGCATTCTAAAGCACACACTGAAAGAGGAAAATGCATTTAGTGATTGTTTTTGTGAAGGAAGGTGCCCCGTCCTGCACAGAAACAATCTCCCCATGACACAGGCATCCTTGCACCATGGTGCAAGGGAGCCTGTGCCGGCGCATGGCAGCTGTTTGTGTGCCACCGCAGGGGAGAGCATAGGAATGTGACATATCACTGTAAATATGTTGTATTCCTGTGCTCGGCGCAAAGGGCTTGCGGTGCCACGCTGCGGCACCTTCATGTAAATCTGCCCCTAAGTTTGGCTTAGTTAGAAAAATGCCGTTGTTGTTTGATGGCAATTTGTATTTTTGCTGCAATTTACACGTTTCCACTAAATACGTCATTTTGTCTGAAATACGTTTGTGTAGTTCATTCATTTTCGAGTTAACAACAATTTTCCTCTAAAGGCAAACTACAATAGATGAAGTGATTATTTTGGCTCGCACATGTCTATAAGCATTTAGCTGCACATCGAACTACTCAGGATGTGCCGGGTTGACAGAACGTATATTTTTCACTCATGCTTGAACCAAATCCATGCAGTACTTCAGAAAGAGTTTGGGTTGCCCGTGAATAAACTTTTCCATTCTTTTGCTGGTGGCTCATTTTGCCCGGGTTCCTACTGCTCGAATAAATGGTGATCAGACCATTCCCTTCTCCAACAAAACTACAGTTATCCTACCTGGCAGGTCTCTGACGTAGTGTCAGCTTCCCACATGCCGTCATTACTGATCCACCAATTACTAAACGTGTCATCGCCAACCCTTACCTTCACCAACCATGCAGGTGCCCACATTAATCATCTCTGCCAAATATCCAACTTAACTTTTATGCCCTCACTTCCTGACACTTATAATTGTTAAACTAATTAGTTATGTTTTCTCTTCTCCCCCTCACCATTTCTGCACGTGCTCCGATGCTCCAACAGTGTTATAGCTTCCTCTCATCATAAGAGTCAATGACCCTTCTGCCCATCATTAGCCCCACTTAACTTTCATGAAAATGCCGTCGCCTGTTGGTAGTACCCCCGCCCAACTTCAATCCTTGTGCCCCAGTCCCAATCGGTACACTCTTCGCGTCATTTTGGATATGTTCCGATTTCCTAAGCCATGATGTAAGATCACTTGTTTTTCTTTAGTATATTTCTGCAATCCATCTGGAATTTCTGCCAGTAATTCTGTAATTTTGCAAAATTATTTTGCAGAAATTTGAATTCTTGAATTTTAGAGCACCTATTTTGAAGTTTATGTTGAACATAATGGCTCATCACTTGGAGGCAGGCTGTCTTGTTTCCATCTTTAGTCCAGGCTACTCCTTAGAATGATAATTAGAACAGAGCCCTATATAATGTTGGGAAATGATCTGTTCCTTAAAGTCAGTCAATTGATGGCTAGTGTGCAGACCACCATTCACACCTACAGCCATTTTGAAAGAACATTAGTGAAAGCACACCTTGAGAAGAGCAATGTAACCAAGTAAAAAGCCTAAGACTTGCAAATGGTGGGCATATCTGCCCATCTACAGCCCCTGATTTCAATCATTAGACTGATTGCATCATCTAGGAGTCAGTCAAAGTATTAGAGTGGATTCCAATGGGACTGTCCTCTCTCTATTACCATGGCTGGACTGGGAACCCAAAGCAGCAAAAATGTTCAAACCAGTCTCACATAGCACCAACAAGTGATTGTAGGGAAAGAACTCCACTGTTATTATTCCATCATCAGAGTAACCGTGGTTCACTCACTTTTTTGTCACAGTTGAACAGAATATTCTAATATATGTTAATAACTGAGAAACTAAGTTCTTTCACTCTGAAAAGATGATATGAATGACGTTTGCACCCTGTCCAAGTAGGGACCACCACCCTAGTCAGGGTAAGTCAGATACACACCCTAAATTAGCCTGTGCTTGCGCTTTGGTAGCTTAGCACAGATCTGTCAGGCTTAACTTTAGAGGCAATGTGTAAAGTAACTCTATGAAAACAAAACAAAAGACTCCACACAGGTTTAGAAAAATAGAGAATATTTAACTGATTAAAACAAGACCAAAACTACAAAAATTGGAATAAGTAGAATTCGCAATAAGAATTTTTAAAGAATAAACCAAAAATAGGGCTTAGAAGTCACTAGCGGTCAAAAGGTTACTTGAAGTCGCAAGGGACTGATACAAAGTCAAAGTTCGGGCTGACCGTTATCGACGGCAGGCTGGCTACAGGACCCTGACAGGTCCAGCTGAAGAAATACCTTGGATGGAGCTTTTGTCGATGTCGAGAGTCTACTACATCGTCATCCAGCCGTGCAGAGAGGGTCCTGCATCGCCATTGAGCTCAGTAGAAGTGAATGCAATTCTTTGTCATTAAGTCACGCCAAGCGTCGTCGTCGAGCCGTGAAGGCTGTGGATTCTTCATCGACGGGCAGTGTCTGCATAGGCATCGAGGGGCGATGTGGCAGAAATTCTCATGCAGCAAGGCAATGCGTCAGTTTTTGCAGAAATCAGCTGTAGAACCCACTTCTGAGGCTCAGGACTGGAGGGGGCACCTCAGGCAGGTAAGGGTAGGGCTCACAGATGGCAGAGTCCAGAAGCACCAGAAGGATTGCACGAAGTCTTTTGTGTCCCTGACACTTCAGAAAATAGGAGGCAAGCCAGCAAGCCCTTGGAGTCACTCTGGGTTCAGGTGAGAGGGTCCAGTCCTTGTCCTCAGCAAGGCAGAGATCAGCAGGCAGCAGGGCAGCTCAGCAAAGCAGAGAAGCAATTCCTCAGAAATGTCAGTCACAGCCAAGTGGCAATCCTTTCAGTACAGAAGTCTTTACTCCAGCAGAGTTCTTCCCAGGTCCAGTAGTGTACTGATTTGATAGGGTCAGAGCCCTAGAACTTATACCCAAAAGTGCCTTTGATGTGGGGGGGCGACTTCAAAGGAGTTCTCTGAAGTACACAAGGGTCCATCTCAACCCAGCCCTGTCTGCCAGGCTATCTGTGGGGGGAGGGAAGTTGATCAGTCATTTGTGTGAGGACAGGGCACAGTCTATTCCGATGAAGTGTGAGCTACGTCTCCCCCTTCCTGCCTAGGATGGCTATCAGAATGCAGATGAGTCCTCTGTCACAGCCAGTCCTTCATGTGTTTCTGGCTGTCTAGAGGAAATACAGACAGTGTAGCTGTCACCCAGCCCAGGCGTGTATTGGAGATATGCTGCAGGCACACAGAGCACAGTTAGGAGCAGAGATATGTCCAGTGTTAAAGTGGCATTTTCATAATGGTAATGTCAAATCCAGCGTTACCATTAAAGAGGATTTATCACAACTATTCCAAAGATATTAGACATGAAGTAACACTCCTTTTCATTCAGGAATTACAGCGTAAAATGTGTTTTAAGGATTCCCCAATGCTAGCCAATGGAAGGAGTAGGCCTCACAGCAGTGAAAAATTTACTTAGCTGTTTGTCACTGCCAGGATATATAAAACTTAAAAGAACATGCCCTGCCTTTTAGTTACACAGCACCCTGCCCTTGGGGTCACTGAGTGCCTAGCTTATGGGTGAATTATGTGTAGTAAAAGGGGCATTTTTAAGGCTTGGCAAGTGGTTTTAACTGCCAAGTTGAAGTGGCAGGAAACTGCACACACAGGCCCTGTAACGACAGGCCTGAGACAGGTTGGAAAGGCTACTTGTGTGGGAGGCACAACCAGTGATGCAGGCCCACTAGTAGCATTTAGATTACAGGCCTTGGGTACATGGTACACCACTTGACAAGGGACTTACAGGTAAACTAAATATGCCAATCAGGTATACACCAATGTCAACATATTTAGGGGAGAATCACATGCACTTTAGCATTGGTAAAGTGTTCTGCGTTCTAAGGCCATCAAAAATATACTGCAAAAAGTGGAGGGAAGCAGGCAAAAAGTTGGGGGAAGACCACCCTAAGGATGACAATTCCAGCACATGTCCACATTGTTCTCCTGTTTTAATCATGTTACTCAACTATAGCTCACTACATGCAGTAGGTCTCGGCCAGCTCAACTTTAAACCTAGCCACACGTGTGTACTTTAAACTTCTCAACCCTGCTGTCTTGAGACAGCTGAGTTGAGCGCATGTGCAGGCCTCCAGTGCTCTGGAGAGAGCCAAGAGAGGCAGCCCCCACCAAGCAGGACACTGTTCACATGCTGGTACAGCACATGAGCAGGCCAGGATTGGATGAGGGAGTTTGCTGGGGCCTGCACTGGCGGCCCAGCAGAAGAGGCCACAGTGAGGAGGAAGTCGTCCGTCAGGATCCAGTAAGTGTTTTTCTATCTTATTTTAATTATCTTGCCCGTGTGCACACCCACCTATTTGCCTGCCCCTCTTTCAGTAGATGCCATCCTCCACTGTGTATATATATATATATAAATTTATATATTTATACGTGTGTGTTATTGTGATATATATATGTATGTATCCTTTCTAGATGACCCCACCTGTTTATTCTGTCGCCCAACGTGTGCACCTACATAAAATTCACTTCTAGAGATCTCTCTCTCTCTCCCCCCCCACACACTCCAGCAGAGGTGGTTGGCTTCGACCTCCAGTGTCTCCAGCACACGGGAAATGTAAGATACCCAGCCCTGCCTCACCCCCTAAAAACAATTATGTAAATATTGGGCTATTCGTATAATCTATCAGATCACTGCAAGGGAGTGGTGTGAGCCTTACCTCTTTCCCTATCAACACCTTTCTGGTTAGCATTAGATTGATTGCAACATCTAGTGGAAATGTTAGTGGTTAAACTGGTCCTTACAGTTCAGAAAACCCTCCTTTCACAATCAATATCTGTACAAGTGAAAATGAAAGAAAAACAGCTGTGAATCTAATTCTTGCTATGGCCAACAGAAACCAAAGCTCACAGAAGCTCATGTATAGGGGAAGCACTACCCATAGTCAACACCAAAGATTGCTGTTTTTATCTAACCAGCCGACTCTAAACCTAGAAATATTAAACTTTATTTCTCAGTAGATTACACAGCTTGCAAGAAGCCTGCTCGTAATTCCCCTACAAGCTGTTGTCATTGTCCTCGCAGTGCACATCTACTCAGCTGTGAAACATGTAATATGAGCACAGGCCTAAATATTAGGAGCAGTCGTGAGGTTCCATAGCAAGTTTTGGAGACGGTCACACAAGACTATACTTATCATAAAAGTCCAGGCATGTGGTTACTGCCAAAGGAGTATACGTCAAAGCTATCAGCATTTGTTTCAAGGAGGGATGACCAGAGGGAAATTCCATGTAGATGTCAATCAGTCAGGATCGGTTAGCTCTGAAGGATTAAACACGAACTTCAATTCAATATTTACTTGTTTGTATAGATAGTCTATGGAAAACAAAATCAAGTTCAGGATCTCATCCACTCCCACACACCAAAGCAACTATTCTTACATCTGACATGGTCACTGCCATTCACGCCTGACCATGAGTCATGGTCTAGAAGATATCTATTGTACCAGTCTAAACATAATGACCTCCAGATGACAGTGGAGCCAGCATCTGCCATCTTTAGAAAAGTCAACCTCAAGTGTCTCCAACATGGCAGGCTGCGCTAGTCTTGGAAATGCCTTTGATTTATAATTAACTTTTGTATTTGGTATATTTTAATGTTTTATTTTGTTATAACAGATTTGTTTAAACACTGTAAACATGGAACTTTGTACAACAATGAGATTGTTTAAACACATTTTGATAATACCAGCGTATCTCTTACGTACTTTCTGTGATGACAGATAAAAACCTTTTGGGACAATGCGGGGTTATGAAGAGTTCTATACATAAGTTCATTCAAATAGTACTCTTACTTGCACAAACACCAGAAGCTCGACAGATGTTAGGATGCATTTGTAAAAATGCAAGGAAATATGTTCTCTCTCCACATCAGAAAATTAGAAGGCAATTGTCGAGTTAGGGTTTATTGCATCACTCCATCAAAAACACAGATTAAGAGAAGGGTCTAAGGGAAATAATATTTAAAGACCTGCCCAAGTCCCAATCCCCTACTCTACACTTATACAACTGCGACAAAGGACTGGGGGTCTAAATGAAAGCAAACTTGGTGATGTGTGTCCCTATAGAAGGATAACTGTTCTATCAGCCCTGGCAAACCGAGCTGAGCAGGATTCCCATCAAAATACTTCTTAATATTAGAGCTAAAGTATTAAGCTCTGTGGATCAGTGTTATCATATGGTTATCCGCCACCTCCTAGAGGGCAACCTCTTGATCATAAGGATTCCCTCTGTGGAAAGCTCGTATGCTCTTAGTGGATGCCAATCCGAACCAAGGCAAACAATAGATGCCATCAAGTGTTACAAAATAATGAAAAATATATATTGTGATGCAGTGCAATATAACATTAAAAAGATTGTGTGGAGAGACTAGAACGCTGGGGGTCGCGTAACTAGTTACCCTCTAGGAGGTGGCGGATAACCATATGATAACACTGATCCACAGAGCTTAATACTTTAGCTCTAATATTAAGAAGTATTTTGATGGGAATCCTGCTCAGCTCGGTTTGCCAGGGATGATAGAACAGTTATCCTTCTATAGGGACACACATCACCAAGTTTGCTTTCATTTAGACCCCCAGTCCTTTGTCGTAGTTGTATATTTATTGCATCACTGTCAAGATGCATCCCGTATGTACGCGCCGTACCCCCAGCGCATAGCGCTGGGGGTATGGAGCGTACATACGGGGCTGGGGGTATGGCGCGTACATACGGGGGCGCTGGGGGTATGGCGCGTACATACGGGGGCGCTGGGGGTATGGCGCGTACATACGGGGCTGGGGGTAGAGCGCGTACATACGGGGCGCTGGGGGTACGGCGCATACATACGGGGCTGGGGGTACGGCGCGTACATATGGGGGGGCTGGGGCTATGGCACGTACATACGGGGCTGGGGGTACAGCGCGTACATACGGGACGCTGGGGGTACGGCGCCTACATACGGGGTTGGGGGTACGCCGCGTACATACGGGGGGTGGGGGGTATGGTGCGGACGTACGCGGGAGGGGTGGGAGGATGGGGGGGGCCGTACGACTTGTACCCTGGACACAAGTGTACCCGGGGTAGGGGTCGTGTAAAGTTCGCTCCATACGGGACGTTTTCCATACACTTGTGTATTCGGGACGCCGGTACGGATCGGACTTGTGCGCTCGGACTTCAGTTTTACAACTCGTACGTAAAATTGTCCAGGGACGTCTCGTAGACTTTTCACGAGGTCATTCGTATGTATTTTTCACGTACGAATCGTACTTCGCCGTTTGTACGGGACTTGTACGATTCGTACGTAAAAAAATACGGATACGAGTCGGACGGTAAATTTTTTTAACGGATTGGAATCGGCACCATAATGTTGAATATATTGTTACCCATATGGAAATTTCCAGAAGTGGGAACATACTGTAAAGCGCTTCCTATCTGTTATGCGTAAAGTGTTAATGCACATTTGTTTTTTTTTTGTGAACAATGCCTATGTGCCTCAATATTCATGGGAGCCTTCTATTAACATTCTGCATATCCTGAGTTACAACTCTGAAAACAGTGGCTCATAGTCTCCTTCCCCACATAATTAGCTTCGGACTAATTGCCATGCATTGGTTTACTGTTGCCTGTATTTGATCATAATCCTACCCAAAGTAATATGCTGTAACCAGCACTTGTTACCACATCCTTTTAAGTTTCCCACAAAATGTACCAAACCAGCACCAATCCACATCTGCTTTGATGTCTCTTGCGTCTTCTGAATGGATGGCAATGAAAGTGCCTTTAAAATCGAAGTTGATAACAAACATTATTCTACCTTCAAGACCTCATAGATGTCCATTCACACAAACATTTATGAGTACAGGAAGTAGTGATACAAAAGCACTCTTTTACATATTCGTACATGCCTTTGTGAAGCAGCCCCAAAGCGTCCATCTCCCCATTAGTGAATGTGAAACAAAAGCATAGTCCTTTCTATTTGTACTAATTGTGTCTGAATATGATCAGAATATTCCCATTTTATGCAGTTTAGACGTTTTGTGGCTGACTCACAAAGGCACGTAAAAAATACTATCTTAATAGACTTTCCCATACTCTTACATGCCTTTGTGACTAAGCCTCTCAGATTTTCCACCTTATTGTGTAAACCACACTTAACTAGATGACTAATATGAACCCTGAAGTAGACTTTACTTTTTGAAGCCGCTTAACACTATAATGCATACTTCTGTACAGTAAGCAGAGTGGGGGAGGATATTTTTACTTCACTCTCAAATTTAGGGAATAATATTTCAGGTGACTCACCAGAATTTACAAGAAAGAGAGTGATGAGCAATACTATGTAAACACCTTTGCCACAGTGTTTACCTTTGTCTTCTGCTCTAAACATGTAGGCGTGTAAGGTTCCATTTATCATGGCTGATAACATGCTCATTAGATCGCAAACTTGCCTCAGAGTTAAAAGATGTATACTCAAGGGTACATACTTTGCAGATATAAAGCCCCTTTTATCCTTCTTTAGACTAAATGAGGGTTTACAATAAGATTCTAAGTAGAAAATAAAAGAGAGTTTAGGATATTAAGAAAACTGATACTGCAGGAAAGAGATTATAAGAAGAACGTTTCAGAGTAGGAATAAAATACAAGGTATCGTTGCATGAAGCAATGGGAAACTACATAGCTGAAACAATGGTTGAATAGTATTGAAATAGGAAGTAATGTTGCCTGGAATGACCTTGTTATGGATTAATGAAGCTAAGAATGTATGAGAATCCTAAGTCAGGATCCAAAAGGCAAAAAACAGGACAGAACGTTTTTAGTGGGGGAAATGAAGATCTCACCATCTAACGCAAGTTATTCAACTCTGCTGTAGTACTCTCCAATAAAGGAATTCCTGAGACTCCAAATAAGTTTCTTAAACGTTGCTTTATTGAAGAGTTAAGGAACCCACGACAGCTCCAGAGAAACGGCAAGCAGGTAATGACATAAGCTTGAACAGGAATCTAGATCTCTGGAGGCAGAGAACCTAAAGATTCCACTTACATCACAATACAAAATGAGGAAGCTTTATTGATAAAAGGAAGCAAACCAAGCACAACTTGCCACACCTGCATACATTTTCCATAGCTGTTAGGTTCATCCAAAGCAATTGTACTATGTACTGCACCACTAGCATAATCGTCCTTCTCCTGATCAATTAAACTCATAAAGAGTGAAAGAGAACACGCGACCAACTCATCCCCACTGGACAATGATCAAGCATCATCACCAAAGAAGAACATTGTCACTATAATGTTAGTTACACCTACACTTGTACATGCATTTTTGACACAAAGGGCATTGTCATACTCTGTTAAACAACATCATCACACCTGTTCTGCAGACTGCCTACCCTACCATGGCAAATACCCAGATCTAGAAACTTTTATTTTCATTTGAAATACTTGAATGGGTGTCACTATAATATACCGGATTCTGTTGTTTTGCTCAGTATCAGTCTGGAACCTTTGCTTGATGCAGGACAGCAAAAAAGGTTGGGCAAATAGTCATCTAAAAAGCAGACATGATTGAGGAGTTCAACGGGGATCTTTATTATTGACCCTCACTTCCATATTCTGTGTGTTTTATATGTTTATTTATTTGTAGACTCTAGTAAGAGTGCATGTTACACTCTGGGGAGTATTAAGGCGCTTAAATGATCTATAGGCTTTACTGTGTTAAATGCCATGTTTTCAATGCTTTTCTAAAAGTTAGGATCATAGACCGGGCTCCAATTTCTGCTGGATTTTGATTCCAAGGTTTCTGCAGTCTGAAGGCCCCACCTCCACACCTATTGTATTTAAAGTGGGGTGTCTTAAAGATGTTTTTCGAGATGGAGCGAAGATTTCAGGGTGCGGGGGCATATCAGATGAACTTTCCAGATGTGACCTTCAATGCAGTGCCATGAAAGCTCTTGAACATTTTACATGCAGATTAAAATCCAGTGTAGTAATTTGAGGTGTGGGATGGCGGAGACAAATTTCTCCAAATGTATGTGAGATCGGCTGAAATACCGTAGTTGAGACAGGCTTGAATAACAGCTCTGTCAACCATGTATTTTTGAGAGAATATAAATAATAGAATGATGCCGTTTTTCTCTTCCTAGTATGAAAATAATATTAGCAAATGGAGCGGATGGTCCTTATTGTTTTTCCAATGCCTGGTCTTGCACAAACATCACAAAAATAATCTAGAATACTAGATAGACCTTCTTTCTCGGTGACTATTTGTTATTGTTGGCTGCCACCCCAGGAAGAGATGTGCTACAAGTCCCTGAATCAGGTGCTCTCTCTTCGTTACTGCACATCTTTGGTAGGCCTAGAGATCTTCTAATTCTGCCAGTCCAGAAGACTGGAAGCTGCATTGGGGGGAGGACAGGTGCTCTCTGTTTTTTTTTGGCACAACCACATCTACGCACTGTTAGCTGGGAAGCGCAGACCCATTCAATTTCCGTTATCCGTGAATACCGCTTTGAAACCTGCATAACTATCAATTTCAACCGAGTGCAAATAATCCACAGTGTAAAGAAATTCCAGTTTCTTTCTGCTTCGCATTGGGAAAGGACCACGCCGATGCCAATGTCTTCTCCCACTTTTGTGGGAGTTGTTGGCATGAGGCCTTCTGCAGTAGACTGAAATAGGATGAGATTAATTTAAAGTAGACATGACTTTGACAGCACAGGCTAATGAGACCTGCTCTGCCTCAGATAGGAATTTAACTGTAGATCTATCCTATTTATTTAATTGCTATATAATCTTCCACATGTATGTGCTTTGAAGCGGCCGGGCAGTAGTATGAAATCAATACCAATCCACCATAGATACGTAACAAGTGTGACTGGTATTCTATTCTGGTTGTTTATTCCAGTTTTTTTGATTTTTTTATTAGACCCACATCTAATGAGTGTAGGATCGTCCTGCATACTACAGGACTTTACCAATAATCATAGGCAGTGGCTCTTGTTTTCACATGCATAAGATGTTCATATTTGCATGGGAAATGTAAGTGACTCATTCCATAGAAAACGTTGGAAAACATTAGTCATAATGTCAATAATGGCAAATTGAATCGGCCTCGAATGCTAGACGTTTTTGTTCATAGCCCATTGTCCTAGAAGTTACACAGTATCCCAGTGAATCCTTGAATGTTTGGGAAACGGGCTGATTCCTGTAAGCGTCTGAACTGAAACACTAATTCAGTGAGATTGGAAGTGCACGCTAAAATGTAAAATTGATGATCTGTCGTTAGGTTTGCTAAATGAATGCAATGTGATTACGTCTATTGCTGAGACATTAGAGCATGCTTTGTACCTATAAATGTATTAAGCTGTAAGATACTTCACAATTGACACAATATGAATAGTTTGCCTGGCACAGCTAGCAGAAAAACACTACATATCAATGAAGACCACGGAAAATGATGATTTATTTGACAACTGGTTTGACTGTCCACCCAGGAATATCACCAGATGGTCAAAATATTGTTGATCTGTTTTAGTTTGCATCATAGGCTCAGGGCAATATACGTCCACAGGCAAAGTCTGATCAAATATGTTGTTCATTTTATTGTATTTTACAAAAAGGAATAGAATGCACTCCCGCTTGTAAGGGTAGTAGGGCACTCCACAAGAAGCGAAAATATGAAGTCAATAATAAAATGACAATGAAGTCATTGAAATAACTCTAAATAAAGCAAAAACCAAAATGAACTAAAAAAACACACTTAAAATCCTTTAAGGCAGGAAGCAGTAGTCACTATGAACAGAAAATGAAGCACATTCCAGCGTTGGAGGCTGCCGTATGTAAGTATGCTCCATTGTATGGTTTCAGACTCACCAGTCACATTCGCAATTTAATGCAATTTGTCCTGAGTTCTCCTGCTGTCGAACTATGCAGGCCTTCCAATCATTGCATTTAACCTTGTAACTTGGTAGAATTCTATTGCGGCTTCTTTGGGACCGCTAAAAGCTTTGCCCAGCCCAGCACTGGTTTACCATACAACTATTAATGTTCTTGGCACCAATATGAGAACAACACAGTTTCAAAGAGACCTTCAAATCTCACTGAAGCATCTATTAAAAGAATAAAAGAAACAGAAGTATAGCAATTGTTCAGGATAGGAGTATTCTGGAGTACGGCATGAACAGTGCTCTAATGGAGTTACGAACGGTATTGCACATAAGGCTACCATATAGATTCAAAATGGAGGTACCATTTCAGAAGGCAAGAAGTAGGAAAGTGGTATCTTAATCGCTCATTAAATGATAAAAATGAAACACAGTTTCTTACCATGTTTCCCTGGGTAGATAATAAACAATCCTCGCTATTCACAAAGTGCTGGCCACCACTGAATAGTTATACATTGGTCCATGCCTCCACAGGAAGAGCGTATTAAGTTTTGCTAATATCGTTGGTGCCGTTTGGCAAATCTGTACAAAACGTTAAAAAAAAAAAAAAGTCCATCCACTTCGTTTCCTTCATGGAAAGATTTGCACTGATCTGTTGAGCAGGGGCCAAGAAAAAGGCAGGTTCCCAAAAGTGTGATTTCCCATGTTAAATCTCATAGGATACTTTGCTCTCTGATACAGAATATACGGCTGAACGTAATGACACCAAATTTGGCACACAGTTAAAACTGTACTTCCAAAGCATGCTTTTGTCATTTGTTGTAATGCCATTCAGCTGTTTTGGAAAAATTAAAAGAGGGATTTATTTTGGACATGAAGGGGTTAAAAGGTTAGGTATAGCTGGACTTTCGGTGTAAAGATCTGCTTTGGTTAGCCAAATTAAACGCGGCTAGTCAATCCTGATTAGAAGGCCACAAATTAACAGTATGTTGTGGCATGCATTTCAGGTCATAGGGACATGGTTACTGTGCCCTGGAAATGAATTAAAATATATATAAGGGACAGGATGTGCACACCCTGACCCAGTGGCATGTGCGGGGTTCCCATAGGGTCCACTCATATTTGATTTGCTGGCCACAACATGGACAATATGTTGTGGCAGCCATTATTGAAATGTGTTGTAGTCAATGCAAAGTTTGAGGGTCACAAAAACGAGCACATATAAAGAGTGATAACAGATTTGTGAAATTATACGTATTTTACATGTTTAAGAGAAAACTGTTTTTCACGATTGTCTCATAGTCTTTATGGAAGGTGCTCCGAAGCTTAAATGAGAGCACATTTTCTATAACGTCCCTCCATCTTCCTCATCCATGTGAGAATAAGGTCAGATATCAATTATCAGTAAAACTCGTACTTCCAACAGCACCAGCAGCCTGGCAGTTGACTCCCCAGTGTTCTGTTTAGCTATACCCCAGTGTGAGCAAATAGAGTGCTAACATCCTGGATTTATGACAGAAGTGAAGCACACCTGAATACCAACCCGATGTAATCAAAGTTGTAAGACTGAAAGCATTGCCTTTAGAGATTAAACAAATGAGGGGTCTCATTATGTCATAAAAATTATGGCTAGTGTTCTAGAAAGCTAAAACGAGGACACAGTTTCTATGAGATCTCAAACATCTTTCTCATCCAGTTCCGTAAAACATTCTGACATGTCGAGTGAAACATGCTATTCCAGCACCTGTCTGTCAGTTAACACCCTAATCAACTGTTGTGTCCGCACAGATTTTAAATTAGCAACTAGAGCGGTAACATTTTGTGTTCAAGAAAAAAGGGAGGAACCCCTGAACACCGTTTTGGAGGAATAGGAGCTGTTGAATTTAAAGCCTTTCATGAGGAGCAAGCAAAAGTAAATGAGCAATGAGATGTAATGCACTTATAAATATAGTGGATTAAAAATGGGAAGGAGTGTATGGTTTTTTTGCAATGTCGGGCATAATGTATTTGTAAAGGGTCTGAGAATAGTTAGAGTGACATCTGCATAAGTCCAGCACCCCCTTTCCACATACCAGTTTTCTCAGTCACTTAACAGCTACCTAATTTCAAAATAGTAACATTTTGTTAGAAACAGGCTTATGATTATTCACTGAAAAAAACATGGTTAAAGTCACTTTGGAATTAGGTTATGGAGACACACAAGCTAATGTAAGAAAATAAACTAAAAAACAATTAAATACGCCAGTTATAGTTTAGTGAATTGACTATAACTTGCATCCCATCATGCACTGCTTATGGCTTCACATATTACATAACTCATGACAGACGGTCTGCGTCAGGACTTGGACTCAGTGTGTAGGCTCCGTCAAGGCCCTGCTCCCAACCCTCCAACAGCATCCAACCTCGACTGCATGCAATTTTCAGACATACATTGGACAAGTTTGACCCAGGGCTTTGCTCCACCCCAACATAAGCAGCCCACCTGCACTATGCACAGACCTTGCACATACACAGTGGATGTTATCTGCAAGGCCTGGTGTCACACCAGACTCTGCATCCAATATGGGTTGGATGGTAAGCTTGCACTAGGTCCACACCCTGCGTCCAACCCTCTATATATACCAACTCCAGCTTTGCATGGCCTTTGGCCATGAACAACAGGGCTTTGCCTAAAGGCATCGACTGCGGCAGGGCCTACACTCGCCGCTCCAAGACCATCTAACACCCTAGTTCCTCAACCTTCAGCCCTTCACAGCAAAGATTGACCAAAGGATCTGTTGTTCAACAATGTGCAGCTGACTGCTCTCCTTAAGTGACATCCGAAATCGAAACTTGTTTTTAAATTTAAACACCGTGCCTGCCTTATGCGCCTAGGAGTCAGGGTATGGTCGATCTCAATGTGCCCTTTCAAGGTTTTTTGCAGGACTCAGGGGTCGAGCACCCAAATCCTGCATGGCTGACACTATAATTTCTTCATCTTTTACGAAACTTTACATGGAGAGGCTACTTTCTCCAGATACCCAAGCCCCATTAGGTTGCCAAGCCCATAATGCAGTCAGCCTTCGCCTTGTGCACAGCTCTTTTATGGAGAGGCTACTCCCTGCAGACACCCAAGCCCCATTAGGTAGCAAAGCTCCTACTACATACACTATTCACCCTGTGCACAACTTGTCACACGCAGCCTTCTCCCTGCAGACACCCACGTGTCCAAGGCCCTAATATGCACAGACTTTGCCGTGTGAACAGCTCTTCATGGAGAGCCCACGCTTCTAGACACCCAAGCCCCATCAGGTAGCCAAACACCTACCACACACCGTTTGCCCTGTACACAGCTCTTTATAGACAGTCCTCTCCCTCCAGACACATTTGGTGACCAAGCCCCTCCTACGCACACTTTCCCCTACACAGAATTATGCTATATCCACAAAGCTCTCTATGCGCTGGCACACTTTGTGCACCCTTGTGCCAATGTAAATACACTTGTACTGTAGTGCAAGGGTGTTTGCATTGTAGAGAGGATATTTTTCTGTGCAGGAAGGGGCCCTCTATGTAGGTGTACTACAGAATGTAGTGTCCATGCAAAGAGAATAAAAACAAAGAGAAATAAAAAAATTGTCCTCCTTATGCCAGCGTCAGGTAGGTGCACAAATTTGGTACAAATCCATCTGTACAATTACTTGTAGAGCTGGTTTGCAATAAAATCTATGGACGGATGCATGGGAATGGCCATACAACACCCATGGAACACCTTGATGCAAAGCGCATTGCACTACATTCAATTTCTTTTGCTTATAAGCCAACACAAATAAGTTTATAAATCCCGACATGAATTTTATGTCTCGTCTGCATTAAAAAAATCATACAAACCTAAAGCAAAGGTAGAAATCTATTGTTAGAAGTGTTTTGGTTTTAATTACACTTATAACAAAGACTCACCTTCTTTTATTATCTATAGACAACTGTAGCATGATAAACTAACATAAAGAAACACACTTGACAAACATCATTACATTTTTCTATCGCCAAACCAGAAAAAGCAGTTTAAAAAGAACCTTTTTTTAAAGATTTGTAAAAAAATGTTTTAAATTGTTTGGGTAGTTTTGCATTTTTTTTAGGGTTCAACTTGAAAAGCAAAAATAGGACAGGTGAATTGAGAGAGAGAGAGACACTGGTTCTCCAACATCAACTTGCCCTTCGCTGATCTGCTTTGCTCTCCAGCGTAAACAATCTTGCTTCACCTCCTGCAGTAAGTGACCATCTCCTGGTACGCAGGCTTTAGGTCCGACTGTCACTGCCGCACTTCAGTGGGGTTCTGGATCTCTTAGGCCAGTGAAGGGCCCTGGTGTGAAGGTGGACACCTCCTGCGCATCCCGTCCCATCTCAGCTCTGGCAAGCTGTTTGGGGCTCACTGGCCGTGCATACTTCCACATACCAGAATTACCATGCACATGTTTTTGAAGTCCGTCTAGAGAACTGCATTGTGCAGATGGTGCAGATGACCTGTTTAGAGGAGACTTTCTTCTCTCCTGATGATAGAGTATAAAATTCTCATCCATTTTAGTCACGAATGAATTCAAGTTGAAGATCCTGTAACCACACTATCAGACATCGCCAGCAGCTTTTGGGATTCACACATTGGTTTTGTTTGTTTTGGAGCTTGGTATCGATTTAAAGGGCATTTTAACAAGGGCTTTATCTCCGCTTTTTTGGCTTTAAAAGCCAAAAAAGCGGAGATAAAACTATCGCCCTATTTACAAGAGGGTGCTAACATGCATAATCGCATGTTAGCACCCTTTTTCCCGACGCCTCCCTTTGCATCGCTAATGAGATGCAAAGTGGGCGTCACTGGGCAGTATAGCCTTGCAAATATCGCTGATGTGCACATCGCGAAATTTACAAGGCTGCCCCAGCATTCTAGCAGACGTTAGTTTTTGGAGAAAACCGCTGTTTTCTCCAAAAACTAACGTCTGCTAAAATCCTGACTTGCCCATCCCTAACATAGGGGGGGGGGGATTATGCTGCTACGACCACAGGGTCGAATCAGCAAGGTTATCGCCCTTTTGCAGGGAACATCGCTGGAAAACCAGCGATGTTCCCTGCAAAACGGCGATTACCCCGGCTATCTCTGGAATTTTTTATCGCCTTGGAGCAACGCGTTGTTGATAACGCGCTACCAGGGCGATACATTCCAGAGATAGACGGCGATGAATAACAAAGCGCTAAGCGCGCTTTGCGTTATTCATCGCCGTTCCTTGCTGATGTGCCCCCATGTTACAATATAAAGGTGGGATTCACGAGCACTCTTTGGTTGTTTTCAAAGAGGATTCCTCTTTGAACAGATGTTATTATAGGTCACATATTCTTTGTTGGTGAAAGCAGGCCACAGTGTGCATGCTGCACTAAACAATGACATTATATTAGGTGCAATGTTGACAGAGTTTGTAGACTCACGAGTTTTTGCCGTTAAGCTGTTATATTACTTGTGCTGATGGGTTTCTTTATAAAATCTTGTATTTTAGTCACCCCTGAGGAAGGGAATGATCCCGGAATGCATTACGGTATATTTTAATGATATCGTGACGTGGTATTTTGAGCTCTCTCGTGCTGCTGTGAAAAGTCTGGAAAGGCAATTTCAAATTCAAAGCATAAGATATATAATTATGGAAACTTTGAGATTATTAAATGGGGAAAATTTTGATTAAAAAGATTAAAATGTGATAAACTGGTTAAGACTATGGATTCATTGATTCATGTATGTATGTGGCTGTGCAGCTTGTTTGGGACCTGACGAGGCTCCTTTTATTAAATGTTTGAAAACGCGCACAGATGGAGCGTGTATCAAGTTTGCACACCCTAAACGCCCTTGAGCATCCTTAAAAGTTGGATTACACTTTTGTGCATTCTACCACCTCTGATTTGCAGAGTATAAAATTGCCATACGTGGGACTACTTGGTGGCTTTTGGAGTCTCTGGCTTCCGCTCCTTCATGTTTTCCTCTCTCTCCACAGCTGAAGTCATGGTTGAACCGTCCACAAAAGTGCAAAAAATGCAAAAACTAGTTCAAGGCTGCAGCACAAAATGTGATTACACCAGAATGCCAAACCACAGCAAAGGGTGGGCACTTCCTGTAAATGACTAGACAGTGACTTTAACTAATCAGATATTTTTCATGTGTTTGTGATAGAATTCAGAGTGCTCCCAAAACTGAGACGACTTCACAAAAAGACTCAAGGGAGTCTCATTAATTGACCCAATTAGAAAC
The DNA here is from genome assembly GCF_964204655.1 of Triturus cristatus. Lineage (NCBI taxonomy): Eukaryota > Metazoa > Chordata > Amphibia > Caudata > Salamandridae > Triturus > Triturus cristatus. The sequence continues at coordinate 383,035,279 of NC_140581.1, read as the reverse complement.
GCTCTAGGCTCAAACTTAAATACTAAACACTCTTTAATACTAAACACAACACTATTTTTTTTTGTGGTCCTACAGTATTTCTGTGGGATCTGGAACAGGAAGTAAAACCCACACAGAACGCCCGCTGGGTCCTCCAATGGTTGGACGGTCCCGTGGGAGTGCCACAGGTGTACTGCGGAAGCATAGAAAGCGAAAAAAATACAGTTAATCACTCATGACCCGTTCAATGACATCATTGATGGCATCATCCAATGAATGTGACAGTTGGCTAACTTGAAGGTATTTAGTGAGCTACATCTTGGCCTCATCACCTATAGCCTCTGTACTGCTAATGAGTGTAAGCTTTTCCAACCTGCTTGTCCTCGTATTGGGTGTCTGAAGGGAGTGAGCTCTCTGTTAATGGGTGAATAGTTGAGCACAGAGTCTAGCAGGAACATACCAACCTTTGTCTGGGTGGTTGCCACTAGAGGCCAGCTACTCGTGAAGGGTATGGAACAGGGCAAAGGCTTTGTGTTGTTGGTTCTTTGCCACTTAATGGGACTATTGTGCTATTAATTACCATTACAAGATAGTTGCTGATAAATCCTATTTGGTATTTGTTGTTTGAAGTTAATTGGAAAATACTTCTATTGTGAACCTCAATTCAGTACAGTGTTGTGAGTTGCAGAATACATCACACACCTTTTGACCACCCGTGACATCACAAGGTTAACCCCTTATTCCTCCCTTCATCCCTCAGCAGGCTCCCATGTGTTGCCTTCGGTCTATGGGAAATACATGGAGTGGAAAGTTCATCATGGCCCCATGTACCAATGGCAGCAAGGTCAGAGCTTGAGGCATCATTGGGCAATCCAGGGGGTTGCAGCTTCTACCCTTGGTTATTCCTAATTTAGACTTAATGCCATAAAAGACCATGCATCTAGCTTAACTCATCCCAGGCTGTGCTAGATAACAGCAACAACACGTGCACTCATTGGCCATGGGCTCCTGTACTGGCAGAAGACTGTCTCGCCAAGGTAAAATAACATTTTAAAAAACGTTCTTCTATCTAGATAAATGGAACATATGGCCTAAAGCTGGCTGTTCCACACGTTGAAATCATTCAGACTTGGCAAGCGTCCTTTTGATGACAGTAGGCCACATTATTGTAAGAAAGCTAAATACATTTGTGTGAAAAATATATTTATGGAAATTGCATGCCAGTAGTACGATGTTATGGTTGCCCAGCAGCATGAGATCATTCATGGTTGTAAAAAGGAGGACAGCAGCTTTATTTAAGGCAACAGATTTGAAACAAAAACATGTTTGACATCAAACCCTTTCCTCAGTCCCCCTGCCTTGATTCAACAAGTGACTCGCTCCCCTCTCTGTTTGGCGCGCGAGAGATGAGAACTGAAGACGACAAAATGACGTCTCAGCTGGATTGGTTTCGGTGTCTGGAATGGGCCATAGAGTAAAGTCAAAGTTTACTCGCAAGCCTTTCCTGTGGATGGCGGTCCTGTGCATGTCAGGATAAGGTTACAGTGCAACTAAAGAGTTTTATTTGGGATGCTTCTCTCCTAACTATAAAAGTGATCAAGTACATTCAAGAAAACGCTCCTTGAAGTGTGCGCCCGCGGCATTATTCGTCGATGGCTGTGATCGCCCTTTCATCAGAGCATTATTGGGCATGCCATGCTATCCAGGCGGATACAACTTTCTCTGAAAGGTTCAGAGGGTCAACTTACATTGCAATGAGCCCAGTAGCGGCAAGTGCGGAGAGGGCGGAGTGGAGGGGGCATAGGGGTCGGGGGGGCCGCAAAAGAAAAACAAAAATAATTTTTAAAGCGTGCCTGTGTTGCGCTCTTCTGCTCGCAGGCGCAGGCTCCCAGACTGCCCTGCGGCCAATCCTGAAGCTGCTCTCATGCAGGAGAGCAGCTTCAGGACTGCCCTGAGCACCCCCGATTTGTGCTCCCAGACAGACTGGGAGCCTGTGCCTGCTCTCTCCAACACAACAATGCAGCAGCGTTGGAGAGAGCTTCAACGCGCATGCTGGTTTGGCTTCCATGAGACGGCAGGCCAGACCGTCATGCGCACGGAAGGCAGTGGACTACCACTCTTGCTGTCATCCCCCTGGTTCCGCCCTCACGACTTGGCAGGAAAGGAAAAATAAAATAAGAAAACGCGTTTATTATCGTTTTATTTTTCCTTTCCTGGCGTTTTCCTGGGGGGAGCGACGCACTCCCGCCATAGTGAAAAGAGCCGCCGCTGAATGAGCCCTGTGAACATGAGGACCACATTGCTGTTCCCTAATCATGTGGAATGGCTCACAAACCAGAATGAATGGTGCTCTTGTCCTAAGAGATTGGCTTGCTGGAGGAGATCTGCGTGCCTGGTATGACTTGTGACTCAGTGATATCTAAACGATCGTGACTACATCCATCAGTCGGTGTCTAGAGCGACTGGTGTTCCTCATCTTCCAGTTCAGTCAGTATTGTGAGATGGCCTTCAGTATGGAAGGCTGCAGAGAGATGCAGCTGTAAGAACTCACCGTCTTTGCACACCCTTGCTTCCTGACCTGCAATGCGAGAGATGCTACCGTACGGCATGGGTGACCCATTACAGATTTTCTTGATAAGCACCAACTACGAATAAACATTGCCAATAAGATTCTTTATATGTAGAGACATCTCATTAGGCTATGGTAAAAATCTGGCAAGGCTTTGGGGCTTGTGGCGCTAAATAGGACACTCTTGTTATAGTGTGATATGTTGGGCAAAACCCAAACAGTTTCTCGATGGCAACCAAGGAGCAACCAAGGAGGACACATGCTAGGATGGTGGATAAGGATAATGTTAACACAAGTAGATCTACACCTCTTCTATTTCATCTGTGCAGAGAACTCTGCCACAGTGACAGAGATCCCTGAACATCTGGGTGGACATATTACCGTGAATGTAGCAGGGAACCGGTAAGTGATTATATAATGGGAACTGATTACTACTAAATGGTTTAGGGAATTTAATGAGAGGTTTTGAAGGAACATGCTAATACAAAACACACACCAGCAAAAGAGTAGGACAATTACAATTCACAAAACAGCCTTCTAAAGTTACTACAGCCATATAGTTGCCACAATAGGCCCAAATGTACTCCAGGCCAGCCTTGAAGTAAGCCAAGCACCACACATGGTCACCCTCTACACACTCCCATGGAAAACAGTGGAGGCAGGCATTAAAATGGCACACCATAGAAAATCCTAAATTAATGGAATCAGATTAGTTTGACAGCCAGCATGATATATATATATATATATATATATATATATATATATATATATATATATATATATATAGAGAGAGAGAGAGAGAGAGAGAGATAGATAGATGTATATGTAGTGCAGAGAACTCTGGGTAGTTCCCAAGTTTAGGTGGAGAACAGCTCCTGTGTAGAACACCCTACAACACCAGTGACACTCTGAATCTGCTCATCTCAAATGTCTACTGCTCCAGCAAAGTTTTTAAGCATGGGATTTGCACAGTGCAATCCATGCTGGGTTAGAAAGGGACCGATTCTTTTGCAATTTCTACAGCAAAGTCTTAAAGCGTAGGATTAGCACAGTGCCAGCCACACTGAGCTTTAAAATGACAAAACCCTTTACCACTCCATGCACAGTATTACAGCTTTGAATTAGTAAAATAACATCCAAGTAAACCTCAAATGAATAATAGCAACCTCTGATACGTGTTTTGCTGTTATTATAGCTCTTAAGAGAGGTTTAGCTTTGTCCAGCTACAAGGGACCACTCATGATAAGTCAAAACAATACCCTTAGAGCCTTTTGTCACTTTACAGCTCCCTGCTTCTTTTTTGCATAGGTTATGTGACTCTAAGCCTGTAAGCCTGAAACAGTATGTGTGTATATATATATATATATATATATATATATATATATATATATATATATATTCCACAATTGTAGCTCCACAGAGATTCGTATCCACGAAGAATGGAAGCCACGCAAATCCAAAGTAAGGCACAGTTATTTTATTTTATTTAGAGCCGAGTTTCACCAATCTGACGCGTTTCGGGCATCCGCCCTTGCTCACAGTCAGTTAGTAAAAATGAAGCCCATTAAGTACCCAAAGGTTTACAATTGGTTGCATTTTTTTCTTTTTCTCAGCACCACGTGACATTCAAAAAGTGATGACATACTTCTCAGTTTGAAATCCGCATAGTCTGTTTTCCAAACATTTTTACAAAACCCCAAGTGTTTATGTTTTGTATATTGGTTAAAATCCAAGAACCATAAAACATGCGCTAAATGCATGACTTTAAGTATATATAATCCAAAATATTGAAGCATGTATATATTTACATAATTTTTCGCATATAATGCTAAAATCCTACTTAATGTGTTTAAGACCGTTGTTATATTAGTATCCATATCAATATATATATATATATATTATCTACTGGCGGTTGCCAGTAGATAGTTATAGTTACAACCTAGTTTCCATAGGAAATCGCAAAATTCTATTTTGAATAACTTTGGCGCCGGTTGACGAATCCTCGCGAAATTTTCAAAACTAATGGGGCGCTCCGCTCAGCTCCTACCCTGAAAGTCTCGGGGTGATTCGTCAAGCGGGGGCCGAGAAAAAAGGGGGGTCCCAAAACGCGTTTTCCCCATGTTATTTTCCATAGGACCTTTAGACACAGCTACAGCCCGAACGGCTGAACAGAATTACGTGAAATTTGGCAGAGAGGTAGCCATAAGGTCAAGGAAGTGCCTTTTGCAGGTCTGGTGTAAATCTGTTCAGTATTTCCTGAGAAAATAGCATTTAAAAGCATATCAATATCTATACGCGCGCACCGTGCGCGCACTGTGCGCGCACCCTGCCGAGCGCGAGCGCAATTCTGATTGGTTGTTAGATGTCGGTAAACATTCGAATCGGTCGAAACCAGGAAGTGTCGGCCGCCATTTTGTCTCTCGCAGTCTGAGGGGGTGAAAAAAAAAGGTGGAGAACGTGAAAAGGGGGCAGAGTGGACAGTTCCTGACCCCCTAGCCTTGGTCAGGGGGTCACAGAAGGACCCCCAAGGGAGAAAAAAACAATCTTTTTTATTTTTTAAAAATCGCGATGTGCCACTGCACTGCACGAACAGCGACCCGTGGACGCTCGGTGCGCACCGAGCACCCACAGCGCGTGCACGGTTCGCGCACCGAGCGATTTAAAAAAATAATAATAATTCACGGTGCGCGCACGGTGAAAAACCTGAAAAAAAAAATTAATAAATACATAACTTAGCATTTAAAAAACCGTACAAATTCACTGAAAAAACTATAGGTTTCACACACGTTATAGTTACGAATTAGCATTTAAAAAAGCTTGCAAATTCACTTAAAAAACCATAGGTTTCACACATGTTATAGTTAGCTGGACATTTCACTCGTAAAAAAACCAATGAAATTCCCCCGTTATAGTTACTGCAGGCAACTATTACTCACGCGACCGCAATCCTCTGCTGATGACGTCAGATATTACATCACTGATGACATATGTGTCTTTATGAAAAATAAATATTTGTAATATATGTATAGCTAAAGATTAATGGAAGAAGACATGGGTAAATAAGTGTCTAAATACAGTGATGTAATATCTGACGTCATCAGCAGAGGATTGCGGTCGCGTGAGTTATAGTTGCCTGCAGTAACTATAACGGGGGAATTTCATTGGTTTTTTACGAGTGAAATGTCCAGCTAACTATAACATGTGTGAAATCTATGGTTTTTTAAGTGAATATATATATATATCATGTTTGATTATATCAATCATTGATAAAAAAACTAGAACATCTGAAATGGCATTATTTAAACCTTTTTACAGTGTATATGTATATATATATATAAGTACCCAGTTCTCCAAATTTGTAAAAGAACGCCAGGACACCTTGAAATTGCAGTGAAATAATACTGACTGCACCAGCAACGCGTTTCAGCTTTCGCCCTGGTCACGCTGTGGCTAACGCAGAAACAGTATCTTTTTTATTTTGATTTAGTGCAATAAACATAGTAAAAGGACCAGTGCTTTAAAACTACTAATACACTTAGCAGTTATGTGGCGGCCGTCTTAAAGCTGTAATAAATTAACAAATAACGCTTGCAAGCATGGAAACATTCCTACTTAAATAGTAAAGCACAGTGCAGGAAGCCAACTCAAGATCATGCCCCAGTGGGCCAAATGAATCACCAACACATAAAGATTTCCTCATGTTGACATTCACAAAACTAGATTGTCGTTAAGTAAACAAAGTAAAAGGGTCAATGCAAAATTACCAATTCCCTATTATTGTTTTAACGGCCCTCTTACAATTACAATTGATTGTATTAATATATGTACTTTTACATAAAGTAACATTAAAGACCGATTCAAAGTTACGCCCTAGTGGGCAAATTGTAATCAACAACTTAATTTAAACGTTGGGTTCCCTCGTGCTTTCATCCAACATGATTTGCCTGATATGAAATATACCCCACCTGAAAATGTACAAAAGAAAAATTATTTTTATAGTGAAAAAGTATAATTTAGATTGCATAAAAAGACTGTTTGTTAAAAAAAGCAGAATACTACACCTATCATCACAATACTTTCCAAGATTTAATTTACCAAGTTTTCTACAATATATACATCACATTTGAGTCTAATTTCAGAAAATACATTTGAAGTTCTAAACATGATTATGACTGCCGTAAATGTACCACTAATTCTTCACTTGAATTTAATCCCAAAGGGGGCATGGTCTCGAAATCAATGATGTATCTCGAATCCAATTGGCGTAATGTTAGTTGTCTATTTCCGCCCCTTACACCAATAAGGACTGCATCAATTACTGCCATTCTCAATAATTCCTCATTCTGAAAGTGGTGTTCAAAAAAGTGTCTGGCAACTGGATACTGCCTATTGTTATGTCGTATAGCGCTGACATGTTCCAACACTCTTTTCTTTGCACAGTGAATAGTGCTGCCAATATAAACCCTATTACAGGGACAAATAAGTGCATAAATGCAATATGTGGTGTTACAAGTTAAGGCTTTCTTAATTCTGAATTCTCTACCACTGCCACGAGAACAAGTGTCTTACAGTCAAAGCTATTTCTGCATGCTTTGCATTTTTTACAGCAACGAAAGCCAGGGCAGGTAGTACAGAACTTCTCATCCTTGCTAGTTACATAGTTAGAACACATCTCATCACGAAGTGATTTGCTTCTCTGAAATGTAATTTACGGACAACTGCTTAGATGTTTCTGAAGGTTGTTATCAGTCAATAAAACATGCCAATTCTTTTTTAGTATTTGGCGGATGTTTTGTGCTTGACCTGAATACGTAGTAATGAATCTCAGTGTTTCAGCAACTGGCTTGGATTTATTAGGATGTAAAAGCTCAGTCCGTGTTACCAATACCACACGTTTACAGGCCTCTGAAATAGTTTTAGTATTATAGCCTCTTTCTTTGAAACGGCGAATCATAATTGCCTTTTCATCTTCATACAGGCTCGGCGAGCTACAGTTACGTTTTGCCCGTAACAATTCACCGTATGGAATACTGTATACTAGTTTCCGTGGGTGAGCACTCGCGGCATTCAAAATGCTATTTCCTGCAGTGGCTTTTCGAAAGTTTCGTTTCGATGGAATTGTTTACGATCTGAACCTTCACATCCAAAAACTCAATTTCTGTTGTACTTATGTTTTCCGTTAAAGCAATGTTGAACTGATTATCATTTAGCCCACAAATGAACCTTTTGACTGACTCAATGTCACCCCTCCATATGATGAAAATTACATCAATGAACCTGAGCCACAGGGCACAGCGATCAAAGTCTGGCATAGATGATACAACCTGCTCCTCCCACCAGCCCATCACCAAATTGGCGTAACTGGGGGCGAAGCAGGTTCCCATCGCTGTGCCCTGTGCCTGTCGGTAAACCACATCATCAAACATAAAGAAATTGTTTGTTAAACAAAATTGAATCATTGCCAGAATCATCTCCGAGTGTGACCGTAAGGAGATTGAACAGGTTTTTAGATAGTGTCTAACAGCTTGCAAACCAAAATCATGATTAATGCAAGCATATAGATTGCATATATATATATCAATCAAAGACTCCGGCATACAAATTCAATTAGCCAGACACCTCAGCTCCAGTCTTCTTGATCAGGTTGTTTTTATTTGATGTGCTGTTACGAGTTTCGGCAGGGATATATATATATATATATATATATATATATATATATATATATATATATATATATATATATATATATATATATATATATATATATATATTTTTGCAAACAGGGCCGCCCGACTCCCTTGCTCCCTTGCAAATTCACTTAAAAAACCATAGGTTTCACACATGTTATAGTTAGGTGGATATTTCACTCGTAAAAAAACAATGAAATTCCCCCGTTATAACAAGGTTTTTTAAATGCTAATTCCTAACTATAACGTGTGTGAAACCTATGGTTTTTTCAGTGAATATATATATATATATACACACACACTGAAATAATGTTCAAATAATGCCATTTCAGATGTCGCAGTGATATTATCAATTATGTAATCGAACATGCCATAAGTGATCTAATATGCATGGTAATTAGTCATGCATGGCGAGTGTGTGAGTTATAGTTACGTTAAGGCACGAGTTATTGTTACATGAGGTAACTATAACTGGAGAATTTCAGTGGGTTTGTTAGTTTAAAACAGGAATTCCTTTTTAGCTGAAGCATTCACCTAACTATAATGCTCCTTTACCCTTTGGTTTTTGTCAGTGAATTTCTAAGGCTTTTTGTTAATGTAAAATAAGATATTATTACAATTCCTAAATATAACTTCAATTTATCCTTTGTTTGTTTCAGTGAATGATTTTTTTTTTTTAAGGTGTGAAATCTATTGTAGGAGGCTCTATCCTATTTTAGGGAAGGATATATGTAAGTTTACACCTAGGTGTGAATAATTAACTAGAAATGGTGAATAGCAAAGAAGTGGACCGTTACACCTAGGTGTAGTAATAAATATTCATTAGGGTATATATATGTGTGTGTGTATGTTTACCTGTGTGAATCGGTCCCCATGAATCTAAATGGATCACTTTTGTAAAGTAAGTGGTGATCCTCAAACTCTGGCTTGGATCCTGTCATACGTGCCCTTTGTGTGCACACCCAGTGTCTATACTGCAATCAGTTGGTGTAATAGTCTGAGTGCATGTCAAGAGATAGTGTTTGGTGCCCTATGAGATCATGGTGGTGCTTAGAACACCAGGTCAGAACAAGATGAGGCTTGGACCAGGAGACTTCTTAGAAGATCCTTGATGCCATTAGAGTTAGTTTTCTCCTTTGATTTTGAGTTCCAATTGTCCTACTTAAGTTTAGGATGGCGGAACCTTGGAAGTCAATTCATGATAGTAGGAGACATGTTGCACCGTGCTTAAAAGCTTCGAGTTGATTTTAACTGTGTTTTTTTATTACCTGGAAATCTTTTTTTTAATCTCAGTTGCTATTTGTGTAAATGACTACATGTGAGAGCTGCTTTAATTAATGGGTATTGTTGGAAAGGCGTTCGCCGGAGGGGGGTTCGATGCCCGTCTTGCCCACCCCTTTGACCCACCTCTCCCACGTAGGCCGAGCTAGGCGCGCACACCCTGATATACACTACGAACAGAGTGACACCACACGTATTCTTTGTAGGACGATAGGTCTTTTTTATCGATGATTTTCAAGGGATCTTTATGATCCAAGATGCAAGTAGTACAGCAGTGGCACGAAGTACCACAAATCGGTCGTGGGGAATGGGGGTAGCGGGACAGTCTTTCAAGATAGTGTCTCTGCGAAATACCCTGCGGATAGCTCACAATCCTCGAGCTGGAGGGTGTCGATTCTCTGGGCGATCTCTTACCGAGTCGTCCTCAAGGGGAGCGCCGCGAGTCTCTCAGCAGGCACAGGTGGTCGGAGTTCGGGAGCCGCGATTCCGTCAGCAAGGCTCAGATGGTTCAATAGCTGGGGGCCGCGAGTCACTCAGCAGGCCCAGGTGGTTCAGAGCTCGGGAGCCGCGACCTCGTCAGCAGGGCTCAGATGGTTCAATAGCAAGAGGCCGCGAGTCACTCAGCAGGCCCAGGTGACTTCAGCGTTCAGGAGCCGCGACAGCGTCAGCAGGCTCGGATGGTTCCAGGTCTTCTCTCCCTTCGTTTCTCCGGCACCCCTTGTTATACTCCGCTTGCTCTTTGAAGTCCGGGGTCCTCGCAGAGGGGGGACTGGGGTGATGGAGGGGGTTCGGCGGGATTTCCTGCCGCTCACTTCTTTGGTCTTTTCAGGTGGGTCTGGGAGGGACCCCAGACGCTCGGCAGGGGAGGCGCCTGCTCCCCAGGGGCCTGGTGGCCGATCGAGTCTTCCCGGGGAAGGCGACCCGAGGTGTGACTGGGCTGGCGCCTTTGGGTCTGGCTCGAGGGTTCCCGCTCCCTCGGTCGGACATGCGTGGTAGGGTGTCGAGTCTGTCAGGGCTCTGGCCGGCCCTCGGATCTGGGTGGCTGGGGCGGCCGGAGTCGGAAATGTCGTGTCTTGAGGGTGGTTGCAGGTTGGCTGGATGATTGGGAGGGCAACGCCGTGAGGCCGGTCTCACAGGTATCACACTGGCGTTTTGCCTTCTCTTACTTTACTTATCTTCTTATGGAATGGCAAATGCATTAGGATGCATCACCATGGCATTTACGAATAACCGGTATCCACCCTTAAACCCAAAAGTGTAAGCATGTTTTTTCTCAATTAATCGCAAGATAGAATCCGAGCAAAGTATTCTTTTCAGCCAACTGTTTTAAGCAGGAGTCGGATATTAGGAGTTGAGTTAAGAATGACAAGAGGAGTGTTCTTTTTATGATCACAGTTCAGGTTTTGAGATTGGTCATTTAATGAGGATCATGTGCCTGGCAGGTTCGAGATCATGTATTCATTATTTTTTAAAAAGACTGTTGCAGTCTTGTCTGTCAGGCAATCAGAGAGTGACCTGGTCAAAAAGATGTATATGTGGTCGGGCGAAGCTCCAACAATCCCCTTAGCAGGCAGACCTCCAAGAGGTGAATGGAGAGGATTCGTAAAGTATCCTTGTCACACTCATGGGTTGGTTACAAGTCTTACCCTGGAGTAGTTAGTTGTTGGTTCAAGGGTAATCAATGCAAAAAAATGCAGTCAAAAACTAAGAATCTGTGGGTTTACAGAGAGAGAAATATATTACCAGAAAAAACGCCAAAGAGAATTATGAAAGGTAAAATGGACCTAGTCATTTCAGTGCCGGCCAATGAGCATAAAGCTGTTCCGCACAGGTAATGATTAAAACATCTGACTGTTGTCTGTGGCTATGAGTCTTTTGACGATGGTCCGGTGCCAAAACTAGACTAACTAACGGTTGCATGAAGTGAAACAGGACTTGGAGATTTTGTCCAATATAATAATTAGATCAAGGCTTGAACAATCCTTTTTATTTAAATTTAGTACAAATGACTTGACATATATAGGTTCTTTTATACCTGCTTATATTAGGGTTTATCCACTATTTATCATATTGCTCATATTTATGCTTTTTATTATTTTTATTGTTCACGATGGTTTTTATGTATTACATGCTGTAGTACCTTAATTATTTATACTTTCTCTCTTAAATTAATTTTAAAAAATTGAACTAAAAAAAAAAAAAGACTTGAACAATTTCCTGTCCTTTTTTTAAGCCTTATTTGCATTGCACCTACCTCAGTATTAGTTTAAAAATTGCCTCTTAACATTTCCTTCCAACTTATTTTCTTTAATTAATTTATAGCGCCCATAATCAGGACAATTCATGGCTATGCCCAGTTCAGACGTGGCTGGGGTCATGCAGCAGCCCCCTCTATGGCAGCCCGCTTTCCCAAGCCTTCCATTGCCCCTGTCAGACTTGATGGGAAGTTGCATCCGTTGCAAGCAGCGTCTCCCTCGCATTGTGCAGGGGTGCCGGCCCTACAGAAAGTGTTGCTCTGCTCCCACCTGTCCCTGTGACCTTAAGTCTTGGGCATGAGAAGCTGGCACACCCACCTCAGTATTGCTGCCCCACCCAAGCCTGCCGTCCATCATTTCTGCACTCATTTCCTCAGGGTGGTACCCCATACCACCCTGAAACCTTCACCCTGCTCCCCTGCGTCATTGCACAGCCTCACCCACTGTCTTGAAGCGCTTGCTTCCTACAAGCCACACCTCAAAGAGGCATCCTGCCTCATCCAAGCCTCTGTTTCCCTGTCTGTCTCCCTATCTGCCCTCTATCCATTCCTCGGGTCCAGCGTGGCCAATGCTATCCTCCCCTTACTTCTGCTCTCCATGGTGGCAACACTGTTACCCTCTCCATCCTGGCCTTCTTTATCAGGTCCTGTCCCCCCATAGATTCCTTCACCGGGTGTGATGTGGCACTGCACCCAGTAAACATGGAGCAAGGGGTCTCTTTCTTATTAAACTGAAATTCAGTGACTTCCTGGTCAATACTTGGGCCCTACAACACCCTTCTGTTGTCTCGTGTATAGCTTCCCTTCTTGCTCAACGTCCTCCTCTTACTTCTGACGGTGCCTGCTCATGCTGCCTACTTCACTCGGCGCTCCCAGTGGGCTCTGCCCCTCAGTAGCACGTACCCTGTCACTGTCACACCAGCAAGTTAAAGCACCCCTGAAGGTGCAATAGACTCACCACAACAACCTACATTTTCTTTTTTTCTTTCCCACCGGCTCATTGGCTCAGGCCAGCTGTGGAGAAAGGAAGAGGCCATTTACGGTCATATCTCACCCTCTTTATTAAGGTGATGCTCACACATCCTTAACTTCAAGATGGGTGACCATCACAAATGTGATCTCAAGTGTGATGATGAGGAATGGGAGGCATAGTCAAATTAGTAATTGCCTAGGATCACACAATTTGGTCAAGCACAGAAGGCAGTTTTGATCCCAAGTTTCCTGGTTGTGAAATACAACCCCTCGAAGGTTATCTCTTCCTCCCTCATAGGTTCATACTTTGTCTTTAATTCTTTGAAGGACAGCTTCCGTACACAATGTGAAATAATTCCACGTATAAGATGTTAAATTAAGTTGAAACAAGAATATTTTCTAGAAAATGGTGACCGGCAACCGGGTGGATGACGGACACTACATGAAGGCTCAGCTTATTCTTGGCTCGAGGTTCCAAGAGGACTTTGAGCTGAATCAAGAGTCTGTCTCGAGCCTTCAGTGGCTCGCTCACCTCTTGATGGGAGGTCACAGTTCGCACCTCACACATGTCCCATGTAAATCCCAATAGTGCTGGATAACAGTCAGCTGCTTATCCTTGCCTCAGGGCTTCTAAATTGAATACATTAAATCCTAGAAGAGAGTGGCCACATTTTGAAAAACAAAAACCTAGACATTTCACAAACATAGAAGTAAGTAGGCCTACACTTTTGAATCAACAGAGGGACACAGAATGACTTAACCTACAGTACTCATCAACATAGAAAGCACAGGCAATAGGCACACAAAGGTGGATTAAAATGCAGCATTTATTGTGGTAACTGAACTGCATTTATCAGGGTCCTCTAATTGCTCACTAGAACACATGAAAACTTGTCTTCCTTTGTGTTCTGTGTTCATCGCAGAAAACTAGCACATGTGCTAAATTTACTGAAATTAGCCAGGACAGATAGTTTAACATAAAAACGCATTTTATGTGACCTCCTATGTAATTTTGTAAGCGCGAGCAACACACATGCGTGCAATTACAAAATTACACAGGTTCTTTTTCGTTTCTTTTTAGTTACCTATCCAAGTTAGATCTGTACCTGAAAGGAAAATAAAACAATTTTTCTTTTTAAGCGAGCCCTGTTGGGACAGACGCAATGAGGGAAGAGAAGCAACACGGGAAGGACAGGGGAATGCGAAAGCAACACAGGGGAGGGTGGAAGGGGCAGCAAAGCAACATGGGGAGAGTGGGAGGGACACAAAATCAACGCGGTTGGACTGTGATGCAACAGAGTGGGTGGGGGAAGCACCAGTGAGGGTGTGGCAGGAAGATACAACAGGGAGAGAGGTGGAAAGCATGGGTGGAGCGAAGGGACATAGAGGGCACAGGAAACAATGGGGAGAGAGAAGTACTCGGGTGACAGGAGAGCAACATTGAGTGCAGGGGAGAGAAGTAAATAAGGGAGACAGCTTGAAAACACACGCACTTTAATGAAGTGCTTAACACAAAATAAAAAACTAGTGCTTGAAATGCAAGCAGTGTAAGCAGAGATGCCAGCCAATCAAAGACAAAGAGTCAATGCTCAAAGACCAGATTGACAAGCTGGATACTAATAAAAAGCAGGCAAATGAGAGTGACAGTAAATCCAACCAGTGGTAAGCAACGGGTGGGCTCCAAGCTCTTTATGTTCTTGGCAAACCACAAAATGTCTCGCAGCCGACAGCGCATGTGCTGTCTAGTAGGTTAAACTAGGCCTGGGAGAAATGTTAATTACACCGGAGTAATCGCAGTAATTTCAGTAATTATGCATTACACTTGTGGTGCGAAATTACGCAAATACGCCAGCTTGAATAATTAAGAGTAGTTTAGTGCACAAATCCTACCGCAGGAGCACAGGAACAACAAACTAAGAGAGAGCGAGTGGCTGCTGGCTACTACTGTTCATGTCCTCTAGCATTTACTGCTATATCCCCTGTCCCATTTTGGACTTGAGGGTGCATTTCGCACTAATAAAATAGCGCTAAATGCTGGATTGCACTTCCCACACAATTATGCCTAGTTAAGAGTAATTTTGTGGTAATTACATTACAGTGAATTACGCCAGCTACACCTTAAAGTAACGAAATGTGTCTTAAAGAAGACAACCTCAAACATCTTTCTTCATAGGATGAGCTTCTCAACGTTTGTCCCTCTCCTGGAGCATTTACTTTTTACTATGTGCGTGTTTGCCTGAAGTCTGTGCTTGATGTTAAGAAATGAAATATCTCTGTCCATTGTCCAGGTACCCCACTTCCAAACATTTTACCGAGCTCTGCGTGTTCCAAAACAGAAGCGTAGTTTCAAAAGCGCCTCCTGAATTCGTGGTTTCTTTTGGCAGCGGCACCTCAGTTAACAGGTAGCACAGGTTTCCTGGTAGTACCATTTAGAAACATTTTATTTTCTGTTTGCTTAAGATGACAGCCAGTGATAACATTCGGCACAGACTTCTAAGAAAGGCAGCTTTGATATAAAAGATTCTTCCTGAAGCGCGAGCAGGTTGCATAATGCGCCAGCTCTTGATTGTACATTTGTTATACGTCACCTGAATAAATACCTCTGTTTATTTCTATTCTATTCAGCGCTTCAGGTTAAGCAGATATGAATCAGGGAGCCTAAGACTTGCTTAAATAGCATTGGGTTTAAATGATGACTTCCGGCGTTGAAGCTTCTGGAGCAGCGGTCGAAGTGCGAGACAATACCTATGGAACTGTGACCCTGAGCGCCTCCCCTTACCTGCCGTGCAGAACGGAGCACGTTTACTTGAAAATGACGCAGTGTCGTTCTGCAAGTCACCTTGCTGCACTGAGCTGCGCCACTAGGAAAGTGCAGGGACGCATCGTATGAGAGTAATATGACACATCTATGTGCATTCCTCTGCGCTTGCCTAAAATTGGCTGCCGAGTGCCAACGCCGGCACTCTTGCAGCAGAGTTGCACATTACTGCAGCTTTAAAACTAAGTACAAGTTGTATAAATGTTTTGCAAGGTATGGGAGACAGCATGCATTTATGCTTCCTGCAGGCAATGATTGTGGTAATAGAAAAATCAACAGTAAAATCAATTCTACCAGCCTATAGAATAGCCCCACAAACAGTAAAAAAAAACAAAAAACAACAGCCCATACACCGATCTGATTGCCCTATAGGCCAGCCCAACCCTGTTTGATTGTTTTTTTTTTTAAAAATAAGACGTTTATGCCAAATTTAAAAGGCTTGGGAGCATCGTTGCAATAGTTCCTGTCCACTTCGATCTCCAGTCAAAGCATTCTTAAAGCAGTAAAAAAAATTAAAAAATTGCAGTGATGTCTCTGAGCACCTTCCTCCAGTCCCTGTTCCTGCAGTGGAGCTCTGTGTTCCAGTGGTTTCTCTGCTTCTTGTTTCATAACACAAACATAACGTGAGAGTAGCCAACCGGGCACATCACTTTACCTCATGTCTATGGTCTGGCTCGACTGTGCCGCTGTCGCCAGACTATTATGTGAAATCACCAGGAGAGAGGCTTTGGCTCCGCCCACATGTTGGGAGCCAGGGGTACATTTTGATTGGGCAGATTTTGTGTACTATTACAAAAAAGTGCTTGCTCTCCACACTGATGTGACCATTTTGGTTATGTATCCATTTGCCCGAGTTTTAACTTTTAAGGCCACACACGTGCTATTACATTGATACCTAGATCATTGATGGTGTTTTTATCTGGCAGGTGCACAGGTGGTAGGAGGGCAGTCATCAACCTACATGGATTTTTAGGTCTGGCTTGACAGTGAAAATGTCACCTGACTTTTAACCTGCACTAATAATATTCTACTACAGTTCTTTGCTTTATACAAATAAATATCCTTTCCGACGCTATCTACTTGGAATACTTCACATTACCATACAACATTCTTTTAAAGCCAGGCCTATTGGCATTGCTAATGCTTGTTTGGTGTGTTAATAACTTACTCTCTGAATATTAAGCACAGGAGAGTTTATACTTTCTAAAAGTGATTGACTTCCAAATTTTTGTGTTTGGACTTTCACACATTCTCTCCCAAAAAGCTAAGTATGCTTCTGTTTCCTTCATATTCTGTAATTATTTTCCTTCTTGCAAGGAATGGCATGTCTATGCGCCAAAATTGGCTATTCCAGTCACTAAACACGAGACCATGGAAGAGAAAGTTTCTATCAGCTTTTGCAGTGTAGAATAAGTGATGAACTATTTACGCACTAAAGCGAGGCACTGTCTACATGTGTAAAGAAACGCAAGGCAGAGGAGACTCTTCGCCGGGCTAAGCATTGCAACATCGCTTTGCCACTTAGAAATTGTTTATAATAAACATATTAGGGTGACCAGGGTCAAAGATTTTCCCAGACATACCGGCTTCTCACCATTACATGTCCCAGTTTTCAGTGGGAGTCGACTGAACACCAAAGGAAGCTAGTTTTCATGTATTTCAGTGCAGGGTTTTGTGTTGGTCGGCACTGTGATTTAAGCAGTGGCGGCTTCTCCGTAATGGCAGACGAGGGTCGCCACCCTGCTAAAACCCAGCAGACGAAAAATAAAATGATAATAAAACAATCTTATTATCATTTTATTTTTCTTTGTGACAGCCGACCGGAGTCTACAGCGTGGCAGAACCAGGCAATCCTTAACAGGACAGGGACTGAGAGGAGGAGTGGTAGGTGCACATGTCAGTTTGGCCGGCCATCTTAGGCTGCTGGCCAAAAAGATATTCACAGTTATATTTTGCCAACCCGTTGTGTGCACATCTTGGGTTGGTGAAACAGCACAGACTGCCAGACACAGGCTGAGCGGCAAAGCAGGCTGCTCAGACCAATCCCAGCTCTTCTCTTATGCTGGTAATAGTATTCTCAGCATAGGAGCAGCGTTGGGATTGGCATTTGGGAGCCTGAGCAGTGTGCAGAAGTTTGTGCACGTCTGGGTGGCATGGATCGGGAGAGAAGAGGCAGCCGCCATAGTGATAGGTAAGAACAATTATATATTTTTATGTCTCGCCTAGCAGCGCACATGCGCTGCCCTGCGAGACTTATTGTAAGGGCTTCAAAAAGCTCACCACACACATGCTCGTGCGTGCGTGGCCTATTGCTTGCGGTTACCCGCACAGCGCCATATGTTTTGAATTATCGTGCCCAGACATGGGCGCGATAATTCAAAACATATGGCCTGGTGCTCACTCTCGCACACACCACTCGCGGGATGCTGCATTACGTGTGTTGCTGGTTACAAATCACCCGCAGCTAGCCTTCTTGACCAGCCTGAGTGACGTTTGACTGGTTTTATTTCTCATTATGAAGGAGGCTTGCAAACAGCAATTCTTCGGCCATTTGGCGGTCCCATGTGTGTGATTGATCACGACGTATGGAGCGGGTAGCCTCTGGCTTTTTCTGCATAAACAACTCTTCCTTAAGCAGCCAGAGTGAAGATAAAACGTTTCTTATGTTACGCCCTAAAGTTAGACGTCTATCCTTTAATCATGAGATGATGTAATACAAGCTACAAATACTGCACCACTGCTGTCTTGTGAATATAACCTTTTTGGTTGCGTTCCTCGAGCTGAAACGAGATCCGGATCGGTTCTACGAAGAGCCTGCTCAGGGGGCTACGCATGCGAAGTACCACGACGCAAGCCTTCAAAGCAGACTGACAGTCTCCATCGCTGATGAAATTATTCGCATTTTATTCATGTGGATTTATCTGTGAGCTGCTCGCGTTTGCTTCCCATCACCCGTCTGCCTCACTCCTCCAATTTGTTGAGCAGGCGTGGGGAAGGTCCGCTCTTAGCCTGCCGTGCGTCCACATACATTGAAATACCACTTCCGCCAGGCCTGTCAGTGCACCCTCCCTAGCGTGATCTGATCGATGGCTCCGGAGCCTGAGGTTTATAGGCGGGGGGCATGTGTTCAGCACCTAGGGTCTGTGTGGTGAGTCTTTTTTTTACCATTGAGTTTGCACCAGCCTTGAAACTCTATTGTCTAACTAGGCCCAAATTCACAAACAATTGAAACCAGAAATGTTTCAGCTCTCAGACAGTGTTTGTCAACTTGCTCTTTTCAGTCATCTTTGTCAACTTGCTCTTTTCAGTCATCTTTGTCTTTGCTAGCACCAATAAGTATTTCATTGCCGTGACTGTCCCACCTGCTTTCTTTGGTTCATCGGTGGAGCCTCACCTTTTCAAACTAGTATCAGAACCAGCTGAAGGGTTCCACCACCCAAGGTCGTGTAAGATTTAGTCGTCCAGTGGTGACAATGCCTTCTCTCATCCCCCAACTACCACCTCTTACAAGATGAAATTATTAATTTTATTGAAAGGTTAAACTGTGCAGCTAGCTGAAGTTCCAAAACAAGTGGGTAGTGGAGTTGGCCTAACGGCTAGGGCGTCCGACCTCGAATCTGGGGCAATGACACTGAGTATCCTGTCATTCTGGGCAAATCACTTAATCTTCCCGTGCCTAACAAAAAAAATGAATGTGTCCTCATGTAATGCAACTGGTGCTTTGTAAAGCGCTCTGATACCCGATTCAGCTCAAGTTCACGCTGTATAAAACTCTGTAAAAAAAAAAAAAAAGTGACATATAAAAACACCCAAGTGACATTCAGAAATGCTTCCAAAATAATACTAAAAGGCTGCAATAACGAAAATAACTGAAACCAGGCTGAGTAAAATAAACCTCTTTCCTAGCCATATAAATGGAGTTGACTGCTAAAATAGTACCCCCTAGAAATGTGGAGGAGTATTGTCAATGTAGTTTGAGTTTTGGAATTTGTATATGGTAAACTCTTACCACAAAGCGTTTTCAGGTGGTAGAAAAGATATAAATGCTTGAAATGAACAGGAAACCAACCGTGGCTCTTAGTTCAAGCATCTACAGCGTCCTTCCTCTGCCTGCAAAATTGGCCATATGGAGGCAGGAGACATTGAGCAGGGGGGAGAGCATTCTAGCACTTCGCTATCTGAAGCGGCTGAGATGGACTTTCAAGTCTCTTTCAATGGGCTGTAGGAACATGCAGCACATAGGAGTAACATGACTTACTGATATGTTGTCTATGCAGGAGTAGCCCTGCTTGGAACAGCTTGTACTAATACACCTACAGACCAACAGGATAAAAACACTCCAGTACAGTCATAAAAAGGGCAAAGGCTGTAACACTTAACTTCTCATCAGTTTTATACCTTCATGGACCAACTCCAAGCCTTACAGTAGCTGCCAGCAACATTAGGGCATCTTAGTATCCAACAATGTGCGGTCCTGCCCAATCCCAAAAGTCTCTAATCCACCAACACAATTACTCTTGCCATGGCTAATTAACACTTTAAATGAGCATCTTAGCAATCACCCTAAGTCCGGCTTACATCTTGTTGATCACTCCACGTCAGGCTTACAGCTTTGCTTCAAGAACATATTGGTCATATTGACTTATTGTTAAATTGTTGCCTATTTCCATTGTTAGTGTTATGTAAGAATTACACAGTCATCTTCTCTTTACACCTCCTATTTCCACATTTATGTACACTTTCCGAAATATTTATTAAATAAGCATTGGCATAGCCAATAGGTCTTGCCTTTGGGACCTTATAAGTGTTTAGCCATGCAACAGTTGATGTTGTTGCATCAAGGATATTGTGCTGTGTAACTAAACAGTTATAAAGTCCCAAAGGTGAGACCTATTGGCTATGCCAATGCTTGTTTAATTGGTTTCCATATTTTTTTGTATTTCCACTCCTCGCCTGCCTCACCACTTCGCAATGCGAGCAGTCGCCACTGGATTTAAGTCATTCCTCGCCCCACAGTCAATGCAAGCTTGTAGACCTACATCTGTGTTTGTGGAATGTCCTGCTGTTTAGTGTTCAAAATCAGGTTGTCCTCAAACACATTAATAATTTATTAAGTTATATTACATTGAAAAATGTCCTTTCTTAACCCCTTCAGTGCCCATGACGAGCTGGACTCGTCATGGGCTGCGGTGGCGCTGTGCCCATGACGAGTCCAGCTCGTCATGAACTCCGCCCGCTAATGGAAGGCGCGGCACTGGGCGGGGAAAGGGGCGGGCATGCAAGGGGTTAACAGGGTCGAACTGGCCTAAAGGGCAATCAAGCAGTAGCTGATGGGCTAGTCTGACAGGTCAATTAGTGCGGTGTTTTTTTTAGCTGTTAGTGGGCCTGTTTTATGATCCTCTAGGCTGGTTTTTACTGCTGATTTTTCTGATATCAGAAAAACATTGCCTGCAGCAATCTCAAATCTAGGCAGCCTTCCATAGCTATTCCAAGCAGCCTTTCATAGCTTACAAAACATGTATACAGCGTGTCTTTACAAGTTCAACACCGCCCCAATTTACAAACACTGGGCACTTTTTAAGTTTTATAATTCACTAATGAAGGCCACTTTTATTTTGGGCACGGGCCTACTTTCCAGTCTGTCTCTTGAAGAATGACATTCCTCATGTCAAAATCTACATTATATGTGTTTTGTGTGTTTGTGTTTTCTTGTTTCAAAAATCATCCTTCCCAATTCATTTCAGTGAGCAACTAAATCCTCTACCTGTTTCTCGACTAATCAAAAATGCCCCCCTTTTCTAAAAAAGCTGTAATGCAGGAGCTAAGAGTTCAGTTTATGTAATTTAGGAGTGCTGAAAGTTGGAGCTCTGCACACAAATTCTAGATTTTGATTTACAAAGTAAAGGCCAGCGGATGCAGGTGTGCCACTTGTGATCTGTGCAACTTCCACCGGGCCTGCAGTCTTGGGGGGGCATCTAGGGGTGAGGAAGTGGGTGTGCATAGGGGAGTGGCGTATACAAATACTGGGAACATCCACATCTTTGTAAATGTGACGTTATTCAAATATATTTGCAATACCTTTCCCACAATCATCGTGACTTTCAGACTTGCATCTTAGCGGGCAACCCTTGAGGTTTCAGGTAGCAGGGGAAAGTGCATGTAGCACCCTCATTTATACTGCAGGGTGCATGCTGGGTATATCAAATCCTGAATAACAGGACAGAATGTTGTTACGACAATATTGAGGGCCAAAATGTCAGCGGATACATTTCTATACATTTTCCAGACCCAGTGCCACATTTACGCACCATGATGATGTATATTATCAAGGTACGTAGATGTGGAGTTAAGTATAGTATGTCCTGACCTCCCTGTGTTCATTTACCTTCCAATATTTTGTCCCTCAATATTGTTGAAACAATATTCTGTCCTGTAGATATTCATGATTTGATATTCCCAGTCACGTTCATGCAGCAGGGCTAAGGGGTCATGACGTGGAAAATATATTCAATATGAAGAATACGAGAAGGCAAGCCAAGCGCCAGATCCCCAGAACCCGTGCCGGTGTGGCATCTTCTCTGGAAGTCTTAAGACAATAGTCCGGTAAGGAACATCGAGTTTATAATCTATCAGGTCAGCCGCCAGGATGTGTATGCCTCAACTTAGCTTCTTCTTCATTTCCCAACAATTTAACTTGTCACAGCTGTGGTTTTCAAATTAAGGTGCATGATACCTCTATAAAGACAAGACCGCTGAACAATCAGCTGGGCCCGGTTTCACTCACCATGAAAGGCGCTTCTCCCAAAATACAGTGCGCTTATTAACGCTCACTCTTTAGTCAAACATAGATTCAAATTGTCCGACTTTATTGACTGTCATTAACCAGATCTGGTTTTTATTACGGAAACCTGGGCTGACGTGCCTTTCAATCCTAACCTCAAAGTAGCAGTTCCCTCTGGTTTTGCTTGTCATCGATTGGATAGACTTCTTAGAAGGGGTGGGGGGTTTAGCCATCATCTAGCGGGATCACTTTATTTTGAACCTTCAGCCAGGGTCTCAACAGGTAAGTCATATATACAACATATATTACATTTTCACAGCAAATTGTAGACTTCAAACATATTGAAAATACATTTAGGGATTTCTCCCTCTTGTGTTCCTTCCCCTTCTCACGCAATTTTTTAAAAATGAGCCGCTTAGGCAGTTTACCGGGGTCACTTTTTAGCCAAATCTGATTCAGATGCATCTCTATACTGTGAAGCACTTGCTTTCCGTATCAAACTTACGAAAAAGCAATTTTTTAATGGCATACTTTTGTACCCCACCATATTGAGGAACTGCTTTCTAAATTCTCTTGACTCACTGCTGAAAGCAAACGCATGTGCCAGACATTTTACCGTTCTAGGTGATTTTAATTTTCACCTTGAGGCCTCTTCAGATAAAGACACGTTAGCCCTCCTTGAAATTACGAACACCTTTGGCCTCTTGCAGCTATTTCATAAATCAACTTATCAGGCAGGCCATATGCTAGATGGAATTTTCTCCAGCAGTCGCCATATGAGTGTTAAGGAGGTATTACCACTGTTATGGTCGGACCATCCTTCAGTTATTTTTCAAATCGACATCCTTCTAAGAAATCATCTTAGCTCTATACATGGCAGCTTTATTACCTATCGGGCTTGGAACAAGATAGATAAGGGACCACTTACCCAGAGTTAGAGCAGTCACAGCCTTTACTTTCTCAAGACCCCGATCAAGCCACGACAGAATATGCAAATTGGCTAAATTTAGTTTTTTCCATGCTTGCTCCAGTTAAAACCACATATGCCTAAAGAAAAAAACCCTTTGCGACAGGAAAGAAATTGGTGTTCAGACTACAGGGCTCTTGTGAAAGAACTGTATAAATGTGCTTTGACCAAGTACAAAAGCTTATTGTTAAAGGAAAAAGTTGCTATTACTCGCAACAAATCGAGTGGTCGAAAAACTCATCTAAGGAGCTGTTCCAGTTGGTTACTAAATTGACTACGCCGCCAGGAAGTAAAAGCTGTAAGCAGCAGTCAACTCTTTTGTGACCCGCTCACCATGAGCTTATGAGAGAAAGTAGACTAAATTTATCTGATGTTTGACTATTATAAAAACCCACCTTTGATAGGAAACAGGATCATCCCAGAAGGCTCCAATTTGGCATCACTCACAGAATTTTTTCCATTCTCAATAGAGCAGGTTGTCAACCTGATCCATTCCTCCTAATGAGGATCTCCATTAGATCCTGTCCTCCATCGGTGATGAAATAAGGTCCTGAGCTCATTACGTCCAACTTCACCTACATTTTTAACTCTATGTTTAAGGTGGGTCATTTCCCCTCCCAGTGGAAGAAAGCCGCAATTCCTCCCCTCCTGAAGAAACCCAGTTTGGGTCTGGCAGAACCGAAAATCTATCATCCAATTTCTAACCTACCATTTCCTACTAAAGTGGTTGAGAAAATTATGCATCAACAGCTAGCACAATTTATCTAAGCTAAACTTCTTCTGGACCCAACACAGTTTGGGTTCAGACCTGGACACAGTACTGAGACTGCCACCGAGAAGATATGGGCAACACTGGACAAGGGAGGAAATACAGCTCTTTTCCTCCTGGATCTGTCAGCAGCCTTTGACATGGTTGACCACAGAGTTCTGATGGACCGTTTAGGGGATATCGGGATTAAAAGTAAAGCTCCCAAACTGTTAGGATCGTTTCTGGAAGGAAGAGAGCAAAACGTGGATGTAGATCAATTTGTCTCTAAACTTTTTTCTCTGCCATGTGGGGTCCCTCAGGGATCTTCGCATAGTTCTATGTTGTTCAACGTATATGCCACCGAGTTGGCAATGCTGATTAAATCATCTGGCTTCTCCCTTACATCACACGCTGATGATACCCAAATCATGGTGTCTGCACTTAACAACAAGAAAATTGTTGGCATCCAGTTCCACGACTGCTTGTGTGCAAATCGGCGATTGGAGGAGTAAGTACAATCTAAAGATGAACTCAGGAAAGACAGAGGTAGTCTTATTTGGAAACCACACCTCAATCTGGGCCCTTTCTTGGTGGCCAGATGAATTGGGGCCTCTCCCCACTCCTGTGAAAACAAAGCAATGAATCTAGGAGTTGTCATTGACGACAAACTGAACCTTTGATGTCAGATCGATACGTTATTCTCATCCTCATTCCACACCCTGAGGATTACCTGACTTTTATACCAACTGAAGCAAAAAATATGGTAATCGCAGCTCTAGTCTTATCAAAACTTGAGTATTGCAATGGCCTATACTTAAACATGCAAGAACAGTATCTGAACAAATTACAGACCTTGCAAAATGCCGCTGCCACGATGATTTGGGGGATTTCTAAACTTCAATCAGTTTCTCGAGGAATGCGTAGGCTTCACTGGTTACCAGTCAGGAATTGCATTAAGTGTCAGGCCCTCTGCACAGCCGATAGGGCACTACATTATACTGGGTCTGAGTTTCTAATGCAGACTTTTGTCTTGTATGAGCCCAGTAGAAATCTCTGTTCCTCTAGGACCCAGTGAATAGCAGTCCCTAGATTCAAGAGGGCGAACTGGGGAGGAAGGAAATTCTCTAGAGGAGCCACCAGTATTTGGAATCTCTTACCAATGTATATCGGGGCATTGTCATCCTTGATCTCCTTAAGAATGGAGCTAAAAACATGGCTTTTAAATAACTAAGCGTCTTCCAGTTGTGCTTCAGGATAGTTAGCGCCAAGACACCCGGGGCATACGAGCGCCCTGTCAATCGCTCTAACATAACAAAACAATATATCTACCAAAAAAACTGTACGTTTTCCGTACTCTTACTTTTCACTTGCGTACATTTAGACCTACGAGGTTGAAGTCGGGAAGATAACGATGAAATTCTCTGTCTTGGAGGTATGCTTGCAGGCTATAATAAAGAAAATGGCCAAAACTTAGAAATCCCTCTTCGTGAACATGTGAGTTTTCCTTTGGGAATTTCTGAATCTTTTCACAATCAAAAGCAAAAAATAACAGATGGTGGACAGACTGCTGAACAATGCAAACAATCACCCCCTGCCTCATATCTGGGTTTAATCCATTGTTTTTTTGCATTTGTTGCCCTAAATTGGAAAGGTATGCCCAGACACGGGTCCTGGGCTCACTGCTCCACTGGATTCAAGCTATCCTGACTAATCAGGGGTGATACCCTGTAACTGGTCCCAGGATGCTTGTTTCCGATCCAGGGAGGACATGGCCTGGCAGTTCGGGCTGTACTGTTCCCATGCACAGCAGGGTCAAGACTAATTTGCATATGGCTGTGTCCAAACTGGGGTGGCGAAGGGAGCTACAGAACCATGAATTAAACTCAGATCTGACACTGGGAGTGAATGTTTTTATTTGTTCAGCATTCTGTCCATCATCTGTTCTTTTTGCATTCTTCGAAAAATCAGGGCCACTTTTTTTTAACAGTGTAAACTGGACATGTAGTTGTAAACTCAGATTTCCCTTTTGACTACATTGTGCGATTCTGGGCAAATCCCCTCGCCTCTCCGTTGTCAGCTTAGCTGCCAAAATTCGTAGCACTTGAAAACAGTCCTGTTTCCAGTAGCACTCAATATTAAATACTCGCCCCTTTAAAGTTCTATTGATATTTTAACCTCTCGGCGTTATACACACTATAAAGTTATTTTTATTGAGACTGGTCTCAGCTTTCCCGAAACTTTCTTTTGTTTACGTTGGGAGCTACCCAGTCCTTCCCGTGTTGTTCCACCAACTCCTTAGTTGCTATAAGGAGAGGCATTGACCCCTTACATCTTCCACCTTTCTTTCCTCCTCTGCTCTCCATTCTCATGCGCCTGGATGCAATTTAGTTCATGATGAAAGGGCTGTACAGTTAATAAACTGGAGGTACACAAATGCATTCCAAGATGTTTGCAATCGCTTAAGCCGTGAAAGTACCACTGAGTAGTTGGCCTACTCCATTAGAAATGACCTGTTCGATTAGAAAGGCAGGGAGAGGCATTTGTTGCAAATGCAACGCAACTTCTACGTAGGGATACCACCTAAGGTTACAGGGTGATGGACACAATTTTCAGCGTTCGAAATTGTCTAGTATTTTACACAAATAGCAGTAGGAATACAGTCCTTTGTGTTGCCTGAGGTGAAGTTTGGCGGAGGATACAGAACAGCTAGGTTTTACTCTGGGAGGAAGTTTTACATTTGTGGTAGAAATAGAGATGCTCTGGCAGGATTGAGATGCAGGGGAAAGTGGTACAGCATGAGAGACTGCAGAACAGGTTCTCGCTTATGTGGTAGGCTTGCGATTCCAAGTGGACGGCACCTTTGATCATTGTGAGGCTACCAGAGGTGAGTGGTTTGATAAATTTGAGGCTACCGGGGTGAGTGGTGTGATCATTGTGGGGCCACCAGATGTCAGTGGTTTGGACCTTATGAAGACACGAGAGGTGAGTGGTTTTGCCCGTATGAGTACACCAGAGGTGAGTGGTTTGGTCCGTATGAGTCCACCAGAGGTGAGTGATTTGGTCCGTATGAGTCCACCAGAGGTGAGTGGTTTGGTCCGATTGAGTCTGCCAGAGGTGAGTGGTTTGGTTCGTATGAGTCCACCAGAGGTGAGTGGTTTGGTCCGATTGAGTCTGCCAGAGGTGAGTGGTTTGGTTCGTATGAGTCCACCAGAGGTGAGTGGTTTGGTCCGTATGAGGCCACCAGAGGTGAGTGGTTTGGTCCTTATGAAGCTACCAACAGAGGTCAGTGGTTTATCCAGAACGCAAGCCTATTGGTTTTGTTCTAAGGCCTTGCACAGAGGCATGCACGTTGAAAAGAATGGATTCCAATAGGAAGAGTCGTGATAGGTTTAGAACCGGTGTTAGATTGTTGTAGTATAATCTTCCGGAAGCAGAACTGCAGCGGTTTGGAGTCTGTGTTTCAGGGGTCCAGAGCCCTTTTTGGAGGCTTTCAAATAGATCATATTCACAGCTTAGTGTGTGGAGGGTTGTTGCTTAATGTGCATCATTGTATTGTATTGGTATTTATTTAGCGCTTTCCTACCCTCGCGTTGTCAGAAGTCGGTAACTAGGAGTTTGTCCTGGGTAATTTGACAATGCTGTTGTGAAAGTTAAGACGATAAATTGGCAGAATTTTATCTTCATTACTTGGATACAGACATACTACATTCATAATTTGCTGAAAGAGAGGTTGCAATGTTTGGGGCAATTCGGATGAATCCCATCTGATAAGGTGTATGCCTGGGGTAGTGTCATGGCGTCCAAACTGCAGTAGTGACTGAGCAATTCTTGACTAAGTGTAAATGTTTTTATTTGTAATTCAACCACCACGTAAATTTAAAACAAGCATTTGCAAAGCCAGTAGGACAACAACAAAGTCAGAAGTGCAATGGTTAATTTTGCTTTCCATTTTTATTGCAAGCCTGTGCCACAAAAAAAGGAAAGAAAACAGACCACGACCTAAATGTATACACCACATGAATGCAATAAAAATGTTAAATTAAAAAGAATCACTGATGTGGTATCGATGGCCCTGTGATGTTTTAAAAAAGACTTACAGTTCTGCTATGCATGTTACTATTATTTTTATGAAGGCAACACCAAGAAATCAGCACCCAACCAATCACAGAAATTGTAGGAGGCTACAGTGGCACTTAGACACTAACTGTGCACCCAAAGTGCAAGTAAACTAAATAGTTTTTTTTTTAAAGATGATGTACAATAATGATAAGTGGATGTGAACAATGTGTTTAAGCTTTGTGCAGTCACTCAGATTGAAGAGGATGAAAGTGTAAGTGGGGTAACCCATTGCCCCATGCTGTATCCTGTGGCAGATGGAACCAAACGTGAAAGCAAAATGTAAAACAAGATGAGAATGACCGTTCACTGACCAAAAGCCTCTCTTTGTATGTAGATTATGTATGAATGTTTTGGAAAGTAAGAGTCTGGTGAGATAGCTAAATTTATCTCAAAGGCCAAACCTAAAAACTGGTGAAAAGAATACAAAGGAAGACAGGAGTAAAAGAGGAAGAGCAGAACAAAAAAGAAGGAAAGGGAAAGAGAATCAGAGCAGATGAAGAAATTGTGCACACGGTTTATGTGCAGCTTGCCAGGCATTCCTCTCTCCCCTTTGCCCTTCAGCGCTCAAACCCCTCCTGTTAGGAGACAGACATGTCTCCCTTCATTCCACCCCTACTAGACTACTAGGGGACTATCATGTCTCCAGGACTCATCCGGCTCACACAACCCCCCCTCACCTCAAAGGGCTTAGCTCTTTTTTCCTCCATTTAAATACAAATATTAGCACTTTCTTCTCAATCTGCTCTCTGCATTTTATTTACCCTCTGACTCCCTTCTTGAGGTGATCCCCCTTTAATTCCTGTCCCATTTTGATGACTCAACCATTTTTACATCAGCCCTGCCCTCCTAGGCTCACTCAGTTGTTACCTACAGCTGCTTGGAACAACCACGCAAGTCAAACCCCTCACCCCACAGTTTCAAAGTCTGGGGAGACACATCTTTCCTGCAGATTGCTTTCTGAAGTAACTCTTGAGCCTGGGATTGTGCAATAAAATTAGCATGCAAAGCAAACAGTCTCAAGGCAGTAAGAACAAAACATAGTTCTGTGGTCTCTACAACATACGGAGACATTGAATATTTACTTGTTTACTATTTAAGTTAAAATTAATTACACCTCCCTTTCCAACTCCAGCCTGTCTCTAGCTCACCTGCTCAACTGATCCCTACTTTCTGACTTCTATCTTGTCTTCTACAAAATAGTCCTGCAGTCGCAATACTACTGAAGCCAGGCCTGACCGGAGCCAGCAAACACATGCCATTGCACGTCTGTTGTATGCCCTTCACTAACAGTGACCTCATGCATTGCTGTAGCTCTTTCGGCTCTGTGCACTAAAACCATCGGTCCCCCACCATTATCGTCCTCAACCTCTCTCGCTTACGCTCTTGGCATGGTAACTCAGACCATATTTTTGGCAATGTATCGGAGTCGGGCGTGGATGATGTTGCACTCTCCTTGTCCTTCTTCATTCTTTTTGTCAAGCATAATTTAAATTCTTGCATTCAATGACGTTTTGTCCCATTTCACTGGCAATGGTCGTCTCCCAAGGACTTGTTCTAGGGCCTCTCCCAGTGCTCAATTTGAGCCGGTGGTTTGCGGTGCTCGGCACTGGCACTTAATTGTCAACATGGGCTCTTGAAACAGTCTGACACAAGGTGGCGCTGTCTGGCTAATTTCGAGATGATCACAACAGGAAATTATTAAGTCAATATACATTAACCCAAGCCATTCTTATAGCTTTGGAGGCCTGAAATAGTCTGAACTGTCACACTTGTAGGAGTGTGATGATGGTTAGTAGTTGTGTTGTGACCATCATTGGCAGCATGGCAGGGGCAATGGGCGGTGCAAGCTGCAGTGACCTCCTGACGAGACCCTGGCACTTATCTTTTTAAAAATTAAGCAGTGGCCTCTCCTCTTTGACTACTACACCTTCTCTTTGTGAGACCCTTTATGCATATTTAGACAATGTTGCCACACCTTTACTCGTTCCGCCCGAGTCCCCTTCTCTTTCCTTTTATACTAGTAATATTGGCAACGCTACGATTCTTAATGATGACACATCGCCCCAGTTCATCTTTGAGGCCAAACTCTGTCCTCTATCAACAGGCTTGTGGTGCTTGCTGCCTTAGGTTTCACCCAGCTCCTGCGGGGCCATCTGCTACAAATGAATGATACCAATTATTTCTGGTTGGTTTATCGAGGCACGGACAGGAGTTTGTACAAAAGGGTAGGAGCACCGCAGGCCGGTTTTTCTCTGGTCTCTTAAAACAGCGATCTGTCGCACCCTTATCGGGCTCATTAGCCAACTGTTTGGTCTACAGCCAGGCTCACGACACTCCGTGGAGCATGTCTATCTGACCTTGTACTAGTATTTTTGTGTACCGTCAGCCCTTGAGTTCTGGTGCATATTTCCTATTTTCCAGACTAAACAGGAGGTAAGGACCGGAAGCACAGGTATTTCTGGGTATATATCTATTTTTTTTTTTTTTTAGAGTTTGATATAGCGCAAACTAGACCCGAGACATAAGGTGTTAGAGCGCTTTACATGAGCACCAGTTTCATTACAGATGGGCACATTCATTTTTGTTAGGCACGGGAGATTAAGTGATTTGCCCAGAATCACAGGATGTTGAGCGTTGTTGCCGAGACTCGAACCCGGCTCCCCAGCTTCGAGGCCGACCACTCTAGCCATAAGGCTACATCCTGATCAGCACGAAACCTAGAAGTGCTGGAATGGGAGATGAGACACTTTGCATCCTGGACCCTGAACTGCCGGCACCATATCTCCTTTGGGACTCCAATAAGAACCAATTTCTAATGTTAGTTGCTTTCTTACACTGTTCTTCTATTGACAGTGTATTAGGACCCACCTTTGGAAGTATTGGTTCCACGTATGCATTGTATGCATTCTTACAATATAGAATAATGACAAAAGGCTCATTTCACAAGCCTTGTCATGTGGCTGTGAAACTGTTGTTCTTCACTTCATTCTAATAATTGGTTAAAAACAAAGAAAACAATTGATTGCACTGTGTCTTCCTTTTAATAATAACACCGACTGCAGGCTGATGCGTAGGAACAATGTTCAAAGACCTTGTGAAGTCCTTCTCCAAGAAACCATTTAATGTTGACCTAAAAAATGGGGTACGTTTTGTGTTGGGTCAGCCCTGGTGGAAATTCCATCAGACCATTCATAAAGGTTTTCTACTGGATTGAGCAGCAGCACATGGGCTATTGGGCACTGTACGTTAGGATCTAATGCACCAGGCCTACTCTTCAGGGGTCTGACATTTGGTCCCGTAAGATTGCTCCTACATTTGGATGAGATTTTTTACTTCTCAATCCTAACAGCACTCCCAGACGTCTACGACACTCGTACATGTCCTGCTTTACTCCAAGCAGTTGATAAATGTGACAAAAATTTGCATTAGCACATGTGAAACATTTTCTTCATCAGAAATTATTTTTCTCCTGCAACAGTGACGTGTTTAGTCAGAATCATTAGGATTTGCTGATGTTCACTTATAATTGCACGGTGGGCCACAGAGAACCCCCCACAAACCCATCCCTAAACTTCCTCACATAGCACTATTCTCCAGAAATACTGTTTTTGTTAAAATAGCTTTGAAATATAACCTGACACCTGTCCGCTCTCTGTGAATCAGGGTTAGGGGTGTGTATTCAGACGCTTCAATTGTGTACCTAAGCTAAATCTTTTGAGAATCAGGCCTTTTATGCCCTAGGCAAAAATGAGATACATTTCACTGTTTAAATGAAAATGCTAACTGGAGCTCCTAGACAACAACAAACGTTTCCAAGCTGTCATCGACTGGAATGTGCCCATTAGCAGTTCCTTAAGTGCCCAAAACTTCATATCCCATCTATGGCTCCAGTAGAACCACTTGTAACTGGTCGACTGTCATTTCTGCTACTACTGAAATATTGCTTGGAGGTGTGCATTACCTTTTTCTTTGCAAATTTAGGACTGCCTCCTGTCTGCCTGATAGCTTGTCGTTTTTTTTGCAGAAAGTAATTTTGCTTGGGGGTTCACATGTGATGTTTCAGGGGAGGGCTATTGCTTTGATTTACATGTTTGCCAGTGATTATGGGTTGCAGTCTGCGACATCTCTCCATGCAGTTCATGCCTTTGAGGTACATACTCAGTTCTGAGAGTTACAATCTGTGATGGTGCATGTACTTTTAATTGACCCCGCTTACCCCCTATTCTGCCTGCTGCATTTTACTAAAGGAAGAAAAGTTTCCAATGTTACCAGGTGTACATACTGGAGGGATATAAACTGCATTTAATCTGCACTGACGCTGCATCGGTTTGGTGAAGAGAGTTGGGGGGGAGGGGGGATCTCAGGATTTTGCTAAGGAAGAGTGAAATAATTTGAGCGCGTTTTAGATTCGACGCGATGACAGCTCGTTCCTGGGCCGGGGCATGTCAGGATAGTGTTCAGCAGCGCGCGCGGCGTGAGGGAGGCAGGCTGTTCATCCTCCAGCCGCACGTCTGGCGGGGGAGGGAGGGCCAGGAGGCCTGCGCGGGCAGGCTCCGGCTGCCCGGCTCCGCGCCGGGTTTTGCAGCGCTCCCTCGCGCACAGGCTGGAGCTCTGGGTTTTTGGTGGGGAGGAAGCGACGGGCTCTCTCAGTTGTAGGATGATGCAGCCGCAGTGGAGCCTGCGCTGGGACTGAAGGAAGGACGGGAAGGGAGTGAGGGGAGCGGAGGAGGGCCGAGGAGGATGAAACATCCCAAGTTTCAGTGGGGGAGATTCCGCAGCCGGGCTGGTGTCAGAGCCGGAGAGCAGCAGCGGTGTAGCAGCAGGCAGGAGGCGTGCTCATCCCCGACCCAGCGGGTGCACGCCTGCTCCTAGTGAGGCGGACTGCTGCCTGCTCGAGACCCCCCCCCCCCCCCCCCACCCCCCGCTAGTGGGGGCGTGCAGGGAGCGCAGTAGCCGGCCCTCAGGGAGACGGGGGCCCCGGTGAAAGTTTGTGTGACTGTCATGCAGCCGGGCCGCTGAGGCAGCGCTTTCCTCACACTGTGTCTCGTGTAAACAGCATGAGGGATCCCTCATGTGTGTACACTGCTCCTCCGAGGATGGCTGGGTACGGCAGGATGGACCCTCTGCAGCTTGCTGTTAGCCCCGTCAAACGCCTGAGGACTGAGTACCCTTTTCCCTATCTCTTCGCAGAGGAGGCCTACCAGAAGCTGGCCAACGAGACGCTGGAGGAGCTGGACTGGTGCCTGGACCAGCTGGAGACCCTGCAGACCAGGCACTCCGTCAGCGAGATGGCCTCCAACAAGGTAGGACCAGCACTGTATCCCTTGACCCCTTCCCGCGTGCACTGCAGGCTCGTGCACACAAGCATGCTATCCACAGGCCGCAGGGTGTGCACAGGATACCCCTGCACACCCTCACATGCACAGTAGCAATAATAGAAACTACAGGTCACTTGCACGGATCACATGCTCAAACCTAACCACACAGCGCATACTCATCACACTCTTCATGCCTGTCACAGAACATGCCACACACTCAGTCCATGCCACACACATTGGAGCTGAAAAACAGGAAAACACATTCAGCCCTATATCATTGTAGCATAGGGCAATAAATGGGCACAATGTACATGCAATGGGCCTACATACATGTTATGATAACATGCATCATACTACTTATCTTGGTGAACATGCCACTCATGTATGTACTGATCACTCTGTACATGCAGGGTTATGAACTTTGTGCTAGTCACACGGGGCATGATAATCACACAGGCCACACATATCGCATAAGACATATCGTTCACACTACATAACAATGTAAATACAAGTCTGACAGGTCATGCTAGGCATAGGCCTGAGGATCACATTTTATTGTGTGGTCATACTATATATTTACTTATTACAAGTTCCCTGTCGATCACACAATACATTGTGATGACGCAGTACATGCAACTCACATGAAAACGCCAGTACCTTGGCTCATATTACTAATTGCACACACCTTGATTACACACGTCATGCTAATTACAGATGAGATGCTAACAACACAGGACATGGCCATCAGAAAGGCCTACAAATCACAAGAGCCAAGTCATCCACAAAGCATGCACTTATCGCGCCACACATGCCCCCACACACTTCATGCTACGCACAAAAGGTGTGCTGATCACAGTATGCGTTGTGGTTACACAGGGCATGTCATGCTTTTCACACAGAAAATGTTAATCAGCATATGCTAATCACACAGAACATGCCGCTGAGAGTGCATGCATTAGTGACACAGAGCATGCTAGGATAGAACATACTACAGTAATTAAGGTACTTCATGTGGTTGTGACATGCACATGTTGATCGTGCACTCCTTGCTAATCACAGAGAACATCGCAGTCTCCGGAGTGGTTAATATATTGCTAGTCAGGTTCGATATCATAATGCAAATTCATGTCATACATGTACAGACTACCTGCGTCATTTGATCACACAGCATGCTTTGACGACTTACCATGTACTTATCACTCACTTCCCACTGACCACACAGAACATGCTCTTTATTGAACATCCGACGCAGACAAAGGAATGCACTTTTGGGATGCATTGAAAAGCTTCACCCCAATAGAAAAAATACACCAATCAGATGACACGCTGAGATGACATGGGACATATGATCCTACGCTTGCTTCTTCCGTTTGCCTGAGAACCTGCTGCTCACAGATGGCTATATTCCCATTGTACATGCGCTGATCACACGTACTTGATGCTGACTGTACATTATATGCTGTTTACAGGATGCATGCATGGCTCATCATATGTATGTGAAAATCATTTGCTTCTCAGATATCACAGGGCATGCTAGACACGTGCATGCATCCACGGCCGTGCTCATCAGAGATGCCATGCGAAGATCGCATACTATATATGCTGTCTCCGAAATGTTAATGACAAAACATGCTAATCACACAGGTAATGCTAAATAAAGAGTGTAGGAGCTAACCGCAGTATGCATGTGTCTACGTAATAGGTCATACCAATCTTTATATTATAGCATTATGACTGTAGTGCATGCGCAGCTAACACTGTACGCTTTGATGCGGACGCATATGGCACAGGGAGCACACATTCCATGTTTGATCACATGTAAGCTGCTGGCGCTCACTCCATGCTTTGGTCACACGGTCATTGCTCCAGTCTAACACTGGCTCGGCCATGCAACAGGTCCTTCGAATACATGCTCTGTGGCGCAGTCCATGCCGGGGATGCCTTATGTGAATAGCATGTGGATGGCATGGTCACTTATACATGCATCGGTCACAGTGATCTTGCGTAGAACTACACAGCGCTTTCGACACAATCCTTTCCGAACTCGATCATGTGTTACCGCTGGCATTCATGATGTTTTACAAAGTTTGCATCCTTTTGGAATGGTCTGGTGTGTAGCTGTGAGTCCTCTGCTTGTGTGAGGCAGGAGGACGCCACAGGCTGTGTCTTTGAGGGAATGTAGATGAAGAGTACATGTTTCTCAATGTGTACCATGACGTCGAATTACCCTTACCATGTATTTGTGTTGCCAATGTTTATCCTTTCGAAGAAACACGCTGCTGTATCGTACACTGGTGGAAGACTCGGGTAGTTCATTTTGCGATTTTTGGGAAGCTGACTAGCTGGGAGGTGATTGGTAGTCTAGTCACGATGAATGTCGCTCTGACGCCACGAGCCCCTCTCCCGAGCGCGAGGCAATGGCTGCCTCTTTATTGCAGCTTGTTGTGAGGAGAGCCGGGCACCGGGCCGGCTGTGACGTGGGACTGGAGGGCTCAGTGACGTGGGGGCCGTTGTCGAAGCACAGGTTCCCCACGCGGATGCAGCCCAGGCCTTCTGCGGCATAGTGCATGAAGCGTATGATTGGCAGGGGCCGTGGTGGGCCCATGGCTGGCATTTATGGGTCTTGTTTACAAGCACGATCCATTCGTAGGCTTGAGAGCAGCGAACATTGATCTAAAATGTTGACCAACAGGGTGGGCCGCTTGCGTAGATTTTTGCTACGATTTTCTTAGAAGAATGACGATGGTAAGGTCTGCATTCAGAGTCTGTTACTGGCCCGTGTCGGTCGGAGTAAAATGATGTATGGCTAAAGCGGAGGTGTAGCTCTTTAGAAATGCAACCTCGTGGACACCGAATGTCATTTGGGCATTGATACATTTCACCGTGTTCCTCAATGATGTCATTAGCGCGTGATCATCGCCACTGCGTGGATTTCAGTGCTTCTTACTATATGTTGGCCTCATTCTGCACGCCTATACAGCATTGAGTTGTTCCCTGCCACACCCTGCATAGGACCCGGCTACACGGACAGCCATGTCAAAGACATAGAGGTGACAGGTGTCCGTGTCCCAAAACGTCCCGTGAAAACGCATTCATGAGCGACATGCATGACGGTCATCCTGGGGGGCTCAGAAAGCATGATGCCTCACCCCATCTTAACATGAGGTTGTTTAGCTTTCATGAGGTGTGAAGGTGTATAATAAATACTTTAGTGAACGGGATGTTGTGCAAATGCCTCCAGTGTGTGGGGCCGATCAGAATATCCACGGAATTTGTGGCACTGACATCCAGTTTGCTAATGCCTGAGATCACCAGTTGTGTACAGCAATGTGCACATGAAATCACACCTGTGTTCAGTGTTCAAAAGTGAGAACAGGAGTCCATACATAAGACGAATCAAAAACTACCTGAAAGAGTAAGCGAAAGAGACTGCAAGGTGTAGTAGGACAGACGTCCACGGACGTTCAGTGAGTTCAGCTTTGGCATCTTTGTCTGAACCCCGAAAGGGCCCGTTTTGCCGTTCATCCTTCTGATGTCAGTACATCAAGTATCATTAGATCAGATAGTAGCAGAAACAGCGATACCAAACATCAAACTGTGATGGCAAGCAAGTTCAATTTCTCCTCCATAGTTTAATAAATAAACGTTAATGTGTCACGTAGTGAACAAACATGGCAAGCTATGTGCAGGCTTCTGACTAGTAATGTTCTGTGGGACAGCATGTAGCTACATGCTGTACAGCAGAACATTATTTTTGTTTTAAATCCATTTTATGAAATTCAAAGATTGGTTCATTCGTTTAAAAGGCTTTGCAGTGTGGTAAACAGTGTTTTTCAATCGCTCTTTTCAAGGACTTGCTCTCCTAGAATATGGTAGTGACCGAATCCTCTCACGCCAGTTGCCACAGACAAAAAGACCATAGTGTGAAACAGAGATGAGGGACAGTCAATTCTGAAAAATAACAATATGGAAGTACTGTTTGCACGAACAAGATGTGCCAACCCTTGGTCCATATGTACTTAACCCTGGTACTTCCACACAGAATCCTTGAGTTACAATTGCATCTATTGGCGGTCTCACTTGGTACCTTGAAAAGCCAGTATTTACAAACTGCTTTAAAACACACTGTTCCGTTTGAGTTTGTAATTTATACGATGTATTTGTGAATTATTAAGTGACCTCCCACAATCTGTGCAAGACCAGTTTGCATATTAAGGGTAGCCTTATAACACCACTAAGTTTATATTGACGAACAATGCATGTTAATTATGTACGTAAATAAGTTTAGGAGTCATTTTTAAATAAGAGTTGGAGTAGGAGACATTGAATAATTAATAAGATGCCCCGTTGAATGAATTAGTTTTTGAAGCA
The DNA here is from genome assembly GCF_964204655.1 of Triturus cristatus. NCBI lineage: Eukaryota > Metazoa > Chordata > Amphibia > Caudata > Salamandridae > Triturus > Triturus cristatus. The sequence continues at coordinate 382,997,415 of NC_140581.1, read as the reverse complement.
AAGGAGCTGGTGATGTGTTGGGTAGATCTCGCTTGAAAAAACAGGAAGTTAGGACGGAATCGATGATGATGAGGAGTTGAGTTACACTCTTGAGATCAGATGAGGAGTGAATTCGAACTGGGGAAGTGAAAGAAGATAGGGCAGAGAAGAAAGAAAATGATTGTGCTTAACTTGTGCCGCTGTCAGTCAGGGTGGGACCCTGACACTCATTTTTGAAGACCTTGTCTTCCTCAAACTTCGACCCACAGCAAGAGAAAGCCATAAAAGAGTTGGAAGGAAAATATAGGAACATAGTGAAAGAGGGAGAAAGCAGGAATGAAAAGGAACTACAAGATTCGGATGAATAGACCAGCAGTGAAAGAGGTGGAGGCAAGAGCCACGAGGTGGCATCAAGAGGAGACCTTTTTCGTATTTGGCATTGATGGCGCCAGTGGCGGGCTCATCATATAAGACATGTTTTCAACAATGTTTTCTTTAAGGAAGGAAAGTATACTCTATCTCCCGTAAGCAGCGTGCTGAGCTCTATACTCTACTATGAGCAGGACCCTATTTGCCAGATGCACCTTGAAACGTGTTCAGCCCATCGTGTGATCTTTCGGTAAGTTCTACTGTCCAAAAGCACCTGCCTCCAATGTGATGTTTTCAACCCCAGGTCCTTTCACCAGCAGACTGATGGTGTGACTTCACCAGTGTCTGTTCTATGAGTGGATAATCATTTTTAACAAAATGAAATCGACATATCTAACGCTTTGTAAAAGCTCCCTCTTGTGAATTCTCTGTACTCTTACTGGAAAACGATGGGGCTCTCCTGCCCCCTCTTCTAGACCACTTCCGGGTAGATGACCAGTCAATTTCCTTTCATGAGCCCTTAAAAACGAATCCGCTACTCATTCGTTATCCCAAGTATCGAGTGCTGGGTTTACATTGAGACTAAAGCGCCTTCTAAAGCTACCTTGAATGAATGATTGATTGCCTGACCTGTGCAGAGTTTATTTTTAATCTTCTCTTTTGTAATTCATAAGAGAAGTTTAGAAAAGCCAAAACACTATAAGAAATGGAATAAAATATCGCAAATGTATTATTCATCCCTTCAGTATAGCACAGATCAGACCCAGAGGGTGACAAAGCTTTACACTTGACATACTATCAGGATTACAGGTTACAAGAGAAACTCAAAACCACTTGTTATTAAAAAAAAAAAGCATTTTTTTTAAAAAAAAAGTGAATGCTTGTAGATACACATACTAAGAAGGGAAGGGGGAAAAGAGCAATTGTAAATTTATTACGAGTTATATATATATATATATATATATATATATATATATATATATATATATATATATATATATATATATATATATTATATATATATATATATATAATGACAGTAGCACTTGAGCTAAGTTCTAGGCTAAGTACAACCCCACAGCAAACACAAGGAGATGATGGACGAAGCGCTGAAACTTTTCAGACACTCACCCCCAGTCTCAGATCTGGGTTGAATCCATAATCATTCTTTAGCGCACTTTACCACCCCAGTTCAGACACAGGTATATGCAAATCAGTCTTGACCCTGTGCCTCATAGGAACAGTTCAGCCCAAACTGCCAAGCCATGTCTTCCCTGGCCCGGAAACAAGCTTCCTGGGACCGGTTCCGGGCTAACAGCCCTCATCAGCCAGGCTAGCTTGAATCCAGTGGCAAAGTGAGCAAGGGACCCACGTCTGGGCATACCCTGCCAATTTAGGGCGAACAAAGTAAACACAAGGAGATGATGGACGAAGCGCTGAAACTTTTCAGACACTCACCCCCAGTCACAGATCAAGTACAAGTCCGGCCTAAGTCTGGAACCTTGAGGGAGAAGGGGGTAGTGGGAGCAGTCGCTGTTTCAGCTCTCTTTGGAAGTAAAAGTAGCATGTGTTTGTCCTGGTTTTGGAGGAAGAGAGCTCCACAATTTGGGAGCTCCCCAGGAATGAGTGCTTAGGCCCAGTTACGAGTAGGCCATTTTTGATGTGATAATTATTGCATCTGGTTAAAACCGCCACCAAGGTGTTCTCCATGTATCCCTTTTCACATGTTTTGCGGGAATAACGTGGAATTGGTCCTTCCTGCACCAAAGTGCACATGTTCCTGTAAACTCTGGGCATCATCACCCCCTAAATATGTGCTGGTGTGACACGGCAATATTTATCACAAAACACATAATTCCAGTAGGTGCGTTGCCAGGATTTACTGTACATATCAGAAGTTATTGGCCCACTCATAATGCAGCCTTAGTGCTGTCGTTGTCCTGCATTGTAGTATTTCAAGTAGAAGGGCGTCAGCACCGCGGAGTTGCCGCTTGCCACGAGAGATGCTCACTTTTAGTGCCAGATATTTTGGGGTTGTAGACTGAAGCGCTTTGTGGGTTTTACAGGCGAATATATTTATTCTCCATGCTTTGCTGTGGAGCCATTTCAGTGTAATGACAGCTGTGAAGATGAGACCAACATTCTTACTTCTTTACCCAGACTTACTTTAGCTTGAAGTGCCCCTTTCAGAGGTGCTGGGTGCAATTTGGGAAGACCTATGGATAATGAGTCAAAAATGAGGATTAAGGCATTGACAGAATTTATTAGTCTGATTGTGTATTCGAACAGTTAGATACATTCTTTTCAAATTGCACCTCCACAGCGTTGTGTTTCACAGATATTAGACTGATGCAGTAGCTCGTGGCGCCTCAGCTGTGCAGCACGTGCAGAATGTGGCTGCCAGAGCACTCATTCGACTCTGTTTTTTGTATGTGACGTCTATAGCGCACCGGTTTTGTACACCAGGTGTTAGGGGGGCATTCACTGGTTGGTATGCAATTCGTCATGTGGTGCTCATTTGTAAAGTGTGCACAGTTGAAAAGCTTATGTATTGTTTATTTAATTCTTTTTTATCTGTGGTCCATCTATTTTTTTTTAGGAAAAAACTGTGAACCACCTCCCAAAACGTTTTGAATGTTTTTGCCATTAAATGCCTTTTTTTGGATACATTATGATTAGTATTCAGTCAGTCGGTGTGCAGTGGGCCCTATTTTGCAACTTCATCACCCTCCATTTTGAAATGGAAGACTCCGAACTAAAATTCTGAAGGGAGTTAAAAACCTGGCATCTCGTTTTGTGTTTCTAGACCCTGGTGGCCAGAGTCCTACGCTCTTCAACTCTTTGCTCAGAGCACAATGCTTCCTGAGTCCTTTTAGGATAATAGCGCCCTTTAAAAGTAATGACTAACACTATCTAGCCAAGAAGAAGGAATCAAGTGAAATTGCTGGGTAGACGGATGAAGTTCACATTTGGCAAGTGTCTAATCTGTTGTCGCTCTTTGTCTATTTTTGGCTTCTGGTGTTTCCTCCTCAAGTCAGCATACAATCACAACATGTACGCGGTCCTTATTGGTGCATGGTATAATTGCTCATGCCCGTTAAAAGCTGGCCGATCTTTCATTGTTTTCTCTCAAACAATTTACTTCTGAAGTGTGTGGTAGATCATCCTGACCGCCACAAGATAGTTGTTAGGCACCATACCTGAATGGCAAGTGTTGGGCCGGTGCAACTTAGAAGGCCGGGTACGTGCTTGTGGTCCAGCACCTGCCAACGAACACTACAGAAGATCTCACATTCACCTGAGATCCTGCCTTCTACTCAGGGTTCGAGTGGGCAGAAGCTAGCCAGCCTTTCTGCGCGGGTCTGCAGTGTTACTCAACGCCTTGTGTGGAGAACACACCGTTGCTAGAGACTTATCCAACTACTGAGATAATGCTGTTAGCTCTTAAACAAAATGATTTTCATCATGAAATCCCTTTACTTTCTGTAACATTGCTATTGTAGAAAGCACATCGGTAAAGAGTTTTCATGGAGATTGAGTCTCTCGCGTAGCGCACCGTAAGTGAGAATTACCACTATATATGATCTTCCAGTTGCCCCGGATATGCGTTGAGGTGTATTTTGGCTCTTGTGCTAAATGATGTCAATCTTATTAGTGCTCGCTTATCCTACACGATGTAGGTCAACTTCTCGAGAGAAGATCTTGCGAGCCATACTGCCATCGCAAAAGTATTTTTGAATCACTCAATACACAGGAGTTGCTTTAACTTGTTCCTCATTTACCTAGTGCCAAAAAAAATGAACACACATTCATTATGCATTTTTGTGACGCATGGATTGCAGACTCTGTAATTATGTCTCATTTGCCCATTGATGCCAACAATCTATTAAGGCATATGTGCAGATTTTTTTTAAATAAGACGTAGAAACACGTCAATCGTATTTTTTAAATGAGACATATAATGATAGCTTCCTTTGGCTGGACAGGTGCCACTTACAACTAAAACAGGCAGGCACTGCATACCTGCAACAGCCCTTCCATTCTACAGTCGCTGTCTGCGACCTTACTACAGAGATAATCATCTTGGGAGATATTGTATTTGGCGATTTATTGATAATTGGCCACTAGAAGACCCTGAACTGGACTCTGTTGGCAAAGTTATAATAGAATTATTAATTTAAGTAGATTCTCTAGTACAGGAAATTACCTGTGCACCATTTAAAATATATTAATATGCCCCCTAAAGATTTCCGTTCTCACAAATAACTCTCTTTCCAGTTAAACTCACTCTATTCTCCAGGCATCTACAATCCTAAATCCTTCACAACCTATATTTCGATATTAAGCTTCTATGATTCACATAAATTGATCAATATTGTACTCTTTTGTTCCCTTTTGGTAATTGAGGTCGAAGCACTTAACTGAGTCTTCTTCACATTGTAGTGTTCTTTAGTGCAAGACTTTCTTTTTCTAGCGTGGTTCGCATAGTTGTTGAATCTTTCAACCTAAGCTTATCTTCTTATGCAGATACCTAAATTGTTTTAATCACGACTTGCGCATGGTGATCAAACCACTCGTGTGTAAAGATCTATCAATGTGGAAAATATTCCACAATAGTATGTATAACCGACAGGTAGTAAACGTGGAAGGAAAGGGTAGGAGAGAAGGGTGGTGCAAATGTTTTGGAAGCTCTCCCCAACTCAAAAAATGTTGAAATGCTCGAAATAGTTGCTTGTAGTTTCCCATCCTGAGACATTCGTTAATGTACACCAAAAACTGTTGGTGGGCATATGTTTACAGTTTAGTATAAGTATCTCCCCTAAAAGTTTAAGGAATGGAGGGGGACAAGAGTTTCACACCAGCGAAAAATATTTCCATGTGCTGAAAAACACCTGGCAAGTTGTTCACTGAGGGATAGGACTCTGTACCTAGCCGTGTTCATTGGTGTCGCTGCAGGTGCTTTTGAATCAGCCATGTGCTGCACTGTCATTGGAGTGGACTGGTCTGTTGATGTGCATCAGAGGTTTAATCATCAGCCAAAAACCGACAACATCAAGCCCCATAACTATTTTAATGGGAGATGCTGTGCTATGCAATGACCACAGAACACAGATCAAAAGCATCTCTTTAGTCACCTACGCCATCTTGATCTACATTGTGATCCCTCTCCTGACCGTATCTTTGCCGCAGAGATCCTGATAGCTTCCTGGACGCTGAAACCTTGGGATCAAAAGTGGTTGAAATCATTCCCTCTCAGCTTCACATATTTCTGTACACAGAGCAGGTAGAGAAGAACCCCAAGCGTGGGAATTGTTACTATATCCTGTCCGCAGTGGAGGGCGAAGCAAAACAGGAGCTCATTTTCTCAATAAAATCCACCCTCGTCTGAATAATTAGGCGTCATTCAAAGTTTGGAAGGTCGTTTGTCCTAGCAAACTGCTCTAAAACGAGACGCCATTAGCGTGACGGATTCTTTTTACCATACAGTCAAAGTAGTCGCTGTTGCGAGTTTTTTAATACTTACCCACAGGAAGGTGTGTGATGTTGCCACACATCCAGCAACTGGCACATGATAAATACAAATTCATGATTAATGTTCAGTGTTTCTAATCCTAAAATTTCTTTATAGTTTTTAAAAAGGTTACTAAAGCTTACTTTAAAGTCTGCTTTAAAGGTAGACTGTGGCAATCTCCCTGCGAAGAAAGAATGCAGGGGGTAACATTTCATCTTCTATTAGGATGGCTCAGGCCGGAAACCCTCCCAGCCCCGTCTGCTTCAGCGCCAGTCATATCCTCCCCATGATCCTCCTGAGCTCCTAAACACATCACGTATAGAATGGCCATGGATCGTGATGGACCAGCTGCAAAGGAGTAGCCAGAAAACTAAACTATCACCTACTTTCAACCATATCCCGAATGGCATTGAGTGAGCAGGGGAGGCGAGCAGGCCGGGCACCTATCTGGATACACTCCTGGGGAAATTCTGAAAACATTGATATCAATCAGTGTATTTTCTACCTTAACTCAGTGAATTTGATCATCCATCCTTCTCCCCCCCTTCTTTCTCTTCATCCACCCATCCATCCATTTGTTTTCCTAGTCCATCCGTCCTTAGTTCTCTACTTCTATACATCTGGAGTCTAGCCAAAGTAATTCCATTGTATTCCATTAGGGAACTGTAGACGTTAGAGTTCCGCCCCTTCTGTCTCTATGAACCTTTCGCCGGGTGCTCAGTTCTGTGGGCTCTTAGTTAGCTCATTGGAGAGCAGTACATTGCCAGCCTGGCCAGATGTAGGCCGTGTTCACCATTGAAACTCCAGCTGGGAAGCCCTTTTTATTATACTTCGATGAGAATGATTGAGTATACAGAGAAGGTAGATCAGACCCGCCAGCAGATCATTTGCAAGAGCTGGTGCATCTCCTGGGCTTTGAGGCATCCACTTGACCATACTGGTGCATTCTAAGTTGTTCACTATGGGTCAGATGCAGTGCCTCCAGGTGTTGTGTGTACTGATTCTACTTGCCTGCAGCACACACTGTGCTGTTGGGTGCTACAGGTAAACCTGTTGCGCAATGTTAGGGAATGTTTGTTACATGGAAGGTGGATGGTTTTGGTTGTGCTATAGGAAGAGGCTGTTCATTCATTCATTTTTGTATGTATATATACAGTGTTACAGGGCGTAAACTAGAACCACAAAGGTAGCATTACAGGGTAGAGCACATTACAAGAAGGAAAATGAGGACAATGTGGATAAAAAGGTTCAACTGAAGAATAAAAATGGATGGTCTGTAGGTGACAGACGTCATGAAAAAGATAATTCAAAGGATAACAATAAAAGATAAAAATAATGCAAAGAGAGTACATTTTTGACAATGTGGAGAAATAGAAGGCGGCTCTGAATATTATGTAGTCTGTAGTTAAAAAAAAAAGTTACAAAAATGTCGTTCAAAATTTGCACCAGAGATAATTCAGATGACATATCTCTGCAACAAGCTACGACTGGAAGAAACTTTGAAAGAGTAGGGTTTTGAGAAATGTCTTGAAAGAAGCATATGTAGGGGTCATATACATACACAAATACATACATGCCTATTTGCTTTTTGATTTAAGGGCTGTGACCCATTATATACTTTACTAATGCTGTACGCCAGCACAAATTCTCCCCAAAACCTATAAAAGATAAGACTGCCTTGTAAAACCAGTAGAGGAACATACTTTTAATGCATAGAAATGCCATAAAATATTGGGGTATACGACAGCAGTGAAGTGATGGAAAATTTTGGAAGAAAATTTGTACTTCTTGAAGTATCAAAATAGCTGTCACATTTTTTCTTTCTGAGCAAATTTCAGTTTTCTCCATGACGTAGAGGCTGCTTGAAAGGAGCTGCAAGCAAGGTTAGACCAGGGCTTATCTGCGTTTCCTATTCTCGTTCATAGCAGGTTCCCAAGAACGATAACTGGGATATTGGTGACTGCGCTGACATTTCTTTCAGGAGGATATTGGGATAGAAAGCTGCATTTTGTGGTCAGTCGGTGAGAGATCCCCCAATGTTCTACACTACACTGATCCAGCGGTGTCCCGTGGAGGTAAGAGTGGTGGGGCCGGGTGAGGGGAGGAGGGGGGCTTCGAGAGACGAGCACGAGGGAAAATAAATAAATAAATACATTTTCCTCATGGTTGTCTGTTGAAATCCCCGCCCACCCGGCCCCACCGCTGTTACCTGCACAGGCCGTGGCTGCACTGATCATGTCTACCAGTGTTTGCTTTATGAGATCCTATGGTCTCATGGTATTGGTTTTCATAGCGCTGTTTCTGGGAGTATCGGTTGTGGTGGTTCTCGATCTCATATCACTCTGGCAGCTTGTTATCATGCATGCTTTCCCCAAGGCTCTCCTTGAATGTGTTGGATCATTTTGACTGAGTTAACATTTGTTTTGATTAAAGACTCTTTATGGATCTGTTGGGTCACTTTCAGTACATTATTACCTGATTCATGCAATACTCTTCATGGATCTGTTGGATCACCTTCAGCGTGTTGGTGGCTTTATGCCAGGCTCCCCTGGGATCAGTTGGATCGTTTTCAGCGTCACTGATGACTTTAAACAAGGCTTTCCTGAATTCTGCCGGATCACGTTCAGCGTGCAACAGATCCTTCGCGCAAGGCTCTCCTCTGTTGTGTTGGGTTACTTTCAACGTGTTTGCAATACGTTTACTCTGGTTTATGTATTTACTGTGCTTATAACGCGATCCAGTCACCCCCAGGGGATATCCATGCGCTGGGTCAAGGTTTACAAAATTCCATGCAACCCAAATCACTATAGGGGAAATACCCAATTTTGAATTGGATGAAAGTTAATTTTTCAGAGCTGGTTCCTGTTACTGGTTTAGCCTCTTAAAATCATTTCTGTGACCCGCTCCTTGTGGTCCAAACAGTGAGTGGCTTGGAGGTGCCCACCTGCCCCGCCTTGCCATGCAGCTGGAATCGCACCTGCTGTCTTTGCATTGGAAGCACTCAGTCAACTAACAAAATATTTGTTCACGCATAAAATCGTTTTCCTTTTTATCTTTTTTTTTTCACTGTACCGGGTTTATCTGTGCATTTCATTTGCGCAATACAACGCAGTTTTGAGTAAAAAGAAGCTTAAATAGGGCAGTATGAACGTTTGTTTTGCTGGCGTCAGAAAACAAATCGAAACAGTCTTTTTGGCAGAAATGTGTTATTCCGTGTACTTTGTTTATTGGGAGTGTTTGCCGCACACACGTCTGCACAAATTCCTGCCAAATGCGACAGGAGTTGCATATTGAGTAGCTGCATGAATTACGTTTTTATGTCCTAGAAGGATGTTTGTGCCTTTTTAAAATCCTTTTCTGCTCCCTGGAAGTTTCCGAATTTTTCTTGTTTCATGGACACGGAGCGTGTTTTCAGCAGTAGTTCTGTTTCTGATGGTACTGGTTCTGACAGTGTTATTTCTGGGAGTATCGGTCCTGGTGGTTCTCGCTCATAAAAGTGTTTCTGGAAGCACTGGTTCTCATAGCACTGTTTCTGACAGTATTGGTTTTGATAGTTCTTGTTCTCTTATCACTAATTATAGTAGTATTGGTTCTCATACTGCTGTTTCTGGGAGTATTGGTTATGGTGGTTCTTGCTCTCATATCACTGTTTCTGGTAGCACTGCTTTTCGTAACGGTGTTTCTGGTATTACTGGTTTTCCTGTCGCTGTTTCATGGTCAGATCAGTTTTGGTGGTTCTCTTTCTCATATCACTTTCTAATACTACTGTTTTTCAAACGCTGTTTTCTGGTAGTAACAGTTTTGGTGGTTCCCTTTCTCATATCACTGATTCTGGTAGTATTGGTTCTCATAGCGCTGGTTCTTGTAGCACTAGTTCTTATAGCGCTGTTTCTGATAGTATTGGTTCTGAAAGTTCATGTTCTCCTATCACTAGTTCTGGTAGTATTGGTTCTCATAGCATTGTTTCTGGTAGTATTGGTTCCAGTGGTTCTCGTTCTCATATCACTGTTTTTATTAGTACCGCTTATCATAGCGCAGTTTCTGGGAGTCTTGTTTCTGATGGTTCTCATACTACTGTTCTCACAACGGTGTTTCTGGTATTACTGGTTTTCATATCGCTCTTTCATGGCAGGACCAGTTTTGATGGTTCTCTTTCTCGTATTGCTGTTTCTAATAGTACTGGTTTTCACATTGCTTTCTGGTAGCAGCAGTGTTGGCGGATCTCGTTCTCATATCACTCTTTCTGGTAGTATTGGCTTTCATAGCGCTGTTACTGGTGGTATTTTTTCCGGTGGTTCTCGTTCTCATATCACTGGTTCTGGTAATACTGTATCCCATAGCGCAGTTTCTGGGAGTCTTGTTTCTGATGGTTCTCATTCTCATATCACTGTTTCTGGAATTACTGGTTCTCATAACGGTGTTTTTGGTATTACTGCTTTTCATATCGCTGTTTCATGGTAGGATCAGTTTTGATGGTTCTCTTTCTCGTATTGCTGTTTCTAATAGTACTGGTTTTCATATTGCTGCTTTCTGGTAGCAGCAGTTTTGGTGGATCTCGTTCTCATATCACTTTTTCTGGTAGTATTGGCTCTCACAGCGCTGTTTCTGGTGGTATTTGTTCCAGTGGTTCTCGTTCTCATATCACTGGTTCTGGTAATACTGTATCCCATAGCACAGTTTCTGGGAGTCTTGTTTCTGATGGTTCTCATATCACTGTTTCTGGAATTACTGGTTCTCATAACGGTGTTTCTGGTATCACTGGTTTTCATATCGCTGTTTCATGGTAGGATCAGTTTTGATGGTTTTCTTTCTCGTATTGCTGTTTCTAATAGTACTGGTTTTCATATTGCTGCTGTCTGGTAGCAGCAGTTTTGGTGGCTCTCGTTCTCCCCAGCCACCCGCTCGTTATCTACGAGCCCCATAACCTGACTATCCAACGGCACGGGGAGACCTCGCATCCTGGATCTCCGCTTCATTTTAATCGGAATTCCGCGTCATTAATACGCCCTGTCTTGGACTCCCGCAATGCTCGGGACTTCAGAATCCCTTGTTCAACTTGACATGAGGCTCCGTTCCCGTGACCCCCTACCCGCCGGACACACTCGCGCCTCGGGCTTCCCTCCAATTTCGTGGCCTCCTTCGAATTCAACTGCTATTGGGCTACCTCCCATGTAATCCTGTCATTTACCTGTCCTGAAGAGATCCCACTATTCCTACAGGGATCGAAACTTCGTCGACAACCATTCCTAAACTCCTTTATACTTATTATTTAAATGTTGGAGTATGGAATGTTTTATTGACTTTTTGTTACTGTTTATTTTCCTGCACTAAATAGTCACCTTTTAATCACTTGCCTGGGTTCCGGAAATCGGCTGATTTCCCTTTTATCTTGCCACAGCAAAAAAAAACTCACTCACTGGTTCGTTATTTCCTTGTTTACTATTCATTGTATTGACTATTATTTTTGCATTTACTTCTATACATAAATCCAATTTTTCATTGGACTAATTGCGGCATTTTACTTTATTCTGATTGTATGGGACCACTGTTCCTTATAAATAAGGATCTCGTTCTCATATCACTTTTTCTGGTAGTACTGGGTCTCACAGCACTGTTTCTGATAGTATTGGTTCTGATAGTTCTTGTTCTCTTATCACTGTTTCTGGTATTACTAGTTCTCATAATAGGGTTTCTGTTAGTACGGGTTCTCATAGCGCTGTTTCTGGTAACAGTAGTTTTGGTTGTTCTCGCTCTCATATTATTGTTTCTGGTCGTATTGGTTCTCATAGCGCTGTTCCTGGTAGTATCGGTTCTCGTGGTTCTCATTTCTCATACCTCTATTTCTGGTAGCACTGGTTTTCATAGTGCTGTTTCTGGTAGTATCAGTTCTAGAAGCTCTCATTCTCTTATCACTGTTTCTGGTAGTACTCGTTCTGGTACCACAGTTTCTGGAAGTGCACCATGCCGCAACTCACACTGATTCTTCAGGGAAATCTTTAATTGGCTGTACGGTGCTGCACAGGTTTCGGCGTAGTAGTGCTGAATCATTTGCATTGTATGTTCAATGGATTGTTAAACAGTAGGCTGTGCAACGTAGTTCCAGTATGGGTGAATCCATACCAACGTTTTTGGGATAACCTTGGATTATATAAAAAGTTTAATTTAGAATCATTTTATTTAAATGTATCCTATACAGATGTAGTTAAATTCTGGTATGTAGCCAGAACTCATGGATTTATGTTAAACTTCAAGGTATGAGTCACAAAGGTTGATAGTATTGTACTTCTCGTTTACTCCAATAATTCAGCGGTACTACAAGAGCAAATCACAGTAAAACCTTTATGAACCGGGCCCCCTGGCAACTATGACCTGGACAGACCACGCCTTTGTCAGTTTCAGGATACCTATCCATGGCTTAGCGTGTCCTGGTTGAAATAAAATCACATTTTTCTGTGAGATGCCTAGATTTGAATGGAGCCACTGTTCTTTAATTTAGTGTAATATCCAGTGTGCTAGTCTATCTTTAACTGTCCCATTTAGACGAGGTTTTGAAAAATCCATTAAAAACCTCAAAGTTCGATTTTGTGCTATGAGTATTTTCTCCTTAATTACAAATGGCTGGAATCCCTAGCAAAAATTGGGCATGTAGTTCGGCACAGAAATACTACCACAGCTGCATGTATATGCCGAACCACTCGGCAATATGCCTTGCAAAACTGATGTATAAGCCCAGGCCACTATTGGTCTGGTACGCATACTTTCAGTGCTGCAGGTGGATCTGAGCAGCGATTTACTGTCACAGTTTACATATACCTGGGCAGTCCCAATTACTTGCTTACAGAAAGTAACCGCTCCAGAATGCACCATCTCATCTGCTGATGCACTTGAGGTTGAGTGATCGCGTGCCGCGTGCATTGCAGAAAGCCCCATCTCGTATTGTCGGCCCCTTGAGAAGAGGGTTGACTGCAAAGCCACATGCATTGCCCACAACGCCATTCACCACCAAGGCCCTATCTCCCTATTCCAAAAATGTTTCTGTCATCCCAGAAGAGGTTTATGGTAATCTGACAAAAACCTTAAAAGGGAATCCATTATAGATAAAAACCGTTCTGATGATCAAGTCCCAAATCTCTGACAGTCGTCAACAACAAAAGTTCCAGAATATTCCTTTGTTTGATGGGGTACATTTGGGATTTGAAGCCTATTGTGACATCATTCGTTTAATGTGCCCAGTAAAGATTACAAAGTTTAAAAAAGCGCAATCAGTGGTTGTGTTTTTTCGTTGCTGTCCATAAGCCTGTTGAATTCTCTTCCTTTCCATCTTCTTCACTGGGGAGTCGCTTGCTTTTCAGATGGGTCTTGAAAACGTTTCTCTTCCTGGCCCCAGTCTGACCTCCTGCTCTCGTGTGTTTATGTCGAGTAACCTGTGCTTTTCAATGTCGCGATGCCATTCTGGGGTCTCCATAGTGTTATACCATATTCCTAAACGGTATCCTGCTTGCATATTTAGATACATATTCTAGACTTTTGTTATTTAGTAGCATACCAGATGTATGTGTCTGCTGTGCTTCGTTCATGGTACCTCGTGGTGTCTGTGCTTGAGTGTTCGGGTAGCTCTACAGTTGAGTGATTGGTTTGACCAGGCAGCCACCCGTTCGGTTAGCTTCTCCATGGGCTCCTTTGAGGACAATAAACTCGACTACTTTACTTTCCTGGCTCGGTGATGTCTGTTCCTGCAATGCGCTTCATTACTCCACCGGGATCGTGGTACCTCGGCACAAATGTCTGTGTATGTGTTGCTAATTATGTAGCATTAGCCTAGCAGGGCAGTAGGGCAGCACTGCAGGATAGTTAGAAGGGGAGGGTGATGAGAGGAGCCGATGTTCATCACAGAATTTTGCACCTTTGCATTACATAGGTACATTTCACATATTTTTTTATAATTGTTTTGCCCCAAAGACGTTCAGATATGTGTCCAGAATCACAGGCAAGTTCCGAACTTGGGATTAGGACATCGGTCTTCAACTTCCAAAGTTGGTAGTTTCATCATTGGCCCACACCTCTATCCTCTTCTAGTGATGCTATTGAACATCCAGGACCCTCCGGGCACAGAAACAGCAGTGTAGCTGTCCTCCAGCCGGGTCTGCGCAGTGTAAGCAGCTGATCCAGGCATGGACGCAGCAGCAACACCCCCTCAAGCTATAGGAGCTGGAAATTGTCCAGATATTTATGTACCTGTACAGAAATCTGAAAACTTAAGTACTTTATGTAGCCAAGGCTGATTTGGTAATTTTTGGTCACTGTGCAAGGACAGGTGGTACCATTTAACGAGGTAAGGCAGCACCCTTAGGGTGCAATTAGTAATACCTCTCAATTTTTGTTGACATTTTTTTTTTTGTGCCATGGTTTTTCCTGCTGGCAAAATAGCTCCTTTGCAAACTCAAGGAGATGATGGTCAGAGCGCTGACATATTTCAGACACTCACCCCCCAGTCACAGATCTGGGTTGAATCCATCATTGTTCTTTCACTCCCTTCACCACCTCAGTTCAGACCCAGCTATATGCAAATCAGTCTTGGCCTTGTGCCTCATGGGAACAGTGCAGCCCGAACTGCCAAGCCAGGTCTTCCCTGAACCAGAAACAGGCATCCTGGGACCGGTTTAGCCAGGCTACCTTCAATCCAGTGTCAGAATGAGCCAGGGACCCACATCCAGGCATACGCTGCCAATTTAGGGCGAACAAAGGAAACGCAAGGAGATGATGGATGGAGCGCTGAAACTTTTCAGACACAAATCTGGGTTGAATCCATCATCATTCTTTAGCTCACTTCATCACCCCAGTTCAGCCCCAGCTATAGGCAAATCATTCACGACCCTGTGCCTCATGGGAACAGTGCAGCCCGAACTGCCAAGCCAGGTTTTCCCTTCATGAGGACTTGAGCATGCTGGCCTGTGAGTGTTCCCCACATATGCTATACATTCAAAAGCGTCTCCCATCTCCCTGCCTGCAAGCTTTGCTTTTTGGGGGGTTCTCTCTCTCAGGATGTTCTTCTTTTTCAATATCTTAATGTTGTCTAAGTACCATGTGGTTGCGTACATGCACCCCCACCTTTCCATTCGGTCCTTTAGAAACAACAGGCAGCGTTTACAAGATGCTCCCATTCTTCGGGTCGATCTTTGTATCTTCTTCACTGAGCGCACATTCGCTCTAATCTCAAATGTGTCATTTCTCTCACACTGGACTCGTGCAGGCTGATCCTCATTTCACTTCTGGATGTTGTGTTGTGTTCGTCATTTGGTTGGCCACTGGTTGACCAGTTAAACCAGGAGTGATGCTAACCTCATTTGTTCTGCCCTTTCTCACTGGGGAAATCACAGTCTCTGGTGACGTGTGCGGCAGATGTCCGCCATGGGCTGATGTGAAACACTCTCTCACTGGCCCAGCTGGCCGTTGGCCAGACTATCGTTCCAGGCACGTGTGCCAGCAGCCGTGTGATCAGGCCGCACTTCTAATCTGGCGTGATGGCTGCCTATTGTGGTATTCACATACCACAATAATTTGTCATCTCTGCTGCTTGATGCAGAAAGCGTCAAGCAGCAGAGATGAGAAATTATTGTGGTATGTTAATCCGTGGCGAGTTTAGGAGTTACTGTTTCCTATTCTCTGACGGAGAAAATCCTGGGTAAGAAATTGGCAGTCAGTGCAGTTTAGTGAGTAGTTTATAGTTCCTACTGTCACCTTTCAATTTTTAACAGTAATTCATTTGCACAATTTCCACAACCACGGATTTTGTACTTAAGATAGATTCATGTCACAGCACTGCTACTTCAACACAATGACAAGAATAAACGCTTGAAAACAACCCATTTTTCTAAAGTGAAATGACCGGGTTACACGATGAGCTTGACCTATTAGCTGCTTTTTTCCAGAGATGATGTGTAGTGGCAACTTGACATCTTTCTCACATAGCGTTGTAATGTGCGCGTGATATAAAGCACAATAGTAACACAAAGCTGGACTAAGTAATTGCTGCTTTTGTAGTGGTTTAACAGTGTTGTGATCTTTGAAGAGACATGGTATGTTTAGGTTTATGGCTACTCTGGGGGTTTGTGTCGATGCTTTGAGTGGAGGTGGACTAGTCGAGGTGGGAAAGGAGTGGGCACTTCAGAAGGATGGTGGTTAAAGGATTGCAACTCCTGACCACCTTTGATTCGTGGCTGCTGCCTTTCCGGGCTAGAGGGCTTAGTCAAGTGATTGCTTGAAGAGTTGTTTCATTGAGGTTTCCAAGGAGTAGGATGTTTTTTTTAACGGAGTTTTATATAGTGCGAACTTGACCCGGTATCGGGTATCAGAGCGCTTTACATACCACCAGTACAAGAGGACACACATTCATTTTTGTTAGGCGCGGGGAGATTAAGTGATTTCCCCAGAATCACAAGATGTTCAGCGTCATTGCCGAGACTCGAACCCGGTTCCCTAGATTCGTGGTCGACCGCCCTAGTCGTTAGGCCAACTCCTCTCCCCAAGAGAGGAGTTGGTTGTGCTCTTAAAGCTAAGCTGCCTCGCTCCAGAGTCTGGGGCTTTGTCCTCCTTGGGGACTCGCACTGGTCCTTTCATTGACTGAACTTATGTGGGCAGACGGTGTGTCGGCAGGGCTAAGATTCTGTGAGTGAAAGTAATGCAGGGCCATTTTAAGCATGTATTCCGATACTTTTTCCCAGAATTTGTATATGATGCAGGAGACATTGAAGGTGTGTCTAGCATAATCTTCAAGGTAGGTGAGTTCTGTATGGTGGTCCGATGTGCCAAATCTTTCAGTTGAAGGCTACATTTGTTGCCTGTTTTTTCCACTTATAACAGTCTGTCAGTGAGTTTCTTTGTAGATTGCAGTGCAGTTGTGCAGGCATGCAGGCTACCACCATGTTCTGTTTAGAAGAGAGGCCATCAACGCTGGTGGCCTCTTGGTGTTTTGTATTGTGTGTGTACCTACACATAGCAAAACGTAGGCTCTCAACCTAATAAACTTTCTGTTTTGACATTTCTCTGTTTGGAATGTTACCATGATGATCAGAGACATAGAATATAGTTTACACATATTTTATCTCAATAAAAAGTGTATAAATTGAGTGTATGTTAATGGAAGGTTAAACTATAAGAAATCAATTTCCGAAAGAAGCACGAGACGGAAGGGGCGCCCAGTTTTGAGTTGTGAAGTCTTCTGGTTGAGGTTACTGTGGTGTGCCCCTGGGAAAGGATCATGCAATCCATTGTGAATTTGCAGAACTTTTTCTGCTTCGAGGTATGTGGGTAGGGAGATACGGATGCAGCAATGTAAGGATGAGGAGCAATTATAGTTTGCTAATTTGTAATATTAACCTGATTGGTTTTTCCTGGATCAGCAGGCGTTGAGTGAGAAGTCTGCCACAGTATAGGTTAATTTGTGGGTACTGTCTTTAAATGTGAGTCTGAGAACTTCCAGGACTAGCCGCAGTTCTAAATGCTGCTGAGTGTTGAGGACATTATCCCTGCCTCTGTTGCCATTTGGGCCAAAAAGAGGGCAGTTCCTCTGCTTGCCACTTTCAGTTTGGGAATAAAACCGCTTCTTCCAGAGGGCTCTGTGCAAGGCACCAATTACTGCTTCTAAATACAGCATAATATAGCTTCTACGTGCATCACCGGTTGAAATTTGGGCTGCATTGTATTGGATCCAGGGCAATGTAGAACTGAGTGGTTTAGAGAATATTCTCTCACTAGTTCTATGCTTCCTTTGTCGGCTGGTATAGTCTCAATGATGGATGCAGTTTCCATCAGAATGGAAAAAGGCACTTGTTTTGCCGCTTATCAAAAAACCCTCTCTAGATCCTTCAGATCCGAACAACTATCACCCGATATCCTGCCTACCACTTCCCGCCAAGCTGATCGAAAGGATCATGAATGAGCAATTGGTTAGCTATGTCCAGGATAACAACTTACTGGACGCTACCCAATTTGGGTTCAGGGCTGGGCACTGCACTGAACCTGCTTGATTTATTAGCAGCCTTTGATACAGTAAATCATGGGCTGCTGCTGGAGAGTTTGAGCAGGATAGGGGTGACAAAGGGGGCATGCAAGCTGCTGGACTCGTTCCTTAATGGACACGTTCAGTCAGTTTGTCTGCCCTGTGATGTACCCCAGGGTTCGGCAATTAGCCCCACACTTTTTAACATCAGTGTCACCCCTTCAGCAGACCTCACTAGATCTTTCGGTTTACCCTTACCTCCTATGCTAACGACAGTCAGATTGTTGTCTTATAAGATAGTGGAGCTGTAGTAGATTGCTCAAGATTTCGTAATTTTATGCAAGCGGTGAGTTTGTGGATGGCCAAGAACTGTCTGGAACCAAACTCAGGGAAGACGGAGGTGCTCATCTTCAGTCCTTCGCCATCCTTCTGGTCTCCGGAATGGTGCCAAGTAGAGTTAGGCCCTCTCCCTGTGCCGGTTAAGAAAACCAAAAATTTGGGAGTAATCATTAACGATTCTCTTTTTTTCGTACATCAGGCCAAATCAGTCACTACAGCTGCTTTTTAAACTTTGAGATTAATTAAAAAGATAATTCTTTTTATACCCATTCATCTACAGAAAACAGTAGTCACTTCTTTGGTTATTTCAAGAATTGACTATGAGAATGGCCTGTACCTAAACGCCCACCAGCAGGCGTTAAATAAATTGCAATCACTATAGAACGCGGCGACACGGACTCTATTGAAAATTCCTAGATTTCAATTCTGTGGTAAATTCCATCAAGAAGCTATGCTGGCTTCCAGGGAGTGCTTTTTAAGGCTCTCTGCGTTGTTAACAAGGCCTTGCATGATCACGGTCTCGAATTCTTCAAAAACAGCTTCAGGTGGTACTTACCTTCCAGATCTTTATTTATTTTTTTATTTTGTATAGTTTTATATAGCGCAAACTAGTCCTGAGAAATCGGGTATCAGAGCGCTTTACATGAGCACCAGTTTCAATACAGAGGGACACATTACGTTTTGTTAGGCACGGGGAGATTGAGTGATTTGCCCAGAATCATAGAATGTTGAGTGTCGTTGACGAGACTCGAACCCGGTTCCCCAGCTTCGAGGTTGACTGCTCTAGCCTTAAGGCTACATCCTCTTTAAGATCTGCCTTGGCAAAGCTGGTTTCTATTCCCATATACAGGCGTGCCTCCTGGGGCAGAAGAGGCTTTGTTGTGAGCGCCTCCAGAGCTTGGAACAAACACCCTCTTTCTATTAAATCAATGCCAAATCTGTTGGCTCTCAGGAAAGCATTAAAAACCTGGCTTTTCGGGTCCTGTTAATTTTCTCTTAAGGGTTAACTCTCATTGTAGTCCTTTCAGCCAGTGCAAAGACGCCCGTTGGGCATTCAAGCGCTTAATAAAACCCCTTAACATAACATAACATAACATAACAAAAGTTTCTTGACTGAAGGGACACACATCTTTTTGTGGGATGTTTCCCAGAGTTTCCTTTTTGTGGATGGTCAGCAATAGGAATGAGTAAGACTAGTTGACCGGATAATCAAGCTGATATTCTGGACAGCTTCCTGCCATGCAGAGGCTTCGCTCATGCAGCAATGGAATCCGGCAGTAAAGTCAAGTTCTAGACAGGGATATATCACTGGGATGGTGTAGTCTAGAATTATTTTGGAATGTATATATTTGCTCCGTAAATTCTTACATTTGTTAGCCAGTGCTACGAGTTTAGAGGTTAATGCTGAAGAGAAAGGGGTCTCCAGCCTTTATTCTGAGGTTCTTTATAGAGGACAGATTGGATTTGATACATATTAGTGGCTGGAGACTAGCTTTGATTAATTTGGTGCGCACAGGTCCAACTGTGTATGGACCTTAGTAGCCTAAATATATACACTAAAGGTTTGACAAATATTAGACAATGGTGTTGTGGCAGGGATCTGAATCTATGCGCATGCTCATCACAGACCAGACTGGTGCAATTATGTGCAGGCCAAAGGGCATGATCCTATATGTTAATCTACATCCAATGTGCTTGAATGTGGACCTATACATTGTACTTCTTCCTCTGTGGTATCTTGTTTAGGTCCTGGAATGGTGGATGGTCACCATATACAGTATTCTGAGTAGACACCGGCGTCCAAGATAGCTGTTTTGCAAGGCATCACCCTAACCTGACTTCTATATGGTGAACAGGGTTGGGCCAGGGTGATCTGTGCTTAAGTGTATGTGTGTTTCCAGGACATCAGTGAAACCTATTCAGCATATTGGAGCATTGTGTAGATTCTAACGTGCAGCGTAAAATTTAGAATAATTATTTTTCCTCTCACCGTCTGCATGTTGCTCTGCTGCCCGGGTCTGCGCGCTCTTTTGACTTGTACTGTGAATTGATAAAACAAGTAAATAGAGGCTCGGTGGAGAGGATGCAGTTTTGTTACTGGAAATGCTGGCTTGTGTAAGTGAAACCTCCTGGAAACGGTCTTGCTCAGTTGTAAATCTAGTTTTCCCTAGTACTTTTGCCATGTTATATAAATAAGGAATGGGGTTGGAAATGTTTGACATGTAACTGTGCGTATGAGATGATGGACCAGTTTCAGCCATGCAGGGATTGGCCTGAATTGAATCAGGATGGTGTATGGGCCAGGAGTTTTCCCTAGTTTGAGTTAGTTAGTTTGATGTTTGTGTCCCAGGATGATGAATGCAAATCCCTTTGAAGGGGTCAGGGTGGCTGAAAATGGCTGTGTGCTACTGCAGCAGGTCTGCTTGCACTATGGTGCTCTGTGACTTGATATATGAGGGGCATTACTACAAAGACTTGTTCTCTTGACCCTGGGCCCAGAAGGAACGTCAAAGTGAAATGACCATGAGTGGGAGAACTGTAAAGTGACTGAGAATTGGAGAAGTGAGGCATGGTCATGCGAACAATACATTTTGGACCTCTCTCTTGAAATTATAAATGAATTGTGAGAGCTCAGATCTAAAATGCAAAGAGCTCCATATTTGGTGGCCATTATCAAAAGCTGACACATTGATGGGTGTGTTGCAGCCTCCGGTTTGGAATCACTTTCATAGACACAAGGATATTGCGGACGTCTTAATAAGAGAAAATTGCTCCCATGAAGGATAACTTTGGTAGTAATGCCGCTGGACGACCTGATAGATGATCTTTCAATTAAAGTGGTTCCATTCGTTTTATAGGCTTAGATCCCTGTGGAAGTGAGAGCCCAGAAACTCACTATGTCTTTAATGGTTACAAAGAGCACCATGAATTTTCACTGTGTTAGTTAGAGCCATCTGTCTGTTTGCTAGGTTTGAATGAGTTTCCAAGATCTTTTGATTCCTTGAGTATTTTTCTTATTTTAATGCTCAATCAAAAGAGAGGATTGTTTGGAGGTTCTAAGAACAGGTGTGATGTTTATTTATTAAAAGGCATTCTACAGAGCATTGCGTGTCTAACTTGTTGTCATTTTAGAGCTCTGTATCCAACATCTGTACAATTAAAAAGATTGGGAAGTGGTGAGAGTGCAAATGGTGATTGAGGGGGGCCTAGCTTAATAGTCCTACGTTTCTGCACCCCCAGTCTTCGTATTCTAGTTTTAGGTGAGCTGGAATATTTTAGCTTTCAGACCTTTTTTTTTTTTTTTTTTTTTTTTTACAAATTAGACTCCCAAATACTAGTATCCAAGTTTTGTCCATTTAACTGCTTATTTGCCACTGTAGCACACAGTGCCCTTTAGGTCTGCTGTGGGTGCTAATTTTTGCAGGTCTCCTCAGCCTCTGCACCAATGTTCCTTGTGTACAGTTCACCAGTTCACCGCACTTTGAATTTGATTTTGGGTTCCATGCAAAGGCAATGGAGATTTATTAGAGCATATTTAAATAGATGGGCATTCACAGCTTCAAACACATTTTGGCCAGAAGATGTTTGAACCTTTGCAGTTTTCTCCGTTCTTAGTGAGGCCAGTGAAAACAAAGTTACAACAGTCTCAGCATGCTAAGGCCAGAGCTCTGGTCACCTCTACCTTTGTTGACAGAATCTAAACTTGATAGACCATATTTGAGAGGAAGGAGTGGATCCTTCCTGGTGCAGGGCCATTACTACCCCGCAATCCTGCAGTGTATCATGGTCCACACTCTTAGGCAAGATAAAGGCAGTGCAGCAGTATAAGGGCTAATTTCCTATTTTTTGTCGAAGGGCAGCGGTATTTCTTCTCTGATTCCAGCCAGGGCAGTTAAAGTGCCTCTGATGGGCCTAAGCCCCAGATTAGTAGATGTACGTGATGTGGTTTAGTTCAACATCCACTTGAAGCGGTCTTGTGATTTCCATTTCAATAATCATGCCTAGATACTGCAACTTGGCTATTGGCTTGTAGTTAATGTGGACATTGCTTGGGAACAGTTTATTGTTAACTTTGAGCTGCCCGGTGATGTTAAGGCCTAAGGCTGATTTCTCTTTAAAAAGGGAAGGTGTCAAATTAAGCCCAGGTTAAACAACAGAAGTGCGAGGTGACTTTTGGCTCTTGCACTTTATCATGGTTTCTGGGTGCTCGGCTGGATGGTAGGGTGCAGTATGAATGAGCAGAAGCGGCAGACGGCAGCCCCTCTTCCTTTTAAAACACATTCTAGTATACAATGGGAGAGGGAATGTAATCATTATTTATAAGCTTAATTAAGAAAACATCCTTTCTAAAATTCAGTGTTTTACTTAATGTGCCTTGAAGGAGAAAAGAAAAGTGATCCTTCTCCAGCTTCAAGGATTGTTTCCTCTGCTGTCAATCAATTTGAGTGAGAAACACCTATATGAATACAGTGGGCATGTTTATTTGGCTGTGCTGTTACTACCCAGGGATACCTTTGCACTCTTCATTGTCCTGCAAAGCGTTGATTAGTTTGATATACTCTGTCCGTCTTAACTTCTGCCTTGAACGAAGAGACCAACCATTTTTGTAAGAAAATGTGGCATAGCAAAGTTAATCCTCCAAACAGTGGTTTCCATTCCACTACTGACCAGAAATGATCTACTTATCCTGGTCATGTTCTACTTCTAAGTCGGCTATTAACTAATTCTCAGTTCACGTCAGAGAGCAGACTCCACACAGAATGCACGTGTGTGTCTGGCTAGTACTATGGACCACGTGATTCGGAGGTACTTGATACAGAGTCACATGATGGTGTTTCACAGTGCACTGGGTCACGTGACTCGTGGTGGCTGACCCTCCGCTCAGCGTGGGTATGTGTTGTGTATCCTAGCAGCGGCCGACATCAACACAGTGTCTGTTGCGTCAGACGCTGCAGGTGCTAGAAATGGACCCTCCGCGTGTCCATTTCGGCTGAAGAGAGAGAAAGTAAGCCAGGAAAGCCAAATGTCATCTACTATAATGAGCATCAGATGGCGAGAAATCCCTCCCAAGGCCAAGTGCTGTAACACTGTCCCGGGGCCACGCGGCTCCGCAGTCACTCCAGCCATGCCTTGTGGGCTATGACATGACCTGTTCGGCTAATAGTGGAGCCGCTTTGTAACCATTCCCAGCCACCTGTTCTACTCTTTCTATTTATTTGTTACATGTAAATTCTTCCTGGTGATTTTGTGATTATGTTAGTGAGTGCTCTGCGTCATGCGCTGGAAGATATGATGCACTTGCAAAACTGAGTTGCAAAAAGCTCCCTAGGCAGCTGTAAAACGGAGTTGGGGAAACTTTACACAAAAAGTTGGATGGGTAAAATGTTCGCCCTTCCTGCAGCATTTTGAGAACCATGATGATTCGTTGCAAATTGTGATTGTTTAAACCCATGAATTTAAAGCTCATAGTTCAGTTAGAGAGCCAACTAAATCAGTTGGAGCATCGCTGCGTCATCGGCAAATCATGATCTGTTCCTTGATCTGCTGCATTTGTGTGTTATGTTGAGATTCGGCCCCTACATGCATGTGGCCCTTCGGCTTTTATGCCGGACAATATATTTTGCATATAAATTGTCATGTCTTGTTCTGAGAACACATGTTCCAAGCCTGTTTGGGACCTACTAGCCTGATGCGTAACTCGTTTAAAGTACAGACGACATTAATGTTCACTCGGGTTAGTCAAAATCAATAATAATTGCCACTGGAGTCTCAAAGTTGCAAAGTTGTTTTATCCAAATAGTTTAGTCCACCGAACCTAAAAACAACCATAACATTGTGCCTTGTGTGTATTCTTTTAAACTGCGGGCTTGAACAGCCTGTGAAGGCTCCTTGGATGCCATGGTGGACCTAGCATCGGGGCTGGGTTAGGCCGCTTGTACTGTTCGGCGGTGCATTCCAAATGTACCCCATACAGTGAGCGTGGTTGAACGGTAACACTGTGTGTTGTAAGATAGGGCTACCATACGGACAAACTGATCTGTGGTCAAAGTGGATCACAGCCAGGCCTTGAAAGGCGCCCTCCGCATAGCGGGGAATTGTTTTCCCGCTCATTGAGGCGACCACGGGGGCTCCGCCTCCAGACACTAGTGGAATGGAATGGTTTTGTTGATGCACATGTCCAGGACAGTGCATGAAAAAGCTGTGAAATAACTTATTTTGAGCATACAGACTCCTGCCTCTTCGCTCCGCTTATTGATCACATCATCTGGGCCTTTTCCAGTCTTTAGAGAGACTCCGATGTTGACGTATTTGTCCAATAGACAAAATGCTCCTGTTATACGTAAGTCCCACGCCCATGCACTACCCTATGGAGGCTTTTTAAATAGTATTCACTGCAGTGCGAAACACAACTTGAATTCAACTGCTGTAACGTAACAGGGGCTGGTTAAAATACCACAGTTCGAAAAACCAGTTCCCAGTAGTAGACGGGGTTGTAGTCCTGTACAGCATTACTTGGCAGGTGGCTCCCCGTGAAGAAGAGCCTGTTTTTCACCTCCTCGGTCTGGTCGACCTCATGGTCCCTCCAGTTGGCTCTCAGTATATCTATTGGCTGTCACTCGGGACCCCTCGTTAATCAACATCCCCGCTATCCACAGCCCCATCTATAATTGTATATGTCACCAGTTTAGCTAGTTATTCTCCTAGAAAGCCGTCGTTGCATTATTCCAGCGGTGGTAACATAAACAATTCGGTATCACCAGCTGCACTCTTTGAAACAAGCCAGTCGGGTTCGCGCTCAGGGGCCACTGTTTCCGGGATCGCTCGTTCTGTATCCACTTGTCCACTTGTTCATTTGTTATTTGCACGGAACTGTGTGCATTCTGGTACCTCGCCGAAGTGTCGTAGCGCTTTCCATGATTGACTCTGTAGAATGTGCGTGCTCAATGGGTAGAGAAGCTCTTGTCTTGTTTTCTGAAATGCCACGGCTTTGAAGCGTCCCTTAATTTGGAGCCATGAGTTGAGTTCTGCATTCAGAAACTCTCCCTTCTGGTCTAAAAACGCCCGGTTCCCAGACGCGCGCGCGGCAGTGCCTAAATCCAGTGTGTTCCGGCAGCGCCGCCGCGTGGCAGCTGTGATGCGCCTGTTGCGCCTCCCGGGAACAGAGCGGAGCGAGCACCAGGGCTTGCGCTTCTGGGCTGAGACAACATGTATCGCTATATAAATCCGAAAAGTAAAATAAATACAGGACCAATCTATGCGGTTATATTTTCCGGTTGCATAGAGGAAAAACGTAGTCGCGAGGCCTCTGGACAGGCTTTCCTCGCCGTTGTTTAATTACGGCGGCCTTTGAAGTGGGCCATGTGGCACGCATGAGCGCCGGCTCTGGGCGCGCGGACCGCGCGAGGATGTTCAGCGCTGACGCGTGTTGGTCTGGCAAGAAGGGGCGCTTCTTCTCTTTGACTTTGAACTCTGCTGTTCCTCAGGCACAAACCGGCTTTGGATAAACAACATTCCGGTCTGTGGGGGTAGCCACACACTTTAAAATACAGAATCATTTTGTGTTGGATCCTGGGTTTTGTTAGGACTGCCGGTTCAGATTAGTTAAAATAATCGGAAACAGTTCCATGACCTCTAGTCAGTACTGTAAATGGGCGAGTCTATCAGGCAATGAGTGTCTGCATGTATTTAATGTTAATGGGAGAGCATGCGCTTCTCAGCTAGGGATGCAGTACTTTTAATGGGAGAGCGCCTGCTCTTGTATGTTTCTTTCAAGCATACCTAGGATGGAGGGTGTTTCATAAGGTGTGTCAATGTGTATACATATACATACACTGCAAAACGAAGGTGTAGGTTCATCGCGCTACTCCAGACCGAAAGGGCGTGTCGAGGACCAGCAACCCACTTGCTGGTAAACATAAGGAAAGGGCTCGATTCTCACTAGGAAAGGAAAGCCCGACACAGCTCCAGGGTTTCACAGGTGACTTTATTTATAATTCTGCGTGATGCCTGTAGTCCATGAAACGCTTTGGTCACGCACAGAGTGAAGATTGCAGTGGCCTCTCCCATTTAGGATGTAATTCGCCCCTCCTATGGACTTACCTGTCTGCACAGGGGAGAAAGGAGGCTACGTGTGTTGCCTGATAAAGGGATTCTGCAGGTAAACTTTTTCATCCTCCTGGGCACTCGAGCTGGTGTTAAAATCCTTACCGCTTTATCAGGACATTATTTGGTGTTTGGTTGTTCCCTTTACGTAACGGACTTCCGTTAGGACTGCAACTACCAGCAAACCTATGCTCAGCAGGGTGAGCGTGTGACGTCAGTATTTCCCGAAGTGAAGGAGGGGCGAATTACATCCTAAATGGGAGAGGCCACTGCAATCTTCACTCTGTGCGTGACCTCTAGCGAGAATGAGGAGCCCATGGAACCGGCACTGAACAAAGTCGATTGGGACTGAAACGCGCCTGCCAAAGCGTTTCATGGACTACCGGCATCACGCAGAATTATAAATAAAGTCACCTGTGAAACCCTGGAGCTGTGTCGGGCTTTCCTTTCCTAGTGAGAATCGAGCCCTTTCCTTACATATACATACACATTCACACACTTACCTTATTAAACACCCTCCGCCCTGGGTATGCTTGAAAGAAACATATTAGAGCAGGCACTCTCTCATTAAAAGTACTGCATCTCTACATATATGTGTGTGTGTATATATATATACATATATATATATGTGTGTGTGTGTGTGTGTATAATCAAACTACTGTTCTCCTCATTCATAGACAGCATGCCATGGACTCCATTTGTTTTTCAAAAAGCGTTTTTTATTTATCCTTTGACGACAACTGAATATATATATATATATATATATACGTATGTATCCGTCATAACGAATGCATTTACAGCACTGCAGTGATACGTGGTTTATTGCAAAATCTCCACTACTTCAAATATCGGATCCTCGATGCATTTCGTGAAAAAGGCACTTGCTGAAATGCGTCGTTTATCTGACATCAGATGTAGTGAAAATGTTGTGATAAACCACGTGTGTCATTGCAGGGCAGTGAGTGTGTTCTACCTTCCTGCTCGAGTGCCAAGTAGCTTTATATATAAATTTATAAAACTGGAAAAAACAATTTTTAATTAAATTATAGTTGGGTAATATGTTACTTTACATTAAGAAAAAAACCTTAGAAAATCATTGAAAAAAACAAAGGTTAAATTATTTTTAGGTGAAAATGACAGTTTTAAACCAACAAAGCCAATGAAATTCACCAGTTATAGTTATCGCAAATAGCTATATCTCGTGCCCTGAAGTAACTGTAACTCCTGCTCTCCCAATCCACAGTGTTGTCATCAGTGATGTTATTTCAGATGTTGTGGTGATATCAGTGATGTCATAGAATATTTCATGAGTTGTGTAATATGGGAGGTAATTAGCAGTGTGTGGCGAGGGCCTAAACCAACCGCCATGGGCGCCAGCCCCCCCCCCCCCCCCCCCTCCCCTCGCCTCATGAATCTCAGTGCTTAATTTAAGCCGGTGGTTCCTGGTCTTCTGCACCGGCACATAATTGCCAACACAATTGCATTGTTGGTCTAATTTAGAGAGGAGCATAACTTCAGTTGTTTATTAATACATCATACATTAAAATTACTAATACCTACCGCCAAAACCATTTTTCTAGCTTTAGGAGTCTGAAATAGTCTGAATTTTCACACTGGTTGGAGTGTGGTTGTTTAGTAGTTGAGTTGGTATTGACAGTGCTGGTAGGGGCAACAGATGGTGCATGCTGTGTTGGCCTCCTTACTGAGGGCCCTGGCACTTATATTTTTACAAATTAAGAACTTGATGTGGCTCAAGCAACAATGTGAAGAGTGTCATTTTAAGTAAGGCAGACCTACTGGCTTTATCAAAGGGTCAGAAAACCAAAATATAAAAAACTGCTGGCCTTTTGGCTTTATCAAGGGGTCAACACATTAACCTCTTTAAAAAGTCATCAATAACTTTATTAAAATGTATATGTTATAAATCTACACATTGCAGTGTTTTATAATAGAAATTGTCACACAATATTTTTGAATAAAGCATTTACTTAAAAAAATATATTAAACATGTCAGAGCCTTTTTTAAACATTTTTCAAGCCATAGAACCAACTGCAAGGTTGCATATAGCACACAGCTCCAGCTTGGAGTGTTTAAAAAAAAAATATGACAAGCTCTCCTGGGGTCATGGATTCAATGACCCAGGATACTTACTGTGCTTTTTAAAATATTATATAAGATATTAAAATATGATATTGCTGAGGGGCTGCAGCCCTCCACAACATTAAATAAAATGTTTGGTGGTGTTCCCGCCCCTTCTAGGGACACTTATCACTATCCAAATATTTAATTAAAAAGCCCTTGCAGGACATTTTGGGGCATTTCTTGCTTGGAGCAGTGAAAAATAAATAAACAGATGTCCCAGTCCCATCCAGGACACCCACATGTTCTAATAACTTTGAGGCCAGGTGAGGGGATCCAAGGCCTGCACTGCCCCTGTCGGTGATGCAGCCAGCATGCATCCTTGGTGCCGGCGTGAGCCAGCTCCGTTCCTTTCGTTCCTTTCTTCCAGCCTGGGTGGGAGCAGCATTTTTCCTGCTTCCACTAGGGAGCAGAGCTATGGTTCCCTGCCTGGAACAGAGCAGGGAGGGACTTCAGTTTGTATTTCCTGCCCTCTCTCCCAGGTAGGTAACAGCAGTGCCCCGGGGGATGTGGTCCCTAGTACACGGCTTTGATTGGGCCCTGTGAAATCTCTCTTTGACTAGGGGCTCACGCCCCCTTCTCCAAATTTAAAAAAGGGCCCAGGGGATGGGGCCCCATAAAGGCTTAGAGAGGGGGAGATGCATGCCCCTCCCATAAAATAAAAACAGCCCTGGGGGATGGGGTCCCCGGGGCTTCTCGGGGAGCTTCCTCACGAAAAAAAAGTAACTTTGCTGACCCCCAGGCCCGGGCTCACCCCTATCCTGACCCCTTATCTTTCTTTTATTTCTAGCCTTTTTGTAAGACAAGGAACTGAGTCACGGAGTTCTAAAATTGCTGCCTTCACATCTGTGTGGTGGCAACCAGTCAGATCTGAGCTTTTGATGTGTCAGTCCACGCATCATCCGAGGCCTGATATATACATACATTTGAAACTTTAATTTCTCAAAACCTACTGAATGGATTTGCACGCTTTCTGGACCAAGGTCTAGCTTTCTGCCAAATTTAGTGTAATTCCGTTTAGCTGTTTTTGCGATATGGCTGTTCAATTTTCCTATGGAAATTGCATTCCCCCACCCCCACCCTTTTTCTCAGTCCCTGCTTGACAGGTCACTATGAAACTTTCCATGAAGAAGCTTAGGTGGATTAACATTAAAAAAAAAAAATTCTTGAACATTCATCAAAAGGCGTCAAAGTTAAAAGCAAACAAAAAAATCAATTTTCTGTGGAAATGTGGTCCTAAATATATATATATTCACTGAAAAAAACAAAAGTTACAAGGACGTTATAGTTAGGTTGATGCTTTACCCATACAAAACCATACAATTTCAGCAGTTATACATGAAGTAATATTTAATCAGTGTACGTTAATACAACCACCCCCGCACCACAGGAGTTAGATTTCTGTCAAATTTGCTGTAAATCCGTTAGGCAGTTTGACCTGTAGTCATGTTTAAAAAAATGCAAAATCCCCATAGACGTTACATGGGGAAAAGTGTTTTGGGACCCTCCCTTTTTCTTTGCCCCCGCTTAATGGATCGCCCCAAAACTTATCTTGCAGAACTAGGCAAAGTAAGACGCTTTTTGGGGGAACATTTTGTTAATATTCGTCAAACGGTACTAAAGTTATTAGCAAAACAAAACACGTTTATTCTATGGGAAAAGTAGGTCCGTATATGTCCTTTTTTGTTTCCGGAGCAGACGGGTTTTAAAACAGTGGCAATATAACATAAAACAAATCTGCTTAAAATATTTTAAAAACATGCTATGTGAGAGTGAATATTGGACAATGTTAAGGCAAGTTTGTTTTAATTCTTAGAAAATATAAATGTTAGTGATAGTGTTAATGAACTTAAAGGTGCCTGAGGTTTATTTGGGACTATACCGATTTGGTATTCCGTGCACACACATTTATTTGCACCAGCCATGTGTATCAGAGCAGAGCTTTGAGCGCCGGCACTCTTTCATTTAGAAATTAAGCTTTGGACAAAAACCTATGCTTGTGCAGGTATGCAGAGGGCAGGTGGAGCCATTTAGCATGGACATCAATCTTAAAGGGCAGATTTTATCTGCAGACATATTTGGCATTTTTATTAGGGCTAGGAGCCTCTTAAGTGGGAGTGTCCAGTGCGTGTCCATGCCTCTGAGAGCGCCTTACGCAGAATTCAGGGCAATATAGCGCCCAAAAGCATTCTTCGTATGCAGTTGTGTACTACAGTCCTCAAAAGCTGGGTTACACGAGTGAGGTAATCGCGTTCAGTGAGGATACGGTAGATTGTTTGCAAGTGAAAGGTCTTCAGTACGCTGCCGCTCGCAGTGATAGGGAGTTTAACCAATGAGCGCTCACTAGAACCACAAGGCAATAATTTTTACGCACCCCTGTGAAAGTCTGCCTTCGTGAAAGGACGTGTTTGCTTACCTCCGTGTGTTCGTGCGTCTCTCTCTCTCTCACGTGCAACATGAATCACACGAATCTACGATGAGCCTTAATTGAATCCTTCATTTAGACAATCGATTATACTCCAGAAAGGAATAGTACAGTAATTTCATTTACATTGGTGTCCGTGGGTTGAAAATTATTTTGACACTTAAATCTTTCCCATCATGAACTGCATCATGTCAAAAATGCAACTGTTGTTGAGAAAGAAATGTGTCGATTGCGCCATCTACTGGCTATAGCTCGTATACGCAACTTGCAGCGTTGGATAATTTGTTTTTAAGAAGCTCGTGTTTGCGATCTCTCAGCACGAGGAAAAACGTTTCAGGAGGGAAAAAAACGAGTTGAAGAGAAGCTAGATTTGAAAGGAAGATCAAGTCTGTAAAATATTGAAAGACTTACGTCAACGGCAAGGTCCAAAAAGCGACTAAAAAGTATGTTACTACTTAATCAGCCCCCCCACTATACTCTTTGAAACTCATCATAGTTAATTGATTACAGAGAAAATCTAACTATCGAGTTATTGGAGACAGCCAGCCACACAAACTCGTGCACATAACCACGTGTCACCGACGGCTGCTGAAGCATGAACATGAACTAAAGGGCGGTGACTCAACCAACCCTGGACCCCCCCGCACTACTTCAGACACTACTGGCATAAGCCACATGACAGGCGTTTACGATTATGTTTTTTTTTTATTTTTTATCGCGCAAGACTCGGCCAGTTCTAGGCATTTCTAGTACCCAGGACACACAGCTCAAGTGGTTTCATTTGCTTTGCATAGTGCCTTTTGTTAGGTTTTGGCCAGGCAGTGTCCAGCGGTATCTGCGAGGGAAGGCATTTGTGCATAAGGGTAGGAGTGTGGCCACTGCAGTGTTGCCTGGGGACCAAGTCCAATAGGCGTCTACAAGGCATGCTGGACAGCAGAGAGGCATCTTACCATGTGAAGGTCTTCAAGGGGCGTGGACAGAGGTGCTCTGAAGTGCCTCAAAGATTGAGCAGGGCAGATGTCCAGAGGCGAGGTGCTGCCACTGACCAGCGCCAGTCTCACCCCGTCTTTGCATCTGTTTCTGGGGGTATAAGGAGATTCATAGGTTGCGTGCTGGGGTGTGTTGCAGAGCACACCCTTCCATCCAAGCACCTCCCCAGAGTAGCTTGCTATCCATCTTCAGATGCACTTTGGTGCCTCGTCAGTTATATGGTCAGGGAGTCGCCGATGTCCCATGAGTATTTACCATTACCTATCCCCCCCCAGCGTCACAACAATGCAATGAGCCCATTTCTTATTTCTTTGGGTAAGACCCCTGGCCGTATTCATTATTTTTCACACAATCAAAAACATTTTTTTCTAATTTGTACACAGTAACCACATTATTTACTTTCTGTTTACAAGTGAGACCTATCCTTAACAGAGACACTAGTAGATGGGAATCACCTAACCATAGTTAGTCTGTTCCTGTGCAACTCACAAAATATTCCACAACCGTTCTGAGTGAGATCAAGGCTAGCTCTGTGCCCCTTCTTTTTACCCCTCCTTCATTCCAAAGGATGGGGTCCCTCCTTATGGGAGGACCCCACCTTCCCTCTCTCATCCATACTGGGAGGTCTCCCTCCTCTGGAGTTCTTGTGCAGGGAGACCGGCTACCCTTAGGATACCTACCACGGGCACCCCCTACACCCAGGTTCCACATCCTGCCAAGGGCCAGTGCTAGGTTGTGCCCAGTGCGCCTGCACGGGTGGTTGATAGGTAAGGACCGAGTGTCAGCGACCGCCCAGAACCCTCTGTGCCCCTGCCACTTCCTTTTGACTTGGTGGCAGAAACCCTTGGAGGGTCCAGGGACACAGACGTTAAATTTGGTATATAAAAAAAGGATGCCGTGATTGGCCCAAAGTGTCCCTACACCCCCCCTTCCATTTTGATATCACCTGCTGACAGTTCAAGAGAATGCATTACCTTGTCTGCTAAGAAAAGAAACAAGCATTGCCACAGCCAATGGATCTCGCCTTTGGGACCTTATAAGTGTTTAGTTATCCAGCACAATATCCTTGGCACAACAACATCAACTGTTACATGGCTAAACACTTATAAGGTCCCGAGGCGAGACCTATTGGCTATGCCAATGCTTGTTTTCCGGACTGCAGTGACAGCACGCACATCGATGTGCACTCACAATGCTCACTTTTTACTAGTGGAGACGTTACTGCATTACGTCATACCAGGTGAGCGTTGTAGGGGAGGGAAATCCTTTAAATAGAGCCCTTTTCTCTCTGGATTTCCCTTCTCTTTTTTAAACATAGGAGCAGCAACATTGTTGTGGTGTCACCAGGGCTTTAAGTGGAAGCTTTTTCAATATTATATACAAGTCATAGTTGCTTCTTCTTTATCTTATGCAACTAACAAACATTGACAAAGCCAATAGTCCTGACTTGTTGTAGGTATGTTACTCTTTGTACCATATATCTGGATGCAATGACAGAAACAGCAAAATACAAGTCAGACGGCGTATTATGCTAAGCACAGAGTTTTAGCTTACCTGTTTTTAAGCCACGGCCTTCATTACATTGGCCACGCCCCTTTGAGAGACCCTCCAGTGTTTTTCATCCCACTTAAAGCCCAGCCCATGGCTTATATTCTAGTCCGTTTTCTGTGCCTCCTTCAAGACTGGGACAGTGGCTATGATAGCACAGTCCACAAGCTGATGCAATTTCCCTCTTCCCGCCTTTATCAGCGTTCACTTGTTAGCGCACCAGGCATTTCACCGCTCAGGGTTATCGTGTGCAAGTTTATATTCACGAGGCAGCGAGCCATTAATCAGGCCCCTTTTTCTGGGGCAGCCCCAATTCACATCCGAATAAAACTGTAATTTGAAATTAGGCACACAGCCTCCTCTCCCAAGTCTTCCCTAGCAAGCTCGACATTCCCAGGCAAGATGAGCAACATTACCAATTTTGCCTTTGTATGTGTGTCTATTTTTCAAGACGATCTGACGTCTGTTTGGGACCGGAATATTGCAGTACAGCTGTGTGTCCTGTATGTGCACTGCGGATGCTCTGTAGGGATGTGTTTGGTACGTGCTTCGTGGGCGGCAGTAATATAGCGCTGTTTATGTGCAGCTTCAATGCACTGCGATGTATCTCTCCGCCGGGCGGGCACATTGTAGGTGTGCAGGGTGGTTGTACTGCAGCAGTGTATGGTGCAGGGCAAGTACACTGTAGTTCTCTATGTGCATGGCGCCTGCCCTGCGTAGATGGTGCGCTGTGCCGTGTATAATGTGTGCAGTGCAGATTGACTGTAGCTGTGTGTGCGGCCAGTTGGACTGGAGTTGTATGCAAAGAAAAGGTGCAGCGTGGCTGCCTGTTTTGCACCCTGAGAATGTTGAACTTAGTTTATTTACAGTGTGCACCGTGGCATTGTGCACATGCACAGTTTGTGCAGTGCAACACAGAGGTTGGATACTCTGAAGCTGTATGTTTTGAACAACGGGCAATAAATGCAAATAAAGGAAAGGCGTCTGAAAACATTATACCCTTAAGTAAGCATGGACTCTTGAGCGAAAGGCACCTTCTTCAACCTACGTGTTGTGATAGTGCAAATGTGCAGTGCCCCTGGTGTGAAACTGAAAACTGCATCCTACTGTTCCCGGTCGCATTATACATTCAAGTCTTGGCACTGTGATATTGTTGTTTCAGAACGCTCTGTTATGAGTCCCACTCAGGGAAGCGTTTCCGGTGGGTCACTCCTCCACCAAGGAAAGCGGGCTCATGCACTCCAACAGTGTGTCTGTCCTTAATGACGTTTATGATTAAGAGAGTGTTCCACAATTGGTGTTTACCACATTATGTGCCCATATGTTTTTTAAGTGTCTTCGAGTGTGCAAAATGCGAACTAAAGTACAAAGATTTACAGCGAGTTGCTGAAGATCATGCAATAGACAGACACCAAATGGGGCTGTTGGGAATCCAACCCCCAAGAAGTATGCTTCCAAAATCAGTGTTTTCCCTTGAGTCTAGACCGCACCTCAGCCCAGCCAGTGTTTTCCCCCTGCTGCTCATCTGAAATACGTGAAGGCTTACTCCTGACCACATTTCAATTGTCCCAAGTCAGCAAATAGCACAGCTCTCTGTGGGACACTGGAATACAGCGCGCAAGGAGTAACCTTTCACCATCCTGGGATAGTGTTACAGACCCTCTCGGTCGCCCGTTGTAAAGTGACAACAGTGGACGCCCCTCTGCCCGCGCGCCGGAAATCAAGTGATGTAACAGGAATGAGGTGGTGTATTCTATGTGTCAGTGGCAGTGAACCGTGTGCGTTTGGCTCTTGGGACCATAGACACGTCTGACTCCAAACGCATGAATGCCAAATCTTCCTTGCGGGCTGTAGTTTTGCAGGAAATTGGAAAGTGCAAACACCCCATTCTCCCAAGCAGCCCCCTCCTCCGGATGTATTGCAGGAAACACGTTTGACTTTGATGGCGCATCCCCTGAGGAAAATGCTATCTTCTTCCCAGCAGCATGTTTTGTTAACATGTGCCCTACACGTTTAAAGCCATTGTGCCTTGGTGTCGCGCTGAGGAGCGTGAGGTTTGGGAGGAAAACTAGTTGTAGCAATTTGGGAAGGGGTGAGCAAGACAGAGAGGCAGAGCGAGGCGCGCGTGCGGGAGAGCGAGAGGAAAGCCAGATGGTGCCTCTGCTCGTGCCTGTGCGCGTAACCGCACACAGAATGCCACACAAAAAGCTGTGGTAGGACTTTTAAAAGCCCACTAACTAAATGTCTCGCCAGGGCAGCGCATGCGCTGGCTCAGGTGAGACCTAAAAACAAGGGGGATAAACATGATATTACACACAATACCTACATCATGATAAATTACTGAAAAAGAAAACATTGTTATCATTAAAGCCCTCATCGCAAAAACCCCTGCAAGCTCCCTCTTTGTCCCTCTGCTTTGGCGATTGTGGGTGGGTAAAACTCTCAAGCCCGTGCAGCTCCTTAAATGGCAATGATCTGTGAGGGGCTCACTAGCAGCGGGCAGCGCATGGTTGTTCCAGAGGGTGGGGCGTCTGTGAGCGCAGAAACTGCATCCTTTCGGGTCGCGAGCAGGAAAGGAGAGACCTGCCCGCACCCGTGCACCCATTTAAATAGGGGCGGGATCTTGCTGTGCTGCCCCGGAAGCAGTATAGTGCTTCCAGGGCAGCCCTGGCCCAGTCGCCACTGACCTTGCCTTAAAGGGAAGGCCTCGGTACCATGGATGGCCCCCATCACTGTGGATGGCCTCCAGCTCCCCGCCATATAGTCGGCTCTACCGAGGAGGGGGAGAGCCTCTGTTATATGGAGAGATTCACATGCCTCTACAGTACAGTATTAGCCCGCCAGTGATAATTTCCAGAACTCGTCTTAAAAATGTATGAAATTCAAAAGCACCTTGATTCACATCCCATTTCGATTTCAGGATTGTGTGTCCAGAAAGCTTTGGGCCAGACCAACCTAAAAAATATGTCTGCCGTGGTGGGCTGTGTGCAGCGTTGTTTGTCACAGAAAAAGCTACTGTTGCAGCCTAAGTAATGTAATATTTTCTCTCATTCGATAGTACGGGAACACACTTTTGAATAGAATGACAAATAATGTCCCATGCAGAAATGGTGATGTTTGGTAAAGGAGTTCTGCAACTACCCCAGCCAACTGATGATAGAAACTTTTCCTCAAAATACCGGCTCACACCATGGACGATCTCCCTGGGGGACATACATTACAAAATACGACTGTAGTGAACCTTTAATAAATTGACGCTTCGGTCTTTGTAATATCCAAATGGCGGATTAGTTGGGGCTGTGGTTTAAGAGGCTACTGAAAGTCTGTTGAGTGATGTGTTATAAATCTTAGAGCTGTGGTCCGAGAGGCTGGTGACAGTCTGCCGGGTGATATGTTTTAAATGTTAGAGCTGTGGTTTGAGAGGCTACTGATATTCTGCCGGTGAGGTGTTCTAAATCTTAGAGCTGTGGTCTTAGAGGCTATCGAAAGTCTGCAGTGTGATGTGTTCTAAATCTTGGAGCTATGGTGTTAGAGGCTAATGAATGTCTGCTGTGCGATCTGTTCTAAATATTACTTAGAGCTGTGGTTCAAGAGGCTACTGAAAGTCTATTGAGTGATGTGTTCTAATTCTTAGAGATGTGATCTGAGACACTACTGAAAGTCTGCTGGGTGTTCTGTTCTAAATCGTATAGGTGTGGTCCGAGAGGCTACCGAAAGCCTGTGGGGTGATTTGTTTGAAATCTTAGAGCTGTGGCCTTTAGAGGCTACCGAAAGTTCGCCGGGTGATATGTTCTAAATCTTAGAGCTGTGGTCTCAGAGGCTGCTGAAAGTCTGTTGGCTGATGTGTTCTAAATCTTAGAGCTGTGGTCCCACAGGCTCCAGATGTGTTGTAAATCGAGAATAGGCTGTTTGCTTTTGCTCAAGTCTGTCAACGCCCTGTTGCCAGCAAAAGTGAAGCAATGGTATCCTTCAAAGGCAATGGTAAGAAATAATATTGTTCTTTTCCTTCTACAAGGGCATGCAGGTGTTTTAAGCCATACTTACCTTTCTTTTGGATGTTCCATTGAGTTTATTCCTTCCTCTCATAAAATGCTGTGGGGGGCATGACTTCGAAATTCAAAAACGAGACTCCTGGGTTCTGTGAGCTCTGTTGAGCCGGGGTGAATGGTTCCTAAGACAATGGGCCAATCTTTCCCTTTTGGATGCCTTTGATCCAACCTCACTAGAGAGGCAGAATATGTTTACCACAGTACCCAGGACTTATGTAGAGGATGTATCATTTGTTGTACCACTGAATCATAGTTCCACACATTGCGGTTGCAGGATAGAAATTATAAACCCGGCGCATTGTCTTGTGGATCATTAGGAAGTCTTTTTTCATTAGCACTAAGGATGTCCGCTTGGCCTTGTGTGAGAGGAAGCAAGCCACTCTGTGTTAAATGACTAATTACCTTAAAAAATACAATATTTTTGTCCGGAAAGCCTAAGCTGGATGAAATTGTGGTGCGTTTGTAACAAAACACTTCAGCCCTCAAGAAAACGTGTTGCAGTGCAGCTTTGCTGGAAGATTTAGAACTTTAAAGGAGATCTTCTCATTTGTATGGCTTTTGCTTTTAAGAAGCCTTTCCCTTCACTCACACGGTGATGCAGTCGGTTACGGGAGCCTGACAAGTGGTGAACATTACACATTCCTCCTCGCTGCATCTCTCCTCGTCGTCCCTCCACTCCGGCCGGAACAGGAAGCACCCAGTTCCACTAAGCAATTCACAATGCTGCTACACAGCATTGTGATTGGTCTGAGTGCTGTGGTTCGACCCACGGATGGGGACTGGGAGCCTGGGCATGTTCTCCACCAAAGTGCGCATGACTGTTTGGCCTGCTCAAGACAGCCTGTCAAACATTAATGTGCACTTACAGAGTTCCCACCACTCATTCCCCTGCCCCTCTGTCAGCAGAGCCGACCCGCCCACAAAGCTGCTGCAGCAGAAGAAAATGAAATGATAATAACATCGAGTTATCATTTTATTTTAACATCGAGTTATTATCATTTTGTTTTTCCTTTATTTACACTGCTGAAAGCAGTGGGGCGACGCTCCGCCGCCTTAGTGGAGGAGCCGGCTCTGCCAGTCACATGGGATGAGCTCCACGAACCATGTCTGGGTCGTCAGCTCATTTTCCAGCCCTCCTAACAGAAGTTTATAGTTCACATTGTCATATGCCGTCGAAAATAAGTTTGCTAAAGAGAACCTGGTTTTCTGGTTGACAATCAACCAAGTGAAGAAGCAGATCGTCTTCAATTGAGTAAGTTACGTGGTGCCCTTGAGTCTTCTGGAGCCCAAATGTCCAGTTCTTCTCTCCCTCCATATAATATTGGAGCTAATGTATGAACCCCTCCACCCGAAACAACGTCAACACAAGAAATTTGCAACGTACAGCGGCTTAACTCAAAATTAGCATCCTTCAACATTTAATGAGGAACCCCTAATGTTTACACAAAACTGCTGCCTTGCAGATATAAAAAGACACTTCTACGTACAGAGCAGGAGCTCACTAGGGGTGGGGCCCAGTCTGCACCCCAGTAACTGCAGGGGCCTATGTTATGCCCCAAGCAATCGTTCATATGGGGGGGCGATCCATCAGGGTCCATTTTAGTAAACTAAAAGTGTCTGATAGGATTAGGAATGAACTCTTAACTGAATTATCTGCATTATTGGCAAATGATACATTACAAAACACTAGATGATATGAGAGTGTTGTACCATTGAACACCCTTATCTGCTCTTGGTTTAGCAGAGACCATGTCTTCATTAAGTGCATGTGTAATTTGAGCGATCAAGAAGCCTTCTCCCTCAATCCCTTCTTAAAGCAGGCGTTAGAAACTGAGACCGGTGAACGTCCAGTAACAGGTAGAGTGACTATATGTCCTGGATATGTAGAGACAGTCAAGTCCAGTAACCTAAAAAATATGACTGGGTTTTGAATCAGGTGCTCTATGCGCATGTGCGCCCTTGTACGAAGCTCTATAGTGAGATTAACGACCAAGATGACGGAGAGGTTTTTTAAAACAACTCTAATGCTGTGCATCACCTTACCACATGCTCTGTTGCACCGCTCAGCAGGTTTGGTCAGATAACTTGCCAGACTTCCAGGCCAAGGCTCACAGGCACCTCAATCACCTGATCCTTGTAGTGTAGGGTCAGCACCTACAACTGAGTAAAATCCTGAACCGTGACTAAGAAAATTCTGAGCGGGTTAATTTTACAGACAGAATTCTGGACAAGGAGTCCATTTTGCAGACACAAAACTAACTAACACTAACATTAATTGTATACAGCTATGAAGATAATAGGTGGACAACTATTAAGCAGGTGCCAAGGCCCAGCCGCTGTTGGACTTACCTGGACCTGGACTTGGACTGGACCTGGACTTACCTGGACCAGTCCTCTGACTGGTCATGGTCCTCCCGGCTCCTGTGCCTGAGGCTCCTGCCTCTGCTCCAACAACTCCAGCTTTCATCCATTTTACTATTTTTGCACTCTTGCCTTTATTTTTCCATGCACTTTGTGCTCTCTCTCTCACTTGGTCGCTCTGTAGCCTTTTTGCTGTTCTCTGTACCCGTTTCATCACTCACTCTGTGCTCTCGATCTCTCACTTGCTCACTCTGTACCCTTTCTGCCTTTTTCTGTACTTTGCCTATTTTCATAACTCACTCAGTGCTTAATTTCTCACTACACTCTTGCTCTCTTCAGCTGTTGCTCCATTTTCTCTTCTGTTTTGCCCATATTTGCGTATGGCCTGTGCTTTGCTTTGCCCCTGTGCTTCACTCTACCTCTCAGTGTTCATTTTTCCCACGCCACATACCTCCTCCCTCATTCCTTACTTTAGTTTTCTCGCAACACCCACCATCCCCACGCTCCTTCTAGGACCTACTTAATGGTGGTTGCAGTGCAGAGATGCCACTGGTCTGCAGAAAGTACACCACAGGAAAGCCACTCCTTGCCTGGACCGCACCATGAACCCTGGTACATATTACCCCTGTAGTGTTCCTTAGATACCTGGACCCAGGGCGCACCTCTCCCCAGTGCTGCTGCACTGCACTGCGCAACACAAAAGGAGCTTTTGTCTGTGCCCACTGCCAGTTCATATGCAACACCTCACCATCCACGCATACATCAACCAGACGCAAACAACCAACTCACAGCACATCTCCCACACCAACCCACAACCACACACCACAAGACACACTATCATGCATGCTCCTCAAAACCCGCTCACTCAGCAAACACACCACAGAGATCTGGGATATCCTGGCCAACGACGCATCAGACCTCCTCTTCCTGACATAAACATGGCTGACCTGTACTTGGCTTCGCAACAGCCAATCCAGCAGGCTACAAGAACCCTCACCAGGACTGCAAACACAAACCAGTCAGAGGAATAGCGATTATATTCAAGGAATCCTTCTGCTGCACCGCCTCCATTAATAATGACACCCCTAGACCACCAGGACCAAAAGCCACTTTCACTGGAAATATTGCCATCTTCGTCACCCACTATGCCATCAACTCCAAGAACTTCATTCTACTAGGAGATTCAAACCTCCACCTGGAAGAAGGAAATTACCCCAACACACCGCTCTCCTTGAGAGGCTAAAGAACTTTGGGACTTGAACAACATGTCAACGGACCCACACACTCACCCTCCACCTTCTCTTCATTAACTTCAATAACATAAAACCCACCACAACCCTCGCCTGGACGGACCACACCATCATCCGCTTTAGAATGAGTGTCCATTGCCTAGCCAAGCCTGCCACTAGCAACTATGCCAGACGCGAATGGAGCAAAACTTTCAAAGTCAGCTGGCTCAAAACACTACACACAAATCAGCCAAACAACACCAACGACATCAGCACCGATATCAGGCAATTGGACGAGTGGATCACAAACTGCACTGACTTCTTAGCACTGCTGAAACACACAGGCGAGGACCCAAAAACAAGACAGTTGGTACACGGAGGAACTCTGAGCTACAAAACAACACTGCAAACCGCTAGAATGAAGATGGAGGACCAACCACCTCGATAGTGACAAGGAGAATTACAAACCAGCCCAGAGACGTTCATACAAGTTCATTGGAGAAATCAAGACGAGGGCCCTAGTTGAGCGCATCCACAACAGCCGCAACAGTAGCAAAGAAATCTTCAGTTGTCAAAGACTACCACCACAAACAACATTGCCCCCCCCCACACCCCTCAAGAACTGTGCGACAGACTCTCAGACTTCTTCAACAAGATCGATGTCATCTACAACAACTTTATCCCTCAACCGGACACCAACACCATCACCCAGGCACCAGCAACCTCAGTGACGCCTTGAACACCTGGAAAACATGAACGAAGCAGCCAGCATCATGGGGACCATCCACTCAGGGCACCTACTGATCCATGCCCCATCTACAGGATATCAATAGAGGGACAATCAATTACTTTTTTTCCCCCTACAAATACTGAATATATTATTTTTTTATACTATACTACCAGATCTTAGACCCATGCCCCCATTTACAGGATATTAATAGAGGGCCGATCGATTACTTTGTCTTCCCTGTAAATACTGAATATATATGTATTTTATTTTTATACTGTACTGTACTACCAGGTCTGAGACCCGGAGGGACCCCGCCCACTTAAAGCCCTGAGGCAAACTGATGTTTTTCCTTGTGTATTGTAGCCAGATTCGCATCTGCAATGGTGTTGATGTTATGATGTCCTGCGGTTCCAGTTTTTGTCTGCGATCAGGATTCCCTATTTCCCTGCAGAAGCAGTGTTCGTGACTTGAGGGCCATTAACCATTCTGAAAGAAGCAGCGAGCCTGTACTGCTCCGCACTGCGCACGCGCGGATTCCTCAGCATCCATGTCCTCTGCTGCATGCTGATCACCTCCGCGGCCGCCGCTGCTTCTCATTACTGCTGAATGGCATGCTGTGCTGATTCACGGGCCATAATAGGAAGCACCTAGGCCTGTCGTACACAAACAGTTCTGAAAGGAGGAGAACAGTACGGGCCCGGCAGAGTGCGTGTCCATGGCAACGAGCGAAGGAGAGGCAGCCATGTTGTAAATGGCTATACAGTAGCTACAAATCCAAGTGCTAGATGCGAAGCCTCCTATTCTCTGTGTTCCTAGGAAGGCCTGGGAAACACACTGGGGAAGAAAAGCTGCTGCTCGAGGAAATGCATTTGCCAGCACTACGCTATTGCATAAATAAATTGCTTAGGAGGTGTTCTGTTTAAAAATGCAGTAGATCTCCGAAAACTATAACTGAGTGCATAGTGCACTCCCACGCCTGGGCACACGCAGAGCCGGTCCTTGCTCAGATAGCGCGCTGGGCGGAGAGAAATTTGGCGCCCTTGCTGATCAGGCCCGGCTCCAGGAATTTTTATTTGGGTGGGCCAAGGGTGCATTTGGGTGGGCCACTGCGGGCTCGATTTGTCGCATATATGTCTGGTCAGGCCTGCTTCAGGGCCCTCCTTTATCTCTTCTTAGGCCCAGTAAAACGCACTTTTTTCCAAATCTCTTTCTAAATATTATCACTCTCAAAACGTGTTTTTTTCATGTAATGTTCCTTTGATGGGAAGAGGAGGTTTCTGAGGTGGGAGTATCAGGCAAGTGACACTTCTCGGGCTCCCTCTGTGCGAGGCTTCAGGGAGAATCCCTCTTCATGACTACCTCCACCTGACCCCGGACTCTGCAACGCACTCCCATACAGACTTGATTATCCACTACTCCTCTCCAGTGCACCTTATCTCACAGCTGGCCTTGGGCCCCAGCCCCATATCAGGCACCATCGGACTCCACTTTCCTTTTTCCCAGTAAAAACATTAGTAAAATCACATTCAAACTTAAAACATTGAATATAGCAGTAAATATAATTAGCATGCACTTTAAAGTATGTTCCACAGTAGCCCTTGTGACCCGACTGCTAATTACATAAACAAAAACAGAAAGGCCATGACAGGGCCGGCTTTAGCGCTGATGCAAAAGTATTTTTTGGCGCCACACCAATAACTTCTTTCTCTGTAAATACCTTTACTACCACCTTCCAACAGTGCCCTTCA
Source organism: Triturus cristatus (assembly GCF_964204655.1). Taxonomy (NCBI): domain Eukaryota; kingdom Metazoa; phylum Chordata; class Amphibia; order Caudata; family Salamandridae; genus Triturus; species Triturus cristatus. The sequence continues at coordinate 382,953,895 of NC_140581.1, read as the reverse complement.
TCCCTCCATGTCCCCCCCCCTATTGACCTCCTCCTCAGATTCCATCACTGCCTCACGCCACAAGTGCCCCTCATCTCCCCATAGCCCCTCCCCCTCATGACCTCCTCCTCGGATTCCCTCACTGCCACCATCCACCAGTGCCCCTTATCTCTCTGTAGCCCCTCCCCCTCATGACCTCCTCCTCAGACTCCCTCACTACCACCCTCCACTGGTGTCCCTCATCTCTTCCTAGCTCCCCCTCCACCACATGACCTCTTCCTCAGATTCCCTCACTGTCACCCAGGGCACAAGTCCTAAAAAAGAAGTGGGGGGACGCTGACGTCATGACAGGAAGTGACGTCACAAAAGGTGGCTTGCACCATCAGACTCATTGCCTCCCCTCGCTCACCTCTTAGATGCCATTGCATCAGAGAAGCCAGCGCGTGAGCAGTATGCTGAAAGAGCTCCAATCTCGCCCCAGAGAGGCCAAAGAGTTGATGTGTGGCTCCATTTGCTCCAGTTATCGAGCTACCGGTAAAATAAGTGGGGGGGACACCGTCTACCCGCGTGGTACCCCGACCCGAGCCCTGCTGTCACCCTCCACCAGTGCCCCTCATTGCTCCACAGCCCCTCCCACTACCTCCTCCTCAGATTCCCTCACTGCCACCCTCCACCAGTGCCCCTCATCGCTCCGTAGCCCCTCTCTCATATGCATTTCATTTGTTGTATAGCGCTACTCATATCAGTGTAGTGTGTGTCAGTACTTTACACCACGCACACATTATACAGAGACAATGAATCATACAAGTATGTAAATCAGTCTACAGGGAATGTCACATAAGCCAATGAGGATTACAAGGTGTATGAATCACATGTCATCCATACTGGTGGGCAGTATATTTTAAGAGGGTTTGGTCTGGGGAAACACAACCTTAGGATTTAAAGAGTATTCCATGGGGGTCAGCTTTACTGATAAAAATGTATATCCGCCCAAACATACTCATTTTAGCAACATTAGACTAATGAAAGACTGAGGAAGTTCTAACTACATCACAAAACAAAAAAAAGCAAAGTTCTAACTATACCATGCAGGTTTGCATGCAGCTCTTTGGTGACAGTTCATTGATCACTGTCCTATTTTAGGTTTGTAACTTCTGAACTGCAAGTAACACAAGGATCTCTGTGACAAGGCAGTAACCCACCGAGCTATTCACATAAAATACAGTTCACCTGCATTTAAAAACTACTAACAGACAAATGATTGCTCTCCAGCTGGATCATTAATCACCTGCGTTATTGGGGCATCTTTTATTGTCTTATTGCTGTCCTGCATCAGCCATGATTATGATAAAAACTGTTTAAAAGAAGCGCACACCAAGTATGTGTCCTGCTGGGCCTGTGCAGATTTTTTAAAGAAAAACAAATAGTAACACATTCGCTTACCTACTACTCCATTAGTCAAACTTTGTGTCACAGCCTGATGTGATAAGCTGCTGCAGGGGTGAGGAAAGGTGAATAGGAATAAACAAACTTATTTTCTCCTATGCTGCATAGAAAAAGAAATATCCACGCAGCAGGACAGTAGGCAAAGGTTACCTTTGTCAAAGAAAGGATTTTTCCCTTTTGCCATGTGGAGATGAAGGGGTAAAAAATAAACAAAGCCTCGTTAACATGTAAATGGTCTTTGAAAGACCTGTGAAGTACTCGGGTGCGGCTACGATAATCTCAAAAACTGTCTGTGTGCGCGCGCCCGGGAAGCTGTCTCAGCCCGGGCGGACACACACACAGACAGCCCTTTGAGCCCAATGCCGTTGTGCGCCTGCCTTAAAGCCCTCACTGCGAGGGCCAAGGCTCCCATTTGGGTGGGCCAGGCTCATGTTTGGGTGGGCCAGGCCCACCCGGCCCACCCGCTAGAACCGGGCCTGTTGCTGATCCTAGTGAATAAAATGAAGCAGAAGGGGGGCCCTTTTGTGTTCGCTGGTCCCCCTGGCTGAGCCCTGGATGGCCCATGAACAGCTCACCTAAGTCACCCATACTTAAGTTGCCTCACGGTGATGAGGGTGTTGTTGGTGTGTGTCAGCAGGGGTGAGAGGTTGAAGGGAGGGCTAGAAAGGGGGCCAATGGGGTGTTAAAACATCACTTACTGAAGGGCCACTTTAAAATGGCAATTCTGACAGAGTAATGAGAACGCAGGGCCACAGACCAGGCTGAAGCCAGGTGAGCGATGCGCTGCTGTTTGCGTAACCTTAATGCACACAGCTCTGTGCGCCCCTCAGAAGATAGACTCCCCGACCCATGTCATGCAGCAAGTTACTGCCTCCAGAATTTCATTATTTCATATTTATTTTCTGACAAGAATGTTAAAACCCTACATGCTACTGATTTCTTGCTCAGCGATAATTGTTGCGGCAACTATTCTGGTGATTCAGTTGGCCTCTTTATACTGTGCCCATAGGTCACCCGTAGACCGCTTTGCAGTTATGAGTTTGCTGTTTTTCGTGTCGCCGGCAACTATGCCTTACTATGGGATTTGTGTGCCTTGTGCTGCTCATCTCACCGGTTGGGAATGTAAAAAGGGCCGTCCTTGGGTGAGCTGGGGCTAGTCCCAGGGTGCCAATGTTCTGAGGGGGGCAGCAGGGAGCTGCCTGACTTAATGTTATGCGTACCGCAGCTTGTCCATCCCTTTCGGCCTCAATCGGGTCAGTTTAAATGTACTCCAGCGTAATTGTGAGCACCACATTAACCCCACCCTCTGCTCCCATCTTCCTTACACTTCCTGCCGTATCACCGCGATGACCACCGTCCACCACTACAAACACCTCATTTTCTTTCCGTCCAGGGTACTGTCCTAGTCAATCTGATTTAGGGCCGGCCCGGAATGTAACTCCGGATCTTGGGGGATTGGTTGGATTCATTTTTAGGTCTCGCTCGAGTCAGCGCATGCGCTGCTCTTGCGAGACATTTCGTAGCTGCTTCAAAAAGCGCTACATTGCCGGTCACCTGCTTGCTAGAACGCACACAAGCGCGCGCGACGTGCACAGCACTTTTTCCCGTCGCGCGCGTGCGTGCTCACAACTCGCGTCACCACTCACGTTTTTTTTAATTTTTATTATTTCATTTCGCGGCCGGCATTACTTTTTTTCTCAGGGCACCTCAGGGCCTTTGTTCTGCAACTTGGTTTCCTGTCGGCAGGCTATCCCTCACAGTTCTTTGATCTACCACGCCTGCCAGTAGTACCAACCTTCAAGTAATACTGGGACTGCAACAACCAATTTTGCTTGTTGGATCTGCTGAGATTATGCATGAAGAGTCTGTGTTTTATGCCCACAATTCCATCTGTATTCTTCTTAACGCTAATTCTCATAAATCAACTGGTGCGACTACTTCTTGGGCTTCTGCAATACGTGAGAGGTGCTGTACATTGTTAGAATAGAGAGCAATTGAAAGAACTGGCAAGTATTGTCCCAGCGTTTTCGGGTGGGAGGCTTGTTTACTGAACTTCCCTTCAAGTTTGTAGAATTTGTTGTCAAATCAAGCCTTCACCTAGGTCTCACGCTGCCCAAGTCTGATGTCGGCTCAGAGATTCCATTATGATCTAACACTACCGTTGTCGAACATCTTGTATCTGTGGTCTAAAAACGCTAGTGCATGCTATGAGATTCCCTCTTATCCAAACAGTGGGGCATGACAGCATGCTCAACAAGTATTGGCATAGGCAATAGGTCTCGCTTTTGGGACCTTATAAGTATATAGTTATGCAGCAGGATGACTTGAAGATGTAATGCCAATACAGTGTTTAAATAATGAATTAAAAGAAAAGAAATAATGAAATGAGGCAATATGGAGAGGTAATACCTGCCTGCGTTTGGTTGCTCTATTGAAATATGCAGCTTTGCCACAAGAGAACTCCTCTGCTCACCATCCCCCATGAGTGGCAAGGAAAGTACGGCACTTGTTGCAAATGTATTAAGAGCCTACTACAAAAAGATACAAGGATAGTAATGCTTAAGTAAAGTTTCCATAAATACAAGATTCCCTTTGGAGATCAGATCCTCTTTCTGCTCCTCAGAAAGATCCGCTAGTTGTCTTTCAAACATTAAACTCTACCAACACTCGCCCAATGCATTCCAACGCTCAGACATGGCATATTCTACTTTACTTACAACACAAATCACTTGGGCCTCTACACCTGCATTTCGACACACCTAGCCCTGCCAGTGCACAGGCAAGACTGAACTCTTTAACAGTCCCTTACCAGCAGCAACTACCAAAGAAAAGATGATACGCAGACGATACCCTGCAATGTCAAGGGATAACAAGCATTGGCATAGCCAATAGGTCTCGCCTTTGGGACCTTATAAGTGTTTAGCCATGCAACAGTTGATGTTGTTGCACCAAGGATATTGTGCTGCATAACTAAATACTTATAAGGTCCCAAAAGCGAGACCTATTGGCTATGCCAATGCTTGTTATGGTTAAGTAGTGGGTTCAGCCTGACCTCTTTTGATAATGGGTTACCAGATGCATCGTTCAAGGGTAGGTTTTCTGTTCCTCGATATACATAGGGGATTGATCCCCGTATTCTGTTAATTGAGAAGGCCTTTTTAAATGGTGCTATTCTTACGTTCTGTTTAAAGGTGGGCAGACTGGGTACCGCTCTTGTCCTCGGACTCACACGTTCACCAAGACACCCCCATGCATATTGATTGTCTTGCCCTCATGCCTATTTCTCCAAGAGCTTGGCACCGGCTGATAAGATTATATTTGTCACTTTTTCTCCTACCATGAAGATATCCATTTTCGCCCTGTTCGGGCGTAGGGAGTGCTGTGTCATCCTGAATGGGTTGTGCTTCAGGCACTCATTGATGATTTTGATTCAGCTTTCATTCCTCCATCGGGATATAGTGTTGCATATAGTTGACATACCCTTTAGAATTGGATTTAATGCCTGAACTCGGTATACAACATAATTGGTTAAAACAAAAAGTCTTGGATTACATCACATGAGTAAATCAGTTTCAGAGTCATTGTCTAATCTGTCCAGTGGAACTTTATCATGAACTGCGTCACAGGCTGCAGGCCTGTTGAGCGGAAACGGAAAAGCTTTAGTGTTCTTATCTAATGTGAGAGCATCCTCTTTGGAGTCGACAAAGATTGCCTGTAATGAACTATTAGCTCCACGACTCAAACACTGGGAGTTGTTTAATAACCTCCCCATCTGGAATGCTGTTGGAGTAAGAGCCTAGGATGTGTGAAGATAGTTAAATAAGATTGTCTGGTTAGTCATTGTTTTTTTTAAACTCATCCCTATTCAGAAAATTATTAAGGATATCTGTGATGTTTGCAAGAAGTGTGAGAATGTACTCTTCGATGTGGATCGGTGGATAATGATCTCTTGAGAAACTAGTTACTTGTATCATGACGACCACCTGCATCGGTTCAGTTTGGTTCAAGAGTTTGAAGTAGCAGGATGAAAGCTGGACTTTGGGTTTGTGTTGAAAGATTTGATGTGTCACAGATCAACGCTGCCCCAAAATATGTCTCAGATTTAAGAGATCCTATCTCAGGAAGGAGATGAGTTGTTTTCTGAGTGGTGCATGATGCCTACTTGGTGGATGATAGTTTGAGATCCTTTAGTAAATGCTAAAATTCACCCCTCGAGTCTAGCAGTCCAATCTTTAGAAAGTACCAAATAAAGAGAGTTACTGTAGTCTAAGCGGGGGATGATTACAATGGCAGTAGTGCAAGTTGTTTGAGTGGAACAATAAAGAGTGCATCATAGACAAAACCGAGGTCCTTGATGCAGTGAGTGCGGGTGGGATGTGCGGTTATGTTTGGTAGTGAATGAGTAGATCATGTTCTTTAGTGGAACTTTATATGGATTGATTTGAGGGCCAAATGACATTTTTCTGTCTGGTCTGGTGTTTGCTTGCCAATTGCTCAGTGTTGTAAAGGAAGATACAGAGTCCATCTGTACATGTAGGATACTTCTTTATTAGTAGCTTGGTTCCAGTATAGGAGATCAGGATAGTAGGAGAAGATAGATGGTACAAAGACACCCCCACCAGGAGCAGGCTCCCAACAGCTCAGCCTGAGTTGACTAACTGACACTCACACAGAGAGAGGCACTCGGGCATTCTATGATGTCATGGAACATTCTGATAGAGCAGCACAGTGGAGAATAGTAGACAAGTAATTTACTACACATCTTCTTTCCTTAGGGAACAACAGCAGAAATAAAGGTAAAGACAAGTAAGATACCTCTGATATAACATTAACAAGAAAGTACAACAATGAGATGTACATATCCAAAGGTGTATTACATGAGGTATCAGAAATTTCACTGGCATGAACAGAAATGTGTTAAGATGCAAAAATAAGTAAATACATTAAAATTGCAAATAACATTACTACACGCCCCATCCCCCTCCCTTAGGGGAAAAACAAAGCATGCCTTAGATGAAAAAAAAAACCAATGCAACAGAGAAGGGTGGTCACCCACACAACCTCCCCATAAGCGGGTACACCACAGGGTAGACACCCTGTTAAACAAAGGTGGGTGTAGACACTGACCCTTCGGAGAAAACAACACCCCCAATAGAAAGATACAAAAGAGGTTAGATTCACTGTAGATAACTGGAAGAGTGCAACCTCAACAACAAAGATACACCAGAGAGAAAACGCTCTGGAAAGAAACACTAGTTCCCCTGGTAGAAGGCATGCTGACACTTAAAATCCGTTAAGAGTAATGGAAGATGTCTAAACACTAGAGGGAAGCTTCTCGCTCAAAGTCGTACAAGCGTGAAACCCTTGGCCACGAGTTCCATGCAGGTGGACTTCGACCGGAGCATAGTGTCAACATGAAAGGAAGACCCATGATAACGCTAGGAACCGACCAAAGAACCTCCACCAAAATAGGGAACAACACAGGGTACTAACCAATGGAAATAAAACAACCTCCCCTAGATAGGGTACACCACAAGGTACTAACCCTGGAAACTTAACACAACCTCCCCTAGGTAGGGTACACCAAAGAGTACACACCCCGGAAACAACATAATCTCCACTAGAAATAGAGGACAATGCAGGGTACTAACCCTGGAAAAATAGCACAACCTCCCCTAGGTAGGGTACATCACAGGGTAGTCACCCTGAGAACAGATATGAGGCATTGACTACCCACAAACAACACAACTTCCCCTAAGTAGTGTAGGCTACACCGCAGGGTGCTCACCCTGGGATCTGATACGGGGCATTGCCTTCCCACAAATGACGGAACCTCCCTTAAATAGGGTACACACAAAATAAACGACAAAACTGGGAAACTAACTGTCGGCTCAAGACACTATGCTATACACTGAGCCCTTCCCCACACGATGAGAGCACAGACCTATAGAGGACATACATAATGAGTACAGACTCTATAATTGCAAAGCATTTGTTAAGCACCGGTGAGCGGTTTCTCACCCGGGGTCTCTACACACAGTTCCACGCAGTCTCCAGCATCAAATGGGGTGTAGTAAAGGCTTGATAAGGTCTGAATACTTGCAGTGTGCAGACGCTAAATTTCGCCATAAAAGTGAAGTGTCACGCAGTTTGTGGAATGCAACATCTGAAGGAGAGTCAAGAATTCTGGTGCTCCATTCCCTCTTGAACCGATGTATCTCGTCTTCCGCTTGTCGCTCAAGCTGTTTACCACCGGAAGGAATTGTGGGACTGAAGATGCAGGCCAAACTGGGGCAGACCGGGAGGCAGACAGTAACACCTTTGCTGAAGCCTGTGATCGCCAGGGTGGAAGAAGCGCAATGAACATGGCTGGCAATCCGAGGCGCTGTTTAACCCATAGCTTGAATCCCGGCCAAACCCAAAATGGCGGCACGCTTCCAGACGGCGCGCCGGGTGGCTCACGGCACGTTTGTGCAGTAAAGTGTCGGTCAGCAGCTAGGAGAATGCCAAAATATCGGAGCGTCACTGGAGATGCCACGAAGAATCTGTGACGGAGGTAAGGGCACGCGCTATAGCTGGCGTGGGGATATTTTAAAAATGTGGCTCGCGCTAAGATCAAAAGTCAAACCGCTTCGCAGCAACGAAACTCTGTGTGGTCAGGGCAATGCACAAAAAAACAAAGTTACCTCATTGACACTGTCCAGCCACAGAATCCACTCAAATCCCTCAAGGCTGGCAATAGGAGAGGCGGAAAGCCGCAGTCTGATTAGGCTGGTAAACGGCTCTTCCGAAGAGTCCCCCAAAGTCCAGGTCCTGTTAGCAAGTTCGCTCAAAGTACTCCAACTGGCATAAACTACGGAGGAAAGAAACAACACTCTTGTTTCCACTGTAACACTGGAGATGCCTCTCGAGTAAGCGCCCGTTTCCACAAACAGGGCAGACACAGGCAGGGTACTATGAAGCGTCAGGGGCTGTTGAGGGGTCTCTTTTCACACACAAAGCTTCACACTGGTAGACACTTTGCTCACAAGACTTGCTGTTGGGCCACGACAATTCTCACACAGGTTGAAGAATGTTGCTGGAATTTTCCAGGTGACCGCAAAGTGTTGGGTGATGGAACCACAAACGCCCAGGTTGCAGGCTGTCCAGAAAGTACAGGACACTGGTGGGGAAAGCAAGAGAAGACCGCAGGCTTGTTGCCAGAGAGACTGTTCACTGTTGAAGTCTTACAGGTGACAGCAGGCTCCTCAGTAATGTGAAGACAAACGCCCAGGCTGCAGGCTGTCCAGATGGTACAGGACACTGGTGGGGCTGGCCAGGGCGTTACCTTTGAGTTTCAATCGACGTTTTGAAAGTCCTTAATGTCCTTGGTTCTTTTTCTTTTGGTTCTTTGGTTCCGTAGTTGTCTTTACTCCTTACTCCACGCATCAGTTCTTAAGATCGTCGCCAAAATTGTTGTAAAGGAAGATACAGAGTCCATCTGTACATGTAGGATACTTCTTTATAGTAGCTTGGTTCCAGTATAGGAGATCAGGATAGTAGGAGAAGATAGATGGTACAAAGATAGCCCCACCAGGAGCAGGCTCCTAACCGCTCAGCCTGAGTTGACTAACTGACACTCACACACAGAGAGGCACTCAGGCATTCTATGATGTCATGGAACATTCTGCTAGAGCAGTACAGTGGAGAATAGTAGACAAGTGATTTACTACACTCAGCTTATGCATTTGCTATATATTGAGACAACTTCGTCCATTATGTGGCCATAATTCAACTCTGTCTATAAGTGGAGGAGCCCGGTTTAGGGTTAAAATTTTCTGGGTGTTTGATATGTAGAATGATGAGAGGGAGTAATACCACATATCACTATCATGACAACATTAGCACAAGACATGTGTACCTCATTCTTTTTGCAGATGCCATTTAAGATCAGCTCCTGGCTCATAAATGGTAATAAACTCTAAATGAGGTATGGGATCTTTTCTTGGAAGCATGTTCGTGACAGGTCTATATTTTTCCCCTGTTAACTTTGGAGAGTAAATTTTATAGTGAGAGGGTAGTGCCACATACAATTTTCGTTCCTAGCTGACCAAGCTAGACATTTAAATTCCACAATAACCAATTGTATTTCGATGATGGAAATTTACAGTGGAAGCAACATCCTCTAAAACTATCCAGATGTAAAGATATGTAAGGAGTGTGTCATCACCTGTGCATCATACTGTTTTACAAATACAGTGACACCCCTCAACCCTGTGGGAACTGTGTTGTATTTCAGAATATGTAGAAGTAATTCCTAAGGGCAATTGTTTTATTATAGCTTCTTAATTATGTTTAATTATATTTAAAGTCTAAACAAAGATCCTTAAATAAATCCCGATTAATTCACTCCATTTAGGTGGATTGGGTATAGACTAATTCAGATGAAGAAGGATCTTTTGACAATATTAGTATAAAATTATTTTTTATTGTAGAGGACACTTTACCACTTTCAATATTTGTAAATATTACAATTACATGAATAGTTATTGTAGGGAGCTGGACTCGTGTTACAGTACCTCCCACCCCACCACACTTTTTGCCTTGTATTTGATGCAACTTTGACTGAAGTGTACTGGATTCCTACTAATCAGGTCTCCAGTACCAGTGTTCTTTCCCAAAACTGTGCAATTACTTCCCCAATCGGCAAAACCTTTAGCACCCTCTGTAAGTCCCCTAGTAAATTGTACCCCTGAGACATAGGGCCAGTGGTACTAAAGAGGGTCCCTAAGGACAGCAGCACGAATTGAGCCACTCTAAGGGACCTGTCACCAAGCAGATGCCAGGATGCCATTGCTGGCTGCGTGTCTTGGTGCAGGCAAAAGTGAAAACACAACATGTCACACATCCCTATGTGCCATGTCCCCTAACACTGCATGTGATATTTGTAAGTCACCCATACAGCATGCCTGACAGCCCTAAAGCAGGGTGTTGAATATTATGTGTGAGGGCATACCTGCATGAGCAGATATGCCCCTGTACTGGTCAGGCCTATTACTTCCAGTACAAGTGAGCAGGAAATCCATTTTAAAACATGTGCTGGACACTGGTGAAAACGAGTTCCCCCAGCTACATGATGGCTTCGATGAAGATTGAGATGTTTGGTATCAAACATTTGTTATTTATAAACCCACACAAAGTCCAGTGATGGATTTATCAATACATGCACCCAGAGGGCACCTTAGAGGTGCTCCTTCAAACCTACTAGCCTCTGGTGTGCTCACTGGCTGGTTTCTGCCACCCGAAACTCTGTTCTGAGCTCCTAGGGAGAGAGCCAGAACAAAAGCCTGTACGAGAAGAGGGTGTAACACCCCCTCCCACAGAATGACCTGCTGATTACCCTTCCTAGGCCTGATAGTTTCAAAGTGCTGCTGCCTTTGCAGTGCGAATCTGGCTCCCATCCTAGGAGAGGAAGCCGACCCCCTTGTCCAAAGCCCCCTTTGGCACCTGGACAGGTAGGAAAATTAGCTAGTCAGGTTGGCCTATAAGGTGGGCTAAACTGAAGTTGACACGATTTTTCAGAAGTAGCCATTTTTGTGATGGCATACGTAGTAATTCTGGGACAGGGTTATGCCCACTTCCTACAGGAAGTGGTGGTCATATGTGGGGTTTAGTGACCCCAAGGGTCAGTAGCCAATTGGCTACTACCCTGCACTTCTCTAGCCCCCCTAGATTCAGTATTTAGGGGAGTCAATGCCACCAAATAAGCAGATCCTAATGACCTACGAAGAAAAGCCTCAAAAGCAGAAGACTGAAGAGACCACCTGACTTGGCCCCTTCCCAGCTGACCTGTCTGCCCTTGTTGGTCCAAACAAAACTGCACCAAATATGTCTCATACTGCAGCTGGTGTGCCTTCAAAACCTGGGAGGACTGCCTGCCTTTAATAAAGAATCAAGACCTCCTGTGGAACAGCGGAACGGTTCCATGTATCCTGAAGAACCTCCAAAGAAAGGACTCAGGGGACTCCGAAACTGCCAAAACCCGACGCCTAAAGCCACCACTTCACCTGTCACTTCAAGCCCGAGTTGAAGTGGGCCAATGGTGCCATCAACGTTCCCCAGCCCTCCAGAGCCTGATTCTATTGTGTATTCACCTCTCCTGGACCCTCCGATGTCGCCTGCAGCCTCTGCATGTAGGCTTCCTCTACCGCAACAGCTCCTGGTAAGAAAACTGGATGCCTAAAGGCACCTCTGCACCGGCTGCCCATGGGCCATGGAGAAAAGGACCAAAGGTGTCCTTACATCCCAGAGCTTCGCAACGCCTGAGTCCCCCATTTGGCTCAGCCCGACTGGCCTTCAAACCAGAACCGGCCACCTTGGTTTGCAGGGATCTCCATAGGATAACATTGGGCTCCGATGCTAGTTTTCACCCTGCACCTGGCCATCCTCATACCGCTGGTGGTGTACTGTTGGTGCTGCTATTTACCTTGCCCACCTCTCACCTTAACTCCTGTAAGTCACTGTAATATACCTGTTTGCAATACTTGTTCTTCCTTCCATAGGATAACATTGGCAACAAAATAAATTGCACTATGCCCACTTTTTTAACTGAAAAGAATGTATATTTAAAAACATACTTACCTGAACGATTTCTCTCTGATGCCTAAACACATATAAAGATACTTGTTATTTGTATAAATTTGTGTGTATCTCCTTCTTGAGTTGTGTATGTCAGGGGACAAAAAAAAAATTACCTTGAACGTTGCTGTCCGCCACACCGCGCTCTTCTTTCTTTTAGGCACAGCTCCCAGAATGCACTACGGCCAATCCTGACATTGCATCAAAGCAGTGTTCGGATTGGCCTGAGCGTCGGCATCTTCCGCTTCCAGGCAGACTGGGAGCCTGTGCCTGCTCTCTCCAGCCCCAGCAACGCGACTGGAACGGAGAGCGCTTCACTGTGCATGAGGGTTTGGCTGGCCTCAGACGGCGGCCAAACCCTCATGCGCAGTGAAGGAGGTGCACCACCACTCCCCCACCAGCAGTGTCATCCCCCTGGACCCTCCCCCTAGACTCTTCAGAGTCCTGGGGGCGGGTCCAGGGAGATTGAAATAAGGATAATAAAATGGGTTTGGAACCCGTTTTATTTGGCGGGGCACTCCTCCGCCTTAATGGAGGGCCACCACTGCGTGTCCTTGTGTAATGTAACTGGTACTCATGCAGAGCACTCCAGTACCTTCGGGTCGAGCTCACTCTAAATAAAACAGCAAAAAAAAAATGTGTTACAATTGCGGCATAACAATTTTAGTGATGTGAAAAAACAAATAGCGGTAATAATCCTCACAATCACCCTAATAGCAAAAGAAAAAATCCTTTTATGCAAATGATAGACATGCTGATAATAGATATTATCAATATCCCTGCTACATTTTTATAGTTTTAGTCATAGTAGTATTACAATTCTTGCCAGTAATAGTAGTGATATGCTGAAAATAGCAGTAATAATCCTTAGAACAGTAATAAGAATAAGAATAGAGATGATATGAGTAATACAAATGATAAGTTATTGTTAATATATACATTCCTGTCTTAATAGTGATATAAGAACAATATCAGTCCTGATCCTCATTATAACATTAACAGTGTCGGCCTCAAACTAGGGCTGCTTCAAGGCGCAGTAGAATGGCAGCCATGTTGCGGTATTTTGAGTTTCCAGTGTTGGCACTGGCTTAACCTCCGGCCGCTGATATTCGGGCCATACCAGGGCAGTATGCGCGGGGTCAGGTGCGCGGCCCGTTTGGACCCCGTTCTCTGAAGTGCGTGCCCCCTTCAGTCAGCCCCTCTTTAGGCAGGCACGCCAAGGCCCAGTTGAAAGGAAGGGGCGCTTGAGTCAACAAGCCCTTGCAAAACATATGCCTTTGAAAGGGCGATATCTAGTCAGCGTGATTGATGCGCGCTTGCCATGGCATGCATGTGACGGGCCCTGCTGGGTTTGTTTGTTTTACTGTGAGCCGCGTTACCTAGCACTCCTGCTGTATGCCGTTATTGACGCTGCGCCGAGGCCTGCCCTCCGGCCACCTCAAGAACTGAAACGGAGTCTGGCAGCGTCACAAACCAAGATGGCGGAATTAAACATTCACTGATCCGTCTGACACTTAAATATAAAGCTGCGTGCAATTGTTCTCTTTTGCACTGTGCAGTGAAGTGTGAATGGCTGATTCTGAAAAGTGTCTCGGATGCTCCATATTTTGCAACATTTTGCCCTTTTTACATCTACTTTTCTCTTTTTGTATCCACGTTGCTCTTTCGAATGCACGCCTTTGCTAGTCCCAAAGCCTGAGCCAACATGATTCAGTAGATAGATACATTATTTCAAAGCACACAACAGTTTTTTTTAAGTTTTAGTTTTTCATAAAAATTAGCCTAATATGAGTACCTGTTTCCAAATGAGGTGACTGAAACGGCTAAGAGCGCCCCTTGCCCACGGAATGACGCAACAGCAGTCTTTGTTTCTCTTTTTCATTTCACTGATCCGAGCTGGCGGGCACCACTTGTAATGCTGGATAAAAAAAATAACTTGGTGGATGGGCAAGGAGGGTGTAGGGGGCAAGGCAGCACATGTGGGAAATAGCAACACTGGGGTCCTGGGAGAAGTACATGATGGAAAAATAAAATGGAGTGCAGGGGAGTTTGGTGGGAAGAGAAGCACATGCGAGAGAGAGCAGCACATGAAGGAAAGAGCAACACGTTGTGTGGGGAGAAGTGTACAAAGGACAGAGTAAGAGGGAGCATGGGAGAGGAGGTGTATGGGGGTAAAGCATACAAAAGATCGAGCAAGTAACACACTGATGGTTTTCTGTCCACCACCTATATAGACTTTTGTGGGTTCGACAGGTTGAATTCTTGACGTCTTCTCGGGTTATTACTCTTGGGTAGCCATTTCAGTACATGTTGTGTTCACTATGCCACAGAAGTAAACGAGCATCCTTGTGCAAATCAGCTTTGTTCCTATATCTTTACAAATCACATGCAACAAACAACAGGAGTCCCTACCTGCCATAAACAGAAAGGCACTATTGGCGTCCATTTACTGTAACCTAAAGCCTACAAAGCTGCACTGGCGAGTTACCACTTGCACATTAGGAAAACCAGGAGATTCTTACATCTCTAGTAAAATTGAGAAGGCTGGTAATTCTTCTAAAGAACACTACAAAGTACCAAACGATTTCACCAAACCTTGCGCTTGTACTGTGATGATTCCTGCCTCACATCAATTATGTGATTCATTGGCCGACTTTTTTGAAAAAAAAATTGAAGTCCTCTACTAGAAATTCCCTTTTAGCCAGAGCCAGACTAGTCTAACTGCTCTGGTGGCGCTCCTATCAACTCCCCCCTCTCTTAGACAGGTGTGAACCTTGTACACTAACAAGCTCAAATCTGGGTCTCCAGGCTAGAGCTCCATTTGTCTCACCTACTGACATCTATCCACTCAGGGTCACCGTCAATCATGCATCTCTATTGGCATCTACTACCCTCTCATTATTTAATCTTTCCCCAGATACTGCTACTTCACCACTCTCCTGGAAGGCCGCTATGGTCTGTCGATATTAAAAAAACAAACTCAGATCCTAAGAGCCTAACGACTGCCCGATTTCACTCCTCCTGCTGGGGAAAATGTTGGAAAGCTTGGTCAATTGTCAGCTCATGTCATTCCTTGAGGATTATAAAATCCTTGACGCATCACAGTTGGCATTCAGATCAGGCCACAGCACTGTTTGCAGCCACTGATACCAGCCCCCTGTCTTTAAATTCAGTCACTCCCGCCCTGCTAGTACTACTTGATCTGTCAGTTGCCTTCGACGCCGTTTCTCATGACATTCTGCTGAGCTGACTGCATGAGATGGGTGTCGGGGGTAATGCCTTGTCATGGCTGGCAGACGTCTTGGCCAGCTGCACCCCAAACGATCATGCTGGGATCGTTCAAGTCCCGGTCCTTCTCGATATCCAAAGGGGTGCCTTGTCTTTGAGCCCAGCGGCGTTTAACATCTACATAGCCCCCCTTGCATAGCTTGTTAAATCTTGCGGCTTCGATGTGATATCTTATGCGGGGTAAAACCTCAATTCACAGACTGCATGCAAAAGGTTGCAGCGTGGATGACAGCAAATTGCCTTCGACTTAACAAGGAAAAAACAGAGATGGTGCTGTTCAGCAAAAGTATTAGAACAAGGGTATGCAGTTCCTTGGGACGGTAGAGAAGAAAAGAAGAAAAGTAGAGGACTGGTCGGTGTAACTTAATGCACCAAAAGAGGGAGAGGTTGTCTCCCACTTTAGGAACTAGGGGCCTTCAAACACTTGGCTGAGTGTCATGCTTCATTATAGGGCATGCTTCTTGTCAGGCCGGCGCTGCAATACCTGACGGGCACGCTATGAGGGGCTCTTTGTCAGATCTTTTATTCCCAAAGCCGTAAGGTGCAGTGCGAGTATAGGGCCCCGTGGTGTAGATGAGTGTAAATGGTGTGAGTGAGAAGTGAGGGGGATTATGAAATAGGTCACAGTGGTACTCAAAATTAATTTTAATCAGCTAGTCCACTTGTCCCAGTTAAAATTTAGAATGACAACCCTCTGATGTGATGCGGTGGCTACAATTATAAAAGTCAACATGTTTCTTGCCTAGGTTGTCACAAGATCAGTTGGCAATTCTTCAAGGCCAATCGGTAAAATAACTACACCAATCTACACAGTGGTTGGTTTCCTAATTAGTATCCAGGGAAAACCAAACACACAAGCAAGCTAAAAGTGAGGTACCTTGTAGTAATATCGACCCATCTGGGGTGGCTCACCAGCTACATCGATTGCTGGTAGAGGGAACGTTAAGAAATCTTAATGTCAGTTGAGCAGCGGCTCAGTAGCCCGCCGACCTACCCTTGTTCCCGAAGCTCGGCAAATTCTTAACATTAACATTAATATTGGTTCCCATACAGGATAAGCTACACAGTTTGAAAACCTAGTCAACCACCCGGATATGCGATCTTTCGTGAGCTCATGCTCAGACTCCTTCTCGGGTCCCTCTGCATCCTCAGAAATCAATTCAAACCCCCCACCTGTAGGAAGAAGGCTCACTAAAATTCTTTATCCTCAGCTCCCCCTAAAAAGGGGAAGGGATCTGCAATGATGTGATCTAAAACACCATGATCGAGACATTCCCCCGAGGACCCCCTGGTACCCGATAACGGGATGCACTGGGCAACATGGCCAACCCTTCATCCCCTGGCGCACACAACCTCCCTCGTCTCCCCCCCCCCCCCCCCACCTCCACAAAGGGCTCAAATTGTTGTAGCACCGAGCCAAACAGAGGCCAGAAACAGCAGTGGCAGCGTCCATCCCCGAACCCTGTAGATAATTAAGGCTCCATACCACCCCAACCCCCTTTTTGAGGCCAAGGTTTGAGAGACTAGTCAATCTTGTGAAACATAGATCTTGATGTAAGATGTGAAGGTGACCCGAAATCTCACTGCCAACCATGAGCCCACCCTGCTACAGGCAGGATGGATCACCAACCAACCAACCAGCCTTCCCCTAAAGGTGCCCTGACCTGTGATGAAAAGGATAACACGATATCAAACAAAAAATGTAATTGCTGTCCTGGTACAAGTATATCCTGTCATGATGAAAAAACATTTTGCCCTTAAGACATCCATGTGGGACAGACCTCCGGCTACTTGTTTGGAGTAGTGTGAGAAGCCTTTCGTTCAGGTGCTTCTCGGATTCGTTGAATGCCCCACAGATGACCCTATCTCCAAACCTTTCTAGTAGTCATATGAGACCATTCAACCTCTGCTCCTGAAAACACTCATGTTAGCCAGGACACCTCAATAATCAATCAATCAAATTCCTTTGACCATAGATTGCCACATCGATACCACCATTGTGAGCTATTGCCAGACCAGTAATACAAGTAATAACAGATGGGAAACTTGTTGAGTCCGTAAAGTGGAGCCCAGTTGCTGATGTGCGGCTGTTTTTTTTTTTCTCCAAATGTTTTGTAGTGCATACTTGACCGCAGGGCATTAGAACGCTTTACGTGAGCCCAAGATTGCATTACACGAGGTCGGATGATTTTTTTATTTTAGACCTGTGTAGAATAAATGATTTGCCCAGAATCATAGGATGTTGAACTAAGGTTGATACTCGAACCAGTTACTGCAGTTCCAAAGTTGCCAGTCCTTAGGCCACATCTCCGCCACGTTGTTTGGTCCCAAAGTCTTGCCAAGGTACAGATAGTCACAGATGAACACCGTGTGCCTCTCCAGCATGGCTGGTTAGCCTACGTCCACAGGCAGAGGCTGAGAGGGGGTTCCCGCTTGCTCATCTTCTGTTTCCCTGTGCGTTGGCCCAGTAACTGATATGTCTGCGGACTATTTTAACTAGCTACTGACGCATTAGGAAACACTTTGAATGACACGGTGTTTGGGCACTGCTGGCTTGGATTTATGCGTTTCTCCAAAGATTCATTGAAAAAGTGAGCATAAGTCGGATGGTTTACTTTTATATGTGTAGAAACCTATAGGTATGTACACGAAGCCTGTCCAAAAGGGTTGCTGCAACGCACAACATCAGTTTGTCGTTAGCTTTGCTGCCTCAGACAGATTAGAGCAGAAATGGCTGGTTGAAAAGTTATTAACACGGATGTTGTATTAGCTTGAGCCGCAAGACTGCATTCAAAACACTGTGAACAGATTTTTGTACCATTCATGTGCAAGCATTGGCAAAGCCAGAATGTGTGGTCTTGGGAAACCGGTCAGATGATTCTAATTTGAAAAAAAACATTTTTATTGCAAGTAAATGCTACCAAAAAAACATGCCACCACATAAACAAGAAAGACACGTATGTGCTTGGAATAAAAAAGTTTTTGTTTTTTTAATTGCCATTGCATGTAATTTCAACCAAATACTACAGGTGCATCTGAGCAGGCAGGTGAATCTAGAACAGCCGCAGAAATCTTATTTTAGTTTTAATGCACATCACAGTGATTATTGCTTTTGAATTAATGTAACCTAAAGACTTTGTATGAACACACAAGAATGGCAAAAGATAAAGAATGGAAAGAATAAAGCATTGGCAAAGTAGTCTATTTGCCTTACAGACTGAGCTCTAAAGCGCACTTCTTTTTAGGCGGATGTGTACATGTGTCCTGAAAAAAGGCCAGCACTCACAGTGTAACAGAACCCTGAGGCTGGTAGCTAGCTATACCTGTCTCCAGACCACACTTTTAAATGATATTGGTGCATTGGAAAACTTGCTGAGTTCACAAAATATTTTGAAAGGAAAGTGCAATTTGTGTAACAATGAGCCGCGCAACCTCTGTAGTGAGAAGGACGCTGAGTGCTTTGGTGACTCTGCATGGATCTTTATGTTGGTCATATCCGAGGCTTAAAGGGGCCCTGTTCTGCTGTAGAATATAGAGAATTTATTAGAATGGAAAGAAAATTTCAATGTTTCACTTGGTATAGTATTGGATAGTGCTTCATCTAGCCTTCTACCTCAGAGCGCTGAAGCTGGTATCGAAAAAACAGGGCATATGAAAGAGCATTAAAAGGTTAAGATATTCCTTCACTTGCTGCCTTTGGGAACTGTTTTGTAGCGGGCTTACCATTGGTAGGTGTTCATTTTGTTTGTCATTGTTAGCATTGGCTTATTACTGGGATTGTTTTCATTTGGCATCCTTCATTGGAACATGAGGGATACAATTAGCTTTGTGCGCCTTTTGGGCCTCATTTACGAGGCCCAAGCGGTACTTTTGTTCCACCGGAGCGTCTTTTTTGATGCTTAAGTGACGCAATGTGCCGCAGCATATTTACAAGTTCACTTTACGTGTCTTTTCATGGCCCTGTAAATATGTGCTCCTTTCACGCAGATCACTGTGTGAAAGGGGCGTTCCATGGGTGTTGCTGTGGGTGGTTCCACTCAATACCCACAGACTCTGAGGCATTCCCAGATTTACGAGGAATTGTAAACCTGGGAATGCATCAGATTTCTACTCCTCCCCTGGGGAGGAGTAGGAGTGGCGCAATGAGGAAAAATACTTTTATTTTTCCTTGTTTTTACCTCTTCTGTTCGTGCTGCAGAAAGAGGAAATGCCACAAATTATTGTTTTTGTGCAGGAAGGTGTCCCTTCCGGCACAAAACAATCATCCCCACAATGCAGGCACACTTGCCACATGATACACAAGGGTGCCTGTGCTGGCTCACGGCTGCTGTTTGTACGCTGGCACAGGGGAGAAGGACAGGAATGCAGTGTATCTTGTAAATATGGCGTATGGCCTCTTCTTTTGACACACAACAGCGCAGCAGGCCTTCCTGCTGCGCTGATGTGCGTCAAAAGTTTGTAAATGAGGCCCTCTGTATTTAATCTTCTTTTACAACACCTCGGCATAAGTTTGCGCTTAGTATCAGCTAAAAATCATTGATCTTTGTGGACCGTATTTCTATTGTAACTTCTAAGTATTCAAACGACCTGTAAAGGGATTGGTAATAGGTGAATATATGCATATATATATATATTAAATGCATACCTCTGTGTCAAGTATTTAATTAAAATAGACATAAGGTATTGCTCTAGTAGCTTCGATTCACCTCTTATACATCACCATTTGGCCAGGATTTGCAAATCCCTTGCTTAATAGGCCGCAGCAGAGAAATCAGCACTCCGCTACTTATCCTTAACTAAAGGCCTAATCCTGTGTGCAACGTCAGAGTTTGTTGTGGGAATTAGAGTTATGTCGCTGGAGCATGAGTCAAGCTGAGGACACGCTCCAAGGACAGTGTCCCTAAAGGGCCTGTTATGGAAGTTCGACCAGATATCTGCCCAAGTTACCAAAACACTCCAGCTCTGGAGGTTTTGTGAAGCTTTGTGTGTGTGGATAGTTGCATAAAAATACTAAAGACTTTAAATGGCTAATGAAAAGGACAATGTGTGACAGTTTGTTGTGTAATTGTTTCCACGGAGGTGGCCATCGCTTATTGCTCTCCTTGGTGGCCATCGCTTATTGTTCTCCTTGGTGGCCATCGCTTATTGCTCTCCTTGGTGGCCATCGCTTATTGCTCTCCTCGGTGGCCATCGCTTATTGCTCTCCTCGGTGGCCATCGCTTATTGTTCTCCTCAGTGGCCATCGCTTATTGTTCTCCTTGGTGGCCATCGCTTATTGTTCTCCTTGGTGGCCATCGCTTATTGCTCTCCTCGGTGGTCGCCTATTGTTCTCCTTGGTGGCCATCTCCTGTTGATCTCCTTGGTGGCCATTGCCTATTGTTCTCCTTGGTGCTATCACCTATTGCTCTCCTTGGTGGCCATCGCTTATTGTTCTCCTTGGTGGCCATCGCTTATTGCTCTCCTTGGTGGCCATCGCTTATTGCTCTCCTCGGTGGCCATCGCTTATTGCTCTCCTCAGTGGCCATCGCTTATTGTTCTCCTTGGTGGCCATCGCTTATTGCTCTCCTTGGTGGCCATCGCTTATTGCTCTCCTCGGTGGTCGCCTATTGTTCTCCTTGGTGGCCATCTCCTGTTGATCTCCTTGGTGGCCATTGCCTATTGTTCTCCTTGGTGCTATCACCTATTGTTCTGCTTGGTGGCCATTGCCTATTTTTCTCCTCGGGTCCCGTGTTGGTGTGGTGGCAGCGCCAGCTGAGGCGAGAGTAGGCCAATGTATCTTCAGAGCTAAGGCCTACCAATAAGGATTTGTGTGTGACGAAGTTGTAGCTGACCAGGTTAATCGGGTAGACAAAATGTATATTTGTGAAGGCAACCGCAAATGGGGTTATTTCATTCATTGCAGTTTTTTTTTTGTTTAGCGCGATCTCGACCTGGAGTTATCAGAGCGCTTTACATGATCACCTGTTGCATTACAGATGGACATATTCATGTTTAGGCACAGGGAGGGGAAGTGATTTGGCCAGGATGTTTGAGCCTCCCGCCAGAATCGGAAGTTGGCCGCTCTAGCCACATCCTCTCCCCGTTAAACGTCTATCCACGTGAAAACACAGCATGCTCGCCTATCGAGAATACTTCATGTTCTCGTGCTCTAGTGCAGCCCATGTGTAAATGTCAAATTATTATTGTTTCATGTGATAAGGGGTTCCCACTCATGGAAGGATCGAATATGTATTATTTTAAGCTGTTGATTGTTTTGTTTTTATATTATGATGTATTTGATCTGCACTTCTATGGTATTTTTTTATACTGAATAAAGTATTATTATTATTATTATTATTATTATTGTTTGCTGACGTGTACATAGAAGCTTTGTTTTGCTCAAAACCACTACTACACATTATCTTCTGAGCATCAGCAGTGTTGAAAGCAAAACATAAATGTTAATTAATTAAAAGTCTTTATTCGGTTTCAAATGTACTTTTATTGATTGTATTTTGTCAGTGTCCTTGTAACTCAAACAATAAATGTCCCCTTCGAGACAGCAGATCTCTTAAGCAGTCTTATGTCCCTATTTTCACACAGCATGTGGCCCAGTTTGTGTATTTCACGATAGCGAGGCGATTTTTGAAAATATTTATTTAGATTTTTTTTTAATAGCGCCAGAAGCCCCTGGAAGTGGCCTAGGAGTGCTAGGTAACGTTTAACAACAGTATAGGATATCAGTTATATTGACTAATCTCAAGTGAAGATGATGAAGCCCTCAGTGGCTGGGGTGCCAAGGATGCAGTGGCTGCTTTTAGGCGTCTAACCAACAACATTGGAATGCAAAGTGGCATAGCGCAGCCACTCCAATGCACCTCTCTTTACGTTAATGTGCGTGTTAAGAAAGTGCGAGCACTAAAGTCTGCATTCTATGTTAAGAGCAAGCTTTGCTAAGGAACACATGCACGTGTGCAAGCAGCAGAAAAAAAAGAGCCCCGTGCCCACCTATTCGCCCCTTTCATCTTGCTGCTGCAAAATATGATGCTGGCCGTGGGGCCAACTCCATGACTTCTCCCAAATCACTTCGGTTGTCATCAGCCAGTTTACCTCTGTTGCTGAGAATTTTAACTAATATATATATTTTTTAAAGTAACTTCATGGCCCTTATGCTGTTGTGAGCAAATGAATAACCGCAAAAGGGATCGAAGTGCCTATTTTGTTTGAAAGGAATCCCTCTGTTGGGAGGGAGGGGTGGAGGGGGGAAGCAGGCCACTGACAAGAATATTGTGTGTAAAAGGCCGCTTTATTGGAAACAGGTGCACATTACAAATTAAAATCCTTGGCCGAAACGCCTTCCAAAACTAGGCCTCACTAAATATAACATGCCTAGCCCCGCCCCCCGCCCCCTCCCCTAAATACCTTCGAGCCCGCCCCCGCCCGTACATTACAACATTACAACAATATAAAAACATTATAAAACATTATAAAACATTACACTCCTGTATAACCCCCCAACAATCTCTAAATCCAAACCTTCTGTTAACCAAAACTCCCCTGCCTGCCCCTTTTCAGCTATCGGCCCCCAAACTGTGTGACCGAACTAAACTTACCAAACTAACCTTTTCCTGTCGATAACCCCAACTCAACCCCAATAACTCCACCAACTTCCGGTAAAACTGACCAGAATTCACCATAACCCCCGCCACCCAGAAAGAGGGGGGCGGTGCAACTACCCTCCCCTCTTTCTGCCCCCCAACAAAAAGGGCTTTAAACACAACGAGCCTGATTCTGCCCCCTCAAGCACCGAGACAAGACCTCCCTGAGCTCCAACAAGTAAAGCTCCATGCCCAACCTCGACAAATGGACCCCATCTCCCCGAAAAAACTCTACCGCCTCAAAGCGGATATCTTTATGGGTGACTCTCCCGAAGCCCAAATCTCGACAAAACCGGGAGATCTCCAAATTCACTTTCCTCCGAGACCTATCAACCGCCCTGGGCTTCAAAGCCCCTCTCCACACCCTCCGCGGGACCAATTCTGTCCAGAGAACATGACAACCCGACCACTGCTCTTTCAACAACGCCAAGTCTCTTTTCATGGCTCGCAACAATACCACCCCTTTCACACTACAAAGATCATTCTCCCCCAAGTGAATTAAGAGAATATCCGGGCATTGACCCTTCACCATGGCTTTATTCAGACAGGGGATCAGCTCCCTCCAAAGCATCCCCCCCTTTCCCTTCCATACCAGTCGAAAAAGGCTGCCATTGAAACCCAAACTTTCCCCAAAATAACTTTTGCACGCCTGAACGTGCGCCCACTTGACGAAGGAATGCCCCACAATCCACACCGTCAACTCCCTCGTGTGTGGCCCGGCCACCGAACCTGAAATGAAAAACAAATATGAGACTCGCACCAAAACAATGGACGCAGGCGCCGAAGGAGGATCCTCCCGCACATATTTGTGAAAGCAGGAAGAAGACCAACGCCCCAAGCGCATTATATCGCCCTGCGACCAACCCCGGTTATGCGCCTCAGTCGCTGCCCCAATCCTGAAAGAATGTGTCCCAAACTGAGCTCCATCCAACCCCAACTGCTGCAACCCTTTACGCAGGACCATACGCAGCTGATAGTCAGAGACGCGCGCCCCGTCCATGTGCTGAAAAACTAACTCGCCCCCATCCCCTCCTGAGAGCGTCCTCCATTGCCTGGCCAAGCGCAGCGGACATGTGCAACTAGGGGATCCTGCTTCCAACCAAACCCCTTTTCCAACCCCCTTCTGATCTGTTTTGGAACTGGCCAACCAAACGTGTACACCTGTGTCCGATAGGAAAACATCCTGCCAACAAATACCCCGCTTCACCTTGGTCCCCAGGAGCTCCGAAACCCTGAAAGCTCCAAAAAACATGAAAACCATAAGGGTAGAAAACAATGCAACTTCAAACTCATCAGTGCAAACTGCAGGCAACACAGCCACCAAACGAGCCAGCGTCTGCCAGGAAATCGGCAAACGGGACACCCCAGTACCGCCCCGTTCCCTCGCCCACCCCTCAAGCATCCTGCGACCTATTTCACCAGCAGACGGGGCATAACCCCAAAAAAGCTTACCCATGAACGCAACCCCAGCCAGCTTCCCCGCAATAGTGACTCGTGACAGACCCTTCTCAATGAGTATAGGGAAAGGGGTCCCTTCTCAATGAGGTCAAGGATAAAATGAACCACATCCTCCGAACTGCGACCCGGCTCGTCCCTCCTACTAGCACCTGAAGCCAAAAATTCCTTCCATGCCAATGTGTACGCCGTACGCGTGGAAACCGACAAGGAACCTACCACCAGTTGAAACACCCTGCGTTGCCGACCGACCAGAGGTGCTCCGGCATCGGGGTCGGTGTCCTGTCCGCCTCCTTGGCCAGCCCATGGAATCTCCCCCACTGTGAACGAGACAAAGCATCCGCAATGTCATTGTCCACGCCCGGTACGTGCAAAGCCCTGAATGAAATGTCATAGCGCAAACAGCCCAGCACAAACACCCTCATTAATTTCAAAATCTGCTCGTCCCTGGCCGATTGTCTATTGACTATTTGCACCACCGCCATGTTGTCCACACGGAAAAGCACCCTCTTGTGTTCCAGCTCTGTGCCCCAGATGGTCAACGCCACCACAAGTGGGAAAAGTTCCAAAAAGGCAATGCTCCGCCCACCATTCTTCCACTCCTGAGGCCACTGCTCTGCACACCAATGCCCCTGCCAGTAAATGCCAAAACCTTCACTGCCCGCTGCATCTGAAAACAGCTGCACATCCCACTGTACATCCTCGTCCCTGGCCAAGGGCACCCCGTTAAATGAGTGCAAGAAAAAGGACCACATCCGCAGATCCTCCTTCACCCCTGCCGACAGGCGCACATGATGATGAGGCAAGTGCCGGCCTGCTAAAGCCCGGCCCAGGCGCCGACAGAAAGTCCGCCCCGCCCGAACCACCCTACAAGCAAAGTTTAGATGGCCTAGCAACACTTGTATTTCCTTCACCGTCACCTTCGGTCGAGCCAACATCTCGTCCAGCAAAACCAACATTTTGGATTTCTTATCCGCGGGCAACCGAGCCTGCATCGCAACTGAGTCAAGTTCAATGCCCAGAAATGAAATGACAATATCCGGCCCCATTGTTTTCTCCGGAGCTAAAGGCATCCCAACTCCTCCATAAGCTCCTGAAACGACTCCAGCGCACGCCGGCACTCCGAAGAGCCCGAAGAGCCCACAAAAAAGAAATCATCCAAATAATGTGTGACCCAGCTGTGACCAGTGCGATGCGTGAAAAACCACTGCAAAAAAGTGCTGAAGACCTCAAAAAGAGCACAGGACACCGAGCAGCCCATAGGTAGCGCCTTATCCACATACCACTCACCCTCAAATTGTATGCCCAACAAAGGCCAGTCGTCCGGATGAACCGGGAGCAGCCGGAAATCCGACTTAATATCGCACTTTGCCATCCCTGCAGCTGCGCCCGCGGCCACAACCAGTGACATGGCGACGTCAACTGAGGAGTATGACACCGAAGCAGCGTCTTCATCGATAAAATCATTGACTGACGACCCTTCAGGCCATGACAAATGCTGAATCAGCCGAAACTGCCCCTCCTCTTTCTTGGGCACCACACCAATAGGGGAAATGATCAAATTAGGAACTGGCCACTCTCCAAACGGGCCTGCCATCCTCCCCTCACGCACTTCCTTACGCAATTTTTCCCTCACCACCAGCTTGTGTTCTGCTGCGGATTTCAAATTATCCGCCCACCTTCTCTGCCGGGGCCCGTGGTACCCCAAATGAAAACCCCACCTGAAACCATCCAAAAGAGTTCGCTTTGCCACCAAGTCCCCGTAGCCATCCAAGGCAGCCTGTAGCCGAGCCAATTTAATTGGAGTAGGAGCCCTTTGGCCCAGGACCTTGTGCGCCCCTACCCCCACGCCCACCCTGTGACTGCTGCGCGCTGCCAGACAACCCTGCACCTGCTTGCTGCCCTCCTGATGGCCTAACTCCCCAGCAGTTGACGAGGGGGTGCCGCTTGCCGCACTTAGAACACTCATGTTTGTATTTACAATACTCTCGCGTGCACAGACCCTTGTTGAAATCCCAACAAGCCCCGGCCCCAGACTGTGATGCGGCTGAGCCTCCCACCCCACCCCGGGTGGGCTTTCCCTGAAAGGGCCGATAAACTAACGGCAGACCACTAGCCGTAAAAATCGTCTTACCCCCTGGTGCGGCCCCCATGGTATGTTGCCACAGGTCATTATCCAACTCACCCCATTTGGCTTCAGCATCCCAAGCCATACGGGCTCGAAATTCCTCGTCATACTGGGCCCAAGCATAACCCGTACCCGTGATTTGAGCCTTTCGAATAACGTCCATATACTTAAATATGGCGACGCAGCGCTCGGGAAACTTTTCGCAGTAGACACTAGCATAAATTAAGAACGCCGCTGTCCAATTCTCGATCGTCAGCGGCACCTTAGGGCGTTTGGCCAACTCGTACTCCTCCTCTTTAGAACCCTCCTTAGACCTCACCTCCCTGTGTAACAGTTTCAGAATCTCAACATATTCACCCTTCCAAATACGCTCTTTTGTCGCCAGCATTAAATGCGCACCCAGGGGCTTAGTCACCCCCATATTGGGGAGCTTCTTGATCTTTAGTTCCTTGCTCTGCGGCTTTTCCTTACCATCGCCTGCCTCCGCCTTAGACCCACTCTCCACCTTGGCCTCCGACAATGCTCCCTCCGTCCCCGTACCAACCCCCGTGTCCTTCACATACTTGCCTCTATATAATCTCCCCTCGGACAGACCCCCACCCCCGTCCTCCCCAGACCCCACAGACACCATAATAGGTTTGGCCTGTGTTTTTGCGCTCTCACCTGGCTCTAACGAGGGTGTGCGGACCGACTCCGACCGCCTCATTCCCCGTGCAGAAGAATCCCTTGGAGGATGCGGCCTCGCTGACGGGCCGTGCTCTCCTGTAGGCTTCACCACCAAGGACTGTGCGATAGGTGCCACACCCGGAACCTGCAACAGACTATGAGAAACATGAGAAATTCCCCCCCCCTCGGAGCCCCGAATCTCCCCTTCCTCGGGGCTGTCCTCATCATAATCCAGGAGTATCGGCTCATCCACCATCAACTCCTCTGGAGCAAAATCCACCACACGGGCCTTACCGGACCCTGAATGAGCACTACCGGCCTCCGCGGCCTTAAAACCATCCTGCGGGGGAGCCGACTGTGCACGCCGGTCCTCCCCTCTACACCGCCTAACACAACTGTCCATCCTCTCAGAAAATTCCGTCCACCTTGACCGGCGTGACGTTGGGGCCAGCGAGGCCGCGCCGGACCTTCGTGAGCTGGCCGCGACGGGATCCCCCGCCGGTACGGAATGTGCCGCGCAAGGCCTCATCCTCCCTTCTCCTCGGCGATAATGGGCCGCACCTCGCCCTACCGAGTCTGCTGCTCTGCTACTTGACCTATCCTGGAAAGAAAAAGTTTGGACTGGTGTGCCAGGAGCAATAAAACCACTAGCTGCCCGCGATCCAAAACCACGCAAAAAACCCGCACTCGACACCCCACTAACCGACGCACTCACTCGTCCCACTCCCACACTCTGCGGCGCCACCCTCTCCTCCTCATCCTCACTCCATTCCAGCCTAGCGTGACCCAACGCCGACGCCGCAACCTCGCCATAACCTCTCCCCATAGACAGCGACCTAACCGGCCTAGAACGGGCACGACCGCTCGCCCCATACACCGCCCTCGACCCGCTGCCACCTCCCGTGACCGACCCCCGGGCACTTGACCACCCCCCCGCTCCCTCCCCACCAAGACCCCGTACACCTTCTGCCCAGGAGGGAAAAATATCCAGGCCCTCGCTCGCCACACCCCCCCCAATTGCCTCCCCGACCCCAACAAACCAACCTTCCTCCCCACATTCCCCTTCCCCAGCCCCCCCAACAAACTCCTCACCTACGGCCTGCCAGCCCGCCCCTCCCTGGACCTCTAGCTGCTCTAAACTCCCCCGCTCCAAAAACCCCTGCTCCCCCTGCCACCTCAAGTCCTGCGCCGAACACCACCCCTCCACCTGCGCCCATTCCCCTTCCCCAGCGAGCTCGCCCCCACCGAAAAACCCGCGCCCCCCGCCGAAGAAGCCGGGGAAAACAACAAGGGGCTATCAGGCCCTGACACCCCACTCGCCTGTTGCACCCTCCCCAACCCGCACAACTCATGCGACTTCACCAACCCCAGCCCTCCCGACGCTGAATCCCTTGACAACCTCACCCCTGCCTCATCGCACCTCGCACTTCTACCAACCTCACAGCCCTTTCCCCCTTCACCCCCCGCTAGCTCCGCCTCAGGGAAACCCCCACGCTCCTCACCCGGGACAGGGAACAAAACCTCCGCCCCCTCCGCACTCCGCGCGCGTCCCCCCTCCCTCGCGCTCAACACCTCGCCCTTCGGCGCAGACGACGCGCGTCTCTTCAGCCCGCGCCCGCCCCCGCGCTTAGCTCCCACCACGGGGGAGAGAGAAACGCTCGCCGGTACCACAGATAGGCCCGCCCCACCCGCCGACACACCCCCCACCGCACCCAACCCACATGGCGAAGCGACACGAGCGGGGGCCGCCTTACGTAGATGCGGGCGGCCCCGCTCACTCACCGCCATCTGCTTCACCCGCTTCGGCGATGAGCACGCCGCCACCGCCGCCGCCACTCCGGCAGAGGCCTGACGCGTAGGGCGCGACGGCCCCGCCACCTCACCCACGACCAAATCCATGCGGCCTGCTTCGGACAGCAACCGGAGGGCCTCAAGAACCCGGTAATCTTGCGACGCCATCAAAATTGACAACTGACAATACCGGCAGACAATACACCCTAACTGACAGTCCTCTAGCAATCAGACAAAAAACACGACACTATCCTAGCTCCCGGCCACCAGGTCACCAAACCTAAAATGGTGGCCGGGGGCGGGCGCCCAAGGTATTTATACCTGAGCAACATTCCGTTACTTTTGGGCTCTAATTGGGCTGCATTTGGGCTATATTTTCCCTACTAGCAAGCCCAAGTTCGAACGACCGCGCAAGGCCAGCAAACCCCTCCCTCCACACGCCCCCTCCCAAACTGCCCGGGGGTGGGGACTCCCTGCGGTCGCCTTCCCCCCCCAAGCCCCCCTTGGCGACGTTTACGCGCTGCCTCTGTGTGTGCATCACACACAGAAGAGCGAGGAACCGCGGAGCGCTCTTTGCTGTTTTGCGTTTGCAGCTGTGCTGTCTGTAGTGTTTGCGTGAACTCATGACATGAAGCGCTACTGTATGCACTGCCAGGAAAACAATTATTTGAAAAATGCAGTGCCTCTTGCATCAGCATTTGTCATATGTGCATGAACGCTGTTTGATTTTTACATTTATCTGCCTAATTTGATTCTACTTCATGCCCCTTTTTCCGCCAAACTACGCGTTCTGCCTCTTTACTACTCTCTTGTATGTGTTTTCATCCTTGACTTGGCCATTCATCTCGGGTTTCCTACCCCTGCTCTTTCTTTCTGCTTGCGCAAGATATAAAATAAATGACGAAAAATCAACATTTTACCAAAATTAAGTGGTTGTGCTCACCACCTGCGCTAATTAAGCACTGCACACGGCATCGTAATTTGGCACCATACGTTTTCGAATTGCCCCCATAAAGGCTTCTGACCAGAAAAGTCCTACCCCACGAGTCCTTGTTCTACAGCTGTACCTCATGTGGAATTCATTTACGTGCCTGCAGTGTTGACATGTGTTGATGTGTTCTATGACCTTTACATCACACTGTGTCTACTTTCTTATTTCTTCTGATTTATGGTGATGACTTTGCTCCTTCTTTAATTTTACCTGCTCTGTGTAGGGCAATATTTGGAAGGAAATTGAGACAATTGTGCCAAATGGAGTGAAAGGGTCATTAAAAGTTCATTTGAGCTGGTAGACGAGCATGGCCACACACACACACACATGCACCCTGGACGGAGGGGCGGTACCCTTGACTGAAGTGCTTTACACAGGCCCCTGCAGCCCCCGTCGCGGAGGGGTCAACCCTTAAGGGGACCTTCAGGGGTCCCATTTAGCTCAAGGCCAGTAAGGTTTGTTAGACTAGGAGGAGGGGGTCCTCTTCACATTATGCAGGTGGACCCCATCGTTTAGCGTTATGCCACTGTAGGGGTGGCCTCATGGTACCCCATTGCCTTTCTTGTGATAGGCTTCCATAGGCTCTTCAGGTTGTACACCAGCAGAAGAGACCGCTCTTTGTAACTTACCTCTCACCCTACCAAGCCTCCTCCCATGGAAATTCTATGGCTTTTATCAGTTCATCCTTTACCTTCTTAATACTGCTACTGTATTTCAATTTTAGCTTATCCCTTTATGCTTTTGTTAGGCCAGATCTTGCCCCGCCCCCAAGTAACAAATCACTTTCCATAACCACACGTTTAATGTGGAGCTGTTCCCTTCCCCACACTAGCACTTGTCTCCTTCAGTGCGCTTCCAAACCAAAAAGCACCAACAGATCTTGTGAATATCTAAAAATTTCCAACTTGTTCACTGAATATTTGCTGGCCAGCTAGTAAAACTCCGTCCGCCCCTCTTCCTGCGCTTAACACAGACACATTCATGCAGAAATGTCCACCAAGAAGGTGGATAATTCTGCAAATACCCTTAATCCAAATCCACAAATCCTATTTTGTGACTTGGGATTTGGGATTTGCGAGCATAAATTAATTTTTTTTCCACCCTGAACTGTCGCTTCAGTGCGCAAAGGCTTTTGCCAGGGAGGCCCAAGAGACATTTCTGTTTCAGTTTTCAGGAGTTGTTTGATTTCAATGTTTTTATTCATATTTTACTGAGCGACTCCTGTGCAGCTTGCAGATGGTCAAGCTGCCCTTGTCTTCCATCATTCATGAAGATTGCAGACATTGGAGCCTTTCCACTGTTCACAACATGTGGTCCGAAGAAGCCCCTCTTTAGCAGACTCAACATTTTTCCTTATAGGTGGAATGCCTAGATATTGAAAACCAAAAAGCAACTCATTCCACAAACAAAGAAGTAGGACTCCAATTTTCAGTGATCTCGGGCACTGTATGACTTAATTGACCGCACTTATTAACAATGAAATTAAATCAGTCATCAATAAAGTACTTTGGAGGGTGGCCAAATTTGGGAAAACAAAAAAATGGTCATTCAGTTAACATAGTAGTGGGGCTACAATTTTGCATCGGGCGACAGGCATTGAGTATTTAAGACAGAAACAAGAAGAGAGGGACCCCTTCGCCTCACCAAAGGAATAGGGTACTCTTAACAAGTTGGAAGTAAGTTTATCCTTTGGTTACTCCACACTTACTTTTCTATCTATAGTTAGCTCACACCTCATGCCAATCAACCCCAAGACTCAAAACGAGAAACAATGTAGCCCAAGCAGTAAACCCAATAACTGTCAAAAGTAGAAATTTCATACCAAAAAATATATAAAAATTACTTTATACTTATGGGGCCCATGGAATGAGTATAGAGGACTCTTATATAATGTCGACAGGGAATTCCCTTAGAGATTTAATATTATGTGATATCTATACGTCATTGCTACTGTTTATTTTGATTTTATTGATCATATATGTGAGGCATTTATCTTGAATGATGTATCCTATTTGACGGTTGCTTTTTCAGTTGTCGTTTTTCACTGTATTGTTCTTTTATGTTCATAATAAAAAGATTTATAAAAAAAAAAAATTTATACACGTATATTATAACAACAATTCATAAAAAACGCTTAAAATAATTCATTCGTGCAAGAGTGACTGTTACCACACTGGATGAAAAATTAAAAAAGGCTAAATACATACACAGTAAATATTCAAATTAGCCACTTGTATGAATTGGGTAAAAGAAATACCCCATACATCAACATTAGTAAGCCTAATTTTTCGAGAGAAAAACAGACAGTATACTTTGTCATCAAATTAGACACATTCGTGAGAAAAGAGGGTAAATTGACAAGCACCAGATACGTTAAGTTAATTCGGTATCTGTGGTTCCAGCCCAATGGACAAATTTTTGTAAAGCAAGGGCGTCAACTCGTTTCGATGGTGTTTGTGCTTTATACCATCTTTTTCAAGACAAAATAATGTACTCTTGATGTACACCGTAGGGTTGAACATAAGACAAGTGCCTGGTTACAAGTGTGTCTAATTTGATGACAAAGTATACTGTCTGTTTTTTCTCTTGAAAAATTAGGTTTACTAATGTTGATGTATGGGGTATTTCTTTTACCCAATTAATACGAGTGGATGATTTGAACATTTACTGTGTATGTATTTGGCCTTTTTAGGTCTTGCCTAGCGTGGCAGCGCATGTGCTGCGTGCTCAGAGAGATTTATTGTTAAGGAGGACTTTCAGAAGAGGGCTTGAAGCCCCGCCCCTCATTTCCATTGGCTGGTGTCACCGTTTATGCTAAACGGTGGCCTGCCATTGGAAATAAAGGTTTTGGGTTCACTCCCTTTCGCCTCCGATCCGAACTTGGTGGCCTGCTTTGCTGCTGTCACAAAGCACTTTCTTATCTTTATGGGGCCATGTGTTTCTAATTAGAAACACATGGCCCCATAAAGACAAGAGATCCCCATGCTCCAGCTGCAGCGCGGTCCTCTTTCACTTATTATATATCTGTATGAAATGACAGAAGCAGCAAAATACAAGTTGTCGTACACGACCACCAGCAAGGCTCCGTTTAATGGCGCTGTGTGTCTTAATCTCCACGTCTGTCCAGCTGCAGGGTTGATTGTGGCGTTACAACCAGAACTGCAGAATTTCGAATTTGAGTACCATGATTGAATCTCGGTGTGCTCAAAATCCTGTGATTCTGGGCACATCACTTCTCACCATGCCTCAAAACATGAATGTGATCTTGTGTAATTTAACCGGTGCTCATGCACAGTGATCCAATATCTTTGTGTGGAGTTCGCGCTATATAAAACTGCAATAAATGCTACTCCATCATGGTTTTACATTTGTTTTCATCTTGTTGGTTGGCCTTCTGGTGTTGCCTTCCGTCCTGGCTAATCTTGCTTGTAGGAGTGTGCGCAGAGCTCTGGGCCTCTGTGTGAACTCACCTGCACCAAAACGGACTCAGTGTCACCGTTAGTTGTCCTAGTCCCCCGCAGATGCAGGGGCACAGCTGGCTAGGTCACGCTTTTACTGCCAGTGTTGTGTGTGCTGCGTGATCACAAGTGCATCAGGAGCTGTGGTCCCTGCTGGGTTCCATCCGCCCTACAGGTGAGAGCCACTTGAATCGGAATACACTTGACTTTCAGGATACTTTTTTTCTTTTCCATGTTGGGCAGCCTGCAGGTAAAAAACACCACTTGTCATTCATAGTCCAACATCGTGGGTCCCGTGCTCTCCATGCCACTGGAGTCAAGGTATCCTGGCTGATGAGGGCTGAAAGCCCGAAACCGGTCCTAAGATGCTTGTTTCCAGTTCAGGGAGGACCTGGCCTGGCAGTTCGGGCAGGACTGTTCCCATTGGGCGCAGGGTCAAGACTGATTTGCATATGGCTGGGTCTAAACTGGAATGGCATGGTGAGCAAACAAATAATGGGTTTAGGCCCAGATCTCTGTACTGGGGTGAATGTATGACATTGTTCTACATTCTGTCCATCAATTGTTGTTTTTGCATCTTTAAGTCTTGGCACCGTCCCATGATCTTTGCCTAAATTAGTCCTAGTAAAAATCAGTGTTGATGCTGTATTCACGCATGGAGGAAAGCCCATCCACCCAGCTGCAGGCACCACAAATAAAACTGTCCCTCGACACTACCCCTTAGGACTCGGGGAGTGGGAAGTGCCTGAGAAAACCCGGCGATCGCCTCGTGATACTGCAAAATACACGCGGTAAAGCAAAAGACGGACACTCTTGTGGTGCAAAACATATTTACCATTTGGAATGTAAATTTAAAACTTGATTTAGTGGAGCAACAAATACATTTAAATGCAGTTTGACCGGCAATAACAGAACCGTCCTTTCCCCACGAATAGTTACATTAATTAAAAAAAACTGTTTGTTAAGGTTAAGGTCAAGGTCACATATAGGTTTACTTAGACAAATATGTCCTTAAAACAAAAACAATACACATAGATACATTAAAATCTATTGAAGATAAATTGAAAACATCACAACCTAATAAACTTTACTCGTGTTCATTAATGCTGCTGGTAACGGCATCTATAAATCGTTATAGACCTATTGACACACCTAAAAATAGCATATAAATTCATTATAAAGCCATCCGGTGTTAAAGTGCCACATTAAAAAAAAAGGTGTTTTATTTTTTTACGAATGAATATCTGTGAGTAAAAAACAATTAATTAAAATATGTACTAAAGTGCCTTTGGTATTCAATTGAGTTAGCGAAGACCTTTTCCATCATCCTCTTGAATCTTTGGGTGAAGCTGTAGCATTGAGAAAATGAGGCTACAACTTAATGTGAATTTTAAAATGCTTGAACGTAAATTATGAGCATGTGCGATTCCTAGGGCGATTTTGAAACCCTGTACAAGAGGTCTTAAGCTGCGTGAGCAGTCCTATGCAGTGCAACGCTGGGCGCGAGACCTAAAAAAGGGAAGAGGAAAACTGAGGGTATATCAGCTGAGCACAAAATGGATAAATAGGAGGCGCTTGTGGTGAGGAAAACTATTTAAAAAAACTTGTCGGGAGGGATTGCCCCCTAACAAAAAATAACAAGGGGGAGGAGTAAGGGAGGAGACGTGGCATGTAAAAAACAAGCCTTGGCATAGCCAATAGGCCTCGCTTTTGGCACCTTATAAGTATTTAGTTATGCAGCACAATATACTTGGTGCAACAACATTAACTGTTGCATGGTTAAACACTTATAAGTGTAGTGTCCTAGTCCCAAAGGCGAGACCTACTGGCTATGCCAATGCTTGTTTAGGACTTATTTCCCTGTGGGTATTTATTTTGTGACGCGACAATCCGGCCCCAGAGAGCAGCGGGGCGATGCTTAATTTTGGGAATGAGTGCATATTTGAAGAGGTGCACCCATGTTTACATACGCTGCCGTGCTATACTGATGGCAGATTGTGTTTTTTACACGGACACAATTTCCTACAAACTATTTAAGCCTTAAGGATTTGATTAGAATAGGGAAGGAAACCGAGCATTAGAATATGCATTGAGCGAATTTATGTACGGACGCTAGAGAGCAGCAAATACAAACATATCTAAAGCGAAGATGATAGCGAGATTACGGTGACGTCATGAAAAAAGAGAGCTGAGTTTCCAAATATCCCTTCTGCAAAACATAGCGACGGCTGCTCGGCGGATTCTGTGGTGTTGTTAATGGTCATTCCTTTCAGAAGAAGCGTCATGCTGCGCGGCAGCTTCCCCTTCATTCCTCGGAGGCGGCGGCCATTAAACACCTGAGCGCCCTGGGATTCGCTGTAGTCTCAGTGTAGCTGTTAGATGACTGTGCAGGGAAATTAAAGTGTGTGCGGACTGGAGGCAGTTTTTGTGTTGGACTATAAACAGGGATTCTATTTAGTAATGATGCAAGATTCCACCCTCGTGCATGGCTCGGAACCCCAGCGTTGTGCATGTGCTAAATTCACAAATCAGTTGTTTTGGTTCAAGAGTGACATCCGATTGCTTAACCTGAGCACAGGGCGCGAATATGTTTCATACATTTGCTAGGTATCGTTTGCCGCTACAGACTTGTGACTTTGTATCACTATAAACATTTACCAAACTCATCTGTTCTTGGTAATCTGCCTTTGGAAGATGACAGGCAGATCCAGTCCTTCCTGCGTACAAGCATATGCCCTTCAATGTTTTTCAGAATTTGCATTAGTCCCTGGGCTTTCGTACTGGTATAAATGAAAAATACATGACAATTACTCAGATGTGAATAGGCTGTTGGTATTTTGAGCAGTATGTATGCCCGTTTATGATCTGTTTGATTTGTTTCTTTATCATCAACGTGTTTTTGCTGAGAGTTTGTTAGTGGACATTTCCAAAGTAGGCATTTAAACGTGCTCAACATCTGAAGTTTCATTTAGTAAGACAGTACAGGATAAAAAGTCTGACCTCGCGCATTTGTACTCTTTCTTTTATTTTTACTGAATGAAACTGAAAAATAAAGCAACAGCCAGGTCTACATAAAGAACCTTGTGTCGGATTGATTCATTTTCCGATGTCCCACTTTGAGGCGCATTGAAATGTTTTTTGTTGAACGAGGCACTAGCGGTTTCCATTCTCCCCTTCACAACAGCACTTTACAAACCTCCTAAATGCTGAAAAAAGAAGGGTAGAAGTAGAGGGTAATTCCACACATATGTGAAGCGATTAAAGTGAGCTTCAAGCAATTCTTTACACATCGAGAGTCCGTGTGGATGAAACCTCGAGCACGGTGGAAAGACAACACTTAAGTAGTATATTTTCGGCAAAGGAATGAATGGCGGAAGGGGCCAGAATGGTGTTTGTGCCCGTGGAAAGAGAATG
This sequence comes from Triturus cristatus, assembly GCF_964204655.1. NCBI lineage: Eukaryota > Metazoa > Chordata > Amphibia > Caudata > Salamandridae > Triturus > Triturus cristatus. The sequence continues at coordinate 382,917,025 of NC_140581.1, read as the reverse complement.
AGGGCCAGAATTTCTAACGTATGCGACGCAGTGCTGCGTGAAACTCTGCAGCGCTGCACTGCACGAAGAGGAGAAATAGTGCAGTGCTATATTTAATAAGTTTCTCATTGGATGCACAGGAACAAAATGGTGTCTTTGTCCATTCCTAAGCCTTTCGCTGTATGACCCTGCTCTACCCAGCGTAAGATTAGTGCTCGAGGTACCCTCTCCAGTATACAGTAGAATGCAAGGACAGCGGTCAGGAGGTAAGCCACTGAGGATCAGCAATTACGTGGCACTCACATCAACTTTAACGCTTAGTCTAGTTTTTGCTCTGGAATGTTGATCAACGCTGACATTTGAGCCACACCGAGTGGCGCAGCACATACCCACAAAGATGTATAGAAATCTGGGCCTAAACTATAATAACTCTTTAGTGGCATGAACATTGTGCAGAGGTAAAATTGTGTGTTTAAGGTAGCTTAAGAAAATGGAAGCAAAAGAGTTTAGGACTCAAACAGAATTAACACGTAGAAAAAAATGCGAGAGGAAGTCGAGTGAGAGCCCATTGGGAGCCAATGTGTGATGCATCCATCTTGTATTTACATTGGCCTTTAGTGGGATTCTGTGACTTTCTCTGCAGAAGGAAATCCGTTTCAACTTATTTGTCCTGAAACAGCACACAGAAATTTCGGTGAGAAAAGAATCTCAATATGTCATCAATAAGAATCCTTGAAACCTCTTATCTGCCTGCATTGAGGACTTTACTCCAGCACAAAGCCCTCCGCCTTATGGATTGTATGGCAGAGGAAATCCCCCTGGTAGCTTCTCTTCTGATTAAGCACTTCCTACAGATACCAAAGGAGTTTCTGTTACCACCAAACCCTGAGTCAGGCTCAAGTGTCTTTCTGAGTCCATCCAGCTACAAGTGTTCACCAAGAGCGGACGGCATCTTGAGGTTTTCACTTTTTCATTCTTTTTCATTTGTGCCAGAGACTATTGCCCTGATTTTGACCTTAGCACCCTCCCACCAAGGTCTTGGGTTTGTCTACGTGTGGGGAAGGTATTCTAGTCTGTAGAGCTGGCTTACACTACTTCTAATGGCCACCCTGTGGCCACAGTGTTGAGTCGGATGACTGAATGTGCTGCCTGATTTCTGCAGGAGCTGTTGTTTGGTCCATCAGCTCAAAGCTGCCTGCTGCCTCCTTGTTCCCACGTCGGGAGTCTCGGTAAGGCCACGGTGGGTCTAATGCTCACTCATGCTTGGAGGTTTGGCGGCTGGGCGAACAGTAATTTAGCTTGGAATGCCCATCACCTCAAGAACACAGGGAATCCTGGCTGTGGAATGTTACCTTTAATACAGATTCTTTACATTGGTTATGTCCTACTTATCACCTTACCTGTGAAGAACAGTACTCTCAGTGTGATGTACCACGATGTAAAGGTAAGTAATAAATCCAGGGTGATGATAGTAATCCAAAGAAGGTTTTATTGTATTCAACCACCGACATAAACAGGTCTGCTCTTCAGTGCCTCATCGGTCAGAATGCCAGTCTCAACCTAGAACTCATGAGACTCACATTCTGTTACCATGACCACTACTATCACTGAAAACATATTCAAAGAAACACTTGCAGGTAAATTACAACACATCCCCTTTACAAACAAAATAAAGAACTTACAGCACAACTAAAGAACAAATATATCAAACTAAAATGAGAAAATACATCATTACTAAAATCTTCATAAACAGTCAAGGACCTAAGATAAATTATAAACTATAAAGTACTAATATAAAACATAATCTTTGAACTTTGAAGGCACATTTTTTCGTCTACTTGAATTTTCAAAACTCCCACTCCCATCTCCTGAAACACAACTGCCGACATTGACTTTTCCAGGATCTGCACCAGCGAATGTAACCAACCTGGACATACTCCAAGTACAGCCATTGTCTAAACTTACAACATTTTTTTTTATTGCAATGATGACAAAAGGGCCAAGAAGATCAGACAACCCTTTATGACAATGTTTGACTTTCTTCACCCAAACTCGATCACCAAGACTCCACTTCCTATCCTTCACGGACCTCTTGTCATCGTAACGTAATTTGTATCTTCGCTGATACTCAGCAAGCCTAGTTCTTTTCACATCCTCATTCACACCCTTGCTTTTCCACTCAGGAAGCCAAACTGGGTTCAATTTTGAGACCGCCAACCTCCCCCTTAAAGCTTCAAAAGGAGATTTTTGGGAAATTGCATTGGGAACTGTACGATGTGCCCGCCAAGTCTCTCTCAACACATTACTAAAAGACACTCCAGAATCAAGTGCCCTTTGAGCACAACTCTTAACTACTCTATTCATTCTCTCCGTGAGACCATTGGCCTGTGGAGAATATAATGCAGTCTTCTGATGAATTATATCTAGGCCTTCAAGATAATCATGCATCTCACGGGAAATGAACTGCACCCCGTTATCAGTGACTAAATACCTGGGAACACCTTCAGAAATAAAAACATCCTTAAGGAATTCAATCACAGACTTGGAAACTACCCACTTTGAGGTGTAATCCACTAAGAGGACAACGAACCTCTCTTGGGGAGGCATTAACTCAAAGGGCCCCATGATGTCTAACCCCAGCTTGGTCCAAACTGCATCCGGCACATCCACAGGCGCCAGTAATAAATCCAGGGAGATGATAGTAATCCAAAGAAGGTTTTATTGTATTCAACCACTGACGTAAACAGGTCTGCTCTTCAGTGCCTCATCGGTCAGAATGCCAGTCTCAACCTAGAACTCATGAGACTCACATTCTGTTACCATGACCACTACTATCACTGAAAACATATTCAAAGAAACACTTGCAGGTAAATTACAACAGTAATCTCGTTGGACTTTCCACAGTGCTGAAGTAAATGCAGATATTCAAGGAATTCCCATCCCCGTGGTCTCTGTCCCCGTGGGCATTTGAGAATCCCTGGGATGCCACCAGATCTTCCGAGAGGTTGAAGCCGCGCACCAGCACAGTGTAACCCTCAGCCCACCTTATATGAACTGTCATCAAAGAGCTGCATGCAGCCTGCATGGTATAGGTTAAAGCGTTATGTTTCCCCCCCCCCCAGTCTTTCATTATCCTAATGTTGCTATAAAAGGGTTACTCTGGGGAGAAATAAATTTTTAGGTTTAAATCTTTTTATTAAAGTTTTCCACCGAGAAAAATATAACCACAGGCAAGCATACTAGGCAAGCATACTTTCCCCGACCCCATCAGGAATAAAATCAACAAAGCTCACTTCCACCCCCATTAGCCGGGTGGGAAATCGGCTGTTCCAGGACCGAGAAATACATTTTTATTGGCAAAGCCAACCCCTGTGGTACGTTTTAAATCCTGAGCTTGCGCGTCTCCAGGTCAAATGCTCTTAAAAGATGCCGCCTACTAGTATGGATGACACGACTCGCACACCTTGTCATCCCCATTGACTGTTAGATTCCTTATAGACTGATTTATACAGGAATGATTCATTGGCCATTGGCTCTGTATAATGTGTGCGTCATGTAAAGTGCTCTGACACCCTACACTGATATGAGTAGCACTATAAAACAAATGAAATGCATATCCGAGAGGGTCTGTGCAGAGATGAGGGGGCACCGGTGGAGCATCATAGTGAGGGAATCAGTGGAGAAGGAGGTCTTGGGGTGGAAGAGCGGCAACAAAGAATGTCAAACTGGGTGACGCCAGCGCTGAAGCGGCCCTGCATGCGTTCTTATTTATTTTGCATTTTTGTAAGGCCGCGAGCACAGCATAGATGCAGCCTCAGAAGCCAAAGTGTGTGTGTGGGGGGGGGGGGGGGGGGGTGATCTTTGTTCTGCAATCGGTGCGTGGTTGGCCATTTGGTCTGAACTGCTGACGAGGGCTCATCTCAACAGCGAATAGCAGTGTGAGGCGCCAAATTTCCCTGCATCTCCGGACCGTGCGAATGTTCTACATACATGAAGGGACGAGTCATGCCAATAGACAAGATTAAGGCAGGAAACTCCCGTTTTTAAACACAAAAATGGCTTTATTTTGGCTGTCTCCCGCCAAAAATGGACCCTGCTTCGGTAGAAGTCAATGGGGAAATACATTCTCCTGAATATGTTTGTAAAATCTTCCACTTTCCTCTTCTAGAATGTTGGCATGTGTGCGTGTGTGGTGGATTCGGGTTGGTAACTAGACCGCACATCTATGTCCGGATCCGAGATCTGCTCTTGAAACTAAGGGCCCGTGCCCCCCTCGGCTAGAATCCCGCCTTAATGCCATTTAAATGGCTGCTCCAGTACAGAGCATGTCCCGAGGGAATGCCGGGGCTCCAGGAGCCCGCGCGCCGCTGAGTCAGCGGCGTGGGAGGGGAGGCTGCGTGGAATCAATCTCCCGCGCTTTGTTCTTGGGGCTCCCCTCGCCTCGTGCTGCGCCGTGGGCCTAGTGGCTCCCTGCACCGTGCAGTGCACCGACGTGGCCCCCACGTCGGAGGGAGCACCGCGGCCAGAGGCATGTATATGTTTACATCGAGGACTGTGAAGGATATAGCATAACATTGAACACGCAGGCCCCGCCTGCCTGATGTATCCACAATGAACTGGAATAACGGAGATTGACAGAAGCGGGGGTAGGAGGGTGCATAGCAACAACCAGTCGCCTGTACTCCACCGGCCCTAATTGACGGCTGGATACAGAGAAAAACCAAAAAGAACCTTCACCTGTTGAGACTTTGTTCACGAACACATGCACTGGCTGCATTTGTGCCCTGCTGGCTGCATGGCTGCTGCAAGGTGGAAGAAAGCACGCGGTTTGTGTCGAAGAAAATAACATTTTGTATGGTTTATTTATATTTTTTATTCGTAGGTTTCCCATTGCCGATTTCATCTCCAGGCCCATGCACGATGTGTGATTTTTGCAATCTGCGTCTTTGCAAGGACAGCGTTTGTTCTAGGTGCCGTATGTGAGCTCATATGTAGAGCCTGCTTAATTTCTTTAGTTTCAGCAGCACAGGCAGGTAGGCGGATGGTGGGGGAAGGTGCTGACAGCAGTAACCTGAATAGCACATCATGCGACTGAGGCAGTGACTGGGCACAGCGCCAGAAACTTCACCTAATTAATCATCCTGCATGGAGCTGGGGCTGCAAGGATGCCATTAGAATGTGCCATTTACAAAGGAAGCCGAGAAATGCCCTATTCCCAGGGGATGTATAGACACGCTCCAATCAGAAATTGTCAGACATTCTCAGCCTCATCCCCTCCCCATTGCTCTTAAGGAATGCAGTGTGATTGGTTCTCAGGAAGGGCTCATGGGTGGACCCTTTTGGCACTTGTGCATGGCTTTCCTTGAAGGTCCTTGTTTGGGAGCTGCTGGCGGAGTGAACAAGTCCTTCCAGCAGCGGAGCATCTTAGCATTCATTATTCGCAGAGCTGCGAATCCCAGGAAAGATGCAGGTCCCGGGCTCTCTGGATTTGTCGACTGTCCTAATCCATACCCGCGCACTCACCCTGATGTACGCCAGCACGTTGGATGTTTATAAATGGCATTTGTACAATCGGAAGATAGCACAATGGGATTTCTCAACAGAGGGCTTCATATGCACCTAATTTGAGAGAATTTGTGAATCTGCAACACAGCTATAGAGAGAACATACTTTTTATATCTGAATTACTGTCCTGCTGTTCACATCTGAGGAACTAAAGTATTTTTTTGTGGCAAAAATAACTAAGGTTTATCCGCCAAGATGCCGGAGGCTAACTACCTGCTGTCAGTTTCTTGGGGCTACATAAAGGTAAGCATTTGCTTCCTGTTTTAAGGACTGCAGTTTATTTTTTGCAAATCTGGTTTCAAAGATCTTTGCCTTACTGTGATGCTCAGGGCACTAGGACCACATAATGAGCCATTTATTATGCTAAAATAACTGAGTGCATACATTTAAATCATGACCCTCAATTAATTGCATTCTACAAAGGAAAATGTGATATTTCCGAATTAGCTAGGGTGTTGCTATTAGCAGTGAAAAAATCGCAAGTCAAATAAAAGAGTGAATATTGTATTTTTGGTTTGAATGCAGTTGAGTGCTAGTAACAGTGGCATGCACAGCAGTCTGGAGAGTCTTGCTTCCCCCTTACATGCATGTGGAAATGATGGCTAGATAACTGATTATTCTTTTGTGTGATCCTCTGGGTGGAGTGCGTATGATAGCATCAGCAGGAGGCACGATGAACTGATCTCCAAAGCACAGCGATACGAGTTCTCCTGTACATGCTTCAGACAGAAATATAGCCAAGACCTTTATAATTGCCCAAAAATTGTGTCAGGGGCAGATCTTAATTCAATTATTGATACACCTGCGTACAACAAGTCGTGCTTCGTTATCACATTCATCGCACGTAGGAAATTAAAGCAGGTGACATTCTCCTTGAGCGTTGGATTGGAGCCTCATTTTCTATATAATATGCTTTATGTCTTGTCACAAAAAATTATGGCCTGATCAATAAATTATGATGTGTTGAGTTCATTTTAGGTACATTTCAATTTAAAAGTTGTGTTTCTCATCTGAAAATCACTACCTTGTTAAATGAAACCGTATATAATTTTGGAGGTTCAAGTCAAGCCTTCGGGTGCAGCAAGCAAGTGCATGAAGCCGATTATGTCAATAATGTCTCCCTGGAACGAGTGGTTTCACCTGCTCACTTGGAACACAGTTGTTGTGCCTCTAGGGCTCACAGAACACATACTGCCCGTGCAGGTTTATATTTAAAGAAATTTAGTGAGACCATGGTCAATAGTGTATTCGAGCTGTAAAATTGGGGTTCATTAGAAGGCAGAGAGTCCTGTTGTGGCACCTCTAAATACCAAGATCAGATTTATTTTCATTGTGTAAAGTCATACATTGCTGATTTTGCTGATGTGAAGCTACTGTTGTGTACATATGCAAGTTCACACCTTCATGACATGGACACCTGGAGTTTATTGACAAAACTTTCAGAAAACTGTGAAATAAAAATAATATGGGTTGAACGGGGGAAAACGCCTGGGGTAAATATTACATATTATGATGCACTGAAAGGGTTTTGGACTGCAACTCTATAAAGGCAGGTTACGTAGGGTTTTCAGGTAGGTGAAAACTGTACTTACCGTTTTAGAATCCCCCACCCACCATAAGGCTGGGTCATGTCTCCCTGCTTTTCTTCCACCGCATTCCTCTGTTAGCACAACCCTTCAGCCAAGCCAACACTGATCTTCCATGCTTCTGCGCTACATCAGAAATGTTTAGATCTTCTCGTCACCGACCCTCTTCACCCAACAAGAACCAAAATTCCAGCTCCTGGAGGAAGTTGGCTGAGGTTGGGACCGCAAGTGTTTTTGCCAATCCACGAGCAATACACCCGACATTAAAAATGGCTTCTCGACTCGGTTTCAAAACCAGGAAACCATTTTGTTGCATTTCAGATTTGACTGTAGTGTGAGGTTTCAACACGCCAGTGAAATCATATGTAGTATTCTTTCAAACAAAGACAATGCCCCACTGAAGTGTTGAGATACAAAGCTCCAACATTTAACATAAAGTTTAAATTTGGCTTTATTTATTATACATGAGTACACAAATGACTTTTCCCTCCATCACTCATGTCGTTGCGTGATACACCCTAAAGTGATGCAACCCAATGGATGAAAGTCATCTGCCCTATAGTGTTTTTGTACTAGTGTGCAGATCTCTCACGTACTACTCTTTGGCTGACCTTGTCGTGTGTAATTTTGTGAGCATAGTAAAGGGAGCTGTCGAGATTAGTGATATTTAACATCATTATTTCTGCTTGAAAAATTAGCGATGTGAGAGAGCAGGTGTATGTCTGGGTCACTCTAAAGATTGAGTCTCATCAGAATTTCAGTGAACAGGAAGTCTATGAAAATCATTCTTAGAGCCTTGAATAGGAATACGTGTACATCATGTACAACAGAATTACGCATAGGACTAATGGGCATTTGTTAATTAACAGTACCCCATCACTTGTCATATTTATTTAGCTGATAATATTCCAATGTGCAAGTTCTTGTCAACTCATATTTACAGACATTAACTTTGAAAATTGTGAGTTTCCATTTAAGGGTCAGGATTGGAGTAAGGTATAGAGCATGGTTTAAAGTAGGGGTTAAGGGCCATGTTATGTGCATGGTAAGGGAAATGTGAGGGCAGGGGTTAGACCCAGGGTGAGAGTAATGGCCAAGGTAAGGGATGTGTGAGTACTCTGCTAAGGGTGAGAGTGTTGTTTAATTTAAGGGATAGGGCGAAGACAAGGGTTAGGTTCAGGGCGCAAGATATGGTGAGGACTAATGATGGGGTCAGGGGGAGAGTTTTGGTTAAGATAAAGGATCTGGCGGGGACCATGCTTTGGGTCAGGGAGAGTTAGCGTGATCGGATAGGATTAGTGTCAGTGAGAGTTCTGATCGGGGTAAGGGATATAGGGGCATATCAACAAGGGCTTTATCTCTGCTTTTTTGGCTTTATAAGCCAAAAAAGGAGAGCTAAAACTAGCGCCCTATCAACAACAGGGTGCTAACATGCAAATTTGCATGTTAGCACCCTTTTACTCTACGCTTCCCCTTGCATCTCTAATGAGATGCAAAGGGGGCGTTCCAGAGTAAAATAATAGGAGAAATGTCGCTAAGCGACATTTCTCCTATTATCAAGAATGTCGCTAACCCTGTTAAAGACAAAAAAAAGCAGCGCTAACCGCGGTTAACGCTGCTTTTTTACGTCTGGTATTTTTCTGACTTAGCCATGATATCCTATGGAAGGTGGATATCATGGCTAAGTTTGCCTGTCCCTATCAGCAAGGTAACGTGAGATTATCGCTGGGTTTCCAGTGATAATCTCACATTAGCCTGTTAGCGTCAGGATTTTTATCGCTATTGAGATAAGCGTTGCTAATAGCACGCTATCTCAGCGATAAAAATTCACGCTAGCCGGCGATAATTATCCTAGCGCTAAGTGCGCCTAGAGATAATTATCGCCGGTTGTTGTTGATATACCCCATAGTAAGTGAGAGCTTTAGTGAGGGGTAAGGGTGATGTTGGGCTTGTGAATCACCATAGAGCCGCAGTCAAGTTAGGATCAGCAAAATCATATGCACAAGTTTATGGTTAACTTAGGGTTTGGATTAGAATCCAGGCCAGGCATTGAAATAATGGCTGGGAGTAGCTTTTGGTTAAAGTTGTTTTATAATTTAAAAAAAGAAAGAAAGACCTTTAATAGAGGACGGAAAGAATAATTGAAAACCTGCACATTTTTTAAAGATGAAAAATGGTTGAGCAGTTGTTTCTTAGGGAGACTGGTATTTCAACGAGCTTCATAGAGAAATCTTAATTTTGCATTGAAAGTGTTCGAAATGAAAAAGGCAATAACATTATTTTTAAAATGGCATACATTCTACAGTATACCTTCTTAAAAGAAAAGTCAAATGATGATAACTTATTTTACTCATAGTTCTTTATACCAATTGTCTGCCACTTTTAAACTCTGTAGATAAACTATTTTGCTATTACTCAATTTAATGATACTCAATTTACTGACACTGGAAGAATGAAAACCTTATTCCGTTTTCCCAAGATTTGAACCGTGACCAACATATCACCGCTTATTCTTTTTCATTTTTTATTTGAAAGGTGACACAAACAAATAATTGCTTACCAATACAATTCAAATATTATTCAATTCAATTCAATTCCAATTCTTTATTTCGGCCATATAGACCATAAAAGATGCAATGCAAACATTACAAACATTAAAACATTATTTTAAAACACATTTAAATAGAGTCCGCTCTCCCAGCGAGGAGTGATTTAAAATTACATTAGAAAGTTCAAGGGGCTTCAGAGGATTTTTTCTTTCTGATCAACCATATGGCCATGAGAAATTTGGAAACAGCGAACACAATGTGGCCCAGGGTGCTAGTTTTCAAAATCCTGTATGCCTGTGCATACTCTCTGAACCCCAGGTTCTTACAGAGCGGTGCTATCCAGTATTTTCTGGGCCTTTGGTATGCAGGGCACACAAACAAGATGTGGGGGTCATCTTCCACATGGTTGTTACAGCAGGGACATGTTTTATCGCCCCCATTTGTCCACTTGCAGGTGTATGAATTAATAGGTAGTGTGCTAAGCCTCCATTGAACATACAGTTTCCTCGCCAGGATGGGAAAAATAAAATCCATAAAAGGTTCAAAAACATAAGAATTTTTGGATTCTAAAAATCGCAAAGTTAGGGTGCCGCTATTTTGAGCGACCATCAAGTGAGCAAGGGACCTGGCTTTGTAGATTTGTGCCAGGGCTTTGCGCGAGATTGTTTGGCAGCCTCGCGCGGGGTCCTCCCACAGGACACGGAGATTGATGGCAGACAGTTCATTTTCCACAAAGGTGAGCCAGGGGATTTTGCCACTGCAGTTTAAACTCATGACATGGGTGAGATCCTCCCTATAATGATGAAGTTCGTCCGTAGACTAGAGCCTGTGCCAGAACTTCACTGGCTTTGACACAAGCTCCTCTGCAATAGGGGGGAGACCCATGTCCATTCTCAGAGGCTGAAGTGGCGTGGCACTTGGAAGGGCTAGAAGGCGCCTTAAAAAACTATTTTCCACTGTTGATAAGCCCTTCACCGCTTTGTATCCCCATAGCTCACTGCCATACATGGCCGCAGCCTTGGCCTGGGTCTTGTAAGTTTCAAGGGCCGGGCTTATGGGCTTGAAGGAAGAAGTATTAGCCACTTTCAGGATTGCACCCGACAGTTGGGATAATTTGGCCTTAGATCGTACTATCTGTCGGTCCCATGCTAAATTTTCCTGCAGTGTTACCCCCAGATATATGAAGGTGGACACCCTCTCAAGGCTGGCGGTCCCCAGGGTGGGATTGGGCCTAGTTTTGGTTGGTGGGTTGAAGATCATGAACTTGGTCTTTTCTGTGTTCACCTCCAACCCATGCTGATGACAGAAAAGACCAAATCCATCCAGGATCCTCTGGATCCCCATGGGGGATTTTGAAAGGAGGAGGGTGTCGTCGGCAAACATGAATGCCGGTACCTTCCTACCTGCCAAACAGGGGGCGTCGTTGTCCTTGACGTTTTCCAGGTGTGAGATGACGTTATTATTGCAAAAGTAAATATCTATACCAAACACCTACTTCATAAATTATGCATACCCGATAAACAAATAGCCTACTTCCCAGCTTCTGTTTGCTTATAGGATCCCCAACTTAGGCACAAGGTTGTTTATTTCATTAAGGAAGCCATCTTCTCCAGGAGCCTCAGTTGAGGGAAGTGACATAATGTCCCTATGAACCTCGTCAGCTAAAGTTAAAACAACTTGAGTGGCCTGTTCTTATTTGACTAAGATTTCCTAACCTTTATTTTGTTATATGCAAAAGAAAGAGTTTCAACATATAGACTTTGATAATACTTAAAAAAACATTTAGTTGACTAGTCTCTAAGTCGTCATCAAATATTTCTAATTCTCGTGAGTCTCCAGATTTGAGTCTCCAGGCTAACAATCAACTTATTTTATTGTCTAGATCACAGATTTTTTGAAACACCGTAATTCGGATAACAACTTAATTCTCCAACTTCATCAACCTTGCTTTGTGGTGAATCGTTTTTAAAAGTTTAATTTTTGCATCAGATACATATAATGCTACAGGATGCAGTCCAATCTTGGAAGGTTCCTTCTATTGCTTCTTTTTATAGGTAGTCTTAGAGATTATAACTTATTTCGGAAAGGCCTTAAAAGAATCTCCCCCCCAAAAAAAATCACCGCTGACTATAAGATTAAAGCTGTACTGATTCCACCAATGGAGTGATAACAGCCCTTCATCTAGAAGGGAGCACCCTTTCTGCTAGCCTGAGATGACTAGATCACATTATATTTAAGTGGGGGAGTCCTCTGACTTAATAAGCAGTACGATTGTTGTCTTCGAATACTAAGGTCCTAGAAGTAAATAAAGAATCTTGCAATGCTCATCAGTGGCATTTGATGACTAAGGTATGGCACCCAGAAGGCGAGTTTGGCTTGAAATATACACAAGCTAATAACTTTGCTGGAGTAGCAGAATTCCTCCCCTCATCTTGGCCCCCCTCTTATGACTAGCATGTAACACCCCTCGCCAGCCTGCCATCTTGTATGTGCTCAAGCCACAGAGTTCTGAGTTAAAGAATGGAGAATTCTGTGTTTGCTTGAAGTTGATTTGGTGCTCTTCATAAAGGAGTTGGGCAGTTAGGTTACTGATTGCTAGAAGCATGGAGTGTCACAATTTTGACCCATAAACCAAATAGCCTCCGTCGTTTAGGCTGTGAACTTGTGTTTTGTTTTTGTATCAATGTAGTGAGTATTCTTCAGCTGAACATTTGACCCCTCTAGTGCCAAGCAGTGAATGATTACATGTGTGAGTGTCCGTTCATCAGGCTCATGGTCCTAAATACAAAAGCTGACCCAGTAGTAGGTGTTTAACAATATTGAGATCTTGTAGCATCTTTGACTACTGTCATAAAGAATGTGTTTTTGTATTAACAGTATAATTAAGCCACATTGGAAACCGCATTCTGTGTTCAACTAGTGCATATATGGGATTCAACATTGATGCTCCGGAAATGAAAGTAAAAATTGCCCATTCTGCAGCATTTGGTATAGAAATATTGTTATAATGTCTTAGTAGATGTAAAGTGCTTTCTAAGGGCGGCCTTGTGAGTCAAAATGTAGATCTGCATCTGGCTTGACACACACTTCACTTGAACTCAAAGTCCATTCATTTAATTAATTGAAACTCATTTTAAGTTTATTTTCTGAAATGTCTGACATTTGTGATGCCAAAGCTTACAAATATTGGATTGTTTCTAAATTTCTTTAGATCCATCAGCAAGACTCCTTTGTCCTAATTTGTTATAGGAGTTGTCTAAACATAGTCATCTGTTGCCATTCTGCCTTTCTCTAACGGCTATGCAAGAAAAGACACCATAGTTATCTGAAGAAGACCTCCTCTTCTGATTAGTATGATCGCTACAGCACGTGTGTGCTGCCAGCTGACGTCTGGAAGGAATTATGGATAGCTGACTTGCCCTTATAATCAAGGTACTCACATTTGGATGCCACTGGCATGTGCATCTGTAAAGTGTGGGTGCCAACGAAAGGCTAAGAGTGCTAGTGCAGGGCTACCTGAATCTATGCTCTAGGCTGAAGCATGGGAGTACTGCATATGAGATATTCATACTCAAGGGTCTTGAGAGGGTTTGGGCTTCCATAAGGCAAGGTAAGGTAACAGCATTAGGGCTACACCTAGTGGTGATGCTAAAATGCAGAAAAGACCCCGAAATGTCTTATTTCCGCTGCACTTTAAATCCTTCAATGGTTCCTCCCTCTGAGCCTGACAGGAAAGCCACTTTCTGCCCATATAAAAGATAGTTCTATTAATAAATGTGAAGCATTTCCTGCACCTGGTGGCACCTCAATGCGTACACTGCAAAAAACAACATGGCAAGCATTTGAAACAAAATCTGTGTTGTACAGTGGTGTTTTACAGTAGTATGAGTTGGGGGCCGCAGTTTTAATTTTTTGGTATGATATGTCATAGTAGAAAGAGATACAAACAAGATCATTAAAGTGGGTTACACTATAAACTAAACACAGAAAAATACAATATAAACAAAAATATATCTTAAAATCAGGTTATTGAAGATTTAGGACATAGTTATCGAAAAAGACTCAACTTGTATTGGTGATAACCACACATGGAAAAGGGTCAACTGTTCTAAAATAAACAGGGTGAAAATTGAAGGCAAGAATAGTAACGTTGGATTGGTGCAGAAGGTCTCTGCCAGCCATCACTGGCTCTGAGCCACTTCATTGTGTTCAGTAGAACTCCTAACATTCTAATGTTCTAATATAGCCTTATAGCCCGCCGTAGCGGGCTATACCGGCTATTAAAGGCCCGCTGCATCGTTAAAGGCTTGAGCCGAAGGCGAGGGATTTTAACAAAGCAGAGGGACTTTAAAAGCCGGTATAGCCCTGCTACGAAGGGCTATAAGGCTATTAGAACATTTTGCCGCTAGAGGGCAGAATGTTCTAACAAATAAAAGGAAGCCTTCAGGGAGCGCAAGGGGATTCAAATCCCCTCAGGCTCCCTGAAGCCTTTGTTCTCAGCCAGAGCTGTGAACAAAGACACATTGGAATGTTGGAGCTCCGGGCTTATACCAGCCATTATAAGCCCGGAGCACTCCATTGTTTTCAATGGAGCTCCCAACATTCCAATGTTCTAATATCTAGTATAAGCCCGGAGCTCCAACATTCCAATGTGTGTCTTTCTGTTTCTCCCTTTTTAATTTAGAACATTTTACCGTTACTGAATGGGATTTTTTAATAGCTTTATATCCCTTCTGCCATGGCCTGCTGTTAAAGGCCCCCACCCTCATTATGGGCCGTTGCCTGCGGCTCGGGTCTAACTCAAATTCAGGACCTGTAACAACTGATGTAGCCCTCAACAGCGGGCTATAAGGCTATGTTAGAACATTGGAATGTTGATAGCTCCAACATTCCAATGTTTCTTTGTTCACAGCTCTGGATGTGAACAAAGGCTTCAGGGAGACGGAGGGGATTTCAATCCCCTCACGCTCCCTGAAGACTTTATTTGTTAGAACATTCTGCCCTCTAGTGGCAGAATGTTCTAATAGCCATATAGCCCTTGTAGCAGGGCTATACCGGCAATTAAAGTCCAGCTGCTTTGTTAAAGTCCCTCGCCTTTGGCTTGGGCCTTTAACGCTGCAGCGAGCCTTTAATAGCCGGTATAACCCGCTACGGCGGGCTATAAGGCTATATTATAAGCCCAGAGCTACTCTATTGTCTTCAGTGGAGCTCTCAACATTCTAGTGTTCCAATTGTGCGTTACAGCCTGCTGCCGAAGGTATAAACGGCTGTCAAACACCATGAACCCTAGTTATAGGCCCAAGCTGCTGGCAAGTGCCTTTAACCACTGAAATAGCGTGTGGCGGAAAGGCTATAAAGCTGTTAGAACATTCCACCCACTGAGGTTAGGTCTTTTATCTTAAATTCAACTCTTAGCATTTAAATGTTCTACTGTAGTTTACAGCACTTGCTGCACAATCCACCATCTGTTACATAACATGCAGATTTCAGCCCAATTTTTTTTAGCTCAGACATATGAAAGTTACTAAAAACGCGCGACATGTTGTGCAGAACAGTGGTAAATTCTTAGCCAACAATAATTGGCCATCTGCTGGTTGTTCTACGCAGGTGTTAAACCAATGCTGACATGGTGAAACATTTGCCAAGACCATATTGTTGTGTACTACAATAACAAAATTGTGAAATTACACTGCACAGGCTGAGGCACATTATTCTGCTTAATTTTCTTTTTCTTGTCACAAAACTTTAGTTAACCCTGCTGCATAATGTGATACTCTATTGCCGCACAGTTCCAGCGCCCCTGAGTATTTTTAATGAGAGTGTCAAGTTCATTCACAAGTGAGCATTTTAAATGAGTGAACGGCATTACACCGCAACATCCAAAGTGCAGTTTGGTATACAGCCGAGTCAGCACACATCCCAAATAATTGTTTTCATACTTGTGCCCTGGTCAAAGATGACTCATATTCGAAAGCTTTCACCCTCGTTTATTGTTTCTCAACGTTGAATAAAGAGAAATTTGCCAGGGTAGTGCACTAAAAATGTTAGTACCAAAATGAGTTCTGGAATGTCTGGGCTATCTTTCATCAATTTCTTTCTCT
The DNA here is from genome assembly GCF_964204655.1 of Triturus cristatus. NCBI lineage: Eukaryota > Metazoa > Chordata > Amphibia > Caudata > Salamandridae > Triturus > Triturus cristatus. The sequence goes on along the minus strand of NC_140581.1, from coordinate 382,901,245 downwards.
ATTGACTTTGCATCCTAATTTTGGCACGGTGGGAAGATTGGCATCTCACCACATGGGGCTTCTAAAATATTATTGATGTGCCTTCTTACTCTTAGATTCTTTGCACTAACTTTGCGGTTCTTATCCTGTGTGTCTGGGGGTCCGTGACAAGAGAATTAAATAGTATTAGCAGATTAGTATAGAACATATATATATAAAAAACAAAAATCAAATAGAAAGATTGAAGACACTCTGTAAATGTGAAAGAATTTAAAATTGAAAGCAAAAATGTAAGTTGGTATCCATGTCTTGTTTTGTGGGAGCAGTGCAAGTACTGCGGATTAACTCTAGCAGTGATGATTGGAGGCCCGACTTGAAGCAGCTGTATGAACGGACAAAAAGAGGGCATGCATTAGGAGCAAAAAACAAAGTGATCCGCTAAAATCTAGAATTTTGCTTCATCTGTTAGAAATAAAACAACATTTTGAATGTTCCATTAATTCCCCCCCCCCACATCTTTGTGAATTCAATAACATATTTCATAATTTGTGTATTTGTTGGATTTTTGTGTATTAATTTGAGGATAAATTCGTAGAAATAGCTTAGGTAGGAGTTACTGGCTTACAACAGTGGTGCAGGTGTGGTCCACACATGTCGGTATTTGTAAGTACTGGTGCACTAAGTGATATCTCTAAATACAATGTTCCAATGCGCCCATGAAACAACAGTGCTTTAACAGCAGTCTCTGGCCGTACTTGGAGTACTAGCCCAAGGTGATGATCAGGTGTATGTTTTTTGTGCCCTGTGCTGGAAATAACTGCTTAGATTAAAGGGATTCCAGTGAAGGTGCCTTGATTTGTGGAAACAACTCCATAACAAATGCGATTGGTGTACAGCATCAAAGTAATGGATGAGTTGATTGCACAGTTGCCAATTCCATATTCGATTCAAACTCGCTAGTCATTGGAGCCCAACTGGTTTTCAGGAAATCCCAACAGCAGGCCATTGAAGTAAACTTAGGATCACCAGATAGCATGAACAAATAGGTAGTGTACATGAAAAAAAATTCTGACCACTGTGAGCCATCGCTTTGAATGCACTGGGGGGAGGGGGGTCTAAGATTTAGACAGTCTCCTACGATGCTAAGAAAGCCTTTGTTGCAGTTGTTAGAATGGAGGAAAGTGGTATAGACTTGTGTGTCATCATGGATTATTTACAAGTATAACCTAAAGCTTTAATGTTTTGCAATACAATGTTTTTATGAACAAATGCACCTTCATTTTACATAAATTAAAGCATAGTTTCAAACGGTCTTTGTGCTAAATATTGGATCCCTTTCATAGAAGGCCATCCATTGCAACGTGTGATCTTGTTATTTTAGCATTGATCAATTGTGTGTGGATTTTGACTTGTTCTTGTTTGAGTAGGTTTAAGTAGATATTTGTTAAATATCTTGTTTACTAATGACGTGTTGGCTAAAGAGAAAGAAAAATGAGTATCGTGTTATATATTTGTGCAGTGTATTATGTGCACTGTAGGAGTGTCATTTTTTTGATGCATTGGGTGTCCAGTTGTACATTAGCAAACTATGCAGATTCATTTCTAGGCAGCATTTCTTGTTGTCTTCGACTTTAGGAAAGACTCATCCCCTCTGAGGCCTACTTGATCTACTTTTGTAGATGTCAAGTTATAGCTACAGATTTACTATTATTTACCAAATGATTCTAGGACCGGACTCTATACGTCACACTGTATAAACATGGCCAGACAAATATAGAATATTTACATTTTGATTATCTGTTGCTTCAGCATTTTTTATAGCGTGCCATTAATATGACCTCACAGCATGGTCCGCTATCTTAATAGAAAAACGAAATACTTAACTGGATGCCGATATGAGTTGTATATTAACATAAATAGTTCTCCCATATCAGCATTTGTCATCAGAGCAACAAGTGTTAAAAAGATGTGCACCAACTAAAATATGTATCATGGATGTTATAGTATAAGAGGACAAAATAGTGCATCATGGGAAATGTTCTGGGACATTCTTTCACCAAGCCAAGATTATTATTCTTTCTCATACTGAATCCCATAGATATTATTTGTATCGCTTCGAGCAGAGATTAATGTTTGTACTCATCAGTCATTTGCTAGAAGTTACGTTTATCTTTTTGGACTATCTGACGTGAGTGAAGAGTTTAATAAGAGTCATATCCTGAAGATAGCACACATTCCATATGATAAGTGCTGGTCTTTAGGGTGATTCGATGGATTATCAGTGAATCATTGAACCCCAACGAAGCTGTGATTTGGACCGAAGTAGAGAAGATGTTGGTGAGATTTGACTGGAAGTGTGGCTTTAGCCTTAACTGATTCTATTAGAGTGATGTTGAGAAAATGGTTATTGTGAGCAAGAAACACAAAAAGGCATTGGTGTAAAGCCTGAATTACTCTGTGCCACGGTTAACCATTCTGGCACCCTTTAACCCCAGCAGTATATTGCAAATTAGCCTGTAGTAGGTGATGTGTACTGGGATTTATGTCTTAACATGGCCCGTCCAATGGCTTTAGCCCATCACTTGTGGTGCTTTTTGGCAATTTGGTTAATACATTAATACTTGCTCTTCATAATTGGAATTTAATGCAAAGTAGTAACTTTTTTTTAAGTATGCTTACCTTAATGAGCTGCTCATTGTTTGAGTCCCCTACTCTGTCCAGTTTGACAAATTTTCCCGTCGTAACTCGTCACCAGATTTGCTTTACTAAAGTGTTTACCAATCCATGCTATAATGCTTGTTAAATTGTACTATCTTTGCTTCTAAACACATGTCAAAGTCATGTTGCTTCAGAAATCGGTCTGCATATTGGATATGATGTGAATCAGACACTTCCCATAGGTTACGTGTGTTTGATTTGAGCCGTTAGAACCTTGGAGTATTAAAGGTGCTGATTACTTGAAAATATGTTCACACCGATTTTTTTCTATTTTCCAATTTGCCCTAATATTGGTAGTGTATTGTTTTGTGGACCATACCACTTGTTTTTGACACTTAATTTTTCCCTATGCTATAAAAAATATATGCCACTAAGGAATCAAAGAAGGTCACATTATCTGCCTGCAGGTCCATGTTCCATTTTCATCCTCTACCTATTCTCAGATCCTCCCTACAAATATTTTCTAACATGGTATATATGACACTCCAAAAGGACAACGTTTTTGGCCTTTTCTTAGAACATGCATCTAACTCCGCTTCCAGGCGTGGCAGCTCCATCATTGGGTAGTCGAGCTATCAGAGAATCTTTCAAGGTGTTTTGAAGTGAACTCATTTATACATTTCACCCGTTAGCCCATCCTTCCTTTGGACTTTCTTGGTTGAAAGGGACATAATATGGCCGTATATGATTGCCTTTTCTTCTCCTGTTAAACATTGCCTATAAGGGCTTCTACCTGAGGTGAGCTATAGTATAATATGTGGAGGTCTTGATAATCTCGGCGGACAGTTTGACTACTCATTCCATTTCAAAATGTTGAAGGGGCCATATGGTGAATGATGTCACAAAAGATCTTAAACCCAGAGCTGACGTTATCACACAAGCATTCTAGAATGCCTATTTTTGGTGATTGTTAGTGATGTACATAGACATAGAGAACTGTTGTTTGTCTGAACTGAATGGCCCAATTATCTTTTTTGACTACGGGACTTTTCTTTCTTTTTATCCTCTAAGATAAGTACTTGTCGACCTTATTTTCCCCTTCATATGCTTTCTGAGAGTATCTATTGGTTTACCATCTATGTTTGCACACTTTTCTTTTTTCAGACAGCAGTGTACTTATAATTTCAACTGTGAGAGATCTGGCTATTTAGACCTAGCCCCAGTGTGTCCCAGATCATGCCCTCTAATGCCGAACTCGAGTGAATATAAATACCATAATCCTCTTAAATTAAATCAGGCACTAGAAAGGATATAGCTGCCACCCACCCTAGTTATTTGGGATTAGCACATTCTGGGCAGTTGAAAATACCAAAAAGATGGGGTTACTGGATGCAGAACTTCAGCTTCTGGATAGTTAAGATCCTCTGAATTGGGTGGAAAAAAATCTGGATCGATGCCCTTATTTTTGGCTAAAATAGGTAAATTCTTGCGTTCCCCTGATGTAATTAACTCCAGTCACTAATAGCAGCTCTTCTGCCATACCAGTGGTCTACCTGATCCAAACTCCTTGTGTGTGTCATTCGTCTCCCTGGAGTTTCTATGCATGTTACCTAGCTGAGCCTGATGGCATTAAAATGTCCCTCAAAAGCACCGGTAGGCACATTTCCCTTTTCTGAACAACAACAGGAGCCTTTTGCTTTGATGGCCTCAGCCCTGTCTCATTATTAAGTTATCTCAATAAATTGGAGTTTTGTGCATACCGATCACACCCTGTGAATCTGCTGCTAAAGCTCCAAACGTGTTCATTCCCGTCTCTTCGGTCAATGGACCTTTTATTTGTTACCTGAGAGGTAAGAGGGATGGATTTAACATCTCATTCATTGCTATAACACATGAACAGAGGTAGTCATGCAATAAAGAAAAGCTTATTAAATGGAGTTAAAGGGTTTTATGATAGACTCCTAATCAAGCTGATATAGATGAGTCTCAAAAGCATATTATAAGAATATAAAATGACCAGAATAAATCAGAATCTCCTCATGAAATTAAGTTTAAACAATAGTAGGCACACCAAAAACCCAGTGGCTGCGATACAGAGGATGAGAAGGAGAACTTGAAGACTTCATTTCAGAATGTGATCCTCCTGCCTAGTCATTAATATCTCTGATATAATGTAACTTATCCTACTCTATACGAACTTCAGGACAACCCTAATGAAGCTAAGGGAAGCAAGGAACAGGTGTCAGCATAGGGAAGGCTTTTGTAATGGTACTCCAAGTCTAAAGAGTACAGCACGAAGCCACGCAGTAGGAGGAATAACCTAAAAGGCCTGCACCTTTGCTCTCTAGCTAACAATACAACACCTATTATCACACAAATTACACAAGGTAACCAGTGTCCTCTTCTTCTCCAGTACATTTCCATTTCCCCTGTACAATATTGGCAGCGCTAATCTCTTCTCTCACACCTTCAATCGGGCACAGTCAGTTGACTTTGACCATCCCTTCTCCACCGTGAGAACTTGTCTCCCACTTCGTTAACACATCCTCTTCTTGCCAAGTTTTCTCCCGTACCTTGCTATCGCTACGATGCCTTTCATTAACTAACGAAGCCCTGTGTCTGCACCTGCACAGGAGAGAACATGTAAGCAAGACAATTCTCACGTGAAAGCTAAACATTGAATCCCAGGAACTTGAGGCCTGTAATTATGCTAAGTTAGCACAGCAGTTAAAGTGCACTTGACATTTTGAATATAGGTGCACACACATTCACAGTTAGTACTTATATGGAATATCATGTGGAATAAAATCATGACTACATATAACTGTTGCATCTTTAAACATTCATGCAGCTATGAACGAGAGCTGCATATTTACTAAAATCTTCAACATGAGTATGCACACATTAAATGATTCTATTAGGTTTTTGTCATGGAACATTTCAGAAATACATTTGGAATCCCATTGTTTATTAGAATGTTAGACCACATGAAATAAAACAAGTGCCGATCTGCACCAATCAACATAAATAGGTGACGTGTTAGGGTGGAACCAAATGGAAGCTGCTTCACTGCCATTCGGTATATTCAGTACTATGAGCAAAAGCTGCCTTTAAGGAGCCTAATGACTGTGGCTGTGATGGGCAATGTGCTCCACAACCTAAACAGATTGTTTTATTAGTATGTTCCAAATTCAAAGTGGGTTGTTGAATACCTGTCAGTCATTTTAGAAATACCATAAGGGAGCAGGGCTAGAACTTCACAATGGCAACTTAGTGTGTATGTTTCAGCGATATCCTCTGGGTTTTATCCTAATGTAGGGGATTCCTAACAGATACATGGACAAAATAAAGTAAGACATTCCAAAAAGCTTTTATTTTCATTTGCTGCCTCCTAACTATGGGGCATATTATCAAGAACAGCGTTAAAAATGATCGCCGGTTTTGCGGCAGAAAATAATGGGCTTGATAATATGCTCTGGAGAATTCCCATAGAAGCCCGTGTTCTGGTGTGAACATGGGCTTCTATTGGAATTCTCTGCGGCATATTATCAAGCCCATTATCGCCGCTTTAGCGGCAGTTTTCTGCCGCTAAACCTACAATATTTTTACCCCGGTCCTTGATAATATGCCCCATAGTGCACTAGAGGTGAAACAAGGTGCTTTACAGGCAGACGCTTATTTTGTGGAATTGAGGAATTGCAGATTCTGGGACTTTGGGAGAGAGTGAGAGCAAGCAGCTGCTGACTGAACCATCAGGAGGTGCAGAGCTCCAGAGACGGATGCACTGTGACTAACTACACTGGATGGACTATGACAAAGTGCTTTGATAAATGCTGCCTACAACTAAAGGGTTATTCTTCAGTTGTATTTCTACTTGGATTTGTTTCCAGAATTTGATCTTCTAGACTTATTTGCTCATCCTGTTGCTGATGGCAGAGAGTGAATGGGCGTCTCAGATTTAACGGGAACAGAGCTGTTTTTTTCTCCAGCTGTCCTGGTACATTTGACGACATTTAACATATGTTCTGCTTCTCAGAGAAGGTGAACTGGACAAAGGGGCAGGCTAGTTTTCATGTGTTCCAGTGCAGGATTAGGTAACATGCCGAAAGCAAGTTAGTTAACACATATAATATTGTATGTAAAGGATGTATTTAATTCCCGAACAAAATTGTGCCAGAGCTTAAAATAGTCCTTAAAGGGAATTTCTGAGAAAGTCGACTATTGAGCGTACACTGCGAGGTCCCACTCCTTTAGACATACCAACATCTTCTTTCATCTAGAAATGCATTTTAGAGACATATGCTTAAACAAGAAAGAATTGCATTGATTTCCTTTATAAACCAATGTACGAAACGTAAAAATTATTGTATGTCCAGCCAACAGAACATGCGTGCTGATTTCTCACATTTTGTCCTCAGTAGTTAAGAACTGTGACATGTAAGTAAACTTATCGCCTTGTTAATTCTGCAACGTTCATAAATCACAGGTTTAAAATTTGCTAAAGCAAAAGTTGGTGTTTGACTGATCCCTGGTGACTTTCATTCAGCAACAGCAGATTCAATGCTGCCACTTTTAACACTATGTTGTGTGACATACCTGGTAACCTGGCCAAGGGGTGGCATGATCACTCACTGAATTAGACTGTTGCCATGGGAGGCCCACGTGAGAGGCATACTCTGTACAACTTCAGGCCCCTTTTACCTGCCTCCCTTGTCTTTTACACAGTAATTTCTTCAGGAGAAGGAAGAATGTCGGCAAATATATTTTTTGCTATTGTGAATTTCAGGACTCCCAAACAGCACATTGTTCACATTTGCCCACCAGGAAGGGCCACAGTCAGCCACTGCTACAAATTGAAGCTAGATCTTTTAGTGTCACAAAATGAATTAAAGCAGCTTTCTTCAAAGTGAGCCTTGTCACATTGACCCATATTCACTCTTATAAGCACTTTGTTCACCTGTATTATTGCATACATCCGACCATAGTTGCAAGACGCATATGCGTGCTGTTGAATTGCTAAGAACATCAATCCAAATCCTCAATCACAACCTGCTAATGCAAAGCCCTTTGCACCAGGATTGCTTTGCCCAATTGTCACAATTATTCTTTTATTTAGTTTTATACGGCGCGAACTCGACCCAAAAGCATCAGAGCGCTTTACATAAGGACCAGTTAACGAACACATACATTTTTTGTTAGGCAAGGGGAGATTAAGTGATTTGCCCAGAATCACAGTATGTTGAGCATCCCTGCAGAGATTCGAACCCGGTTCCCCAGCTTCGAAGTCGATCGCTCCAGCCGTTAGAGCACATCCTCTCCCCTTTTTTTGTTTTATTTTTATTGTGAACATTTCCTATGTGTTGGTTCAAACGAGTGAAGATTTTTGTCCTATTTGCAAAATGTGATCTGGTTTCAGGAAATGTACAGAATGCATGTGTAGCCTCTGTTGGCAGGTAAAAATTTAGAAATTACTGCGTAAAACATACTTAATTTATAATAAACTTGAGTGACATATTTAGAATTTCCCTGCCTGTGCTTCTTCAACACAGATTAGTGTGGGTTTGTTTTGTGAAGTGGAGCCCTTTAATTGAACCGTTTGTTGCTGTGTACATAGAGCATACCAACACGCTATCTGTGCTTTTGAGAGGTTTTGAACAGATTAAACATGGTTTTATGGACTTCTACATGCGTGTTTTCAATAATTTGTCACACAAAATCACACTAATGGAAATGAACAAAACTGAAAATATCTGGTTCATCATTGTTTTCTTTCAGGCGTCCAGCTGTCTTCCTGCATTTGTGGCTTTTAAGAAGCCCCCCTGTTACTAACACATTTAAATGAGAAAATGAGATGAAGTTAGGAAATTTAAATAAGTAAATTAGTTGAAGTTCGTCATAATTATCCTCAGAGTATGTACGTGACTGTGCCACTTTAGCAACTTACTTAAGTCATATAGTCATATATATATATACACACACACACATATATATATATATGCATTGATTTGTCGAAATTAAGAGCTGCAGTATTTTTCACCTTGTAGCTAATATCTTGTTTTAACTCTGACGTATTTTGTCTTTCTTTTCCAGTTCAAAAGAATGCTCAACCGGGAGCTTACGCACTTATCGGAAATGAGCCGGTCTGGAAACCAGGTCTCCGAATATATATCCAACACATTTTTAGGTGAGGCCAATCTTGTGTTAATGAAGACCTTGTGCTGCTAATCCTCCTAGCTATGACGAGATAGGGATTAATCCCCTTCAAACCTCCTGCTCGCTCTCTGGTATGGTAATGCATCCTTACATAAGATGGCTACTAAGCCATTGAGCTGGAAGATGGCCGTAATAGGGCAAAATCTGGCTAGACCTCTTTTGTTTTATATAATTGGCTTCTCTGGAAGCCTCGCTGCCTGTGCTCGTGCTGATGGACGCTTGCATGTCTCCAGCATGCAAGGGGTGATCATTGGAAACCACACCGTTCATAGATCTGCCTTCCCCCATTGTTATCCGACAATAGGAAGCCATATCATGCAACCACAGCACAAAGAAGCCTGGGCAGTGAGTGCAGCAGAGCTAAAGATTCAATAAATCGCAGCATTTAAAGATTATGCTAATATGGATCCATTCCCTCCCACGCGCTCTGCCGCGTGCCCGTATCTTTCTGAAGGCGGCGCGAGCTCCCCGCCCCGGCTCATTGACATGCAGGGCAGCCATCGGGATGGTTTCTCGGTATTCCCTGTCTGTAGATAGAGGGCTGATAAATATGGCTGTGTCAACCCCTGCGCAGGGAGCTGCTTGGGAGAATGCCTTTCGCCGATGTATCCGTGTGGGCGGAGGGGGAAGACAGCTCTCGGAAAACCCCGACAGGCAAACGCAGCAGTGTCTGGACTCCGCCCTCAGAAATAATGCAGGGCAAGCGATTCGAAGAAAGCAGTGTGAAATGGAGCCTTTTCTGTCCCTGCGGTTTATAGAGGGGAGTGTGTGTGACGCACATGGATGCATTTGAGCACTGCCTCGCGAGCCAGCATCATGAACACTATATGTGATTCTGTGTAGATAGGCTGTAGGTGCTGTGGCAAGACTCACAATTGATTCTTATCATAACTTTATTTGTAATTTAAAACATTCATAATAAAAGAGGCTGGCATGACAGACCAAGCTTAGCACACCGCTGAAAATTTAGTGTGTATCAGTGTAGGGGCAGCATTGTGGTCATTGTTCAATCCCATCATGGTTAAATAAATGTAGCGGGGTTCTGAAGTTTTATAAGAAACATGTCTCTTGTCTAGTCAAAATTTAGGTCATAGATCCGTAAATTAAGTTGCTTTCCGAATCTCGATAGCTGTGGTTTGTGTTTTTGTAATTAATGCTCCTAAGTATATAATCGCTTTGGATGAGAAATTCAATTTTTGAAAGTTTTAATGAGTGCATTGTGATTTAAATAATTTATAAAGACGAATATTCCAGCTTCTTATCAAGGACTGTAAATAAGAAAGAACATAAAAACACAGCATTGGCAAAAAAAAGAATTAAAACATACGCCAGGAAAGTATTGCCAGGTATGCAAATATCAATACATAATGTTTGGATTGTGATGTAAATCATTGCAAAGAAACACAACCCAATCATGCTACTGCTCAAGTGTTTTTTAAATTTGAAAACATAAAAAGGCAGTATTATCATAAAGCACAAACAAATCGGGCCAAAGCCAGTAGGTCTGGTGTGGGCTGCTAGCCTATTGGTTTTGTCAGTGCTTATTTTGTTTTATCATAGTTTTTGCTAAACTTTATTGTTGGGAAAACTGCCAGGCGCATGTTAAGCTGAAACAAAAATTGTCTAGAAGCAAAAATATTTTTGGATCTCAAAAAGCACAGACCTCTATAGTAGTCCTTGGCACCTAAGGGAACTACTTTGTGGATGCGCTTCTTGTGAAAGGGGAGAATGCCAAAGGCTGAAGTGTGCTGGCCCACTGTCCCATGCTGTAGTAAGCAGAAGAAAATGTGAACCACACAATAATTACCCAATGGACAAAGAGAGTTATCTGAAAAGCCCTGATAAATAAGAATATTACATAAATAATTATAGTAAAATCAAAAGGTCTCAGCTAACGGCAGGACTAATAATGACAGATGGGATAAATGGCCAAAAATGCAGCCATAAATATATAAAGCTTGCATAATTAAAAAAAAAAAAAAGAAGTGCCAGCGCCTCACTTGCACTGCCCATTGCCGCTATCCAGGTTTCCAATTACAATAACAACTAACCATCACACTCCTTTCTAAAAGTGTAACAGTTCTGATTATTCCCTGCCCCCAAAAGCTACAAGAAAGACTTTGGCTGCAGGTATTAGTCATTTGTAATGTATACCGAGTTAATAAACGACTGTTGTTGTGCTTGGCTCTAAATTAGACAAACAGCGCCACCATGTGGCAGACTGTCATAAGTTCCAACGTTGACAATTAAGTGCCAGTGCTGAGCTCCCAAAACCACCTGCTCAAATTAAACCCTGTGCTGGCGCTAGTCTTGCTTATGGCAGCAGCTTTTAAGTGGCACCACACAGTCATCGAATCCTACTGCATGAGTTGATGAAATTAACCACCAGTAAAATAATTGGTTAGGTTAATAATAAACCACACTGTACAAGTGGGGCAGTCTTTGTGAATTCTCCCATTTTAATATACGAAACCGATGTTTGAACAACTACAAACTGTGCAAAATGCAGCTGCATGTCCCATTTCAAAAGATCCAGGAAGAGTCCATATGTCTCCAGTTCTACGCAGACTACATTGGATACCGATCAAAGACAACATTATTTTCATAGCTATGGTCTTAGTACACAGAGCCCTATATTTGGGCTGCCCAGAATGTTTAGATTCTAAATTTCAGTGAAATGCTCTAGTTCGCAATTTATGTTCTAGGCATCAACATCTGATAAAAAGTCCTAGAACCAAGACAACTAGATGGGATGACAAAGGCTTTTCAGTGGCAACTGCTAAGCTGTGGAATACCCTGCCCCCTTCTCTTCGGTCACAATCAAACCTACCTAAATTTAGCAAAAAAACACAACATTTCCTTTTCTGGGGGCCTGCTTTCTTTCACCATTTGTTGCAGTTAACTTGATTTAGTTTAGCGCTAAGATACCTTGGTGATGGCATGCTATGTAAATACATATTCATGTAATAGTTATACAGTAGAGCTCAAAAATCCATGTCCCATTCGAATTCACAGAGTAACAGGATCATGTCGAACACAGATCACGATAACCTACGTCAGTAAAATCCTGGGTGGTTAATGTTGATCAATCGTGGAAAAGTCTTAAGCCGCATGAAAAATAATCTTGTTTATTGTATCCCCATGTATTTTGCTTATTCCTAGGTATTCCATGTGCATGCAGTATATCTCTGCCTACATAAAGCCAGTATATACAACATAAATCATATTTTAAACAATAATGTACTTAGAAAGTGCAATCATTTACTCATGCTTTGTGTAACAGATACGATTTCCTCACTCACTCCTTACCCCAATTATAAAACCTAATTTTACCTCTGACAGCCTTCTGGTAGGAAATCTATATGTGCCTGGACCACATAATATAACAAATCTGCCCAAGCAATCCTATTTTCGACACAGATATGTATTATGTAGAAATTATTAAATAAATTATACCATTTTTTAAAGTGGATAAATCATTAGAACTAGTATGTTTCATATCCCTTGCTACAATTCATGTTATTTTTTTATTTCAATGCTTTGGTCTGCGGATCTGTGAAGCTGTCCGGATCACTTCAAAGTAAGGAAAGCTCTGAGAGCGCAGGGAAATCCACTGCCTATTTAAAATGGCTGCCCCACGCCGCCTTATGCTTGAGCTGATCTGCCAGCCCCGCTTAGAGCTCTCCACCTCGATGGATGTAAACTTTGTGCGCATGACTGGAAGCATCAGCATCAAGTCATGCCAGTGAATCAGTGCCGCTGCCCATGGTGGTTTCTGCTCCAGACCTACTGTTATGGGGCTAGGGGATCAAATACAAGAAATCATTTACACTGGCCCATGGTCAGCTGTACTTGAGGAAGTCATTGTCTTACTTTTGTTTTCCCGTTGATTCACTTAGAGAGCAAAATGTAGTTTCAACAAGACTCATTTCTAACACACCTTCAGCCACCACATTCCATTCATTTATCATCACTGTTTTATTTTTGATTTATTAAAAGCCTTGGGTGGAATTGCACTCTGGTTTACTATTTAACAACTGCCCTTGCATGATATCACGCACTTAATTCTCTGTAGACACCCAGTTCCATGCAGGACATTTAGTAAAATCCCATGCCCTGACGCGCCCAAAATCCCCTATGCATATGATTTACTGTGAATCACTTCCTGGATTGAGAGCGGAGTGAAGTTTATTCACTGCTGATGCCTGCACATTCAGCGCAAGCGCTTACATTACCGGCATTGTCAACCGCTCGTAGCCCCCAGTTCTTAATTTGTTTTAAAAAAAATAAGTGCCGGGGCTCCAGCCAGGAGGCTTCTGCAGCTTGCACCACCCATTGCCCCTGCCATGCTGCCAATGACAGTACCTACGCAACCACCAGCCAGCACACTGCTACAAGTGTGACAGTTCAGACTAGTCCAGGCCCTCAAAACTATCGAAATTGCTAAGGTGGTAGGTATTAGTTGTTTTAATGCATACAGAATTGATTAACAATTGCAGTTCTGCTCATATCCAAATTATGCAAACAACGCCACCATGTGGCACCTGCCATAAGTGTCAACAATTAGGTGCCGGTGCCGAGCATTGGCAACCACAGGCTCAAGTTAAGCACAGGAGTCCACACCCACGTTAAGCAATCAGTAATCATAACCCTCACCCTAATTGTAATGATATGCTGCACGGATCAGATTGCACCAAACATAGTTTTACTCTTTTAATTAATGATTATGTAAGGTATATGTTACAACCTTCATACAACACACCCCATTTTCACTATGACATGCAGCCTTCCTTATTCTTTTTATTTCTGTTTACTGGTCTGTATTGTTTCCTCCATCGTATACCCCTGCCACAGCAAGACCTAAAGACTGAGAGTGCCACAAGAATAATCTCACTTTATCTACAGCTTTGTGCTGCTTTCTACTAAACAAGGTGCATGAGTCCCCCCCCCAACAACCAATAGGCAACACCTATCGGGACAACAGCATCCGCTTCACTAGTCTGTTGCAAAAGGTGTAGATGCCTTCAGTGCATAAACTCCTCACACCAATCTTGCCACCCTTGCTCTTTGTTCACTCCAGGCACACAACTCCAGTACTTAATGCCAAAAAGAATATGAATTTCCCGGACTGAAACACCCAGCCTTTCCGTATCCCTGCCAACCACCTTTGCATAGCTCTGCATTTCATTGCCCACCACCTTTCTGTATCCCTGCCCGCCACCTTTCTGTATCCCTGCCCGCCACCTTTCTGTATCCCTGCCCGCCACCTTTCTGTATCCCTGCCCGCCACCTTTCCGTATCCCTGCCCGCCACCTTTCCGTATCCCTGCCCGCCACCTTTCCGTATCCCTGCCCGCCACCTTTCCGTATCCCTGCCCGCCACCTTTCCGTATCCCTGCCCGCCACCTTTCCGTATCCCTGCCCACCACCTTTCCGTTTCCCTGCCCACCACCTTTTTGTATCCCTGCCCACCACCTTTCCGTATCCCTGCCCACCACCTTTGTGTATCCCTGCCCACCACCTTTGTGTATCCCTGCCCACCACCTTTGTGTATCTCTGCCCACCACCTTTGTGTATCCCTGCCCACCACCTTTCCGTATCCCTGCCCACCACCTTTCCGTATCCCTGCCCACCACCTTTCCGTATCCCTGCCCACCACCTTTCCGTATCCCTGCCCACTACCTTTCCGTATCCCTGCCCACTACCTTTCCGTATCCCTGCCCACCACCTTTGTGTATCCCTGCCCACCACCTTTGTGTATCCCTGCTCATCACCTTTGTGTATCCCTGCGCACCACCTTTCCGTATCCCTGCCTGCCACCTTTGCGTATCGATTGCCACCACCTTTGCGTATCGATGCCCACCACCTTTGCGTATCGATGCCCACCACCTGTGCGTATCCCTGCTCTCCACCTGTGCGTATCCCTGCCCACCACCTGTGCGTATGCCTGCTCTCCACCTGTGCGTATGCCTGCCCTCCACTTTTTCCTGGTGTTCCTGATTTGCATTTCTCTTTTGTCCTCACACTCCTCCCACGCTGAATGCAAGCCTCCTCTTTACCTTTGTCTGCAGAGCACTTTACGCTTTTCTCAAAGGCTATTTATAGAATAGTTCCTTGTATAACCCTTCTAGCCTGACTTCTCTCTCTCCCTAATAAAGCGGTGTTAATCATGGCCCAGCGCCAGCGGTTATTAGGGGTCTTTGAAGAATTGACAGGAGTTTTATTGCATCTTACTTTGCGAGGCGGAGTGCTGGTCTCGCCTCCAGTGGCAGCATGCAGCGCACAGCATCCCTGCTTCCTAGCTGGGACTAGACCCAAACCACTTATGCCTTTGAAACCAGCTAAAAACATGACCTCTTCAGTCCCAAACATGTATCTTTGCTGGTGGACTCTCCTACAACCCCTCAGATGTATCTATATGTATCTATATCAATTTAAAGGCAGTGTTGTTGTCCTTATATAATTATATGATGTTTAAATAAAATGGGGAACCCAAGTTCAATTTTGTACATGTTTTTGTTGTAACTCACCCAAAAAGTTTCAACATTGGGCTTGTGCTGATTTCACCTGTTATATAATTAAAAAAGGAGGATCGGAGGCACCAAAATAAAATTGATAAACCATTCCAGCAGAAAGTACGTGGGAAATAGTCTAGGATTTGCTAATCTCAACGCAAAATATTAAGGACATTTTCACATATTTGTTTCGGTGCAGCGGGTAGAGGGGGTTTGTAGTGTCCTCTGTTAAAGGGCTGTCAGTCATATATTGATTGAACAGTTCTGCTCCCACCATTTTCCTGATCAGTAAATATTTCTTTTACGCTACCATGCCGTGTTTAGGATCATGACATAGTTATGGACTTTGTACTCCCAGGATATCTCCACGTGTTTCAACTTTTTGAATTTGGGCTGGCAGCTGGTTGCCAGTTTGGCTCACTGGAGGTTGGCACATAATTTATTCGGGGTACGTGTTCCAGAATGCTTTGTGCATGTTGCATGGCTCTATATACTCTCACTTTCATTTGCAATTTTTAATTGGTCTCTAATGTATGATTAGTTTTGGGGTCGCTCCAAGCTGCGTTTCTTCTCAAGGAGGCCTGGGGAGTTGGAAATTAGTGGACTTATGCTTTTTGAGGTGGAGACAGAAGTGAATGACAATTCTATATCGAAGTTTACTTCAACATTCCTCGCAACTTTGAGCTGGAGCGATGTCCCTGCAGCTGGGGGCCACACCAAAGGTATGATTATTCATTTTGATTCTCCAGCCAGTACAATTTTGGTGTTGATGCTTTGGAGATGCACAAAACTCCTCAGCTGATTGTAGATGTTGTTCATGCAACATCTGGTGCTGCTTTGGTCCTGGCTTCAGGCATAAGTGATATTTTAAATTGCAGGTGTTGCTTTTCAAATTGTGGAAAGGGCCAACGGGGATACTGAATGCTGGTGGTGACAAACATGTACCACTAAGGGACTCTGGTGGTTGAGTCAATTGTTTTAACCTACTCTGTAGAACACCGCTGTGAACCATGTTATAAGTAACTTGAGAATGAATGAAAAGAGCATACGCGTTGTCTGATGGTATTGATTAAGGTGATGAGCTCTGTATATCTTTCTCAGAGGTGGATCTGGTTTGCTGATCTTGGATTAGTTTGATCTATTATTAATTCTGTAGTGTTTTTTGTCAATCCCCTTGCAATACCAGTGCTGAATGTTCAAATTCGATTGCTAGTTGGCAAGTGCCTCTTGGTCTATTATTGCTTAAGTTAATGTTTTTGGGTGTTTGGTTGCTACTGTTGCCTTTTTTTAGTGCTCGATGGCTTTCTCGTTCATTGTCTAGGGATTTACTGATGAGGTCAGTGATGGCCAGATTGCATTGTCCTCGTGGCTGTGTAGTGGTCCCTCACTAAGTCTGCTGCTTTTATATTTTACTACAATTTTAATTACCTTATCTGTCTGCACCAGTTACAAGGAGGACTCTGCGAGGTGCACTAATGTCAGTGGGTATAGCACTGTATCTGGAGTGTTTATCTGCTCCCATAATATCATCATTTCTGATTCAAAGAGCGCCATGTAGGGTTGACAGGCGGCGAGCAGGTAAACAATGCTCATTAGCAAGTGAGCTGAACTGACTGCAGTTGGAGAGGGTTTTAACTCCAGTTCTAATAAGACTGAAGCTGTTTTCCTCATGCAATATTCATATAATACCTAATCCATATGGACCATTTTATTGTGTTAAAACTTTGGAGTCCCGAATGTCACAGTTCTCTCTGTTTGAGAACTGTTCAACACCACAGTTGTTTTCTAATCTCTTCCAAAACAAATCCCATTGAATGATCTCTATTGGCCTTCCGCTTTAGACAAACAGCATGAAGTGGAGATGCCAACTCAGGCACAGAAGGAGAAGGAGAAGAAGAAGAGGCCGATGTCGCAGATCAGCGGAGTGAAGAAGCTCATGCACAGCTCAAGTTTAACGAATTCAAGTATCCCACGGTTTGGAGTCAAAACTGAGCAGGAAGACATTCTAGCCAAGGTAGGAACAGCATGAACAAGCTGACTTCTAGCGCAAAAACTGACAATCATGGCACCTATAGACTTTCTAGTTTTGACCGCATGTTGTGATCGAAGGAAGTGACATGGGGTGGCCATTTAGAAGGTTACTCTACCAGGGGGCATATTGTCAAGAAACAGAGTTAAAATTATCTCCGCTTTAGCAGCAGAAAACTGCAGCTAAAGCGGCGATAATGGGCTTGATAATATGCCCTTGAGAATTCCCTTAGAAGCCCATGTTTTGGTG
Organism: Triturus cristatus; assembly: GCF_964204655.1. Taxonomy (NCBI): domain Eukaryota; kingdom Metazoa; phylum Chordata; class Amphibia; order Caudata; family Salamandridae; genus Triturus; species Triturus cristatus. Next base: position 382,883,603 of record NC_140581.1, on the reverse strand, counting down.
ACAATATGGGCTTCTATTCTAATTCTCAAGTGCATATTATCAAGCCCATTATCGCCGCTTTAGCGGCAGTTTTCTGCCGCTATAGCGGCGATAATTTTAACTCCATGCTTGATAATATGCCCCTTGGTTCTTTCAGATGTGGCCAGTGACATCCATTTAGCTATCATTTTTTTATTGTACATGTAGGACTTTCTTGACTCCATTTTATAAAGTTCATTTAATGGCCGTAAATATCTAGTCACTAGTTGCAAATATCTAGTGGATAGTTAGATAACCAACTGTTGCATTAAGAGTTCATTTTGTAAGCAGAGCATCCGTTCACTAATTGATTGTATTCCCATGTAAGTATCTTGTGCTCTGAGAATGTCTCCCCACAGCATACACTCTTAAACGAAGAGTAATTAGATTTGGCACAATGTGCCGGACTTGCTTCGCCCGCCTATCGCTGGATAGCACAGCACATTGAAATTCCGCTCCCACTCAATGTCTAAAATTGATGCTGGCTGTGGACACATACCGTGTAATGGAAATATTGAAAGGTGGTAGCAGATTGCTCATGAACATATATTACTACAAGATCACCATTATGCTCAAGTGTTTTACAAATCTGTGTATCTGCAGAATATTGTAACAACACATTCTACTCTTTAAACGAAGAGTAATTAGAAAAAGGTACATTAATTCTTAATTAATTATACATTCATTCTTTTAATGTATATGTGACTTTGCTTAGTGTGTACAAGTACCTTTGTGATTGATAATTTACTGCAGCCATATAACATTGCAATTGCTAGGTACTTGATGAGTACTAGTCAACTCTATCCAAATCTATTGGTATTGCATTATAGCCACCTCTGAGGGTTGTACTGGCTGTTAAAGGCTTAGAGGTCTGAGATGCTAGAGGGGACCTGCAACGAAGGAGTGAGCTTTTAATGACTGGTACCGTATGTGCCAGGAGGGCTGTAATATTTTTAGAAGGCATTCTCCCCTTACACACGGAGCTCACCCACAGACGGAGCCCCTTTAGTGCCAAGGGCTACTATGGCAATAAGTGCTTTTTGAGACCCCAAAAATATTTTTGCTTTCAGCCAATATATTTTTTCATTATTTTTTTTATTTTTTGATTGGTGTGGGCCCATCAACTTTCCTAACAAAAGGTGTGCAAAAACCATGTCAACATGAAGCAATCATTGACAAAGCCAAAAGGCTAGCAGACAATGCCAAACCTGTTTGGCTTTGCCGATGGTTATATACTGAAGTAATGACTTTGGTTAGAATAATTTCCAATTGAGTTATTTGGATGATTGTTGCTCACTGATGTCATCATTAGTTGGATCAAATGCTAAAGGTATAGCTGGTATAGGAGAATGCTGTTTGATGTGGAGTCACAGCCATTTTTCTCACCCAAGATCACTTTGAGCGCACAAAAACATCTGACGGTGTAATTTTCCAGATCCTAAGTCACAGTGTGAGGATCTTCAGAGCTTTACACCCACAAATGGAATTCTAGACTTAAAAGAGCCTGGTCCAATCAATTGCTTTGGGATGAGATTCAGGTAAAGTCGCCACACAAAACTTTGTTGCCATTCACAAGTATACTGAATAGACATTCCCACTGTGAAAATGAATGTTGGACTCCATGAACATGCTATATTGAATGTCTTTCAAGAGTGGGAAAGAGAAGGAAGGACCCCCACACCCACCAGAATTCTTCGAGGTAGAGAAAAAAAACTATCAGAAAAATATTTTCATGATTGATAAAATAGAACATGGCCATTTGATGCATAGATGCACACATCCTGAAGGTTTCCTGCCAGGCAGTCCTCAGCAATAATCATGGAGGAGGTGATATGTGACTCCCCAGAAATTCGCAGACGTATAACAATAAGTCTATGAATGGAAGGTTTTAAAAAATATATATTTTTGCGATAAGAACCTGTGTCCTTAGCTCATCAATCTCAAGTGAGATACGCTTGTCAGAATAGGTGGTCATACAGGTTTGTACCTCTCCACTAGTGGGTTTCTCCTGCTTGCATTCATACTGTAGGACCCTGGGTAGCATGTATTTCCCTCTAAGTGTCTGCTTCTTACACATCTAGTGCTGCAAGGTTGTGGTGGCCTTGTCTATTTTACCCAGGGAACGCGGGTATAGGATTCTCGGGAACCCTTTGATGGAGAAGCTAATCTGTTGTGTCTTTAATTGTAGCCTTTTCTCTAGTGGAACCCAATAAGAAATTTATAAATGCTTATTTTTCGTGATCACAGGGCCAGAGTAATCTGGGACAGGCAGGGGTAGAGTTTTGCTATATTCCAATATGAAGTGTGCAATTCCTCCTATGGGCGAGTACTTAATTGAGAAAGGTCAGTCACTTGACTTGACATTGGCAATGTCATTGGTATTGTATTGTCAGATCTTTGTTCATAAAAGCCAAGCACCGGTACAGAGTCTTGTGTTTAATTTCTCTCTTAGGAACTGGAAGACGTGAACAGATGGGGCCTTAACACTTTCAAAGTAGCTGAGTTTTCTGGAAACCGACCTTTGACTGTTGTCATGCACACCATTTTTCAGGTAAGGAATAGTCAAATATATATATATAGTGCATCCCTGGGTCTGTAGGTTATACTACAGCTCAGTAGCATCTTGCAAACTCCCACACACTACTGTATTTTATTCCTTTAATACTGTGTGCATTCAGAAATTAACGGAGGAGCTGCAGTAGCTTGGGTTTGAATATATTTATATGCATTTGAATAATTTATAAAGACATTGTAAATATATATGTGCACATTTGAACTACGGTAGAGGAAAGAGGTGATGACCTCACCTTGTGTATTATTTTTTTCGTAAAAACAACATGATATCCTTCCTGCCTGTTGTGTGGAAACGTCGGGATAAACTGAACCTGAAGCCCAGCCACACCCTCTCTCCATCACCTTTTCTTATGTCCTCAAAAGATGCAGCCCCTCTGCTTCCTTTATCCTACTCGCTGTTTTACTGGGCTTGAACATGGATTTCTCCGTTCATTTTCTAACTGAAAAAAATACATATTTAAAAAAAGTAAATATAAGGTTTTCCCAAATACATGGCATTAAGACTGTACAAGTAACCCCATTGCCATTCTGACATTTTGGCTCGTGAGGAAAATGGTGGCCAGGGGCTGGCTCAACCAAGGATTTCAGAGAAGGGTAGAATTGGGCACACCTTAGAAGGTTTTTGAACTCCATTTCCAATAATAATACTTTGTACTTATTCAGAAAATAAACCATGCTCAAAATAGATTATTGTATAAAAATAATACAAGGCAGGCGAGTTCTGAAGATGCTGGACAGCTCTTGCATTAATTGGGGGTGCTTCATAAAAGTGTCTATTGAATAATCGTTGTGGGAGTTCATACCAATCGCTTTTGGTGAGGAACTCTCAGACGAATGTTTCACATGGATAGCATTTTCATTGAACACATGGAGGGTATATGGGAAGAATATTTAATTTTTTAAGCTAATTGTAATATATTCCATAATATTCCACACACTCTCTATTATTCTTCACAACTGTTGCTAAAGCTGCTTTGGTTACAAAAGCGTAACCCAGGCTACAGTCCCCCGTTTGTTGAATTCCTTCTTTATCATTGCTTTCTTTCAGGAGCGGGATTTATTGAAAACCTTTAAAATTCCAGTCGACACTTTAGTGACGTACTTGATGACTCTGGAAGATCATTACCATGCGGATGTGGCGTATCACAATAATATACATGCAGCGGATGTGGCTCAGTCTACGCACGTACTGCTATCAACGCCTGCTCTGGAGGTAAGTGCACCGCACTAATCTATCATCTTAGTCACTTTCCCCAGTGCCATCCACTCAGGCCTATTTCAGAGCACATCAACCTCTAGGCTGCATTTTATTTCACAAATAACACTTTTAGTTTTGCTGTATCCTAATAATGATAATGACATCAGCGCCTGACTATTTCTTTGAAAGAAAGGTGCAAATTAGTACAGCTCTTAACTCTTTCTACGGACCCCACGTAGCAGTAAGGCCAGCTCCCTGTTTTACCCTGTTCAGCAATTTAATGCATGTGTATTGGATTTAATTATTGAAAAGAATATATATTCTAGATGTTGCTGATTTGGAAAAGTGTGATCTTACTTTTCAAAATAAACATTACACTCTTTAGCAAAGGCTCTTTAGCTTCGATAAAAGAAAATTGTTAAGTAGACACACATCTCGCACCTCATCATCGGACAGTATCCTTAGCCCCTGCCCAAATGACACTACTCTAATATGGCCAAAAGTTGCGTCAGCTGTAGATAGACCCTATAAAAAGCAATTATAATAAATGTCCTTTGCTTGTTTACATATTTCACACCATGCGGACTGTGTTGTTCCCTTTAGTGGTAATAGGAAAAGGGTTTAGAAGAATAAGGTAAGGATCCTGGGGTGGGAGACGTTTGGGTCTTGGTGAAGTGTAGTGGTGGGCTTTGAAGAATATTAAACTGGGGGTAGAAGAAGGTAGGGAAGAGGTGCTCTAGTGGGGAGAAACTGTGGAATAGAGGATGGAAGTGAAATAGATGATGTTGTAGTGAAATATAGGTAGTGTTATAGACAAGGGAGGGTAAGGTAGGCATTTTAGCCTGTACTGTATGGGGGAAGTAGTTAAAGAATCAAACCCATAGGCTCTCTGCATGAGTGAAAAGGGTATACAGAGTGGGTCGCAGTGATGATGAAGCTGGGCATGAAACCTTGCAGATACGCCTTCACTAAACTGCAGTACAGGGCAAATAACTGTTTGCAGGATTGGATTGGCCATATCGGGCTTGGGGAATCCCCTAGTAGGAGGGCGAAGGGGCTGCTTTTGGGATTGGGTGGATGGAAGGATCATCTGATGTCCAGCCTGGCAAATATCCATGAGGGAACACACAAAATGTTCATGTAAACACGTACATATTTTGATTCCACCTTCCCCCCGATCCAATCCTGAAATCCACCTTACTGTGGTTGGACTTGCTTGATGCACTCAGTTGCGCCAGTAGGGTCGAACTGAGAACATTTTCCAAGGCTGCTTTTAGCTGTCGTTCCACCACAGACTGTTTGCCTAGGAGATCATCATCCATTGAAGATGGGTGCAGGGAGTTCATGTTGACTCGGATGTCTCTCAGGAAGGGTGGGCTTCCATTGTGCATTGCACATTTGTTGGGGGAGTCTCCAGAAGGCAGGGATTCCATGGTACATTGCACATTTGTTGGGGGAGTCTCCAGAAGGCAGGGATTCCATGGTACATTGCACATTTGTTGGGGGTCTCAAGAAGGCTGTGCTTCCATTGTACATTGGTTGGGGTTCTCAAGAATGCTGGGCTTCCGTTGTACATTGCACATTGATTGGGGGTTGACACGCGCTTCCATAACGCACTCTTTGAGCTGCTTGGGCAGTCTTATTGGTGGCAAATTTCATTTCGATCTTCGTTAGATCAGCTTTTTTCTCAGAGTCCTGTTTCAGCACAAGGCTGATTTGTGTTAAGAGGAAACACATATATATTGAAGCAAATGTCACATTCTGTATTTATTTCATTGTATTACATGTCATGCACTTGCTCATAAAAACTTTAATATCCCATTAGTAACACGCCGAAGTCGCACTGCTAATGAGCAATCATTGCATATATTATTTATGTAAATTTGCACCCATATAGCAGCTTGTAATATTCTTTTCCCTCCGATGAAGGGAGATGCCTAATTATCATGGTGCGTTCAGCTGTGTGTGGGCGTGGGTCTATATATAATTTTATCGACACAAACACATATGCATACTATATATGTAGCAAGAGAACAGTTGAGCTTGTAAATCGTCACTTTTATTCTTGTCAGATTCCTTCCATTCCAAAATTAAACAAATATATTTTTAGGTGTTGTACATCACCAGCCATTTTCTTGCTGCATCTGTCGCATTGCTAGAAACGTGCTAAAGAGGTGCCAGTTCCAAGCCGACTGACTGCCTGCCCGTCCCATGTTAAAGCCACTATTTTAGAAAAAGCATCTCTCATATTGCAGCACTCCAGGTCATGTAGGCCTCGATAAATAAATCCTACCATGGACAAAATAATTGCAGTACAAAAAAGGGAACGTAATTATTTAAAAACATGTAAAAAAAAAAATAACCTGGTTATGGTTTAATGCTCCTTGAGCTGTGGAAAATCTGCCCTCCCCTTAAAATGGTCTTGTGGCTGTATCTCAATAATGTTCACTAGATTGTCCGAAAGCAGTGGCGTTTTCCCTTATTCTGTCAGCCCTTGTACGCGAAATGCAACATTAATTGTTGTTACATTTATGGGTGGAAAGATATTGAACACTAAGGGTCCCCATGCAAATTACACAAACTAAAACCCGGTGTTAAACCTGCACGGAAAGGCGATGTAAACTTCACGGCAGGGGAGCGCATCAAATCAACCCTTTTTTTTAGGTCGAAGCCTACCATACAGCACAGCTGTCTAGTTTGTGAACGGCATCTTGGGGACATTCAGAAAGCTTCCCTGGGGATGCATTCCTCCCATTGCTTACCTTTGGCTTTCTAACTCTCATTGGCTTGCTTTCTATTTGCTGGCTTTATTTGTTTTAGGCTGTCCAGCTTGAGTTCGTCCCTTCCCTTACCTAAACCTTGTTTACTGTATTCTTCCACCAGTACTGAATTTCTGTAAACAGGCCTATAAATCTTGTTCTTATCTTGTCACATTTGCTGTGCATTGAAAGACAGAAGTCAAATGTTAGGATCTGTCTTCCAGGAAGCTGGCGTTTACTTTTCTTTCTCTGACTTAAATGTGAGAGGATTCATCTGACAATCCTTTCCATTTTCTAGCACAATTCAAATTTTAAATGTCTGTAAATGAACTGTGCAGATATTTCAGAATATGAAAAGCACAAATGAAACATTTTTTGGTCATTCTGAAGTGTAATGGAAACAAATATTTGAATACGACCAAAACAAATCAATACACTAGGTGATGACATTACCTCACATTATCGTTTGTGTGCTGTACAGTTTTTTTTGTAAAACTGTATGTCTGTGCAAATGTAATGGTCGTTTCAATTGAAAATGTTTTGTCTGTAATAGCAGTGTTCTATCACACCAAGCGTACTCCACTTTACCCCACCCCCCAACACTGCCCTCTAGTCTGCACCACTCTACGCCACTTCACCCAACAACCTTTATTCTACACCACTGTACTCTATGCCAATACACTCTACCCCACACTACTCTACTGTGCACCGCTGCACTCTTCGCCACTGACCTCTACTCCAATCCAGTCTAAGCCACTTTAATCTACTCTGGTCCGCTGCACTCTACGACACTCTACTGTATGCCAGTGCACTCTATGCCACTTCACATTACCATGAAACAATCTACTCTATTCTACTCTGTGTCATTCTACTCTACGTCACTGCACTCTAAACCACTCCACTCAACGCCGCTACAATGTACCCTGTGCCACTGCACTTTACGCCACTGCACTCTACGCCACTGCACTCTACGCCACTGCACTCTACGCCACTGCACTCTACGCCACTGCACTCTACGCCACTGCACTCTACGCCACTGCACTCTACGCCACTGCACTCTACGCCACTGCACTCTAACCAATGCATTCTATGCCAATGCACTCTTCACCACTTTACTCAAAACCTATACTCTATGCCACTGCATTCTACACAAATCTGCTCTGCACCACTGCACTGTACACTACTATACTCTACTTTTCAACACTCTTCTATGCAACTGCCCTGTATGTCACTCTATTATGTGCCTCTCTACTTTTCAACACGCCTCTATCCTGTATGCCACTCTGTTATGTACCACTCTGCACCATTGCACTCTACGACACTCTACTCTGCACAACTCTACTCTGCGCCAGTGCACCCTATTCTGCACCACTCCACGCCTCTCTACACCATATCACTCTACCCACTACACTCAAAGCCACTACACTCTACACCACTCTAATCTGCTGTGCACCACTGCACTCTGACACTGCATTCTACGCCACTACACTCTGCGCCTCTCTACTCTGCACTACTCAAATCTGCCAGTGCACTCTTCCCCACTCTACTATGCACTACTACACTCTTTGCCACTGCACCACTGTACTCAATACCACTACACCAATGCACACTACGTCACTGCACTCTACATCACTGCACTTTGTCACTCTATTTTGCAAGACTTCACTCTCTGCCACTGAACTCAATGCCACTCTACTCTATACCACTGCACTCTACTCCGCACCACTCTGCTCTGCACCACTCAACTCTTCGCCACTCTACTGCACTCTACTCCAATGCACTGTCACTCCACTCTACTCTGCATCACTCCACTCTACGTCACTCTAATCTGTTCTGCACCACTTCACTCCATGCCGCTGCACTCTATACCACTTTACTATATGCCACTACATTCTACGCCACTCTGCTCTACACTCTGCCCTGCACCACTCCGCTCTACTCCACACCTCTTCACTCTACTCTGAGACAATCTACTCTACGTCACTGCACTTTTCGCCTCTGCATTGTACTCTGCACCACTCTACTCCACTGCACCCTTCGCCACATCACTGCACTCTATGCCAATGGACTCAACACCACTTTACACAAAGCCAATGCACTCTGCGCCAATCTACTCTGCACCCCTTTTTTCACTTCACTATAGTCCACTCTACGACACTCTACTCCATGATACACCACTCTATGATTCTCTACTCCATTAAACTCTATTCCACTGTATGCCACTCTATTCTTAAACTCTGTACTCCACTCTACCACACTGATCCACTCTACAACGCTTTACACAACTCCCTCTATGCCACTCCATGACACTATACTCCACTCTGTTCTATGACATACTACTACACTCTGTGCGACTCCACTCAACTGTTTGCCTTTCCACTCTACACCACTTGACTCTACAACACTCTACACCATTCCACTCTCCTACACTACTACACTCTATGCCACTCCACTCTACAACAATTTAGTCCGCTCTATGTCACTCTACAGCAGTCTACGGAACACCCTCTACGCCACTCCACTCTAAACCACTCAACTGCATTCCACAACACTCTACGCCACCCATCTCAACTCCACTCTACGTCCTTCCACTCTACTTTACTCTATGCCCTTCCACTCCAACACTCTACTCCGTCCATAACACTCTACACCACTCCACTCAGCTCTACTCTGCACCACTATATGCCCCTCTACAACTCTCTACGCCACTCCACAACACTCCACTCTACTCCACTTTACGACACTCCACTCTCCTTTACCCTACTAACTTTTAGCCATGCTTCATAGCAGCCACACTGATGTACAACGTAGCTAAAACATAATGGCAAAGCCAATAGCTCTAGCATAGACGAGACCTATTGGCTTTGCCAATGCTTGTTTTAGCCTGTGATCTCCTAAACCATGGAACAAAAATGTGGGACCTGTACCTCTGCATAGCATTGCACTGAGGGGTTACTTTTTGTGATCTGTCATGGCTGTGCTTTATTTTCTGTCTGTGGCGAGCAGTATTTGTTATGTACTTTGAAGCCCATATATTTAATCATCCTATATAGAATGTGGCTGTTTGGTAACTTCATCACAATGTCTTTGGCCCTATGTCCACTCCCTATTAAATGTATGTTAAAAAAATGTGATGAAGATAAAGAATGTCATAGTGTATCAGTGTTCCCTTAGGTTTATTACTTGTGATTTCAGCACATAATGATTTAAGCAGGTAAAACATGTTCTACTTTAGTCAGAATTTTGGAAATGGTTTCACAAAGCGCAAACCATAAGTGTCTACCTGCAAACACCCTGGGGCAGATTTACTAATACTTTGCACAACACAGCAAGACAGGTTGCTGCACTGAGTCAAATGAAGAGGGAAGGAATGCTCTGGCATACTTGTGGCTGCCAAGCGCCAATGAATGCACCCTTGCACAAGAGTTACAACAGAAAAACAACGAGGGGATACAAACATATTTTCCTTGTTACTCCTCCCCTGGGAAGGCGTATCATTTGACGCATTCCCAGATTTGCTGTATTAGTAAATCTGGAAATGCACCAAAAACCATGGGTAGATGCTTGGGAACACCCACCCTCCACCCATGAAGCGTCTTCCAAAGGCAGAGAAACGCAAGGCAGTGACTAGCGGTGAGCGGTGCACTCCGCTCCCCCAGTGAAGTTTTGCCAGCTCCGTGCTCCACTGGGAGCACGGGTTTTTTTTAAAAACTCAGATTCTGCCGCATGTGGAGTTTGCCCCCACCGCCCACCCCTACTGACGGCAGAGATCGACGTCTGCAAAAACTGACCGTTGCCTGGTGTGGCGGTCCCCCAGGAGCTACACATTTACTTCCGGGTCAGAAGCGGAGGTGATTTCCTCTGGTGAGTCGAGTTGTCTTTTCCGATGTGGGTCGTCAACCATGTGGAGCTGCTTTGACCGCTTGCAGACTAACAGTGCACGCTCACCCTAAATATTCTGGACCAACTCAAACTGATTCCATTAGTGGAGTTCGTCACTGCCGACGCTGTCCACTGTTTGTGGCCCGACCTACCTGGTGTGGAAGGAGCGTGGCGTCCATCATGGCGGAGCCACACTGCATTGGCGCCTGCTAGGAATACAACCAGCAGACAGGAAACATATGGAATATCGTCTTCTGCAGTCACCGCCAGCTACATTTGCCCTGCTGCTAGCACGAGAACTCACGGCCGTAACATACCCTGCCGTCTGAGGGGGCCATGACGCGTCGCAGGGTCACTCTCAAGCCTGAAACAAGACAGATTATACTGCATGGTAAATGCATTTTTGTAACCTGTGTGCAATTTCTCCGTTATATAAAATGTTTACAAGAGCATCGTACCACCCTGAGGCCCCTCCCATGCCCTTTTTCTTCTGGGTCTTCTCATGATATAACTTTCTGGGGTTGTTTTTGAATAATGTTTGGCTCGTGTTTATTCATAAGCACGGCGGTTACTCCATGAATCCCCGTCTCCGCTCTGACACTGCGCGCACCCCCTGCCCCTGTGGCGAGAGTCGTATATGATGTGCAATTCGCTCGCTTCTTTGATCTTTTCTGATGAGCAAGTGACAAACGTGACAGATTGGACAAGGACAATTTATGTGCATTGAGGTCAGTGGCTGACCCCATTCGTTTCAATTACTGTAACTGCACCTCTAAGATGTAATTTAAATCGTAAAAGGGACGCACATTATTCCCCGAGACGGATTCCATAAAGGCTCCCTACTGATGCAAAGTACAAACGGTTTGCTATATTTTCGGCTTATGGTTAAATTTTATTTATATAGCGCTTACTACCCCCGAGGAGGCGTTGTCTCCCTGAAAATCTGCTGCTAATATTTGATTAATATGTGGGGGCCTGTTGAACAATGATGCTAAAAGGCTGTCTCAAGGAGACGCGTCATTAACAGCAGCCAAGTGGAGGAGCCCCGTGTAGAAATATCACTTTGCAGTTATAAATCGAAAGACGTTTGATTGGGGGGGGGGGGGGGCACATTTCCGGCCGTGCTGACCGTTACCTTCGCGGAGAACTATGTAAAACATGCACTACGAGTCTTTTACAGTGGCCTGAATGTGAACTGTGACATGCACTCAAGATATTAAATGCAGGGGGTGCTGTAAACTATTCGGCATGACTTCGAATATTTAGCTCCCGCTAACCAACAGACCAGGGACGTTAACGGACTGGTTTTTGTGGGATGCTACTGTATGTTATTGCTTCGCGCTGTAATAACTAGGGTTGAGCGGAACTCTACAGATTATTTATGCAACTCTGCAGAATGTCGCGTAGTCCAAATCCACGAACTCTGCCCACCCCTAGCAGTGACATACGTTGCCTTGTGTTACTCCAGATTTACTATGCCATGCCATGCAGGGTGGTTCTGCATGGCATAGTTAATCTAACTAAGTGCTGCTTGCATTGTTACATTGTGTTAAAAATATGGCCCCAGTGCTTAATTTGAGCGGATGGTTGCAAGGGGGGGGGGCACTGGCTCTCATTCTTCTGGACTGGGACTTATTTTTCCTCAACAGACTTTGACACACAACGAAAGAAGAAAAATAATTACGGGGGTTAGAAGAAGGAGGAAGATAAAGACGGGAAAAACGTGACTAAGAGAGAAAGCAAGGATGAAAAAGAACAGCAACAATTGGGTTAAAAGGGTAGTGGGTTTCTGGCTGTAGATAAAAGAAGCGCGAGGAGGAATCAAGACGACCCCGCCTTGGTATTCGGCACCCCAACATTCTATCCTGACGGCAGCAAGCTATGAGCAAATCTTCGGCCCCAGCACTTATTCTTTTACAAATTAAGCACTGCTGACACGAACATGCTTCCTCGGTGTGTGGGTAGCATTATGAGCCTGTGGGTGAAAGGGGTCGAGTTCAGAAAATAGAAGTAAATATTGATTGGCAAAAAGGGGACCGGTGCCAGAAGCGAATCCTGCATCCCCATCAGCTGGCAAACAGAATATATCAACTGGATAAAGATCTATAATTTAGCTTCTATAGGTCACCAGCCTGCTCCTTTTCCTTCCTAGCCTAATTTTAGAAAATGGCTTACAGTGAAGTCCAAGGTGTGTCATTGAAATATTTATCCACAATGTTTTAGGCAGCAGGTAGAAATGATTGCTTGTTCCTTCCTGACGTACATAGAAACGCAAGACCATATAAATTAAAATATTGCCAGGTACTGGGGAGATTTCCTGCAGAGATTTTATTTTCTTCATGTGTTCTGTCTTTAGGCCGTCTTTACAGATCTGGAGATTCTTGCTGCGATTTTTGCAAGTGCAATACATGACGTAGATCACCCTGGGGTTTCCAACCAATTTCTGATCAACACAAGTAAGTTCTAGCTTATTTATTTCCTCATACGTGTGAGAAAACAGTCTGAAGGTTGAATACAAATGTTTTCTTTTTTTATCCTGCATGTTTGTTCCTTTGCAATTATTTTTTTTACAAAATTGATTTGTTTGGTTTTGAAAAGTTTGTTTCTTCTTCCAATGTACCATTCACAAAAGTTTTGCTCACCTTCATGTTCTGCCAAAGTTCTATTTCGCAGATTTTATACTCATAATTTACCACGTCAGCTTACGAATAGGTACTGTTATAATTCATCGACTACTCGATGATCAATTTATAGATTCATGGACTATGCCTGTAGTGTGGTCCTATAAATAGGACTGGTAGTGTGCGAATCCATGGCATATAATTCCTGAATTTTATCAGTATGTCAGAAATATGGTACATGTTTGACCCCAATATGTACCTGAAGGAGCAGAAGGTGTGGTTCGTGAAATGTAAAATATATGTCTATGAGTTGAAAGACGGGTTCATGAGTTGAAGGAGCAGGTTCATAAGATGAAGGGATGATTCATAAGATGAATGAATGTTCTTGACCTGAATGTGCATTTCATGAGTTAAACTACAGGTTCATCAGTGAAGGATAGGTTCATGAGATGAAGTAGTGATTCATTAGATGAACCAATGGTTCTTGACCTGAAAGGGTGTCCATAAGTTAAATTGGTGGTTTATGAGCCTGGAGGATAGGAAAATGTGGTGATGGAGTGATTCACATCTTTGCCAGGTTGCTTGAGGAACTCAAAAATAAATGTTTCTTGTTGGTGTACTGTTAAAACTGTGAATGATGAAGACAAAACTGTGGGAGACAATAGAAGAAAGATTCTGAAATGTGGGATTTGTTGCATTCTCCGAGATTTAGGCAAGTTTTAATAAGTGAGCAATTGCAAATGTAAAACTTTAGCAACATGGAGGAAAGGTGTTATTTATCAGAATCCTCCAATCTAAAGAGAGGTTCATATATGACATATTTGTCAGCTGGCTCTGTGTCATGACTGTGAAATTGACCTTTTCCAGTTAGCAATACGGATGCTGAGACTTTTAGGCTTATACATACAATGCAAAAAAAGTGGAACTACAAGTCCCAGAATGCTTGGTGCTGCAGGTAGATGAAAAACAAGGACTGGCTAAAACGCAACCTCATGACATGGGGCCATTTTTAGTTCTTGCCTAAGCCAGAGCATGCTCTGTTTCTTGCAAGACGTATTGTTTTCTAACAGTGGGCTAAGAGGCCGCCCATTGGTTGGCTTCATTGTCATTCTCTTTTGCTTCTTATTGGTCAGCTGCCTTAGGGTTTCTTTTTCTTCTAGTGTTTGTCGCTCCCCTGTGTCCTCTCATTGTTTTTCTTTGTGTTTAAACATTGTACCAGTGTGTGTGTTTTTCAAATGTAGCCCATGTGTACTTCTCCCCTTTACATGATTCTCCAGGCTGCCAACTCTCCTCTGTTGTCCGTGTTGGCCCCACCCGCCCTCCCTCTGTTGTCCGTGTTGGCCCCACCCGCCCTCCCTCTGTTGTCCGTGTTGGCCCCACCCGCCCTCCCTCTGTTGTCCGTGTTGGCCCCACCCGCCCTCCCTCTGTTGTCCGTCTTGGCCCCACCCGCCCTCCCTCTGTTGTCCGTGTTGGCCCCACCCGCCCTCCCTCTGTTGTCCGTGTTGGCCCCACCCGCCCTCCCTCTGTTGTCCGTGTTGGCCCCACTCGCCCTCCCTCTGTTGTCCTTACTGGCCCCACCCGCCCTCCCTCTGTTGTCCGTGTTGGCCCCACCCGCCCTCCCTCTGTTGTCCGTGTTGGCCCCACCCGCCCTCCCTCTGTTGTCCGTGTTGGCCCCACCCGCCCTCCCCCTGTTGTCCGTGTTGCCCCCACCCTTCCTCTCTTGTCCCGCCACCCACCTTTCCTCTGTTGTCCGTGTTGTGTCTAACACCGCCCTCCCTGTGTTGCCTGAGTTGACCCGCCCTTACTCCTTTGCCCGTGTTGACCCACCCTCCCTCTGTTGCCGGTGTTGCCCGTGCCTGTTGTTTGTGTTGTTAATCTTGGAGCGATGAACAGTGCTGTACAACATTGCTAAAAAAAAATGACAAAGCCAATACCTCACTCAAGCAAGATCTGTTGGCTTTGCCAACGCTTGTTCAGTTGTCATTGGTAAAGTTGTGTTTCAGCTGTACAGCTTTGAGTGAGCTGTAGGCAGCTGATAGAAGTTAGATAATTCTAGTATAGTAGGGACTGTAGCCAAAAGACAATGCCGTGTGCTTGAGTATTGTTTTCTTGTGATTGCTGAAAATCCCAGGCTGTTCCGCGTATTGATTCAGAGCGCTGTGGCATTTTGTCCCAAATAAGGGGGGGGTTAATTCAGATCCTTGCTGGTCTGGGAATTATCTGGATTGGAACTTTTCCTATATCGGCACTTTATAGGGTCAGACTCATCCAAGTCTCAGCTTGCATATACCTATTCCTGTCCTCATTTACCATTTATGGCCGACCATATTCCCAGGATCCACAGACCTATGTGAGGGAAGTTTAAGATTTGCCATATTGTAAGCTGCCCTGCAACATGAGTGTGGATTATCTCTTCTACTGAAAATTCGAAAACACATCGAGAGGAGAGTAGAGGCATTTTACTCCTATATTATATTTTAAATTTAGCAAATAGTAGGCTTTATTCCAAGTAAAGATGTTACTTCCCTCACTCTCGTGCACAAACAGTGGGTGTGTTGTGTGCATTTTCTTGACACTCCTCGCATCACTTACGCCTTCTCCATTCGGTGCAAGTTTAGAAGCAGATACGGAAAGTCTAAACGCCATTTGCAAATGTCTATGAGCACCCACAAAGGCTCTGCACATGTTCACCTTATGGCATTGCCAGCATCACAGACTCCACGCCTGGATCCCTCACTGCGGCTCTTCATCTGTAGATACATCTACGTGCCGGCCAGCACTCCTGGGCTCCTAGCGCCGTCTGAGTGCCGATAGGCTTCACTTCAACCAGTTTAGACCGAGTAAGGTTTATCCGTTGGAGCTGGAAGGATGAGGTTCCAGCTTCTGTCTCGTTGAGTGTTCTGGTGTCCATCGGATAATTGTCTCGATTCTGAGGGGACAGTCTTGAAAATACTATGGAGCACCTTGCACCAAGAATGATTTTCACTTTTCCATTACTCTAATTAGGTACACAGAAAAGCAAGCGCTCTTCGATTGTGTTGGAAGATGGTAAACGGTTGACCACAAGCCCAGGGGGTCCTTCGGGGCAGTGACACTGCACTCACTAAAAACCAATACTGCGGTTACCTGCATGTACCAGGTGCTTTATTCCCTCATTCAGAGTTCCAGACCCTGGACTGAGGGATTACCTGATAATACTACATGCTTTCTGCCACAGTAAGAAGCGAGAATTCTGAATGATGTAGCCTTTCGCCACATGAATTTGTGTGATTCTACTTAACATTAAACATAGCACTTCACGTGTTTGTACAGCGCATGATCACCCATTGTGGCACCTTGGCTACTCAGGAGTACCCGATGAAGATGTTTCAGGGAGAGATCTGCTCTGCAGCAAAGCTATATATACCACTTGCGTTTCCCATCGGCTCCGGAATCTGGATTTACAAAAGTATCGCAATGAGACTCTAACGAGTTTAAGGTCCTGGACTGAATTGCCCTGCCAGTTTAGAAGTTTGGAATTTGCTCAGTATTTTTTATTTGAAAAATAAAAAAAGATTTTGGTTAATATCTGAAAAATGGAAAACACCAGTAAAATTTGGGGTTAAACATTCTGCATTACTCACTATTTCCAGCATAGGAGTAGAGAGGTTTATTCAGCAATTTAATTTAGTATATTTCCGACAGCTGTGAAAATATTGAATATTCATTCCACATGTCAAGGCCTTTTGTCACGGAAAGACGCATGGTTTGATTAAATATTTAAATAATAATAATGTTTTTTTCCTATGTGCTGTTTTTTGCACTAAAAACACAAGTTAACGTTACTAAGACACCAATCAGGATATCTTATTTTAAACTGCGAATGTGTTTTTATAGTTATTAAGAGAACATTGGATGTAAGCAATTGGAATTATTTATAAAAATCCATTATTTAGGGCTCTTAAGTCTTTAAGACCTGCTGGCTGTATTAAAGGTCATGTGAGCTATTTGATGTGCTAACTCATGTTCTCCTGTGGAGAGGGTGCTTCAGCTGCTATAGAGTGGATGTCAGTAATTGGCACTTAGTATGCAGCGTTCGTACGTTGTGCGTAATGCGATCCGCGCTGTGTTCTGAACTTTAAGTTCTATATGAATGAGCGCTGACTGCGGTCTTTGGAAGCCTGCTGTATAGGCTGAGGGTCACCCTATGGTGGAATGAAATGCGATGAGTCACCCATCCTACCAAATGAGATCCGTGGTCACATCTTTGTTAAAAATCTGCAAAAAAAAGTACTGTACTCCAATGGAGCACTAACCAGCATGGTAAAAACATTCATTGATCATATCGGCTCAGAGAAAAATTCTTAGTTGCATGTTTGTTATGTTAGACGTTTTTATGTAGCTCACGTTTAGCTGTTCGTATCGGAATTTTTTACCCCAATTATCTTTAAATTTACTGATATATTACTGATTTATGCTAGAACCTCTGGGAAGTTCCTCAAGGAAAATCCCCTGTATGTACCAGGCAGTTTAAGGATACATAAATGAAGGCTCTAGACAGCCACCAACATGGTTAATTGCTGTATTGTTAACACCTTACACATTAAGCGGCATAGAAGTTTTCAAATCTGTATTGTTTGTCAGTTTTAATTAGTTATGTTTGGCTGCGCGTTGGCCCTGGCCCTCTACGCAGGGTCACCCTCAAACTTTTTGCCTTCACCCCTCCAGTTTCTGAGCCCTTTTTTGTGGCTTTTAGGATTGTGGGCACTTGACCACTGCTAACAAGTGCTAAAGTGCTTGTGCACTCTCCTTGGTTAAATTGGCTTACACCCAATTGGCACAATTCGACCTAGCAAAATAAACCTTTTGCCACACCAAAACCTTCCTTTTTTATTATATACAAGTCACCCGTAGGGGAGGCCCTAAACAGCCTATAATGCAGAGTGTCCTGTGTTTAAAAAGTTGGACATGGCCTACCGGTCCGCGTTGCATCGCGGTCAGCCTGAACTTGTGACTTTCCCCCCGGTCTAGCATTACCAGATAGCCGTGAGTGTCGCTGTGTGCTTTTAGGCGCTATACTTACCGTAAATCTTTGAAATTGCATATCTCCTGTTCTATAGATTGGACTTTTGTCGTTTTGGTGTCAAATAATTTATTTCATTGTGCTCTATCTTTCTAAAGTGGTGTAGGATTTTTCTTATGTTGTGTTTTCACTGTATTACTGTTTGTGTGCTGCATAAATAGTTTACATATTGCCTCAAAGTTAAGCCTGACTGCTTTAGTGCCAAGCTAACCGAGGGTTCGTCACAGGTTAATTTTGTGACTTTTGTGGTTCAACCTGGCAAGGATTGTGCCTGTCGCTTGACAAGGGCTCACACACCCTCAACCCAGTTTCTCACACTATGTTAATTGTTTTGATCGTGTATTACGAGCCACAGTTGGAAGACTCGGAGTGAAAAGACAATGGAGGCCGTGGATACAAACCTCGTTGGGTTCAGCAAAATACAGTATTCTTTTCATCTCGTTTCAAAATGCCCTTTATTTCCAAATCACGCCTAGCAGAGCTCAGGCCTGCATTAATGCCAGTGATGGGTCATAACCTATCCCTGTTAAGTCGTGCACCAGTAGCAATAACCGTGGTTTGGTTTCCAAGTAAAGAAAGTGGATGGGTGCATCGTTCGAGAATAAGACTCTCAGATAGACGGGCCAATGTGATAGGCCTAGATCTTGTTCTAACCTATACCGTAAGCCAAGCGAGAGTCATCCAGGCTAGTTTTCTTTGTCCCTTGGTCTGTGTTTAAGACCTAGATTAGTAGTTTTTGAGGTACAAGTGTTGCTAAGGTGCAGGCGGTGGATTGGTCTCCTTGGAGAGTAATGAAGCCAGTTATTTTAGTACATTATCCTGTCTGACTCAGGGAAATGTCAAGGAGTTGCATTTCATCTACCTTGTGCAGATCTTCATCTCATCATGCCATATGGTAATGCTGTGATCATTGTATTTCATATCATGTAATTTGTGTCTTTAGTTGCCGACATGTTTTTCTTCTCAACCGGCAAAGGGAATGCTTTCCCCAGAGTTCCACTGGAATCTGAATATGTACTTGTTGATTTACACCCGAGAAATGTCACTCTTGCTTGTGAACACCGCCTGTGCTAATATGGCCTCCTATCCTTCTGCAACACAGATTCTGAGCTTGCCTTGATGTACAACGACTCATCGGTGCTGGAGAACCATCACTTAGCTGTGGGTTTCAAGCTGCTGCAGGAGGAAAACTGTGACATTTTCCAAAATTTGACCAAAAAGCAAAGACAATCACTGAGGAAAATGGTCATTGATATCGTGAGTATGGCGGCATTTGACCTTTTATTAACTAGAATTCCCCAATTTTTCATGGCTTCTGGGAAGCTGAATCTGAAAGTTTGCAAATGAGATGCAGCATCATATTTTAGAGGGTTTGCGGCCTTCGTGCTGTGCCCTCCCTTCCGACGACATTTCGCCACCTGTTCTCCTGCTGGGAGATGCAGGTGGTGAAATCCCACAGCAGGGTGGCCTGGGGAAGGTAGATCAAGGGAACATCCCATAAGGAAACCAAATAGCACAGGGAAAGGGATGGGGGCAAACTCACAGCAGGGCGAACACCTGCACCTAAATGAGACATTGTTTGTCCCCTGTGAAATGGCCACAAATTACTTTAGATCAGTTGTGTGTGTTAGACTTTTGCCTTTGAGCCACATTGCAAAATAACTACAGTGACTACTAGATTCTAACAGTTGTGCAAAGCAGAAGATCCTAGAAATATGCTTGCACTGCTCATGAATATACACATCTCATTCTGTCCAGGAAAACAATTGCAGTGCATTGTTGTACATGTATTTTTGTTTCCAAGCCGCATCTAGCAGTTAAGGAATTAATGTCCAGAAATTAAGGTTTCAAATGTTGGTGTGATGTTTGGCTGTTCTCGGCTCAGCAAAGCTGTGAACTTCAGATAGGGTGATAAGCAGCTTGGCTGTCATTGGTGTTTGTGGCACAAACAATAGTTATGTTAAAATGAATGCCAGGCTACTGTTTTATGTATGTCTACCTCTTGCTATCACCTCTGTATAACATAGTAGAGAAAGGCCATGTCTATGTTGTAAGTGTACATTTTTGTGTTGTAAGTGACAAATATTCCGTAAAGCCTCTATAGTGCATGATGTGAAAGAATTCATTTGTGTATCAAATTATTTTTATCCAATAGCACTGCACATTATCAATCTAGCATCTGGTAATATTCTGGGGATGGGCACAGTTGTCAAGAAATCACTTTAGGAATTACAATCAAACTTTTCCTCTAAGTTGGTGAAGTTGAATTAAAATTGGATGAACAGTTCTACATTTTGTGGGAGGTTAATATCTACACAACCGCGTTGTGGGGTAATTGTATTGCATAACATCTTTTTGTGTTTGTGAATTGTATCCTAAAAAAGAGTTTTGTGGTAAAGTTTTCCCCAGAGGTGAAGTTGTTCCACTTCCACACTCTTCAGACAGTAGACACACATGGACGTTTCTCAGTTAGTCCTGTAATTTCTCATAATATTCCACAAAGTAACCACCATTTTGGCTACATTGGGATCCTGTTATAGTGACCTGTTACTTTTACAGTTAGTTTGGATTTAGAATAATTGTTCCAAGGTAATTGAACGGTTCAGTGCTAGAAAACATACAGCTATGTCTTAACAGAGTGGAATATTCATTGTTAATTATTTTCTGCACCCAAATTTAAAAAGTGGCGAATGGAATAACCACAAGTAAATATAAAGGTGCATAGGCGCACCGAGCAGCCCTCGTCCTCTTGAGTTCTGTCACCAGGCCATACGCTTCTCTCTCTTCAGAAGCTGGTGACAGTATTGTCTTGCGAGGGAGCTGGTCCACGCTACGCTGCCACCACACTCCATGTTGCCACTACCCCTTGTTTCCAGACCTGGGTTAGACATCATTATGGTCAGATGTGCTACTCCAATTGGTTGATTGGAAGCAACTCCCAGGACATATCAGGTTGTTAGATGAAATGCAAGGATTGGAAACCTGTTATCTCGAAATCATCTAGCGAGGAGGCATTCCTACCGCACACACGTGAGCATCTCCCAGGGTGTATTTTGCACTCAAGGTGCTGAGTGGATATTTACAGGACAACATTTGAAGCTGGGTTTCCAGGGTGAGTTAATACAAATGTATTTTTAGAATTAATCACATCTGAAATATGCTGCCTAAGTGTCCTCTGTGTGTACTGCAGAACTCCTCTCCCCTGCTATTTCTTGCTGCAGTGGCCACAGATGGCACGAATCCCAATCTATTCCTTCGCAGTCATTATCTTCACCCGAGGTCCGGCTGCCATCTGGCCACTGAGTGCGAGAGCCAGCAAGCTCGTTTACTGGTCTGGCACCTAGTCCTGTAGCCACGCCAGTGGTTACGCTGTCATCGGCTCTGTAAGTGGCTACTGAGCCCTTTCGTAAGTTAGTTTATTTGCTTGTTTGTTCCCTACGCCCGGTGAGTTTTGTGGCTGCACACAGGATGCCTTTGGGTTTCATTGTCCAGTGTGAGATGCTCCTCCTACAAGTAACTATAGCAAAAAAACATAACCCCAGCCTATTACCTAGAGATTCCACTCAGATAAATGAATTGCAAAATATATTCCACAAAATGAGTTAATCGAAATATCTTAATAGCAATGAAGAAGAAAGCCCGGACCGTCTGCTCTCCTTGGAGCGATGCGCTAGGCTCGAAGTGGTTCCAGGCAGGTGATTGGCAGTTTCTCATTCGGCCCTTGTGACAGCCGTCGGTTCTGTGCCGGCAGAAGTGGGCTGTGCGGCAGGGACACGCTTTACGATTGCTACATGCAGAAGAACGAACTAGCATGAGGTTTCCATAGCAACTGGCCGAAAATGCATTCTGACATTGAATAACTCGATCTTTTATACAAATCGTTTTTCTCCATGAGTAAGATACGTAAATCCCTAATGTGTTCATATATGTGCTGCAGTCCGGCCATCCTTCATGCTTCAGTATGAGGCCTGTATTTTGCCCCTCCCCCACCCTTCATTTTCGCGCCACCCTCTCAGCGGAGTGCATTTTGCTCAGCCTGCATTTTGTCTTCTATTTTTAGGTGCTGGCAACAGACATGTCCAAACACATGAACTTGTTAGCGGATTTGAAAACCATGGTGGAAACCAAGAAAGTGACAAGCTCCGGGGTTCTTCTTCTTGACAACTATTCTGACAGGATTCAGGTACGGATCGGCGGTGATGGGGGGTGACTCCCCCCCCCCATCCCCCCCCCATGTCTATCCAGCCCCTCTCTTCTCTCCACCTTGTTCTCTTCTGCGCCGCCCTTCCTTTGAATACTCCTACAATTCGGTCCGGCCCATGCAGATGTACTAAGGTGACTTTAGGGAACAACTCTGTTAATTGTTCCTTGACCTGACGCCGCAAGCAGGCAGGGGTTTACCCGACCCCACTGCGCCCTGCGCGGCCTGCGAGAGCCCGCCGGCTCGAACGCCTGATCCCTCATTGCTGTAAAACCCCCTTCATAGGAATTGAAGCCTGATATCCCATGGTTCCCACAGTGAGACCCAGATTGTGTACTGACATTTACAAATCATATTAGTTCGGACATGGTGGTGGTGAACTGCACTCGCCTGACTTTTCCTAAGAAGGCAGACATGATGGTATTATTTCCACCCTTTAGGTATGTCCTATTTAATACACAAAAACTAATGTTTCTTCTTTTCGGCTAATTAAAGTTCCACCACGATAATAATCCTAGCAAAAGGCAATGCTTTCAAAAGAGAGCTGTTTTGGTTTATTTAGTTTGTATTTTGTATTAGATGAATTAAGATGCTTTATCTAAATAGGAAATGCCCCTTTTTGTTGGTTACTCATAGATGTGCCACTTTCTTTCCTTGTGTGATACCCAGTAAACCCATTTCGATTTGTGTCGCCTATCAAAGTGTGGTTGAAAATCTGCGGTGCCAAATATGTCACAGTTGTCACCCAGTTGTCATCACAGATAACATCCGTTGCCTAAAAATATAGGAAGGAACCAAGGGGCTTATTTGCAAGACCCTTGCGCCGCCAGTACGTCACTTTGTTCCATGTTAAAAGTGATGCACCGGTAGCACAAGGGGCTTGTAAATAAGCCCCTAAGACTTTGGTTTTCTATCGAAGTAGCGTTTGCTTCGATTCCCCCGCAGATGAGTTAGTTTAGTGGCATTCCCCATCTTTGATTAATCCAATGTGACAATAGCTCATTGATGTACGTACGCTGACGCAATTTCAAGATGTGACTGTGACTCGTAAGACATGGTGGCTCAATGGAACGAACAAAGAGGCTGTGTGGAATGAGCCTCTTAAAACAGGAAGCACATTTAAATGGGACTTGGGATGTAAAAGGTAACCGACAGGGGCATAGCTTCATGGGGAGGGGTGTTTGGGATGTGACAACCACCCGAAAGAATGCATTCTAGGCTTGATAGTTTGGTCTTGAAGCCCATAGTCGGGTCTGCTATCTCTGTTTCGTTTTTTTCGTTGTGAGCCAAGAATGAAAGACAAAACAGTGACCTTTGAAGTAAACGGAAGTGAGAGAGAGACGCATAGATCCCCATCTGTGCCTGAATATCAAAATTTAAAATGACACCACTTGGAATGAATACCAGCTTCCCTACTTGTCAAAATTGTTTGATCCTAGGCAAATATTTACTTTTTAGAGCCTCTTTTTATGATAACATATGAGCGCACTTCTAAGTATTTGAGGACCTCTAATTTGGTTTCATAGATTGTAATGTTGGTTCAACTGTAGTAGGAATCTATGCCATGTTTAGGGTTTACATGACTTCTGATTTGCTTCTTACTTCGTTAAAGACATCATCGTTTGGAGACGAGTCATAAATCTTTGTAAAAATGATCACTTTTAATAAGTGTCTGCCTATGCAGTGATATAATCTGATGTGCTAAGGTGAAACGCTTCCGCATGCTAAGGAAATATATGTTTTTGCATTTTGAAGAGATTGTATCATATTTTTACAATATGTTTGTTGAACGATATAAATGCCAAACGTTTTCATTGTATGGCTCAAGCAGCCACGCCAGCCCCATTGCTCAGCCTTGGCTTAGCTCACCCTATTCATTTGCCCCCATGCCCTCCACTGTTAGCAACTTGGGCTAAGCGTATGGGTGGTCAGTCACTTGATAAAATGGTTCGCAGCAGGCGAGGACTAGAAACGTGGATCCCTGTCCTCATGACAATTCTACTATTAAGGCTTCTTGTAGCAGAGATGAAGAAGAGTGCTTGTAGTGAAAATACATTTAAATACGGTATCCCATGGTAGTGACTCTAGGCTGTTGTGTTGTATGTAACCATAGTCATGAGGTCCAAAAGAGAACTGCTAAGACCTCGTGGGATGGGCAGGGGCATAGCTTGACCGGGGTTGTTTGGGGTGTGACACCCTTCAAATGCATTCTTGGTTTGATAGCTGGGTCTGAGTCGGGTATGCAATATCTGTGTCTGTTATTCTCGTTGTTGATTGTGGTCTTCTTCATTCCAGGAAAAAAAATAGGATCCGCAGCAGTGCTGAGATGCATTGGCAGTGATAAATAGTAGACACTGGTCCTGCCTCAGCACGACTGCATAATAATAGGGATAATCTAGATCACACTGGCTGACACAATAACAACAATAATACCTGGTCGTTTAAAATAATATTGCTATATGTAAATAGACCATGTATTATAATTGCTACATTTTGTTCTCTCCATACGGCCATTGACCCCACCTAAAGGGCAATGTATAATGTGTTGTGAATTGCTAAGTTGATGTGCTCTCAAAGATGGACACTGCATCACTTTTTTCAAATATGACCGCCCAGCCGTCTCAATTTTTTTTATTGCTCATTCGTTTCTACATTTTCATTAAAATGACTGAAAGTGATATTGCACCTTCCCCATGATTTTTCTTAATCAATAGATATATTGGCGTGTCCATGCAGGGTACAAGAAAGCACTCCTGCCCCACATTTCATCTTGCTGCCAGATATGTTAGGGTCGACCCCTACTGTACAAGAAATGCAACCACATGTGTTTTAGGAACATCCTGCACAGGGGTTAAGGCCATACCCTTCTTTGCACCACAGATAAATGCTATTCCAGAGGCTTAAATTAGCTTTGGAAAATTATTTGTGAAATAGATATTTGCTGTTTCTATTCCCAGTGCATCATACTAGCTATTTCGGTCTAAAAAACATCGAGGCCAGTATTCCAGCCTGAACTATCCTCCACCCACCAAAACATACCAACAGATCATCAACCACCACAAACAGAGGAGTTGCAATCCCTTGAAGTAGACAAAAACTGGTTGTAGTGCACCAGGAAATCCCTCACTCTCGTGGGTGTTCCTGATGCCAAACAGTGTTCACACTCTACATTATTTTTGACAGGAGTGAAATGACAGACATTAGATAAATATTTGACAGTACAGACTTCCTCATTCAATTTTCTTTTCAGAAAAGAGTGCTCCCAGGACACCATGAGATACACGACGCTTGTATTTTCTATGTCTCGTGCTAAATGTAAATTAGAGGTGGCAAGCGACTGTAAGTGCTGGAAACACATATTCTGTGATTTAGCTGTTCCTGTTGAGAATATATTTTCCCTTTCTAGATTCTTTCCCTCAGCCAGCAAACGTGTAAATGAGGTGTTTTCTGTCATTAGGTACCAAACATCACAGATGCTGAGTGGTAAATATAAGTTTGTTTATTTTAGGTCCTCCAGAACATGGTGCACTGTGCAGACCTGAGTAATCCAACCAAGCCTCTTCAGCTGTATCGCCAGTGGACGGACCGAATAATGGAAGAGTTTTTTCGGCAAGGAGATCGCGAAAGAGAGCGCGGCATGGAGATAAGTCCCATGTGTGATAAGCACAATGCATCGGTTGAAAAATCGCAGGTAAGCACGCCTTGTTCAGGATTCATCGATGTCTGCCATTGTTCCAGGGATTTGCCAGAGTTGCTTATTTTCAGTATCTTGACAGCTTCATTATTACTACATCATTAAAATCTGTTCTAATCTGGCATTAGGGATATTGTGGAATTAATACATATTAATTGGATCCAGGTAATGTTTGCAACAAAACAGTAGCATAATTTTTTCAAGTACTGTAATAGATAAAGATTGAATAATTTGGCATGTGTCTAAAAATGGTCTGACCTGTTTGAAAGCAGTACTGAAAATTCTTAGTGAAACCTGCACTACAACATAGGTGTTCACCTGGGAATACAAGTGATCAAAATGTCTGACAGTGTTTATTTTATTGGTGAAGGAGATGGCTGCAGGACTGACTGCCCGTGTATTCAAGCTTGTTGAAAAACGAGGGATTAGTAGTGAGGCCTGGACAAGTAATGGGCCTATATTTGTCCTTCACTGGAAACCAAACACCCCATTGCAGCACCTAACTAAACTAAAGAAGTTGGAAGAATACATGTCTAAACATGACTGGGAGTGAGGAGTACTTATCATAACTATTAGCATCAATAACGCAAGTCAAATAAAATGGCACCACAGGGATCATGGCAATGCACCCCTAAAAAGGTGCTTACCACATAGAGAAACCACATTAAGAACATGTTGCATATGAGATGCATTGAGCAATACATGGTAAGGCCTACAGCCTTTGCACCACTTACGTAACTACATACCAGTGCATTTATCAACCTCCACCCTTAACAGGTGACTCACAACATGAGAGATCTCACAGGACTAAATTTGCCCACAATCCACGCATCCATAGTTCTTGTCCCTGGAAGAAAATATCCTCCACACTGTAGAACAAAAGTTCCAGCACCAGAGAAATTTGACAATTCCGTGAAACCCTTGAGGGGTTATTCTTTTCGGGTCCCCAAAGACTTATGGTGAGGACTTTCTTATTCTTGTGGAGTGGAGGGGTAGTCTGCGCTGCTCCTGAAGCTCCCCCCGCTCCGTCACTTGACTTTGACATTGCCACCCACCTCCAGGGTCACCACACACCATCCATGAGCAGTTTTTCTTCAGGGAATGGAATTGGGCCAGCAGGGCATTATGGGGCGCTCCATCTGGAGCGTGCATATTTGAACAGCAGCTTCCCCGCTGCTCCGGCAAAAGCCATGCTGGACTGGCTGGTCGCCTCTTGCCACGTTCCACTTTTTCTGGGGGGGTGGGTCCCTGACCCATCTGGGTACCCCACGTGCAGCTAAGTCGTTGGAGAGCCGCTCGGGGAGCCAACCAAACCCCTTCTCCTCTGGTCTGTCCGCTCCTACTGTCAGACAGGCCAGCGGCAGCTTAAGGCTGCTTTACAGGGAGCACCATCACTCTCCCCGAGGAAGCTTCACGGGGAGCGCGACGGCGCTCCCAGACCTCTCTTAACCTCTCTGGGGACCAAGGTTGGAATCCTGGGTCCCCAGGAGTCCTCACGGGTAGGGTTTGAAAAATCCACTCACCCGCTCACATTTGTGAGCCAGATTTAATCAGGGTGACCTATTTTAGGTCCTATTCGCCCTTTCCCGCCAATAGGAAGGAAGACTGACATTTGACCTCTGTGTCTGAAAGCAGAGCAAATGTGACAAGATAGCAAGATTTAAAGGCATTTTTATTGCTCACAAAGTGAATGACCAATAAAAATGCCTTTAAATCTTGTTAACTTGTCACATTTGCTCACAGAGGTCTAGTGAGAATTTTTAGATTTTTCGAGCCCTGACAGGGAGCTCGATGGTGCTCCCCGACTTCTCTTTGGTGCCCCTCCATGGGCAGCGCGACAGCGCTCCCCTGCTTTGTCTTCTTCTGGGCGGGGCAGCCCCTGGGACCTGACCCACCCCGGGGGCACACTCGCTTCGCCATCTGTAAAACCAAAGGTCGCCTACCTTCTAGGGGGCATATCTCGGCCTTGTTGGGCCAATTTTAGATCTTGGCCTCTTGTCACTCCTGGTGGTCAGCCCTAGCCACTTGTAGCAGTTTCCTTTTCTACCTCCTGGCCTCCCAGATGATGTACTCAGCAGGGAGCAGGTTTCACTGGCTCCCAGCATCTGCCTTTCACCTGGTTTCCTCTTCTGGGCTTCTCTCCTTGCGCAGAAACTCAGGATTTCCCTCACTGGTCCTGAACTCCCTCAGAGACACAGTCCAGAGTCCTGGGGCAGTAAGGGGGTTCCACCTTCCAACTCCCCATAGTGTCAGCCTCCAGTACCGGTGTTTCTCAGCAAGAGCACATCCCAGAGAGACCTCCTCTTCCTGTGCAAAACCTTTTAAGGAGGGGTGGAGGGTGGTGGCAGGAATGCACCTCTGCCCTGTCCTGCAGTGCCACATCACCTCTGTTCCCAGATCCCTCCTTCCTGCACAGGCCTCTGGGATACTTCAATATAGCGTCGTCTAGGGGTCCCATGCTACATGGTCTCTGAAAAGCCAACTTTCCCCATTCGCTGACATCACGGCCCGGGCCAGGAACAGGCCTGGTGCCGCGTGACAGCTGCTGATTACTGTCCTGCAGCTTTAACCCATCTCTCCCTCCTGGAGAGAAGACCTCCACCCTGGGGAATTCTTGCAGTGACGGGCTAAGCCTCTGATGCTGCAGCTTGGGGAGGAATGTAATTAATCTACCCTGGGAAGGTCATCCAAGGCCTGGGCTCTAGTCCTGAGCTGAGTCAGAGGAGCATGACATTTATGAATGACCCACAAGCAGTACAGATATGCCTGTGGACATAGCGGAATGTTTCTTTTCACACAATTTACAGTGTACTGTTGTGCGTGTCTGGAGTTTGTTGGCCCAAGAGAACTGAAACTACTGTGTGGTCTCCTATTCCATAAGAGTGTAATGGAGTGTTCCTACAGTGAGACAGTGAAGCACACCGACTATCCCTTATAAGTGTACCCCCACATTATAAGGCCTATTCCATGTCACTACCCAACTCTGCATAGTCCCTTCTACACCATTCTATCTGTATCAAGCTCCTGGGCTGCGCACAACAGAAATTTCCCCCGCACAGCCCATAGTCAGGTGCACACGCGTGTGTAGACTTGAACATATGTAACCAGCCTGGTGCCCCTTACCCTGGCTGCATCGCAGCTACCTTGCCTCACAAGGCAGACACTGGCGGAAAACACATGCAGTCATTTTTACTATGAGTCTACCATGGGTGAGTCTCCGTTTATGAGGCTGTCCCATAGTAAAAGATTAAAAATCAGGTGATCAAAAAGTGAAAAATCCAGTTGGCTCAGATGGTCAGAACTACCTTCGCACAGAGCTCCATTTACTGCCTGTGGAATACATAGTAAAATTCCAATCCAGTGCATGTTGTTTAAGGCCTTGCAGCGCGTATCCCCTTCTTTTACCTCCACATGTATGTGCATCTATATGCCAGGAGTGATCCTTTGCATCTCATCTGCTCCTAGTCCCAAGAACGGCTAAAGACAGAATGAGAGGCTGCTCCTTTTTCTGCCTGTGCACCTATTCTTGAGCATTGACAATTATGACAGAATCAGAATGAGTTCCCTTTATGAGGCTTTGAAGACTTGTTGATTACATTCAACTCTTTGCTTTACCTTATGCTCACAAACATGTAGTGGTTATGTAATGGTTTACCCCCAGTACCAAGAAATCTTTGGTGACTGTGCACTCTGTCAAATTACAATTAACATAACATAGCAATTAATATGTGAACATTTGGTATGAGGGCAGGATCATTCCTTACAAAATAATTTAAAATGGAGACCTTTTTCAAGACATTTGGGTTCCAGTTACCCCATAACAGTGAAAGAAAGGTACACTTGCTTTCGCTCCGCCACAGACCTCAGTATGCCTATCGCTCATCTATGCATACCTTTTAAGCCATCGAAAGCAACAGGACAAACATTGACCATCCGTAGATACCTAAAGCACAGTCGAAACCTGTTGTCTTTTCATACTCTGTGTGTTGCAGCTTATGCTAGGCATTCAAGGGTTATAAGCACTTTCTTCATGCCTTATAAAGTGTACTGTTATGAGCTCAGCACGTGCCATTTGCCCTCTAAAATTACACAGCCTGGGGAGGGCCTGAATAATTAGCGTCCCTTTATGATCATGGACATACCATGGTCCTCTGTCTTATACATTATCCATAGCCTATACACATTATATTCAGTGTCATTTCTTTTCTGTTAAACTTGACATCAAGTTCTACAGCAAGTATCATTCACTGCAAATCATAATTAGGTGCACGATGTGATCACTATGCAAATTCATAATAAATGCAACAAAAGAGAAGGGTCCCTTCATATAAGACATTATATCAAAATGTGTATGAATGGCACCTAGTTAATATGCATTGAAGCTTGTAAAAATGGATACCATTTTGTAAATTTGCAGCAATTCTTGCATTGTGTTATTCTTCACAGGGTTTTTCATTTTTGCCATTTGTAAAGCAATCGGACACTGACTTGACTTGGGCAGTGCTAGATCAAACCACAAGTAAATAAACAAGTATGTGGTCACCATAGATGATCATGTCCTGTCCTTATATATGTCCACACATTTAAAAAGTGAACATATGAACCTAGTCAATGACTTTACTAGTGAAGTTGTTTTGATATATAGTGGGGAAAAAATCCTGCACAGTACTTTTATGTATATGCATACATTTGTGTGGAATGCTCATTGCAGATGGTTCTGAGAAAGTGCAATGTCTTAAACTGTACCCATACCTAAATTAATTTACTGTGTCTTAAAAGTGTTCCACTCTCTAATTGCTTTACTTCTTTTGTGCAGGTGGGGTTTATAGACTACATTGTTCATCCTCTCTGGGAGACGTGGGCGGATCTTGTTCACCCAGATGCCCAGGACATCTTGGATACACTGGAGGACAATCGTGAATGGTACCAAAGCACAATCCCGCAGAGCCCATCGCCTGCCCCTGATGAACAAGAAGAAAGTCGACAGGGTCAAACAGAAAAGTTCCAGTTTGAACTTACACTGGAAGAGGACGGTGAGTCAGATACCGAAAAAGACAGTGGTAGTCAAGTGGAAGAAGATACCAGCTGCAGTGACTCAAAAACACTTTGCACCCAGGACTCTGAGTCAACAGAAATTCCACTTGACGAGCAGGTGGAGGAAGAGGAGGGTCAGACAGAACCTTGTGTACTAGAGGAAGAGCATTCGCCTGATACGTAACAGTATTCAGGTGCCCACTCTAACTGAACCCTCTCCCTCCTTCACTTTTTTAAGGTTAGAAAATGGTTTCCAAAGCGCATGTGATGTGTCATGGCCATAGCACCATTTCATCATCTGCGAGGATGTTTGTTGAACAAAACTGACATAAGTGATTCAGTTTGGCACTCAGGAATATGTCAGAGAAATTCACCTTCATGGCATCGGAACGCAAGGGGAAAGCATCCAGGAACAACATATGGACCAGTTCTCAACTTGGCAATCCTGATTGCATTAATACAGCCTACTCCGGGATGTTTTCAAGAAGTGTGCATCTCAGTGTGTGTGTTGCTGCGCCGAGAGGCAAGAAAATTCATCTTTCTCACAACGTTTCAAGGAAATATCTAGAATGTAAACGCCACCAAGTCAACGTGTATTCATAATCGGCACAGGATGAATTTGCTCACAGGGCGGAAGATGAGCTGTGGAAATTGCATCATTTTCTAATTTCATGTCTTCCTGATACAAGACTAAACAAGCAGATGAGAGTATGGCTCAGTGGGCCAATCCGAGTTCTGCGTTTTGTATCATATGTAAAACAGAGATCTTTTGTAGAGCTTACTTTTCTTATTAAATATATTGAGGTATTATATTTAAGAAAAAATATGTTCAGATCTTCATCTGCCACTGTTTATTTTTTTCCAAAGAGTAACTTGCAAGTTTTCTGTCTAACTCTGCGCTACACTGGATAAAAGTAGTTTGAAATCTTTTGCACCTTAGGTTTTCATAGCAATTAAGTGAGATATAGATCTCCATTACCACGTGCACCTCTTGAGTGCCGTCAAAGAATCTTTTTTGCACAGGAAACCGTTCCAATACAATGTCGGTGTTTATAAATATTGTTATGGTTATATTTGTCTGAGACTAGTACAGGGTGAATGCAAGGAGTGTATGCCATCATGGTATGAATAGCAAACTTCAACTAAGTCTAAGAATCTAGCATGGCCAACATTTTTCACTTCTTATCTTTAACCTGAAACACTGAACTTCAATTTTTTAAATTTTGTTTTCTCCAAAAGTGTATTTGTTTATCATTTTTTAACGAACCTGCAAGGCTTAAGTAATAATCTACTTAAAGATACATGTACAATCAGCAGTACGTTCAATAAAAGAGCCTACTCTTTTTAAGTACTAAATAATTCGTATGCGGAGGCTGTGCGAGGAGCTGCTGTTTATACAGCGGTTGCCACAAACATCTCAAACTGCTGAGAATTGAACAAATCAAATGTAAAACTCATAGTGTTAGCATTTTTCGTCTCCCACAGAAATATTTTAGAATCCAAAATTTGATTAATATGTCCACAATCAAAGTAAAGATAAAGAATAACCCAAACATCTGAACGCCCAATCAACAGAAACCTTTTATGCTTTTTTCACATGTGACCATAGAAAATTGTCATTTCCACTTATAACTTTGAAATTATGATCACGGAATCAGGATTTTTAAGCAAAATTCAACTTTCTTAGGTGGGGATATCTGCCTATTATGCATATCATCCTATCTAAGCAAATGTAGAGAAGCGAAAAAAGGATTGATGGAAAGGATTGGAGTGAGAGTTTGTTATCTCCATGAATTATGAACACCCATAAAGTTCTGGTTTCTAAGCATTGTCAAATCTTTCAGAAGCAATTTCTCACTTACACTGCGCACAGATAATTAGACTAATAAACCTTAGGTTTAAAGGAATATTTTTTGTGTAAAAATACTTTTTTTCTCTGTGTGAAAGTAACCAACAAAAAAATAAAGTGGAAATGACACTGATACTACACAAGAGGCTTTTCCATAATAAAAATCCAACTGCTGTATGGTTATGGATTCCAGATGAACTCCTAGAAATATTATGTTGCTAGAGATTTCCAATACTAATTAGTGAGGAAAAACCTTTTGTAAAATTCAGTATCATCTGAAATCTCCTCCTTTGTGAATTAGGCCCTTCAATATTTGGCCACTCCTATGTACATTGTGCACTATTCTTAGTCACGTTTACGCTGTCACCAGTTTTAAACAACCTGTGTGTTTTGGAGCATAAGATTACAGTGAACTAAAATTGAAAGGTGTAATTTGATTGAGCAAAGTCTGTTTTTTGTGTGAGAAAAACGATACAAAAAATTCAATAGAATTTTGCATGGATCATCCTTAATAGTATGTCATAGAACCTGAATCCTTCAAAGATAAAATCATACCAGATCATTCTTCGCTGGCCAGCACAGCTGCATACAATTTTGCAATGTAGTGCATATTAAAGCTTAAGCACAGTTTAAACATTAGTTTGCAAGTATGACAAGTGCTCGCCTGTTACAAAAGAGGAAGGTACATTTATACATTTCAGTTTTTTTAAATTGTGAATTCATCTCATTATTCTGATTCAGTATGTATTTTTAGAGCTGGCCCATTTAAATTGAATAGCATTTTCATATAACATATGAGTCTATAGTTTTCAATCATCTTGACGCATGAGTCCCACTTAACAGTGATATTCGACTGTCACTGGATCATGCACTTTGAAGGAACACATACATAGACCATTTGCTGTTACAAAAAATAATCAAACAAAAACGTGAACAGTTGACTGTGAAATTAATGTTTAGTATTTTGACAGAACATCATTCTCCCCAAGGCAGTGTCGCTAATTTTGTTCTGCACTGGGTGAGGAATTAATACCAGTTGCATTTTGCAATTGACATTAGTGTGGCAAGGTTAAAGCGGAAAAAGAAGCCTTGTCAAGATTTCCACCACTTAGTTGGCCTTAATCTTCATTATTTTGTTAATTTTTCATGTCTCATAGTCACCTAGACAATGAATCTGAATGAGCTTCCTTATGTTATTCTAAGTGCTAGTGTGAGTGGAAAGAATCGAGGACTGTGTCTCATTCATATGATTACCCTGCTATCGCTCTTCACCTACAGTTCCATCTCTCAAACCCAGCTGGAGTGCCTGTAATCTTAATAATGACAAAAGCAATATAATCTCCAAAAAATGAAGTCTAGACCTGAAAGGGTTTACAGCTGCACTAACCGTAAACATAAAAAGGATTTGCCACCACATTGTGAAATGCACCCATACACGGACAATCACTTAGTAGATAAACACATCATTTATTTAGAGCCAGGGATTTAATGCACTGTACAATCTTTTTCTTTCTTTATTTCCTTTGCCAAAGTGTGTTGTAGCATTGCACACTGTTCTAAAACAATATATTTCCAAGTGGCTTTAATTTTTCTTTTTAATATTTGCCATATTAAAATGCAACAAATAGTGTACTTTGTGAAAACCACCTGGTGTTTCATACTACAGTACACTTTAGCTTGCAAGTTACTGTGTTCAATATTGCTGTTTTGGTTTTTAATTATGTTTTATGGTGCATTGTTATGATTTGTGATGTGATTGTACAGTAGGCAGAACAAATTGCATTCAGAGAATTAACACTTGAATGGAACTGATTTTACATAGCTTTATGACCATTCTTTTAAAATGCATTATTTATTTTATTTTGTGCCATGCATTTTTCTCACCATATGACCTTACCTATAATACAGTCTTGTTTGTCTCTGTTTACAACCATGTATTTATTGTATTGTACATATTGTAATGTTAATTGTAAATTATCATTTCGTATTAAACATCAACCCCCGATGAGGGGATGGTGTCTCTATATTTTGAAGCTCTTGGTGAGAGAATGAAAATGATCTATACATACTCCTTGTATATTTTCCCTTCTGTAATATAGTGTATGTGATTTCAGAGCTTGTTTATGAAAAAGTGAGAAACTTATAAAATACATAAATATATAAATTTGTATACAGTTAAAAAGCTGCAGGTCTTTGGTCCCAGGGCTGTGCCTTAACTTTAAATAATATGTAATTCTATTTTGCTGCATCTGAAAGTGAGGTATCGGTGGGGCTAAGGTTGGGCATTTTTAACCATTTTATATTGTATTATAATGGTTCACTAGCTGCAGATACATTGTACCAAATTGCAATACGTTCCCTTGCCACACCTCATTTATTGTTCATAGTGTTCATCATCACCGACTTCCTTTTGGCTGTTGAGTGCCTATTAATTAATTTTATTCCCACCAAGAAAACACAATGGAATAAACATATATTTCTGCAACGTGTAGCTATTTTCATACAACAAAAGTAAGCCTTTGGCATTTACGCGTTGTGGAGAATACACTTTGTTTGAATTTTCGGATCATTAAAGCGTGTCATCACGTCCTTCATTTCAAATTTCTTTGTGGATCAATATTTACTCTGCTGCATGTATAGAATAGATTGAAAGATCCAGTTCATCTTCAACAACCTGTTTGAACACTAATATTACTGTTGCAAATATCCAAAGCTTTCCTTTTGTATAGAATATAGATATTTAGATAGCTTTGCACAGGGATATATTAATGCACTAGATAAAGAATTACTAGAACCTCTTTCAACTCTAGTATTAGTTTTTCAACTTAAAGATCCCATCCCCTTAAAATGTTCCTTGACCTGCTTCCCTGCTGCCTAGACCCAACTCTGGATAGTACTGTATTTCCTAGTGTACGATATTGATACCTCTTTTCCATTCCATTGATGCCCAGCCCTAGGAGAGTGAGACTGCTCCATGGAAGGGGAGAATCTTTTTTGAGGTAGAGCCTCCTTTCTGACACAAACTGTAGATTTTAGCAGCCCTGGTCCAAAGGAATTTGATTGCTTTTGTTAATAATCGTACAAAAGGGACACTATAACAAGAGAAAATAATACACCTGATTCGTTTTGTTAATATTTTATTTTGTTCAATTAACTTTCAGTTTGTCTTTAGAATGTCAACCTGTGTGGACACTGCAAATGAACACTTTGTTTCTTAGCCTCTCTTACAGCCTATGGGATAGTACTGTACATCAAAACCTTCATATGAAATTTTTATATGCAATGGAAATAAAAGCATGGGTTGATTCTGCCTAGTTAATTATGACTCTGTCTCAAGTTCTGTTTTGATGTATGAATATTATAACAACATTTTAATGCCAAAGCAGATGTTGTGTATAGCTAACATATACACTGTCACAGTCTTTGCACAATACTATGAAGATAGGTTTATAAATTCTGTATTATATTGCACGTCTACTGATAACAAACTACCAATTACTGGCCTTTATATCACAACTGGGTATTGTAATAATCTCTATGATTCCAATTAAGTGTATTTAATTTATTGTTCTTGGCCAAGCCACCCTTATATTGTGGATTTCAATATCACTAACTGACGCCCCAATAATCTTTAGTCCTTTGTTTCACCCCCCATAATTGGATTATCCATACTATGTACTTATGTAAGGCCCACTGCACCTTCATTGCACTCTCTCTGCCTTCTGTAAAATCAGCAAATGCAGGTCAGTGCTTGCACAGACTGTTGTAAGGTTCCTATCATATCACTGTATGCAATTGCTTACTGCATTCATCTAGCTAATGAAATTATATGAGTGTTTTGTAATCCAAGGGTTGCCCAAAAAAATAGTTGCCTTATGAGCTAGGCCAGAGTATTGGATGCTGTTGACAGTATGCTGTTGCATTTAACTAAAGATTTCCACCATTACATAAGCAATTATTACTCTGCCATTGGTTGATAATGCCACCAGATTATACATTTGCAAAGCATGTACACTGTGATATGAACACTCCATAATAGTTGCTATAATGTGCTGATTAAGACCTCATCAGGGTGCGAAACACTAATCTTGTTTCTACTCTCACTGTATTCAAATACGATTTTTTACAAAGTCACATGAACTTTATATGTATATGCCACAGTAATAACTTTTTTTGAGGCATTTGGTTAGTAGCATTTGGTGCTGTAGAAACCCATGCTTTGCATGTTTTTCTTTAAAGAAGTCTTTCGAGTTACAAGGTATATGGTGACTCCTTCTTGAGCTGTGCATTGGAACTGACTACATGTTATATTGTTTTTTTCTGCTGTTGGGTTTGAACATGCATGACTGGAGCTCCAGGTTCAAGGGCGCCTCTCCGTGATTTCTTCCCACCATTCACATTCTTCTTTTCAACACCCATTGCATATTAAGATATTATTCCATTGCTGTCTCCTCTTCAAGATCTCAGCAATACCGACCATTACCAAATTACGCATCTGGCCCTTAGGCCCGTCAGGCGGCATCAAGCTTCTTGAGCCCAACTCAACAACTTCCCGCTGGAAGGCACAACCGGGTAGTGGCAGGTGCCTCTAACCATTAGACTATTGCCAACTCGGTAGGCCTGCTGGCAAGGTGCAAATGGGCTAATTGGGACCAAATTCCGGACTTGACACAGCATCTGCCACCAAAATATCGCCAAGGAGGGGTGGGACGGCTCATATAGGGCAAGACGATTTCTAATGCAAACTATTTGTTTTGCCCTAGATGCAGTTGATACAGGGGGTCAAACCTGAAGTGCAGCAACATCTGCTCAACCTGTCTTTTGAAGGAGAACACCTGTTTGGGCCACTTGTTGACCTGGTGTTGGAAGAGAGAAAAAAGGATATTGACACCGCAAAGGCCATGGGTGTCCTGCAACACCCTACCCTCAGAGGCTCCTTTTGAGCAGCAAACATATTGTGGCGCCTTCAAGACTCCCTCCCCGGATTCAGTACCTCCCTGGGTTCAGGCTCCTACCAGAGGCAAAAACAAGCCTCCCATTCCTAACCTCCCTGAGAATGCTGTGGGGTGGATATAGAGGTAGAAGCAAGGGAGGTTCCGGCAGCAAGGGGGCCTCCACCACTTCAGGATTTCCTGGCACACTGGAAGTTAATAACTCAGACAAAAGGGTTCTAGCTGTGGTGCAGCATGGTTACTGTGTAGAACGTCTCACACACCCTCTCAACTTACCACCTCATCCCTTGGACCTCAGCAAAACACATCTTCTCCTTTCAGGGGAAGAGGTGTAAGCCGTACTCCCTCTACTTTCTCATTCCCAAGAAGTAGGGCTCCCTCAGGGCAATCCTCGACCTCAGGCCCTCAACTGATATGTCCTGTCAGAAAATTTCCACATGGTAACTCTTGAGGACCTCATTCATCTGCTGCAGGAATTTCTCCTTTTAATGCTTGCTTGCAAGTGGCATTAATGTTTGATGCAAAACCCTGCCTCAAATTTTTGGTAGCTAGGGGTTTGCATCAAAACTCAAGTCAAAAATCCACAGTGGAATGAAGCTGCAGGCTGTATATGACAATGGCTCCAGGAGGCCAGATACCCTTTGATAGAGAAGCTGCTGAACAGGATGTGCTGCTGCAGAGAAGAAGGTAGTGGGGTCTACTGAGAAGTTAGACTAACCGGTGATTCACCTTGGGCCTATCGGCAAGCAGGTAGGTCCCAGTCTCCTCTCAGTTCTCAGAGCACTGATTTGCAGAAAAGTTTAAGTACCAAGTTTTGGATTTAGACTGGTTCGACTCTTTTAGCACCACTTCCAAGGGTCCAGGACGGGTGTGGGGGATACCACTTGGAGTACCTGGGCTCACTTCAGGCCGGATAAAGGTGCACTTTAAAAGTTGTTGGAGCTTTTTGTGTTCCTGTAGCTCTGAACATGAGGCCAGCAAACAAGCTCTTTGGGTCACTTTGGTAGTCCTGGGTCCAAGCAGGAAAGCATGTCTCAAGCAGCAGGGCAATCCGCTAAGGGCACATGCAGGCTTCAGGGAACAGGGCAGTCCTCTGAGAATCCTCCCTATTTTCAGAAGTGAACTGAAGAGTGGATCTTTTACACTTGGTGCCAGCTTTGAAGTGGAAAAAAATTCTAAAGCTTTCCTCCTCTCTCCACAGATGGTCCTAGAATGTCCTGCCTCCCTTCCCAGGCTCCACTGAGTTTTGGGTCACAAAAGGCTTGCATGAAGTTCTTTGTGTGTGTTGAGGCAGCTCATTTGAAATTTAAGTACGTCGGTGCACGGTTCCGCCTCTCCCATCCTGTCAGGATGACCCACCTTGCCAACCTCCAGCCACCCTTTGTGGTACTGTCTGGGAGGAATACACAAAGGCCAACTACACCTAGCACGTCTACCAGGATACGGGCTGCAGATACCAAATGGCTAGGACAAGAAAATGCCAACTTTCTAAAAGATGCATTTTCAGAATTATGACCTATATCGGATTTTACCATTTAAGAGGGTTTCAATCTACAATTCCTTAGACATCAAACATGGCATTCTTACCTGGCCCCAAATTATAGTTATTACTTATTGGATGTAATAAGGTAACCCACCATTATCCTATAAGAGAGCTAGGCATCAGAGCAGTGAAAAACAAATTTGTGAACTTTTCACTACCAAGACATGTAAAACTTAATAGTAAATGTCGAACTTTCTAAATATAATGTGCCCTGCCCTATTAGGTGTTTAGGGCCTACCTTAGGGGTGACATGTATTAAAAAAAGAGTTTTAGGTTTGGCAAAAGGTTTATTTTTTCAGGTCGAATTGGCAGTTTAAACTGTACCCAGGCTGCAATTTCAGACCCGAGACACGTTGTAAGGGGCTACTTAAGTAGGTGGCACAGTAAGTGCTGCAGGCCCACTAGTAGCATTCATTTTGTGGCACTGTGTATATGATACAGCACCTTATTAGGGACGTGTAAGTAAATAAATGTCAATCTGATGTAAGCCAATTTTACCATGAGTGAGAGTGAGCAGAAGTACTTTAGCAATGGTTAGCAGTGGTAAGGTGCACAGAGTCCTAAAGCCAACAAAAATGAATTCAACAAAACAGGAGGGCAGAAGACAAAATGTCCCTGCAGAGAGGGTGACTTCCAACACAGTCCAACTGGTTTTCTACTTCAGGCTGGCACACCGGCTTAATCCGTGGTGGCAAAGGGTCTAGAAAACAGACCTTTGTGTTTCAAGAAAATGTACCACATAAACCTTCGTAGCTTGTATGTGAGATTTGTTTACATTTTTTTTACTGAACCGTGATTTATTCCAAAGCATGTTCCATATAAGGTACTGCTAATTTGTTTATGGGTATAAAACAACATTTTCATATGAACGTTTTTAAAGGTCCCAACAGAATATGGAGGTTGGCTGATTTGAAATATTCCATCTTTTCCAGCATTCTGCCAAATTAATTTCAAAAGTTTGTGGGCCAGCTCAAGGTTACAATGTGTTTAGCAACTGTTTGATATTAATGGATTTAGCAGTCTTCAAAACAGAATGTTGCTTCTCTCTTAGAAACTTACTTTCATTGGTATTCAGAAGGGAACTCTCACCCCGTGCAAAGCCTCATATTACTTATTTGTGAAAAATTATCTTCTCATTCCTTTCTCATCTAGTTATAATTATTTTATTCTGCCCAAATAACTCACTGCTAACTTTCTTTAATTCAAATATCACCAGTCAGTCTCAGGCCTTCTTTGTCCATTACCTAATCTGTAAAATGTGGGCAATTGCAAAGGTTTCTATTTGATTACTCAAAATGCGCATAAGTTTAAAATAATCGCCGTCGCGTCACATGAGGAGGCTTCCTCGCAATGAACTATCGC
The DNA here is from genome assembly GCF_964204655.1 of Triturus cristatus. Lineage (NCBI taxonomy): Eukaryota > Metazoa > Chordata > Amphibia > Caudata > Salamandridae > Triturus > Triturus cristatus. Next base: position 382,842,854 of record NC_140581.1, on the reverse strand, counting down.
TACCACCTTACCATGCCTTCTCCCAATCAACTTTTCAGCATTACCCAAGGGCTAAGTAAACTAATGCTGTGCTCTGGAACTGCTGCACAGGAACTGCCCCAACCACTCACATGAACAATCTGCAATAACTTGCAACGTCGGCATGGGGGTGGTCCACTTTTATAGTTACTGCTCTCAAAATGGCCAGCGAGAGATTTGTGTTCTCGCGAGAGTTCCAAATCTCACAAGAGTTCAGCCAAACCCTGCTCCCATGATATTTTTCTTCCATTTACACGGAGTTAAATGCAAGCATCTATAATACCAGCCTTTTCATGTGGGTGGGCTCAGCTGGCAATTTTATTGGCACTTTTTAGAGGACATTGGGTGATGTTGTTTTCCAGAGAGTAGTAAGATAACAAGCAATAAAGTCCCTGGTACGTAGGCAGTAAGGTGAAAACACAAATTTGTGTCAAGAATTGTTTTCTTTTTTCATGGATAAGGTACAAGTGCAAACAATTTATATGAATATAGTGCAGTGAACAGATACAAGTACCTTTGTAAGGGAGTTTAATGATACCGATTGAAGAGAGAATGCATATGTTGTACATTTTGCTAGTACAGTACCATGGGCAGTAACAGTTAGGAGTGTCAGGGCATCGGTGTATCCCACTGTAGCAGAATGGAGATTCCCATTGTTTTCATCATCTTCTGAACTTTTCATGGTCTCCCTGCCTGACTCTGCTATTATTTTCTCATCACCTACCCTTATTTGGTAAGAGGTTCAATCTTTACTTCCACTGGGGACATGAGATGGTACTGCCCTCCACAAACCATTTTAGTAGACAATCATGCCAATAATGTAGCATTACATTGCAAAATGAAGATTATACTGCTTGTTCCATAGTACTGAGAGCATCAGGTTCCTCAAGAGCTGGAAGCTTTCAGAAGAAAAACCAAAAAGTGATGGGTGGGTGCTGCTTTCCAGGCAATGCCAACCATGCTGCCATTTGATGGAGAAGCAAACCTTTTGAAAGGCAGACCAGGTGTTAAATCCAGTGCTGGCATCCTGGTTTCTGAAGAGCTATCAACAGTGGGCAAACTTAAACGGGAGGTGTTTTGCTAATAACGCCGTTGCTGCTTGGTGTATGTGTATGAAATGTGGACGATATTTAACCTGTTTACCACACTTTTGTATTTCATGTATATGTATCAAAAGACAAAGTGAAAGAGCTTTCAAAAAGTGTTGACTTGTCAATAACGTTGGCAGGCTAATAATTCTGCATGAATGTCGCAGACCCTTACCATGTTAAGCCAAGTGCTGGCATTTGAAAGCTTCATGCAGATTTGTCAATGGGAAGCCCATTGAAGGGGGCTGGAGGTGAATCAGAAATGCTTCAATTTATTAGTAATTCTGGTGCTGTTAAACAGGTCTGCCCAAAACCTGACACACTAAAACTTGGCATAACATGCTGTCAGCAAAATTGCATGTAGATTAGCTCAATGGTGCCACAGTTACTAGCAAATGAAACTTTTTGGACCACCTCCTTTCACTTTGCTGTAGGTGAGGCCTGCCCGGAGGCCACGTGTGTGGTCAATGGTTGCCCAAAATTGGTATGGATGGGACACAGGTGGATCTATGGTGGGCCTTGGGCATAAAGACTGCAGTCCACAGGTTGTAAATTCCCAAACACTCCGCAGTGGGTCAATGGAAGGGATTTTGTCCTACCCTCCCACCTTGCTCTAGGGTCAGGATGTGCTTTTGAGCCCAACCCCTTGCTGCTTTGCCCATGGGCGAGGAATGGGCAACTAGTGCTTTCTGCAGATTTGCAAGATGGAACAGGGACACATGTCCGCTCCTCTTATCACCTGCCATATCCTGCAGGTCACGGATAAATAGGGAAGTGCCCATCAACTACTGTGCCCTGTCAATGAGTTATGGTCAGGGATGACCAGGCTCCCATGTGTACATACTACTTTTTGGATTTACTATGACTGAATATTTGTATTCAAGACAATGTGTACTTTAGAACTGTCTACGTTTTAGTTGCTTTCCACCTTTGTCTGATTGTTGTCATATGAGTTTAACTATGTCCAGTGTTTTTGCTATAAGATCGGGTGTATTGTTGGGCTGTTTAAATGCTAGTTGTTTGTGATATTTTTTTCTGGCACCATCCAATAGGAAAACCGAAGAGCAGGAATACGATCATTTACTGTGATTGTGATGGCACAGTGTTCTGAGCCACTTGGAAAAGTCCTGTCTGGGCTTTGCAACATTTGAAAGGCAATAGGATCAGAAAACCTTTGCTGTAAAGAAAGAATATACAAGTTCAACGAATATATAGACATTTTGGGCCAGATGTACAAACCTTTTTTAGTGGCCGCAAGGGGAGATCGGCCCATTTGCAACTGCAAAAAAGGTTCCAGGCATGTACAAATGCTATTTTGCGAGTCACTGACTTGCAAAATACCATTTGCAACTCTCGCTATTAGGAAAGGGGGTCCCTCCCTAATAGCGCATCACCATGCCATGTACTGTTGTTTTGCGACCGCATTTGCGGTCACAAAACACTAGCATTTTACCACCTACTTCAAGTAGGTGTAAATCACTCGCAATCGGGAAGGGGATTGTGAGTGCATGCGTAAATACATTTTAAGAGCAGGCAGTGGTCGCAAGGACCACTGCCTGCCCTTAAAAAATGAAACTGAAAAGTTTCATTTTTGTTTTGTAAATTCATCCCATTTTCCTTTAAGGAATACGTTCTGCATTTAAAAAAGAAAAAAAGACCTGCTTTATTTAAAAAGCAGTCCCAGACATGGTGGTCTGCTGACCCCAGCAGCCATCATCCCTGGGAGTACTAGCCATTCACAATGGGGTTGCAAATTGCGCTTGCCTCCTGAATATTGATGAGGCATGCAATTTGCGACCCCATTGGGAATCGCAAACAGTGTCTGAGACACTGTTGTACATTGAATTTTGCAACTCGCAAATTGCGTGTCACAAAACAACGCAATTTGCTAGTCGCAAAATACAATTGTCATACATCTGGCCCTTTGTTTGGAACTAGGCTCTATGATCTCTTCCGATGTTGCCAAATTTATTTGGGAAATAAAAAATGATTTTCCAGGAGACTAAGGGCTAGAACTATAACTATGGAGGCGATTTCACTACCTCTGGAATGAAATGTTTACTTATGTTGGAGTCAAATTTTAAGGTATAAAAAGTGAGCCCGATTCACAAGGGTAAACTTAAAATAAAAATCTAAGTTTACAACTTTCGGTATTCACAAAAGTAACTTAGATCAAACGTCTAAGTTTACGATATGTATCTTTATGCCAGCAGTCATCCAGAATCTCCTCCCCCAGTGCGGGGATTCCACTCCACACCCGTACTGTACTCTCCACTCTTGGGCCAGAGAATCCGGCTCTACTGCGGACGTAAAGATACTACTCGTAACTTAACTGTATGAATACTGAAAGTCATAAACTTAGACTTTTGCTCTAAGTTTACCTTTGTGAATCAGGCCCTATGTAAGACAACATGACGATAAACGCTAATTTTTCTTACACGCATGGAACAGAGCCTTTGGCTTCTTATGCTTGCACAAGATTTTATTCAGATTCGAAAAAGGTGTAATACTCAACATTCTAGCAGTCTTTTTGTAACATCACTATAGGATACTACATGAATTTTGCTGTGACTGTTGGTTTCAGATTGTACATATTTGGCAATAACAGCAAAATGGCAATAGCTTTCTGATCCAACAGGAGAGGATAGAGACATTGGACTTCACTCACAAAGGTAAATTTACATATGTAGCTTACTCACGATTAAATGTACCCCCACACCTATGTGTAAGTCTACACTTTTTGCTTTGGCTGTTTCCTTTAGCCATGCGCAGTGTTAGTTAAGCCCAGGGCCCCGACTACAGCCAGACTCGACACCCAACCCACCTTGCAGCGCAGAGCTCCTGCTTCACACAGTCGTTGGCTGTGCACAACGGGGTTTGTCTGCAGGGCTGGCCTGCAGCCAGGTCTTGTCCCAACACAATGCGGAGCATTCCAACACCAGCTGTACACCGCTTTCAGAAGATTCTAGTTTCTTTTTTGATTATTTTGTCAGTACTGCTGTAATAGTGGTACTGCAGGAGTACCTCTGTATATCAAGGGGGGCTGTGCTGAGCCCTGCAGGAGTACTGCAGTACCAGCAGAAAGAAGGAATTTTTATGCTTACATACTTGGGGGTTCCCCTCTGTCTGCTTCCCACACGTGGCTGAGGGTCAGTGTGTATTCACCCACCCTCCTTAGATGCCTTTATTTTTATCAGAAAACCGAGGCTTAGTCCCTGATTCCTGTAATGGTGACTACAACTTTTCTCCGATGTTGCGGTCAGAAAATTAGATCATGTTTGTCCAACAGGACCAGGAATCCAGTACTGAGATTCCCCACAGAAGAAAAAGCTCCTTCGACCAATCAGGTTCTATTATTTTAATTTTGATCCACGGTCCTCTCGCAGTACCGCACTGCAGGAGTACCGTAGAACAAACTTTTCCAGGTATCTCTAAATACCTTCATGACCATGATAATTTCTTGAAAAGGGCTGACTGGATTTACACCAAATCACCAAAAGCATGCTCTATGAGTAAAGTTCTAATTTATTGGTTTAATTCTGTTCAACAGTTTTTTTTCTGTATCAGAAAAGTTTTTTATGGGAAATAGATGTTTTTGTTTTGTGCCAAAACGTACGCTTGCTGCACCTTTTTCCGTGCTGGGATGTTTAAATGTCTGAGTTACTTTGGGGTTCCGAGTCTGGTCTCCTGGAGTATGCCTGGAATTTTTAACGAATTCCAGAAATACTCCGAGGGACCTGCCACTGTCTCAGATTCTTTATGAATTCCAGCATGGTTAGGAATGTACATAAAGTTTAGGCATAAGCATGAAAGCGTAAATTTTCATTGCACCATCTGTGAATTTTGTGAATAGGGCCAATTCACTTTTTCACAAGAAAGTGCCCCACTTCTGGAGGAGGAACATGGCGGCCGCAGTTTAACGTCCGCGGGCTCGCTCCCTCGGGCTTCTTATGGCGGCTGGAAACCAAGGCTCGGATAAGTGCCAAATTACCTGTTTCTGACCTTTGATTCCTGTATTTCTTTTGCGTTTAATCGTTTGCACTCCCTCCTTGGTTGTATTTCTGTGGTGGCTTCTTTCTTTTCCCCGGTTATGCAAGGGAGTCTGCTTGGGCTGTTGCGAATTGACTTGATCGTGGTTGGCGCTCTAGACTTCCCGGGCGGCGTGGGCGGAGTAGCCGTGGGGAAGCCACGCTGGAGGTGAGAGGTTGCTGCGTTTGAGCAGAGGCGCAGCGAACTCCCTTCTCTGCTGCTGCGTTGCACCAAGGGAAGAGCATGCTACTCGGTGGGTGGCTGCCCGGGCTCTGAGTAGGTAGGGGGGTCCAGTCTCGGCGGGATGCTTCGCCTGGGGTCTGCAAGGATTTAAGACACGCATTAGGGGAACAACCGGCTGGCAAATTGGTGGGAGGAACCTGGACAGACAAAGAGAGGACCCAAAGCCTTAGCGATAGTAGGGGCGGTGGTTCAGAGGTGGGGACTGGGTGGTTTACTGATTGTGTGGAGTGCTAAGACTCAAGAGGGTATATCCCCCCCCCCCTAGTTGAGTAGATACTGCGGGCAAGGGCAGCTCATTTGACAGCTAATACAGTGATAACTCACTCTGTTCTACCCCAGCGCGTCTCCCTCCCTGTAGCAGTAGCGGAAGTCAGAGCTAAACCAGGACAGCGCAAACAGGGAGCGGGGACTGCTGGGTCTGTAACTCCAGTAAAAGCTAAAACTCAAAAAAGCAAGGCAAAGTCCAGGGACAAAAAAAATCTGTAATAAAATCAAAAATCACTCCATCTTTGAAAACCTTCTACCAGGTCATGTCACTTTCACCAACAACCCCACTGCCCCAGCCATCGCCCATACCAGCGAATAAAAGCACGCTTAAGTCTGCTTCTGGGACTACTCCAATCCATACATCGGTCTCCATGCTACCCCTCGCTCTTACTCTCACTCCTGCTCTCGTAGGGCTAAATGAGACGGCGGACAAGGGTTGTGAGCTCACACAGTTAAATCATGCTGAATCATCCCAGCCTTTAATATCTGTTGAAGTCACCAGCACAGAACTGGAGGTCCATCCAGCGATGAGTCTCACCAACAGATACTTAGTGCTGGGACAGCAGGAAGATCAAACACAAGACCATGATCAAGATCAGGGCCAATGGCAGGGAAAGTGTCGTGCTGAGCAAGATCTTTTGCAAAAGGAAGGGTTGGAGCAAGAGGTGCAGATGGAGGATTGGGGGGGTTCAGTCAGTCAGAATAATAAAAATAAAAATCTGGCTCCCCCTCGTCCCGACGACCCGAGTTCATCGGCATCAAACACACACCCTCCCTTGCAGTCTTACTCCTGGCCATGAAGGAAGAGATGTCATGCAGATTTACAGTTTCTGAGACAAACCAAGCAGAGTTGGCTAATAGGTTTTCTGTCTCCGAAGCGAATCAGGCTGCAATTCGGACATCATGCGAGGTTCTTGTTAAAAAGTTAGAGGAAGTCACTGCGAGGACCGAGGCAATTGAAGAAGAAATCCCGAAATTGAAAGAATCGATTGAGATTACTACCTCCCATTTGGAAAAACTATCCTCTCAAAATAAGGAATTGAAGGATGACCTTGAACGACTGGAGAATCATTCAAGGAAAAATAATTTGAAGTTCTTAAATATCCCGGAAGCAGTGGAGGGGGAGGACATAAGGGGGTTCCTGATCACTTTATTGAATGCACAGTCCTTAAGAATCACCTAAATATTGATCTTAATTATGAAATCCAAAGAGTTCACAGGGACCCCTTCAAAAGAAACCTGGGAAGGCAGAAACCCCGTAAGATACTGGTAAATTTTCATTCATATTCCGTTAAAGTGCTGATCCTGACAGCTGCTCTAAAGGAAGGGGTCATTTCTTCCCCATTCTCAGATCGATCCCACTTCTCTTTTTCCATCAGATCCGACATCTCGCACATAACGGCCACAAGATAATGGGAGCTGGGGAAAAGATTAGTAGAGTTAAATAGTCTTGGGGCTAAAGCACAACTGAGGTTCCCAGCTACATTGCGTGTGATGTGGAATAACCACATTCATATGATTCGTTCTACAGAAGAAGTCGACACTCTTATTGCAAAGATTCACCATGAAAAACAGGGAGGGAAGTAAAGGAAGAATATAGAGGTTTTTCTGAGAGCTTGGTTTCCAGGCCCTAATATGTATCCGGTTTAAAGTAATTTGAATATAGCCCGAGGGAGTAGTGTCTGAATAGGCAAAGCCTATTGGAAGGGAGGGTTCCTCGGGGCTCAGGGGGGGGTGGGGATTATGGGAGGCACAGAGGGGAGAGGGAAGGGGGGAGGGGAGCACAGGGTGGGGAGCAGAGAGGGGAAAAAATAACAAAAAAATATTCCTCATCACACTTGTTTACTAAGGAGCGCTACCAAATTCCAGCAAAAGACGCCCAAGCCAACGACAGGTAACATGAAAGGGGGTCGTAAAATCCATTTTATTTCTTGGAACTTGAACGGTTTGAGATGCCCGCGTAGGCAAAGGGTGATCCTAGAGTACTTAGAGCTCTCACCAGCACAGGTCTGTCTGTTGCCGGAAACCCATTTGAATCCAACTGAGTCACAGATAATTTTTTCCAAAATTCCATGGATACAGTGTTTTTGTTTTTCTCAGCAATCAATAAGTAGCCGAGGGGTAGCAATTGTAGTGAAGAAAGGGGTTCCTTGTAGGATTACGTCAGTTCAGACAGACGAAACAGGTAGATGGATCATAGCCCTCCTGGATTTTGAGGGGATGGAAATGACCTGTTCATCTTTCTATGGTCCAAATACGAATGATCCTGTCCTTTTAGTTAAATTACAAGAAAATCTGATTATGGCAAACCCTCCCCTGGTAATAGGAGGTGATTTTAACATTCGGCTTGACCCAGTTAAAGATAGATCCAATTTGAGTCACATAACAGGGACCCCGGGATCACGCAGGGTTATGAAAAAATTAATATATAATATAAATCTAGCAGATCTCTGGAGGTCTAAGATGGGTGTTGCCCAAGGTTTCACCTTCCATTGTAAAAAATACCACCATTCCTCCAGAATAGATTATGTGTTGGTGAAGAGAAAATTTTGATAACTTTATTAATATATCGATTTTGCCGAATCATTTATCTGATCACACTCCCCTCTTGTTTTTATATTTTACGGGAGGTAATTGCCCACAATCAAGATGGACGCTGAACAGAATAATGTTATCAGACCCAGGAATTGTCCAGTTCATCAGAGAGTCCTCTCTTGAATTTTTTACTATTAACCTAGGATCCACTTCAATAGACCACGTATGGGATGCCTATAAGGCTAGTCTGAGAGGCATGCTACATGCCCTAATAACCTCCAAGAACCGAATAAAGATTTTGGAAATACAGGCCCTTGAAAGTAGGATATCTGCTCTAGAACTGGAAAGGGGCGGTACAAACTTGGAGGATATAGAAAAATTAAAGCAGAATGGAAGGAATCTGGAGGAGGCTAGGCAGGACCTTAGGTGTTTCCTAGATCCGAAATGTAAGGCCCAATGGCAAGCTAGAAATATGGACATTTTTGAGTATGGGCAAAGAGCAGGGGCCTTATTGACCTGGAAGGCGAGGATAGATCGGGCAAAAAATAATATCAACAAACTCATCATTGATGGTAGTGGGAACAAATCTAGTAAGCCTGAAGAGATGCAAAAATGTCTCATCTCTTTTTTCAGATTTGTATAGGGAGGACCTAGACCCCTCCCAGGATCAGGTATTCTCTTGGCTAAGGAATAAATATCTCTACCTGTTCTTACCGAAGCCTCCAGAGATGTTCTTGATGCACCCATAACCATGGAAGAGATCAGGGTTCAAATAAAGAGATCAAAAAATAAAAAAGTAGCTGGTCCTGATGCCCTCCCCAATGAAGTATATAAGCTGCTACTCGATGAACTTCTACCTGTACTCTATACATTATTTACTTCAGTTTATTGCTCCAATGGGATGATACCCAGATCCTGGAAGGAGGCCACAATAGTTTTAATACTGAAGCCAGGAAAGGATCCCCTAATGGTTGACTCCTACCGTCCGATCTCCCTGCTGAATGCCGATTATAAGATCTTTATGGGCATTCTAGTAGGGAGATTGGCGAAACTGGCACCAAATCTGATCAATATTGACCAGAAAGGTTTCATGGTGGGGAGAGCAATCCAGGAACAAGCCCAACTATTGATAGGCAACATAGACCTGGCGGAGATAAGGGCAGATCCCTTGGCAGTAGTGGCCTTAAATGCTGCTAAGGCCTTCGACCGGGTGTGTTGGAGGTACGTCTGGGGGGTACTGGAGGTCATGGGTATGGGTCCTATTTTTGTGCAGACTTTAGAGAACTGCTATCTAGGCGCATTTGCGAAGATCCTCCTGAACGGTTCCCTGACCCTAAGTTTTGACATCCAGAGAGGGACAAGGCAGGGGTGTCCCCTATCCCCCCTTTTATTTAATATTTACATCGAGCCCTTAGCGCAAACTATCAGATTGGATAACACTATCAGCCCGTTTAAATCGTCAAATTATGAGTGTAAATTAGCACTGTACGCCGACGATGTGATAGTATACACCAGTGATCCAGAGCTTTCCATTCCATGACTCGAAAACAAGCTGAAGGAATTTGGTTCGATCTCAGGGTACCTTGCCAATTCGGCCAAAACTAAAGTGATGTGCTGGAACACCGTGTATAGAGGCGGTCCCACCAGTAAAGAATTCACCTACCTAGGTGTTAAAATTGTACAGGACTTGAACAAAATCCCCTTGTTAAATCTGGGGAAAATTGAAAAGGAAATTGATGATCTTTTCGCCAAATAGAAAAACCTCCCTTTGACCATCTACGGGAGGGTAAATCTCGTGAAAATGTCTGTCTTACCAAAGCTGACGTACATTTTCAATGCAATTCCTTTAACTTTCCCCCATAAGAACATTAGTAAGATTCAGGGGAAAATTGGTAGTTTTATATGGGGACAAAAATGTTTGAGGATGTCATGGAAAAAACTAAGAAGGAAGCTCCTAAAAGGTGGGTTGGCCCTCCTGGATGTCAACTGGTATTTGATGGCTTTCCAATTTAAGGGCATTAGGATGCTGTTGACTACCCCATAGGAAACCATGTGGGGCAGATTATTGGGGGAAATGGCGTTGGTTGAGGGAGGTAGTGGACAAGGAGGGTTTCTATATAAATTTGGGGCCCCAAGGTTTTTTAAACGGATTCGCCTTAAGGTTCTCAAGACTGCCTTGACCATCTGCTATAAAGCCAGACGTATTTGGGGTATAGGTTATTTTTCTGACTTTGCCCTTATTTGGAATTCTCCGGGGACCCCTCCTTGTATGTGTGATAGCTTGGCTACCCCGATTAAAAGTGCCGGTTTTGTGAAGTGGTCGGATCTGGTGGATTCAGATGAGATTCTTCCATGGGAGATCTTACAAGCTAAGATTGGTCCCACATTTTCCAGGTTCAAGTTCCTCCAATTAAGATCATGGTACGAGGCAGAAGCGGGCGAAATTACAGGGAGTTGGGAACTTGAGCAGATATTACAAGACCCCCTGCCTAAAAAGAAAGAATTATCTCTTTGGTACATAAGGTTTCCTGAAGCAGACGAAATCGAGCTCCCCCCTCAAACATCGGTTTGGAATAAAACACCACTTGCCTATGGTATAGAAGAATTTTTTGAACCGTCACTTAAGCTACTTTATAAATATATAAAGCCTGCTAGTCTAAAGAAGAACCATTTTTTTGTACTTAACAGGCTCTACTATACTCCGGCCAAGATCGCCAAATTCGCCCCGGTCCCGGCTCCAAACTGTCTTAGATGTAAACTTGCCAATGCTGACGATATTCACATTTTTTTTGAATGTCCGGAGTTAAGCTCGTTTTGGAAAAATGTGGGAGATTCTTTAACATCTATTTTTGAAACCGACATAGAGATAGATCTCCATCTGGTGATTTTTGGTAAAAACGATTCTACCAGCGGGGTGCTCTCACAGATCCAAATGGGCTTGCTGTTATATCTTATACTGTTGGCAAGGAGGGTGATCTGCATAAGGTGGAAACCTTCAACCCCCGGACAGAGAATGCTGGCTTAAAGCTGCCTTGAGCATGGCACGTTTAGGGCAAGACGGCAGAGAGGAAAATCTACATAATATCTGGCTCCCATTATTAAGTTGGGGACGGCGCCTGCGATTGATAAATTGTTAAAAGGTGGGCCTTCTTCCGGGTCCTATGATTACACCAGACCTCAAACACGTGAGGAAGGCCTTGCTGGCCTAGACAGACGCAGTTAGCCGAAGGGCGCCCAGTAACAAACAAAAAGTCGGCTTGTTAAATCTGCCAATGTCTTTGGTGAGAGGAGGAATAAAAAAAAAAGTGCCCCACCTCAATTGGCCATTCTGAATGTCAGCTCCTTTCTTAGTGCACCATTACAAAAGTGAGGGGAATAAAATGTACACATCACACAATTATGGCTATCACTGCACTACACCTTTTAGCACCACAGTATATTACAATGATGCTTGCACATGCCAGCCAGCTAGAAATTGATGGTTAGCAGCAACACAACAATAGGTGAAGAAGGGCAGGAAAGGCATGCTGCACCAGACTAAGACCTGTTAATATGACTGCCAAAAATTCACTAAGTGTTATTTGCATCAAAATAACAAACAATCACGATTGTTTGTTATTTTGATGCAAATAACACTAATTGATTTTTTTCCCAACCCAGCTCCAGGAAAACCATAAAACAGTTCCTGAGGCTGTTCACTGTCTCACGCCGCTGTACAATTTACTCATCTCAAGATTAAATTGCCCTGAGCCATATCATTTTCTTGCTTACATTCAGCCACATAGCAGATCAGCTAAATTATACCGATTTAAGATGAGGACATACTTAAAATATATTTACTACACTGGAAGACTAAGAATTTGATCAAATGGTGTTTCTCTATTGCAGAAAATCTTCCTTAGGACATTGGTGAAGGTGACTCAACATAGATTAATCTGGTGCCACCTACGTCCAGGAATCAGCAATTCCATCAGAGGAACAACAATGACACTTGCAGTCTTGCACAAAAATGTCACAAACACATCACATGAAAATTGCGAAAGAAGCAGGCATGTGTCATTGGCACCCCGGTGAACATCTGAATAAAGGACATGTGCATAAAGCAGCAAGTCATACCTAGAAAGGTCTGTACAGTCTCGGACGTGAATCACAAGACACCTGAATCCATCAACGGATATTGGCACCGTATTACCATGGCAATGTACTGCAAGTCCATTGGGGGTGCACCTTCCCCCCCCAACATCCAAGGAATGCCTTTCCAGGGCAGAGTAACGCAACACAGCGATTTGGAGCCACTCAGAGCTAGGCAAAGTGGCTTTGTGTGGCTTCAGAAATCTGTCTTAAGGCTTGTGCCGCTCGTACACTACAGTGCAAGGTGCAAGAACAATGCATACGGCCTCATAAATGAGGCCCTGCTACACTGTTCTCCACCCCTGGATGGTATTTCACAACAGAATCATATTCTTGCACTGCCACAAGCCATTTGGTAATTCTGCTAGATACAGCTAGATACAGCATATATGCACTTCCTCTTGAAAATCACACAAAAAGGCTTATGATCTGTCCTGATTTCAGAAGTGCTTCCCCATAAGATTTCCTGAGCTGCTTCACTGTCCAACATACTGCCAAAATTTCCCTTTCCATAACAGAATGCTGCAATTCAGCGCCCTACAAACCATTTGACAAAAAAAAATGTGTTCTCTCTGGATTTCGGTCACCTTGCTGCAAAACAGCATTCAACCGCCTGCATGAAGCGGCATCAGTGGTAAGAGCAAATTTGTGACTGTGGGCAAGGGTGATTTAGGAGTACTGGCGCTCACTCACAGTACACACGATATCTAATGAAGTGACTATTCCTGCAGTGTTTGAAAGGGAGGATGTCAACCCTGCATACTCTGAAACACCCTAGGGTTTCATTAACAGATAGCTAGGCCTTAACTTAAGCACAAGCAAATTAAATATACATTTGTAACAAGTATTATCCAGATTATATAGTCTGTTTATATTAAATATTTGTTCTTTATTGGTCCTGTGCCTTCAGCCAACATGTGTTTTGTCGATGGGCGTCTTGCCCCAAGACTTCATCAGGGCTCATAAATCAGGCACATAGCTTCTTTATGTCCTGTAACTCTCAGAACCGGGCCCAGTAAAGCATCCAAATATCCTTGGCGTAAGTATACAACAATCAAAACCACACTCCGGTTGTGCGAGAAATCCAGCACCTACATTAGATTGCAATATCATAAAGGTGCGTCTGGCATGCAAGCCAAACTCGATACATGCGGGCAGCCCCCGGTGTGTTCCTTGGAAGCCGTCTTCCGAGGTGCACCCCCTGTTTAGAATAATAGCCGATATTCATCTGAATAAAACGACCAAAATGGCAAAAACCCAACATACACAAGTAAAGTTATCACTTTACAAAGATAGACAAGTTTGGTCTATCGAAATCTATGGATGCATTTGTTTTAGCACAAAGTACCTTGGAAGCATCAAAATTCAAAGACAAAACCGGTGCAGGTAAGTTAAGGTGCCAGAAAAGCAAAGCGATGTGTCGGTTCCTTACTCCCAGGAGAGGTGATTCGTCGGTTCCTCACTGCCATGGGAGGAGATGAGTCAGTTCCCTTCTGCTACGCAGTGGAGGTGATGTGTCTTTTCCTTACTATCAGGGGAGGTGATGAGTCAGTTCCTTACTGGAAGGGGAGGTGATTTCCGGATACGCTGCCTTGGTTCCTTACTGCTAGGTAACATTGATGAAGAGATGGCATAGAGGGATGATGCGTGAAAATCTAGACGCGCTGCGTTGGTGTGGTAGCCGCAGCGAAGGAGGCAGTGCATTGATTTCACAGCCGCAAGCGGGTGATGCGTTGATTCTTCTGCTGCAAAGCGGGGTCTGCGTCAGAGTTGAAGCGGGTGCCACGGGCATCGGTGACAGTGCTCGGGACTCAGGCTGCTGTGGATGTTTAGCCTCAATACATGCTTTAGTTGCAAGGCGGTGCTGTGTTGAGAAAATGGACGCTGTGAGTTGGTGTGGATTTTCTCTTCAGATCACCAGATTCTTTTTTTTTTTAAATGTTCAAAAGACCTTTATTAGCGTCAAATGGGTTAGTACACAGCATGATGCCTACATCCTAGGCGTGCCTGCAGTGCGTGATGTCGTTTTTGTTCAAGGCCGTAGAGGCGGGAGGGGAAATACACAGCAAGCCGCCTACAACCTCATCGGGCCGGCCGCGGCAGGGGGGGCAATTATCGTAAGTGGCCACAGCAAAGGTCTTGAACATTTATGTTCTCAATTAACAACAACAGTAAGATAGCTTCAATGCCACTCGTTCACAAATACACGTAAGATAAAATGTCTACATTCAACAGTTCCTGCCCCGTAGGTTCTTCTATATAAGATGTGGCCCACATCCCACGTCTATGTTCCAGTAGTCATGTTCGACCTATCTTAATGACTTCCGCTCATCAGTGTTCACTCCCTCCCTGTGTGTCATTCCCAGCGGCATGAGATTCTGTGGGTGTATCACCAGTTGTGTCGTGCTCCAGCAAATAAACCTGAAGTGGGGCCCAGATATCGTGTGGGCGAAAAGAGGGTGGTAGCAGTTCAGCGTATATGTTGAGCTGCGCTTGACAGTATATAAGGTCTTTGAGCCAGTCCTTAAATTTGGGGTCCCTGCCCCATTTACAGGTGATGCAACGTTTAGCTAGAAGAAGCGCCAATGAGGCATAGCGCCGGATTTTAGCAGGTAGTGGTTCTGTGTACCCCAGGAGGGCGGTGAAGGGATCTTCCAGCACATGTATCCCTGTCATTTGATCTAAGGCGAGCATTACTGCTGCCCAATACTGGCGAACAGGTGGACAGTCCCAAGCCAAGTGTTTTAAATCTGCTGCCTGTTCTCCGCAACGATCGCAGTGATCATTATCTCGCAGTTGTAGGCGATTTAGGCGTGCAGGCGTGAAATATAGCTGGTGAATGAATTTGTGTGTATTATGCGCAGCCTGCTGTTGGCGGCAACTGCCCCAGTCTGGCGACAGCAGATAGACCACTGTTCCTCCGTAAGTGGATGTCCTAGCTCCCGCTCCCATTTGGATTTAGCTGGTGGGGGGTGATACTCGCATTCATGTTGAGTAGTGCGATACAATAGTGACACTACATGCACCGGGATGGACTGCTGTAAAAGGGCGTGGAGGGGGGGCATGATGGGAGGTTCATGTGGAAAACATGAGGTGAGGGTCCGCATATCCAGTCTAAGTCTGACATAATAAAACCGATCCAGCGGGGTGGGAGAGGAGGTTCCAAAGAATTAATCACTGGTGCGGAATTTCCCTTTTATATAGAGTTGTCCCCAAGTGAGACTGGACAGTGTGCGTAGTAAGCGGCAACAGCCCCCTTCTTGTGTGACCGGGAGGTCATGTCTCCCTGGGAGGGACAATAAAGGTGAGGGACAGTGGGTCCTTCGGGCTAGGTCCTTCCAGGCGCTGGTAGTGCATTGAACTGTGGTGGAGGCTGAGTGTCTTGGGACCGCGGGGATGCTCAGGTATGCTGAACATGGTGTGGGGGTCATATAGCCGTCCTCCACTGCGAGATGAGGCATGTATGGAGGGGGATGTATCCAGTAGGCTGCAAAGTGAGCCTGAGCACATACAAAATAAAGATCCAAATCAGGTATTTCGAAACCTCCTGCCTCGAAGGGTCGCGTATGAATGGCCCAGCTCAACCTGGCATGCTTTTTGCTAAACACAAGACAAATCCTTTGGGTTTTAATTTCCTTATATAAGTGGCGACTAGGGGCGTAAGGGATATTCGTAAACAGATAGAGCACTTTGGGAAGTATCACCATTTTAATCAGTGAAGCTCTTCCAGCCATGGAGAGGGGCAATGCAATCCATCTAGTAACTTTGTCAGTGAGTCGGTCGAGCGGTCGTCCATAGTTGGATCGCATTAGTTCCGCTCGGTCCTTAGAAATGGCAATCCCGAGGTATGTGATCGTATCTGCACACCATTTAAGTGTCTAGTCTGGTTCGAATCGCTTGGTGGCTGCCGTAAGGGGGAATATCTGGGATTTCCCCCAATTGATGTTAACCTCGGAGAGGTGGTCAAATCGGATGAGTAGTCTAAGAATGGGGTTAAGGCTTTCGTCTGGATTTCGCAGATATAGTGTGAGATCATCGGCGTATAGGGAGATCAGAATTTGACGTTCCGGATAGATCAGCGCATGGTCACGGTAATGTTGTCTGATTTTGGCCGCTAGTGGTTCAATCGCTATGGCGAAGAGTAAGGGCGAGAGGGGGCATCCTCGGCGGGTGCCCCTCGCTATTGTGAAGGGAGAGGATTGAATCCCATTGACCATGACTCTAGCCTGTAGGCCAGTGTATAATAGGTCTATCCACGCCAAGAAAGGGCAGGAAACCCCATATGCTGTAAGACGAAAGCTAGATAGCCCCACTCTAGGGAGTCGAACGCCATGGTGGCGTCGAGAAATACTGCCGCAGCATTCATATCGGGATCAATGTCCTGGAGGACCGCAAGCAAGGTACGCAAGTTATGAGACGTGCCTCTGGTTGGCACCAAGCCCGACTGATCTGGGAGCACAAGGGCAGTCATAAGAGGGCTGATGCGGTTTGCGATCAACTTTGCTAGTATTTTGGCATTGACGCTTATTAATGAGAGGGGTCTATATGAATCGCAATACAGCGTTGGTTTACCTGGTTTTGGCAGGGAGATTATGTGCGCCTCGCGCATTGTGGGGGGCAATATGCCCGTTTCACGTGCCTCTTAGGATACATGTCGCAACACGGGAATAAGTAAATGGCAGAATGTTTTGTAGTATTCGGCCGGGAGACCGTCCGGCCCGGAGCCTTGCCTGATTGGAGTTGCATTATGGGGGAGATTATCTCCTCATCCTCGTGGTGTGCCAAGAGAAATTCCCTCTGTCTGTTTCCCAGCCAGGCAATGGGGGTGTCCTCAAAAAAGGGAGCGAAATCTACTGGGCAAGTTCTATGCGGCTTTGTAGAAACTGCGGAAAGCACCCACAATTCCAGAGGAGCTTCTATACAGATGACTGTCTTCGTCCTCAATATCAAGGACCGTATTAGAGGATTGGGAAGGGTGAATCAGTGAGGCCTTCCCCGGTCGTTCACCCACTCCATATCGGCGTGCCTGGTGGTATTTCCCACAAAATTTGCACTCGCTCTCTGCTGTTTCCTGATATTCGGTAAGTAGGCCGCGCAGCTGAGCCTGGAGTTCTGGGGTGGGGGCGTCCTGCATCATAGCTTAAGTGCGTTTGGAGCATGGAGCGGATATCTTTCAGAATACCTCCGCTTTTTGCAATACAACTACCTCGAATGGTGACTTTGAAAGCCTCTCACACCATGGAGTATTGCTCAACCGAGTTTTCGTTTTGCCGAAAAAAGTCAACTATTTCTTGTTCTAGCTCCTGTTTAAAAACCGGGTCCAGTAGGTTTTGTGGGTTCAAGTGCCAGGAGAGAAAATGCGAGTCATTATGAGGGGGGGGGGGGGGTGAGGGTGAGAAGCGATGGTGAGTGGTCGGAGTATGTGCGAGTGAGGTATGAGGCATGTGTCAACCAAGGAGCCCCTAGTGAGGAGCCAGCCATCTATCCTTGACCATGAGGCGTGCGCAGTGGTATGACATGACCCCTCCCGAAGCTGCGGGTGTAAGTGTCGCCAGGCATCAAACAGTGCATGTTCCTCGACTATCGCTTTGAGGGTGTAGTGTGCCTTGGAATAATGATGCGGTTGTGGATGTGAGCGGTCTAATGTGGGATCTAAGGTAGCATTGAAGTTGCCGCCCCACACCACGTGCGTAGACCCTGATTCTAGAATTTTCCCCCAGAGCACCCGAAAGAATTCTGGGTCATCGGTGTTTGGCCCGTAACAGGAGACAAAAGTGACAGACTGAGCTGCTAGGCGGCCCCAGAGGATGTTGTAGCCGCCCTGCAGGTCTTCGTAGGATCCTATGGGAGTGTAGGGGATAGAGAGCGTTTTATCAGTATTGCGGTTCCTCGCGCATTAGAGGAATAGGAAGAAAAACGTGCATAATTTGCACATCGGGATGCAAAGGTGGTGGTAGCATGGGGGCTAAAGTGCGTTTCTTGAAGCATCGCGCAATGAATGTTGTGGCGATCTAGATAGGAGAGAATGTGACGTCTTTTGCGGGGGTCACCCAGGCCTTGAACATTCCAGGCTAGGAAATTATATGCAGGGGTCTAGGGCGGTCTTTCATGGGGGCAATACAGTGTGTTGCTATCAGGATGTGGGCATTGTGTTTTCCGGCGCTGTGGTGTAGACAGAATCACAATCAACCAGACATTAGTGAGTGGCGTGAAATAAATCCCTGTTTTTTCCAACAAATTATACAGGGTTGTCCCTCCACCCTCCCACATCAGCAGCCCAATCCTGCCGTGGCCCGTTCCCCCCCCTACCCATTCCTTCCCTAGTGCCAAGTTCCCTACTGGGGAAGATGACCTAAACCTCAACATAACTGCAAATACGGTGCTTAGGGTTCACCTGTCGGGTGGAATACTAGAGGGCGACCAGAGTCTCCTAACAGAGCGAGGGTGCTCGGGCAATATCGTAGATGTCTATCTTAATGTCTGTGTCAGCGCAACAGTGTCAGGCGTGTGCAGCGTCTCGGAGGTCAGCCCCCCGGCCCAGTTCGTCAAGTACTGATGCTGTTCTAGAAGCAGAAGAGCAATACCTGGAATGTGATGGCAGCAACAGGGGGACGTGTATGGGCCGGGAAACGACGGTGCTGGCAGGATGTTTCCCTTTTGCGCAGTGTTTCTTCTTGTTTGCCATGATAGTTTGTAGTTTGCTTCGAGGTTGTCAGTTTCTACATGGGCTGCAGGTCCAGATCACCATCTGGTCCGCAGCTTGCTTGACAAGAGCGGCGTTGCATATAATTATTCAATGTCAGAAGTGCCGCCATTTTCTCCTGGTCGGTGTGCAGGAGAGGATTGACTTGCAGGTTGCTTGGGCAAAGTCTTAAGGAAATGCTGGACGTGTTGTGGGTTAGTAAAAAATGTTGTTTCCCTTGGTGCGTAATTTTCAGTCGAGCCGGGATAGAGCATGGCGTAAGGTAGATTGAGTTGTTGTAGTTTTTTTTTTAACTTGGAGGAATTTCCTCCTATGCTCCTGCGCTGCCATGGTGAAATCAGGGTAGATCTATATTTCTGTCCCCTCATATCGGAGTTGGCCACGTTCCCTAGATAGGCGGAGGGCTGTTTCCCGGTCTCGATAATTAAGTATTTTAGCTATTATCGGATGAGGAGGGGTACCGGGGACAGGCCGAGCCACCAGTGAGCGATGTGCCCTTTCAACAAACAGGACCGGCGAGAAGGCCTCCCTGCCAAACAGTGTAATGAGGAGGCGCTCAACATATTCCTCCATCTTGCTGGTTGCCGTTGACTCTGGTACACCTAGGATACATAAATTATTCCGTCGTGAGCATCATTCCAAGTCTTCGTTCTTGGCCGCTATCACCTTGAGGACTCTTTCCATGTCGAGCGTGCGATTTGTCGTGGTAGTGGAGGTGTCCTCTAGGTCAGAGATCCGATGTTCTGCCTCCGTCAAGCGATCATCATGCTTCTCCACTCTATGGGTGAGTCCATCCAGTTTGGCGTTCATGGAGTCCATTTTTGATTCGATTGAGGTCAGGCTAGACTGCATCACCAACAACAGTTCTTTCAGATCCGCTGTAGAGGTGGTCGGGCGTCGGGTTTATCCTCCTCTGGCTCTGTCTGCGAGCGGACAGATTTGCGTGTGTCGAAGTTAAGTTTCGGTTGGTGTCTATCTGGTTTTCCCATGGTGGCAGATTGATAAGTCCAGTGGGGTGTGTAGGGTCCAGGAGGGGCCGGCCGGCAGGTGCAGCGTCCGGTTCCGGCACTCAGCCGCCCCAAGGGTCAGATTGAAGTGGAAATATTCCTCCGATACACTGGCTCCAGTGAGGCGGTAGTCGTGCAAGGCAGGTCCCCCTCCACACGGCGGGATCCCAATCTTTTACCAGGCGCAGGGGGGGGGTGAAAGCGTGTTGATGCACAGTGTTCCGCAGTTCAAGTGCTGTCCTAATAGGGCACAGTCACTCACGGAGCGACCGTCAGCAAGGGCAGGTGTCGTGTCCTGACCTGTCCCTAGGTCTCTTCAACAAGGGGCAGGGTGTGATGGCGTCCTCTGCACAAGTGTTCTAAGCATGGGTGAAGGGGTATGACCTTAAGACTTTATTTGCCTCCCGTAAGATTGTCCCTGAATTGCGGGTTTAAATGTACAATATATCTTGTGAGAATAATGGAAAGGATCGGGCCTGTGAGACTAATTACTTGGGCTCCTACGGTGTAAGTTGGAGCTGTCTCCCGGTCCCCTCCGTATAATCGTCCGACAGCCCGCTCGAGTCGGGCACGATGGTGATTCTCACGTGGTATGAGGGAGGCAGAAGGATCGCGCGGGCCCACAGGAGCATACTGGTGTTCCTTTTCTCTGTGGCAAGTCAGCTCTCAAGGGTGCGTGCTGCCGTTGTGGGTCCTATTATGCAGCCCCCCACCGTGGCGCAGCCGGTTTGTAGTGGGTCTCTAAATCTCCAATGTGTGTTAGCAGCGGGGGGGGGGTCGGGCCTCCCGGTCCGCGGTGCAGCGTCAGGACTTTCCGCAAGGGCCTTGACCAACGCACTAGTTCTCCGCTGCGGTCCTCGTTGGTCGGCAAGTTAGTGTGAAGCAGGGTGTAATGGCGGTGCAGCAGGATCGCAGTACTTACACAGGCCTCATTCGGCCATCGGGGCAGCATCACTCTCAACAGCCGGCTCAAATCATGCACATCGGGATTCCCCCGCCGCCCACAGCCTTCCAAGTAAGCTCCAGGGGCCGCACCGCTCAATCGCCGTCCCATGCCGCTGCAGCGCCACGGGGGTTCCGGCGTCGCAGTCTCCCTCTCCCCCTAAGCCACTTCGCAGGGGGTCGTGGGGCTGCCACACCCTCCGCAGGAGAAGCGGCGATCAGGCGGGGCCGGCCTCACCTCAATCAGCGTCCCGGTCCGATCCGGAGGTTTCTTCTTCCCAGACATTCTCGCCGGTTTCACAGTCTCAGGTGAGGGGTTCACTCAGCCCGCGGCGGCGCTGCCTCACCCGGCTCGTCCGGGCGGCACCACAGCCATTTTGCGCTGTCCAGTCACGGCAACAGAAATGTGGAAATGGCACCCTCCAGTCGACTTGCCAGAAGCCAAAAATGCCACAGGGTGACCCCACGGACTCAGCAATGCAGGCGCATTGTCTGGGGCTTGATAGGGTGTGAGATGTAGAGGATATCAGGCGGATGAAGGCCCGAGCTGCAAGAGCCTCACACGGGTGCGGCCATCTTGCTTGGCGCCCTCTAGCGCCCCACAGATCACCAGATTCTACTTCCAGGGGCCCAGGAACTAGATTTGGCATCACTTGGCAAGTCAGGGCTCTCAGCAGAAGTGCCCAGTCACTGATAGGTGAAGTCTTTGATGGACGTGAGACTTCTTAAAAGGAGGCAAGCACACATAAGCCCATGGAAAACCTTAGAAGCAGGATACAGAAAGCAAAGTCCAGTCCTTTCTTTTATTTATTTATTTATTTATTTATTTATTTGGTTGGTGTTTTCTATAGCGTGAACATGACCCTAAATGGGGTATCAGAGCGCTTCACATTTGCATAACAATAAACAGTCATTAGTAGTTGTACAATGATTTTGAGAAAAACATTAGCGCTTCATAAACATATATACAATACCCCAAAGTGGTTAATGTTCGATTAGAGGTAGCATGTGTATAATCGTGGTGGAACAATGAAAGTGGCGAGTCTGCTGCGAATATGGGAGATATTTACTCATGTAAAAAGACTTGGCTTCATTTTTGAAAGCAGAGATTGACTAAATTCTTCTAATGTTGGGGGGAGAGCGTTCCAAATTCTGGGCGCTGTGCCAGAGAATGCTCAGTCATAAGTTATTTTCTTGCGGAATCTGGCCGGTTTTAGTAATAGCTCTCCATGGCTCCGGGAGACACAGCATCCTCCTGATAGTGTGGTTTTCTGGGCTAGGTACACTGGTGTTTTGTAGTGTATCGCTTTGTGGGTAATGCATGCCATTTTTAGTTGTATTCTCGCTTTGTAAGGCAACCAGTTAAGAGCTTTCAGATGAGGAGTGATGTGATCGAATTCCCTGGAGCCGGTTATAAGTCTTGTGGCCGCATTGAGACAGGCTTTCAACGGGGCTGTTGAAATCTTGGGCAGACCAGCTACGGTTGTGCAATCATACTCAATCCTTGATATTACCAGTGCTTGGACTGCTGTTTTAAGGTCTGACTTATTTAAGAAGGGTTTCAGTTTTCTAAGGTAGCTTAAGTGGAACCGGGCAATTTTTGCCATTGTGTTAATATGAGATAGCATATTCAGGTTTTTGTCTAGTATGATCCCCAGGGATTTGGTGGAGTTAACAATCCTCGGTGAGCAGTTTAGTTCCGTGATTAAATTGGTCCACTCTAGGATGTTCGTGGTGCTCTTCTGTGGGGAAATCAGCAGGAATTCCGTTTTATGGGGGTTAAGCTTCAAGTGATTGCTGGTCAGCTAATGGATTGTACTCTTTAGTGCTTGGTTCATGATATCTATCTCTTCTGTTGATGTATTCTTGATGTAAAGCTGTGTGTCATCTGTGTACATGTGGAAGGAGATGTTTGCTCGTTGTAAGGTTTCTGTGAGTGGCTCTACGTACAGGTTGAATAGTGCCAGGGATAGTGTTGAGCCCTGAGGAACTCCTATCATATTTCTGGAGGAAGCTGATAATGTTTGGTTGACTGTGAATTTTTGCGTTCTATTCTCTAAGAACGATCTAAACCATTTTAGGACTGTACCCTCTAAACCCATCCTATTTTTCAAGCGATCAAGTATTTTTTTATGGCTAACCGTATCGGATGCGGAAGAAAGGTCGAGCAGGATTAGGAGACAGGTTTGCTGTAATGTGTCATCCACGATGTGCAGAATCGCTATCTCACATCCACGATGTGCAGAATCGCTATCTCAGTACTATGGTTAGGTCTAAATCATGATTGGAAATCATTTAACAGATTGAATTCAGAGATATGTTGGCTCAATTGTTGTTGTATGCATTTCTCCAGGACTTTGGCTAGCATGGGAATATTTGTTACTGGTCTGAAATTGTTAGGGTCAGAGGGGTTCTCTGTTGGTTTTTTTAAGATTGGGTGACTTGCCCTGTTTTCAGGCAGTCCAGTATTGAGCCTTGTGCCATTGAAGCGTTGATGATCTTTGTCCATGAGGGGATGAACAGTTGGTTTATTGAAGACCAGCATTTTCCAGGTAAAGGATCGTTGTAGTGATTGTTTGGTTTAGTGGTCGAGATGGTCTTTGCAATATCTAGGTCCCTGAGAGGCTTGAATTCTGACCATCTCGCATTATTTGTAGGCGTTTCCAGAGCTGGTTGCAGTTGAACCTCGCCTGGAGAGCACTTAGTGAAGCATGGTCCTTCAGCTGCTTTCTTGAGCTCCACCTCCATCGATTTGGCTTTGGCTGTGAAGAAGGAGGAGAAGTCTTCACTGCTTAAATTCGAAATTGCATTAGTTGGTGCAGATTTGGCCGTTTTATTGGATTGATCTTTTAGCAGATCAAATAGTTTTCTCGGTCTATTTTTTGCATTGTCCAGTTCTTTCCTGAAGAAGTCTCTTTTTGAGTTTAGGATGCTTTTATTATATGCCTTCCTGGCTATTCTTAGTTGTATTAGGTGGGGTGAGTAAGGGTGTTGTCGCCATTTTTGCTCTGTAAATCTGAGTGACCGTCTTTCTTCATTTAGGTCAGAGTTGAACCAAGGGTTTTTATCTTTGTCAGGGATCCTTTTGAATTTTAACGGGGCTATGTCCTCCATAATATTTGACATTGTGTTATTGTAATACATCGTGAGGTCACTAACTTCCACCATATTATTAGGAGGTTGCAGTTCTATCTCACAGCGTGCTGCAACCATTTCCATATTGAGCCCTCTAGTGTTCCGCATCCATTTTCTAGTTTTTTTTACTTGTGTTGAAGTTTTTAGTTTTGTGAAGGGTATTTGGAAAGCAATGATCAGACCAATCACATGGTGTGATTTCAATGTAATCTATAGCTTTTTCTTTAGCTATGAGCCAATCTAAGGTAGAGCCTTTAGAGTGGGTTGGTAGCAGACATTCTTGGACCAGCGATTAATCTACAAGGAAGGCTTTGAGTAGATTGATCTGATTGTCAGAATTATCCTCCCAGTGAAGGTTGAAGTCTCCTGAGAAAATATCATTGGACTGAGGGATAGAGTTTGCTGTGATGATTTCTATCAGCTGGTCTATAAACCTGGTGTTTTTGCCTTGGGGGTGATAGAATGTACGTAGTTTGCAAAATTGATTATCAGAGAAGCTTAGGAACATACCGAGATACTCACATGATTCCAAACGGTCAGATTTAATTTTCGTGATGGCAATGCCAGATCTATGTATACAGGCGATGCCTCCTCCCTTTTTGATTGGCCTGTCTAATCTCATAATGTAATAGTTCGGAGGGACTAATATATCTAGGCAAGGGGAGGAAGAGTCAGATACACTCCCAGGATAGAAGAAGCAAGCAGCAGGCCAGCACAACAAAGCAACAGAGTGTCAGTTCCTCCTACGGCTTCCAGTTCTTCTTTCTGGCAGAATGTACTCAGTCCAGAAGTGTTCTGATTTCAGAGTGTCAGAGATCCAATACTTATACACCATTCTGCCTTTGAAGTAGGCACGTTTCAAAGGAAAGTCTTTGTAGTGCAAAAGACCCTGCCTTTCCCTGACCTGGTCCCAGACCACTGCAATTGGGTGAGACCGCCCATTCAGATGTCAGTGACAACTTCTACCACCAATCTAGTTCAGGAAGGCCCATCAGCCTGGTGATGGCCCATCAGGATATGCAAGGCACACCTTGGCTCTCTTTGTGTGACTGTCTAGAGTGGATGCACAAGAGCCCAACTGTCATCAAACCCAGACGTGGATTCTACATATAGACAGAGGCATAGAATGGTTAAGCCAGAAAATGCCGACTCTCTAAAAGTGGCGTTTGCAAACACGCAATTTAAAAACCAACTTCACAAAAATATGTATTTTTGAATTGTGAGTTCAAAGATCCCAAACTCAAAATCTCCAACTACTCCCAATGGGAAATTACACGTAAAAGATATTTCAAGGCAATCCCCATGTTACCCTATGGGAGAGATAGCCCTTGCATTAGTGAAAAACGAAATTGGCAGTATTTCACTATTAAGACATGTAAAAACCACCGTACATGTCCTACCTTTTAATTACACTATACCCTGCCCATGGGGCTGCCTTGGGCTTACCTTTGGGGTGACTTGCAGGTAGTAAAAGGGAAGGTTTGGGCCTGGCAAGTGGGTGCACTTGCCAGGTCAAAATGTAAGTTTATAACTGCGCCCACAGACACTGCAGTGGCAGGTCCGAGACATATTTGCAGGGCTACTCCTGTGGGTGGCAAAATCAGTGCTGCAGGCCCACTAGTAGCATTTGATTTACAGGCCCTGGGCACACAAGGTGCACTTTACTAGGGACTTGCTAGTAAATCGAATGTCTGACAGAATATCGACAGACAGAAAATCGACCTACAAAAATATCGACACAAAAATATCGATGACAAGAATATCGAGATCCTATCTACAACATGGTAAGTACAAAAATATCGAAAATAAAATATAGAATGTCAAAAATATCGTTATTAAAAATATAAAGTATTTTTTAGATAAAAAAAATATGTAAAATAAACCAAATAATACTTAGAAATAAAATAAACATAATTAAATACATTTTATAATGTTTAAAATTAATAATTAATATATATATATAATGTAATAAAACATTAATTAAACATATACATATAATATATAATATATATACTTAATAATACATTTTAATATATTGTTTTAATAACTTATAACTTGTTAAAAATTATTATAAATTACAAATACATCATACACATAAAACAATAACATGAATAAAAGTTAAATAATCCCTTGCTCACTTTGCCACTGGATTCAAGCAAGCCTGGCTGAAGACGGCTGAAATGCCAGAAACCGGTCCTAGGACGCTTGTTTCCGGTCCAGAGAAGACATGGCTTGGCAGTTCGGGCTGGACTGTTCCCATGAGGCACAGGGTCAGACTGATTTGCATATGGCCATGTCTGAACTGGGGTGGCAGAGTGGGCTAAAGAACGGTGATGGATTAAACCCAGATCAGTTGACTGGGGGTGAGTGCTTGCAATGTTCAACACTCCGTCCATCATTTCCTTTGGTTTTTGCTTTGTTCGCCATAAGTTGGCAGGGTATGCTCAGACGTGAGTCCCTTGCTCACTTTGCCACTGGATTCAAGCAAGCCTGGCTGAAGATGGCTGAAATGCCAGAAACCGGTCCTAGGACGCTTGTTTCCAGTCCAGGGAAGACATGGCTTGGCAGTTCGGGCTGGACTGTTCCCATGAGGCACAGGGTCAGACTGATTTGCATATGGCCATGTCTGAACTGGGGTGGCAGAGTGGACTAAAGAACGGTGATGGATTAAACCCAGATCAGTTGACTGGGGGTGAGTGCTTGCAATGTTCAACACTCCGTCCATCATTTCTTTTGGTTTTTGCTTTGTTCGCCATAAGTTGGCAGGGTATGCTCAGACGTGAGTCCCTTGCTCACTTTGCCACTGGATTCAAGCAAGCCTGGCTGAAGACAGCTGAAATGCCAGAAACCGGTCCTAGGACGCTTGTTTCCGGTCCAGGGAAGACATGGCTTGGCAGTTCGAGCTGGACTGTTCCCATGAGGCACAGGGTCAGACTGATT
This sequence comes from Triturus cristatus, assembly GCF_964204655.1. Classification (NCBI taxonomy): domain Eukaryota; kingdom Metazoa; phylum Chordata; class Amphibia; order Caudata; family Salamandridae; genus Triturus; species Triturus cristatus. Next base: position 382,815,816 of record NC_140581.1, on the reverse strand, counting down.
TGCATATGGCCATGTCTGAACTGGGGTGGCAGAGTGGGCTAAAGAACGGTGATGGAATAACCCCTTCCATGCTCATGACGGAACGGTTCCGTCATGAGCATCGGTTGAGCTGTGCTCATGACGGAACCGTTCCGTCATGGCCCCGCCCGCGCTCGAACCCTTCAGCACCGCGGGGGAATCCGCGCAGCGCTGAAGGGGTTAAACCCAGATCAGTTGACTGGGGGTGAGTGCTTGCAATGTTCAACACTCCGTCCATCATTTCCTTTGGTTTTTGATTTGTTCGCCATAAGTTGGCAGGGTATGCTCAGACGTGAGTCCCTTGCTCACTTTGCCACTAGATTCAAGCAAGCCTGGCTGAAGACGGCTGAAATGCCAGAAACCGGTCCTAGGACGCTTGTTTCCGGTCCAGGGAAGACATGGCTTGGCAGTTCGGGCTGGACTGTTCCCATGAGGCACAGGGTCAGACTGATTTGCATATGGCCATGTCTGAACTGGGGTGGCAGAGTGGGCTAAAGAACGGTGATGGATTAAACCCAGATCAGTTGACTGGGGGTGAGTGCTTGCAATGTTCAACACTCCGTCCATCATTTCCTTTGGTTTTTGCTTTGTTCGCCATAAGTTGGCAGGGTATGCTCAGACGTGAGTCCCTTGCTCACTTTGCCACTGGATTCAAGCAAGCCTGGCTGAAGACGGCTGAAATGCCAGAAACCGGTCCTAGGATGCTTGTTTCCGGTCCAGGGAAGACATGGCTTGGCAGTTCGGGCTGGACTGTTCCCATGAGGCACAGGGTCAGACTGATTTGCATATGGCCATGTCTGAACTGGGGTGGCAGAGTGGGCTAAAGAACGGTGATGGATTAAACCCAGATCAGTTGACTGGGGGTGAGTGCTTGCAATGTTCAACACTCCGTCCATCATTTCCTTTGGTTTTTGCTTTGTTCGCCATAAGTTGGCAGGGTATGCTCAGACGTGAGTCCCTTGCTCACTTTGCCACTGGATTCAAGCAAGCCTGGCTGAAGACGGCTGAAATGCCAGAAACCGGTCCTAGGACGCTTGTTTCCGGTCCAGGGAAGACATGGCTTGGCAGTTCGGGCTGGACTGCTCCCATGAGGCACAGGGTCAGACTGATTTGCATATGGCCATGTCTGAACTGGGGTGGCAGAGTGGGCTAAAGAACGGTGATGGATTAAACCCAGATCAGTTGACTGGGGGTGAGTGCTTGCAATGTTCAACACTCCGTCCATCATTTCTTTTGGTTTTTGCTTTGTTCGCCATAAGTTGGCAGGGTATGCTCAGACGTGAGTCCCTTGCTCACTTTGCCACTGGATTCAAGCAAGCCTGGCTGAAGACAGCTGAAATGCCAGAAACCGGTCCTAGGACGCTTGTTTCCGGTCCAGGGAAGACATGGCTTGGCAGTTCGAGCTGGACTGTTCCCATGAGGCACAGGGTCAGACTGATTTGCATATGGCCATGTCTGAACTGGGGTGGCAGAGTGGGCTAAAGAACGGTGATGGATTAAACCCAGATCAGTTGACTGGGGGTGAGTGCTTGCAATGTTCAACACTCCGTCCATCATTTCCTTTGGTTTTTGCTTTGTTCGCCATAAGTTGGCAGGGTATGCTCAGACGTGAGTCCCTTGCTCACTTTGCCACTGGATTCAAGCAAGCCTGGCTGAAGACGGCTGAAATGCCAGAAACCGGTCCTAGGACGCTTGTTTCCGGTCCAGGGAAGACATGGCTTGGCAGTTCGGGCTGGACTGTTCCCATGAGGCACAGGGTCAGACTGATTTGCATATGGCCATGTCTGAACTGGGGTGGCAGAGTGGGCTAAAGAACGGTGATGGATTAAACCCAGATCAGTTGACTGGGGGTGAGTGCTTGCAATGTTCAACACTCCGTCCATCATTTCCTTTGGTTTTTGCTAAATAATTATATATAACACATTTAAAAAATTACATTTAATTTGAATATTGTTAAAATTAATTATATATTACATTAGCTAAAATAATACAAAAAATATTAAATAGCACCGACAATAAAACTACTACTCCAGCTCCAAAAAAACCCAGTAAATTTAATGTTGGATAGCGTAGAGCTAAAATTACTATTTCCACTCCAGGGAGTGTAACAATAGGGAAAGTGTTGGATAACGTACAGGTATAAATTACTATTCCAACTCCAAAGAGTGCAACAGTAGGGAAAGTGTTGGATAGCGTAGGGGTAAAAATTACTATTCCCACTCCAGAGAGTGCAACAGTAGGGAAAGTGTTGGATAGCGTAGGGGTAAAAATTACTATTCCCACTCCACAGAGTGCAACAGTAGGGAAAGTGTTAGATAGCGTAGGGGTAAAAATTACTATTCCCACTCCAGAGAGTGCAACAGTAGGGAAAGTTTTGGATAGCGTAGGGGTAAAAATTACTATTCACACTCCAGAGAGTGCAACAGTAGGGAAAGTGTTGGATAGCGTAGGGGTAAAAATTACTATTCCAACTCCACAGAGTGCAACAGTAGGGAAAGTGTTGGATAGCGTAGGGGTAAAAATTACTATTCCCACTCCAGAGAGTGCAACAGTAGGGAAAGTGTTGGATAGTGTAGGGGTAAAAATTACTATTCCAACTCCAGAGAGTGCAACAGTAGGGAAAATGTTGGATAGCGAAGGGGAAAAAATTACTATTCCCACTCCAGAGAGTGCAACAGTAGGGAAAGTGTTGGATAGCGTAGGGGTACAAATTACTATTCCAACTCCAGAGAGTGCAACAGTAGGGAAAGTGTTGGATAGCGTAAGGGTAAAAATTACTATTCCAACTCCAGAGAGTGTAACAGTAGGGAAAGTGTTGGATAGCGTAGGGGTAAAAATTACTTTTCCCACTCCAGAGAGTGCAACAGTAGGGAAAGTGTTGGATAGTGTAGGGGTAAAAATTACTATTCCAACTCCACAGAGTGCAACAGTAGGGAAAGTGTTGGATAGCGAAGGGGTAAAAATTACTATTCCAACTCCACAGAGTGCAACAGTAGGGAAAGCGTTGGATAGCGAAGGGGTAAAAATTACTATTCCAACTCCAAAGAGTGCAACAGAAGGGAAAGTGTTGGATAGCGTAGGGGTAAAAATTACTATTCCCACTCCAGAGAGTGCAACAGTAGGGAAAGTGTTGGATAGCGTAGGGGTAAAAATTACTATTCCAACTCCAGAGAATGCAACAGTACAGAAAGTGTTGGATAGCGTAGGGATAAAATTTAGTATTCCAACTCCAGAGGGTGCAACAGTAGGGAAAGTGTTGGATAGCGTAGAAGTTAAAAATAACATAGTTATAAATAAAATAATTATTCAAAATAATTAGTGATTTAATTATTAAATAACTCAAAATTATTTACAAATACCAATAAATAATTATTACAAACATAACTACCAAAGAATAATTAATTAACAATACATTAATAATAAATACCAATAAATAATAATTAATAAATAGTAATTACCAAATAATAAATATTAAACGATAAAATATCTTTCATAACCAAAAACATATGAATTATTAAAAAGTAAATACCAATTAAAATATATTTAACAATTTAAAAAAATATATACCGCAAAATAATAATTATGAAACATTAATTACCAATTAAAAAATATTGAACTATTAAATATTTTTTATACGCCAAAATAATAAATATTACACATTAATTACCAATTAATAATTACTTATTAATATATTAATTAGAAATATCAATGCATAATATTTAATTATATTTAATTCACAATTCATGATTAATCAACAATTAATTATTTTTCATAACCAAAATATTATAATTTAAAATATTTACCAATTAATAATTATTGTCCAATTAATTAATTATCAATACCCAAAAACTAATTTAATAATTACTTAATTAGATTTCAATTACTTCCAACACTATTCCCCTATAAACGCACGACACACTCCACTAATAAAATAATACACTTAACATAATTATCAATTAATCAACTAATTAAAACTAATTGCCAATTTATAAAAATGAATTACCAATTAATACTTAATTAACAATAAGATAATTATCAATACCAATAAATGAAAATAAATCATTAATTACAATTAAATTACTTCCCACCCTATTCCCCTATAAACCCACAACCCGCTACAGAACTTAAACGCAAAAATTTATTAAAATCAATTTATAATTCCTAAAAATGTATAATTAATTCCATATAATTAAATTACTTCCCACCCTATTCCCCTATAAACCCACAACCCGCTACAGAACTTAAACGCAAAAATTAATTAAAATTAATTTATAATTCCTAAAAATGTATAATTAATTCCATATAATTAAATTACTTCCCACCCTATTCCCCTATAAACCCACAACCCGCTACAGTTCTAAAACACAAAATTGACTTAAAAAACCATTGTTAACATATAAAAATTGTATACATATATGTTAAAACCAGTAGAACACTTAACTAAAAACATATAACACATACATATTAAATACATAATAAAATACATAACAATAATATAAATATCGATATTAGTAACATCAATATTAGTAAAATCGATATATTTGATGTCGATATTACTAACTTCGATATTACTAACATCGATATTAAAATACTTACCTTAGGATCGATATTCTGTCCATAGATATTATTGACATCGATATTCTGTCCCTTCGATATTTAAAACTCGATATTAGTGTAGGTAGATATTTTAGTTTCGATATTTTGGCTGCTCACCTAGTAAATCAAATATGCCAGTCATGGATAGATCAAACACCAATACAATTTATGCAGGGAGCACTTGCACGTTAGCACTGGTTAGCAGTGGTAAAGTGCCCAGAGTCATAAAGCCAACAAAAACAGGTCAGAATAAATAGGAAGAAAAAGTCAAAAAGTTTGGGAATAACTCTGCAAATAGGGCCAGGTCCAACAGGCGCCAACCATTCCGTCCCTTCAGCTTCCTCAATAATAACTCGTTTAAGTGTCTCCAATTCTTCTGTTCATCCACTGGCTCACATCAAGCTTTACCAATCACAGGCTTGGCCCTAATAATCTAACGTATTTTGTGAAAATAGCCTTTCATGCATCCAAGCCTCTCCTAAAAAACCTGTGTAGAGGCTTGTCTTATTTCCTATAAAAATATATAATGAGACACCTCATGCATGCTTAATTCATGAACAACATAGTTCTTTTTCAGCAAAATTGGAGGATAGCTGTTAGGATCAAGCATCAACCCCATTTCCCTTTGAAGACACCAATTAGGACACTGTCTTCTTTTTATGAATCATAGACTTTAGCATTAGCATACTGCTGTTTATATTTTATTAAATATATCAATAATCCAGTTTGATAGGCACTCCACCATATGCACAAATTCTGATGTGTGTTTTCAGTAATTTGACTTTACCTTTGAGTTTTTCATTATAGACTCTTTTGAGACAATAGTACTTTTCGCCTCTGACTCAAATACTACCTTAGTTCTCTCATATGTCATCCACTAGATTGATTCGCTTATTACAGCTGATCTGCAAGACGATCTGCCCACCCTTAAAATCTGCATCCTTATTACTTCACCAACATCACTCTCAAACTTGCATACATTCACATTAGATGCTGCTTTGGGAGCTAGCCACATTTTATGATTGATCATATGCCCAAATGATCCACATCTAAAACACTTTCCTTGAAAATCACCTTATTTCTACTTTGAGATAACTTCTTTCTCCTGTTTTTTTAAACAGTTTTTGACAACATTGATACCATTATCCTTAATTCCCTCAATGTTTATGACTTCAACACATTTAATTGAATATTCAAAATGTTTTAGCAACTCACAAAACCTAATCCAAACTTAGATCATCTTTCTGCCAAAGTGTTTCATGTACCTTAGCTAATTGCAGCTCAACATAAATTGGTCTCTAATTCTCTTTTCTAACAGAGCTGCAAATTTACAAGAAGAAGCTAATCTTCTCATATCTGTAACATAGTTCTCTACTGTTTCTCCTTCTTCCCAAGGCGATACCTTTTCAAAATGGTGCTGACTTTTGGATGGTAATGTTTATTCAGTTTTATTATACAGACTTCATACTCATTAAGATTCAATGCATTATCATCTATAATCTCTGGAAGATGATCAAATACTAGGCCTGGGCTGAGTTCTCAGACTTTTGCAATGTGGAACTCTGCAAAGTAGTAAAATAAAACTCAGTGAGGTACTCGGAGTACGGCAAGTGGGTTATGTTATGTTATGTTATTTTTAATCCTATAAGAGGCACAGCTACCCAAGGATTTCCCGGCACCACCTGATAGGAACAAAAGGAGAAAGAAAGTGCTCTACATATTGAACAACCAGGTTTTTAAACACTTACGAAAATTATCGTAAATAGTTTCAGTCCGAAGTGACATAAGGAGGGAGTTCCATAAAGAGGGACCTAGACAAGAGAAGGACCGGCTGCCCATACGTGACAATCTGGTCCTAGGCACCGTAAATTTTGCCTCAGTGGCGCAACGCGAGAGACGCAGTGGGAGGTAAGGATGAACTAAAGCATTTAAGTATTGGGGCTGCTTTACCAACCAATCTAGATCCCTAAGAGAACCTGAGATGGAAACTGTTTTAGGAACCTTACAAAGTAGCCTGCACCATCTGTAGTTTACGTAACACATCCCTGTTGGCACCTAGATACAGAATGTTTCTGTAGTCCAGTCTAGAAGTGACAAGAGCCTGGACCACAGTATGTTGCATAGACAAAGGCAGCATCCAAAGGATTTTCCTGAGCCATTTAATGACGGTGAAGCAGATTGACGACACTTTCAGCTTGTTGCTTCATTGATAACTGGTCATCGATTATAACATCTAATTTCTGGACCTGATGATTAGGCTGGGGCAGAGCACCCATTTCAGGTGGCCAGTGTTGAGGTCCCCATAAGTCTTTGTTCTTATCCAAAATCAGCACCTCCGTCTTTTCACCATTAAGTTTGAGATGGTTGGCTTGCATCCATCCTGCTATGTTCCTCAGCCCAGACTGAAGGGAAGATGATGTTGACGCCCTTTCAGGAGAAAGGGAGAAAACAATCTGGGTGTCATCGGCATAGGAGAAAAGGGACAACCCTGCATCTTCAGCAATCGTCTCCAGAGGCGTGACATAAATGTTGAATAAAAGAGGGCTAAGGATGGACCCTTGAGGAACCCCATAAGGTGAGACATGAGTATTGGAGCTGGCCGAGGGGGAGAAGACGAGGAACGTGCGATCAGTCAGAAAATCAGCAAGCCAGTTGAGTGCAGAACCAGTTATTCCTAAGGATTGCAGTGCATGCAATAGCACGGTGTGAGAGACCGTGTCAAAAGCGGCACTTAAATTTAAGAGTATGAGTGCCACGGTGTCCCCAGAGTCCACACGGTTGCGTAACACTTCTGTGACTCCAAGCAGAGTAGTTGAAGATTAATGTGCTTTTCCAAAATTTTGGAGAAGGCTGGAAGCAAGGAGATGGGCCGGAAATTAGACATTTGCGCGGGGTCGGCATTAACTTTTTTTTTAGAAGTAGGAGAACCATTGCATGCATCCATGTTGACTGAACCATTGCTTCCTTTAAGGAGGCATTGAACAACTCCATAATTAACAACAAGAAGGACTGTTCGAGTTTCTGAAGCACAGTGATGGGAATAGGGTCCCTGGGAGAACCAGATATAAGGCTATCCAAAATCCACCTGAAAGAGGTGCTATCTAGAAGCGCCCAAGTTTCTAATTTATTGGTAGGTGCGGAGGGCACACAAACCTGCAGTTCCATACTTCTAATTAACTGAGAGGTATTCGTAGATTGCAGTATGGCATTGGTAGGCTTGGATTCATTAAGTGTGGAGTATTTTTTTTCAACTTTGTTAAGGAGAAACTTAGAAAGATCTTCAAATTGCAATTCAGTAAGATCCGGGGATTTAGGTTGGTATGTCGCGCCAGACAGTTCTTTAACAAGCTTAAATAACGTCTTCTGTGCCTTGGAAATGGTAAAAGTCACATGCTCTGCACGTGCAACTTTACAGAGTGAATGATAATCTTTTTGCCTTTTTATATGCTAATTTGGCGTCTGGAGCGTAATTCTTTCTCCAGCGCCTCTCTAGTACTTTGCATTTGCTTTTCTCCACTTTTAGCCTCTCGGAAAACCAGGGGGCAGGTGGCTGGTGATTATTCACCATCTTGACAGACGACGGTAGACAACCATCAATGGAGTTAAGGATCCAATTATGTATGGCATCCTCGTCTTCTATAGAAATTGGGCTAAAGCTGGGGACAGTCTTGGATAGGAGTTTATTCAAAGCTTCAATTTCTAGATTTGGACTTCATGCCTGGAGTAATCGAGGATAAACTAGAGAGACCTTTTTTGACCTGGAAGCCCACCAAGGAGTGATCCGACCAAAGAATTCAAAGAGCTGGGGGTCAACAAATGTTAGGCAGATTGGAAAATATCGGGTCTAATAAGTGGCCAACCGCGTGGGTGGAGCCTGAATTACAAAGCAGGATGTTCATAGCTGCTAAATCAGAAATAAGTGCCGTGCTAATAGTACATGTCGGGCCATCAAAGTGCAGTTTCAGGTCGCCCAGGATAGTAAAGTTAGCGGGGTCCAAGAGCTGGGGAGTGATTAAATCGGGAAGTGAAACAGCCCATGACCCAGAAGGCCCAGGAGGGCGATAGAGCAGAATGGGTGGAGTTGCTTGTCACATTTCCACCAAACTTAATGCGACGTGCGTTCTTGCTCCAGAACTCGCATGCGAACATCACGATGCGGTTCACATGGCCGCGCTCATCTTGGTTTTGCTCTGTTTTATGGTGCTGGGTCTATTTTTCAATCTCTTCCTAATCTTCTTAATCCCTCCCCTCTAAAACCTATTTACCCCTCATTTTTTATAATATCCTTACCCTGTGTCTTTGTGTTTTAGTATTTGACGTTTAAAGATTTTTGTGTTTTTTGCGTGATGTTTTGTACTTTCTTTTTTGCTTTACTTTCTTTTTCCTTCCTTCTTTTTCATTCTTCTACTTTCTTTTGTTCCTTGGCCCCCGCCTAGCACCATGGCAGAGCACGGGAGTGGCAGCGACAGGCCCCCTCGAACCAACAGCCGCAGTCACCTTCCTTGCGGTAGCCTGCACTGAGAAGGGGTGCATCTCTGCACACTATTCACTGAGGTGGAGGTGGCAGCACTGTTGTTTTATGTACAGCGACACCTCCCCTCCACCCTGGAAGCAGGCGGCAGGCCTGGTAGCGGCTACGCCTTTTGGGAGCAGAAGCAATGCTGGGAGAGAGTGCGCTGGACTGTTCGCTGCTGTTCAGTGATCAAGCGCACCAAACAACAGCTCATGCACCGGTGGACAGACATCTTAGACCAGTACCAGGACCTGTTAGACCTCCTGGGCATTTGAGGTTTCGGTGATTGGCAAGTTATAATTATTTATGTATTGTGTTTTATCTATGCTAATATGTTTTTCCCAATTAGCAAGTAAGTTAAGCTCATGTTAAAAATATTAAGTGATCATCCTAGATTAGACAGGTGGTCGGTGGCGCTACCTAATCCTACTGTTGTCGTTGGCGCTCGCATAGACTGTTGATTTAAGAAGTCATGCTGAGACTCTTCTGTCTTATTACTGAAATAGTGGTGTGTTAGACAGTGAGCCAGCACGTTCTTCTTTCACTTCACTATGCCTTTATTTTTTGTAACTCACACAGTTCCAACTACCAACCCCAAGTAATTTAACAGTGATGTGTAGAAAGTATTAAGTAACTAGTAACTATGCATGCATGCATCATGTATGCAGTGAAAAAAAATGCAGATTGAGGTGACCCGTAAAAGGCTGAGAGATTTAGAGTGAGATGAGAAACAAAGATCAATCGTTGTAATTTGTTAGTAGTTCCAATGTAGTTTAGGAAATTTGGAATAGGGATTGTAGATTAAAGAATAGGTCCATGATTGTAATAGGAGAGGAGATCTGATTAATATACGTTAAATCAAATGTAAGTGCATTGCCTGTCCTGGTCATTTATTGGGGGAAATTTACTGTACCACTAATCTTTTTTTAATTTAATTTTGTTTATTTGTTACATCAGCATCCAGGGGCAGGAGGGATACAGCAGCGAGTACCACCACCATGGCTCAGGCGGTTGACGGGGCGGGAGGAGCCTCCATGAGTAGAATTGGCAGTGCTGGGCCCAGTAAGTCCTCCTGTTAATATTATTTATTTCTATATCTTGTTTCTTCTTTTACTGCTCCACCTTTAGAATTATTTTTTTCCTTTTTACTGTTCCTGTCTTCTAATTTTATTCCAGCTCCATTTTGATCTGTTTCCTACATCGTTCTTATCCTTGCATTACTGCATTATCCTTTTTATTACTTACTTTTTCTATATTATATTAAGTTTCTGTGCTTGACTTAAAAACTATCTGTACTAGCCTGTAGCTTCCTTTTTCTTTTGCTATGTCAGTAAGCTTTCCTTTTCCCCTTATAGACTGGTGGTACAGTAAGACTCCGAGAACCCATTTTAAGTCCGGTACTCAACTGTGAAGATTGCATGCAGTTAAGGTATTCAATGCACGTTTGTTGAAAATGCTTTCTTTTTCTTGCTCATGTTCAGACAGTACTGTAAAACGAGAGAGTTGCCATGGTCATGGTGGACCCCCCAGTGTTGTGCATGTATTATTAGTGTACCAGGAGTTAATGACCCTGCAGCATGGCTGGAACTTGGAAGTATGATGAGGAGGACGGCCCCATTGCAGTTACTAACTAAGATCATATGCCCTTCGTTGACCAATTATTGAAACACTTCATTGCTCTTCAATAACTCAAATTCATTATAGCTCTGCCCCTCCATAATTACAAAAAGTTTTTGTTTGGCTTGACTCTCTGGTATTTCAATGATTGCCAACCAACAAAATGCCGAACGTGATGTTTTGCATTTTGATAGAAGATTAAGATACAGTAACTGAACTATAGTGATGTTTTGTTTTGTGGTTATAGTTTGTGTAAAAAAACCAGGGGAGGTGTATCTAGCATCTCAAATTATAAATGTGTAATGTGGGGTATGGCCAAGATGGCGGCCGCGATGGACGCAGTTTAGGGCAGAGAGGCGGCCTTACACCCCCCGACAGAGTGCTGCTGCTCCTGGGGCAGAGCGGCACTGACCATGAGACACCACAGACCGGAGATAAACAATACTTAGATAAACACTAAGGAAAAGACAGCTGACCCAGTGCGGAAGAGTAACAATCGCACCATCCATAGAAATATCAGGGCCTACCTGCATGGGGTCGCATTGTGGGTCTTGGCCCCTGTCGTGGCTCTGGGCCACCCTTCATCTGGGTGTCCGTAGATGCCCGGTGCAAGTGGGGCGGCAGGGGACTGCACAGCAGACACAGGCTGCAACAAGGAGGACCTATTGATGGAGGACACTGCGTGAACCACCAGAGGGGCCAAATAACTGAGGAGACCTGTACCCCCTCCGGGAGATGTAGTAGACAGCTGCACAGAGGACATTGTCCACCACAACCCATTGAGACGCACTGAGGCACGGTGATCGCCCATCGAAAAATCTATTATGCTAGCAGTACCTAATTGCAAGGCGATCAGGGGCCACCTTCTCCACTATTACCGGCCGACATGCAAAGGAATACATGGGGTCCAGCAGTACCCGTGGCCGATTGGACTCTCGGACCTTCCCAGCAACCCCCCTGTGGCCCATGGTGACAGAAATCACAAGGGATGCATCTCCGGGATACCGCTTCCTGACCCTGTTACAGGGAGTCATAGCCATGGGGAAAAATAGACCACAGAGGGGGCGCAACAAACGAAAATTGATAAATACATGCTGCAGAACACTACGCTGCGACTACAGCCTCCAGGCGAATCGCCGCCCACATTGGCGGTCATAGTGGGGGAGCCTGCGGGGACCCAGATCCTCGCTGCTTTTTGAGCATCCTGGGCAACGGTTCATTCAAAGATAGATGTTGTCTCCCTCGATGTGGGATTACTCCGGGTCAACCTATGGACAGTAGCAGAGTGGTCCCTGGCCACAGACCAAAAAGTATCGATGCTGGAGGCTGAGGTCTCCAACTTGAAAGCAGCTCTCAAGGACCTAACGGCGAAGACAATAGTGTTGCAGGGCAAAGCTGAGGATGAGGAGGGCTGCTTTCGCAGATGTAACCTGCACTTTGTGGGATTACCGGAGGGAGCCAAGAGCACTGCACCTGAACTCTTTTTGGAAAACTTGATTAAAGCTACGCTGCCCACGGGCACCCACTCTACTTGGTTTGTGATAGAACAGGTGCACCGGGTGCTAGGTCAGGCCCCCCCATTGAGTGCCACTCCACGCACCCTCATAGCCAACATCCTCAAATATAGAGATCGAGACAAGATACTCCGGGAAGGTAGGCGCAGAGGAGACCAAATCTTCGAAAATCATACTATTCGCATCGTCCCTGATTATAGCGCATGGTCCAACAGCAGAGGATGTCTTTTGGGGGCATGAAGCAGAAACTAAGGGCAATGAACTTGCAATACATGCTGATATACCCAGCCAAGCTTAAGGTCATACATGAAGGCAAGACCCACTACTTCACCACCCCCGAAACAGCTTGGGACTGGCTAGAAGTGAGAGGAGATTGCTGGATACCAGCTCCACGAGAGACTAACAGATACCTCTCAGAACCCTGGGCTTTGTGGAAGTCGAGTAAGCATGGCCTACGGAACAAACAAACCTCAAGATCTGCACAATGAGTGGTAGTGAGGCAAGAAAGCTCTTTGGATCTGGAGTGCACCGGCTCAGACAGCGAAGGAGCACAGACATCTCGAGTGAGCCAGGCTCTGCTACAGGCAGAACGCAAGGAGGCCAGAGCTTTGGTGGAAGTTGTGACAGCTGCTAGCTTATAAGTCAGTTCGGGGAACATAGTGGAGGGCACCCCCGAAACTACTAACACCTGATTGCACACCTCAGAACTGCGGCAATATGTGCCCATGCCTCAACCTGCTGCTAGGAGTGCTGCTAATTAAGCTCCAAGAAGAGGGATCCCCAGAAACAGGACTAACACTCATCAGAGACGCTCCAGCTTAACACGATATGCCTTCCACTACAACGATGGACTAAGCACGAACATTCTGAGAGGCGAGATGCACCATCTCTCTCTCTTTTTTTGTTCTCTACATATCTCCCCTTCCCTTCTGTGACTTTTTTCTCCCCGTTCGGATGTACAGCGTTCTTTATCCCCACCTCCCCCCTTTCTTAACTTCCTCTCCTTCATCTCCCCTCAAGTCTACTTTGCTGCCTACCTCCAGCTCTTTTCGCTTAAATGGGCTAGTACCTTGCCGTATCGGAACAAGAGTGTTGAGTTAGTGAAGTAGGAGGTGATGGACGGGTGAGCTGGCAACTTGCTGACAGTGGGGCTGTCGGGGCGCCCCTGAACAAGGATAATAGTGGTGTGAGTGTGGTAAGATTTGTATGAAAGTGTTTGACTGGTTTGAGTGTTATCATTTGCATACTCTTTACCTGTGCGGGCTGAATGCCCATTATTTTTTTTATTCTGATCTCTAATTGGTTGTTAAACGTTAAGACATGATAGTGATAGCACGGTTGGGTCATCATGTGTTTAACCGGTGGGTGGGGAGGAAATTGTTCAGTTATAAAGTTAAGTCCTGATGAAAGCACTGTCGGGGAGGGCTTAGTAGTCCTACTGTAAGACTCCTGGCAGAGAGAATGCCCGCTTTAATATTGTGACATGAAACGTATGGGGGTTTAACACTTTTGTGAAGCGGTACAGGGCACAAACTTGGGGGGCGTGGTTGACCGCTAAACATGGCGGACACGGGATAGAAGAGCGCCGCGTTGAACCCTCGGGGGGGGGAAGAGTGAACAAGGTGGGGGAAATGGAGGCATGAGTGGAATGGCAGATGATATCGGGGAGGATGCTAGGAGATTTGTGAAATGGATGAGGAACGGAAGGGTCATGGAGTGGTAGGAAATGTGATTTTGGAGTGGGTGAAAGGAGTGAAGGGTTGAAGAGTGATGTGGGGAGCTATTATTGATGTAATGTTGTTTTGGTTATTGTTTACTGTTATGCAGCCTGGTCCTAATAAATGGCCTTTTATGCTTAAAGACAACAGCGTGGTCTGTTTATTGCGCGAGGCCGACATTAGCTGAAACCGGGACCGCTCCGTGCAGAAAAGCAGGGAAAATAGCCAGCGGAACACAGGCTGCACAAGCTGAACGGTAAAAACTGGAATTTGCAGGGCTCGGAGACTCCAGAGCGCGGCGTGTAGTTCCGGCACCGAACGTGAAGAGCTGGAAGCTGAGGTGGTAGCCAGGAATATTGGTACTAGTGACGGATATATGGACACTGGAGTCGAGAGGCAAATGAAGTACAATTATCAGACCGAGGAATAAACGTTCCTGGCAGTGAACTGTGTAAATGTTGCGGCTGCCTGACCCTCGAAAAAAAAAAAAGTCCGATGTGCAGATGCGACGACACAAGATGGCGGAGCAGACACGTCGCAGCCGCGGATAAACAGAGTCCAGTGAGTACAACCACGCAGACATACATAACGATACAGTTTGGGGGGCCAGGTGATCACTAACTGACTCCACGATCATGGGGCCCAATGTCCGCTGTGCAGTTTCATGACATTCAGTCTAGCCAAGGAGAATTGTGAACCTTACTGAGCATCCGGGGGAAGCAAGAGGCAATAAATATCTGTGGCGGTTCACACAGGGGCGAACGGGGTTTGCTTTGGTGAATACTCTCCGGATTTTTCACATGCCCCGGATTCGCATATGAACTAAGGCACATTGTGGTATACGTAAATAATGGACGCATAGAAACTACGAGGGGGCACACAATCTGTGCGCTGCAGAGGCCATACAGCAACTGCGTCACAAAGCGATATTTCAAAAGAGGCGCACTAGCATGGAAATACATCTGGACAGCCTTCCTGAGTTGCGGTGAGTGGTGTGTGCATAGGCCAAAGCACACCGTCAAAACTATATATCGGCAGAGGTGATAGTAAAATACTGCGCAGCAAGAATAAAGTGCAGGACATGAAGAACAATGCTAATGTCTAGCAAGTTAATGGAGTGTATTGGTGACCTACACGCACAGGCTTGGCAATCATCACAGGTGTACCACTGGATCTGTGCTTTGTTAATGTTTTGATTGCTTTCGAGTGGGGGAAAGGTCTAACCTGAAAACTGCTGGTGGGGTTTCTCAGTGGCTTGACCTGTTCAGTTCTTGGTTCCGTGATATTGACCCTGCATTTAGATCCCTACTGGGCCTGGGATATGGATAGTTGCTAGTGCGTGCCATTGGAAGGCCAGAGCAGTTGGCGCAGTACGGCACTTGTCCTTTACAAAAATGGGCTGCACTAAGGTTAAACAACCGGATCCCCCTACACAGACTGACTCTGACGCTGGGCCCCCAAATGAAACAGCCGAAAGTGGCAGTTCTGGAAGTATTCCGTCCACAGCACAGGGAGGGCAGATGGATAAATTTGACTTAATTTTAAAAGAGATAAGAGACACACATTCTGCCCTTGAAACACAGATTGGTACGTTATCAGTGGGGCTCAATTTATTAACAGCAGACCACAAGAATTTGGCGGAAAAAGTGAAAACTCACAGGTTGGCACTGGATGACCTGATTCCCCAACAAACAATGCACTCATCCCAATTAGAGGAATTGCAGCGACAAATTAAAGGCTTACAAGACAGAGCGGACGATGCAGAAGGAAGGTCACGAAGGAACAATGTCAGGATATTAGGAATTCCGGAGAAAAGCGAGGGGGCTAATCCCACAGCCTTCGTGGAACAATGGTTGGGAAACCATATTACGTTGGAAGGCCTCACTGATCATTTCGGCGTGGAGCATGCACATCGACTCCCCCCAGGCCTCCCCAACCATGGACACCACCGAGATTGCTCATTGCATGCATATTGAACCATAGAGACCGGGACATGCTGCTGCGTGCGGCCAGGGAAAAGGCTCCCATATTTTTCAAGAACAAGACCATCTCATTGTACTCGGATTTCACGCTGGCAGTGCAAAAAGCCCGTGCAACTTTTCAAGAAGCCAAAAAGAAACTGAGAGCACACAACCTAAAATACGTGATCTATAACCAGAAGGCTATGTTCTTCGACACTCCGGAAGAGGTAGCAAATTGGATGGAAATTACACTTTCCTCCCAACTATCACAGTCATCTACCCAGTTGAATGGACATCGGGCCCCCCTGCCGCAATGACAAAACAGTGCTGTAAGGGGTAGGAAGATCAGGCGGGATCAGGTCATGCGAGGCACCCACAGGTTGCCGATAGCCAAAGAGAAGCCCTTTTGACTGCAGCCGCAATGGCAGAACTGGCTAACAAAACAGCGGATTCCTGCGATGAGGCAAATGAACAATCTGACACTGACACTAGCCTAGCATTGTTTCCGGTAGTCTCCCTGCAGACGGTGAATGACTATTTCGGTTGAAGTATATCATCATTGAGCACTGGTGAAGTGTGACACAATGGGATTGTATAAATGTGATTTACGATTTGGAATTGATGGTGGGTGATTGTGTATATCAATGATTGGTTGAATTACATATGGTAGGATGGTCCAGGCCTACAACACCAGCAACTTATTGCCACGTAAGTCTCCCATGGGGATTGACTGTGTCACCGGAATGGTTGGTGGGTCCTATTTTCCACTTTTATTGTACAAACTGACATATTGCATTATGATGACCGAAATAGGGTTATGCTGCTTATGATATTTTTCTAAATTAATGTGCGTACCAGGTTTGGTGGTTGCTGCCCCCCCTTGGCAACTGCCCCATACTATGTTTGGTGTGAAATGTTAGATATGTTTGTTTTCAAGGTTTGGTCCCTCAAGGTTGGTAGGGAGAACCGTGTATTGGGTCTGTGTAGAGTAAATGCAAACTCAGCTGTTTCCTTTGCGCGGTCTGGATTGCTCAGGGTGCCCGACATGTGTATTCATTTATCTACACATTACAGACATAGCAACGCCTAACATACATGTATGTCTCCTGGAACATTCGAGGATTGGGACCTGTGCCCAAACGGCATAGATTATTGGTGCAACTCAATCGCAGAAAAGCTAACTTGGTGTTCTTGCAGGAGACTCACCTGATAGAAGCGGAGGTAATTAAACTAAAAAAGAAATGGAGGGGTCAATTTTACTATACTTCTTACTCGGCATTCGCACGGGGATCTGCAATATGGATTGGAAATGGTGTCCCCTTTAAACCAATAGAGCAAAAGAAGGATGGTAATGGCAGATATATATTAGTGTGTGGTACGCTAGATGGTGAGAATGTGTTTATAGGAAGCATATATGCCCCAAATTCAGATCAGGACAAATTCCTAGAGACCATTAGCATGGTATTGGTGGGGTGGGAAGCATAACCTTGGATAATAGGAGGTGACTTTAATATGGTATTAGACGTAGCATTGGATAGGTCCCATCCTCCATTGCAAAATACTAATAGCAAGAAATTAACGGAGGCCCTGCAGAGTTGGGCAAACGTTTGGGGGATGCCTGGAGAATGCGTCACACCACTAGCAGGGAATACTCTTTCTTTTCCCATCCACATGGTTTACTTACTCGAATAGACCGAATGTCTTGCTCACTGAATTTGGTGGCCGCAGTGAGTGGAGCCACTTATTTGGGAAAAACCTTATCTGTCCATAATCCACTGGAAGTCACGCTACAATGGGGGAGGGTCCCGGCTCCGGTGCCAACGTGGAACTTACAACCCCACGCTATTAGAGGATCAGGTATTTCGTGCTACTCTGTCAGATGCTATAAAGAATTATTTCGATGAAAATGAGGGTTCCGCAAGTAGTTACCAAATTGAATGGGATGCGTTTAAAACTGTAATTAGGGGTGTGGCAATAAGCACAAAGGCAGGAGTGCGAAGTACACTGCTACAGCGCCTTTCAGAGTTAGAAGTCCACATGGGGAAGTTAGAGCAAAGCGCAATAACTCACGACTCCCAAAAGAGCTCCTTACAAGAAATGCATATAAAGCATGCAGAACTACTGGGAGAGCTACGTATTATTGATTATGCTTTGTACACACAAAGGCAGCATGCGACAGCTGACAGAGCGGGCCCCTTATTGGCAAGATTAATGAAGGATACTCCAAAGACCTCCCCTATCCTTGAAGTTAAAATGGTCGAAGGTGCCGTTGTATGTACGCCGCTGGAAATAAATGCTGCTTTTCAAAAATATTATGAAAAATTATGAGTCACAGGGAGAACCAAACTATATAGATTATGATTCCTTTTTTTAAAGATGTACATCTACCGCAATTACCGGCTGCATATACAGAGGATTTGAAAAAAACAGTGACTAACTTGGAGATTAGAGCTGCAATAAAGTCGTTGCCCAAAAACAAAGCACCGGGTAGTGACGGCCTGCCTATTGAATTTTACACGGAATACATAGATCTACTGTCCCCACGGTTGGCACACTTGTATTGTACTTCTTTAGCTGCCAGGAACTTGCCAGTTACCACAATGCAGGCGATGGTGGTTCCACTTCCCAAATCAGGTAGAGACTCAGTGGAACTGGGAGGGTATAGGCCGCTGTCGCTATTAAACACGGACTACAAAATTTTAAGTAGGATACTTGCAAATCGAGTGTCCTATTTGATCCCAAAACTGATACATGTTGATCAGTGTGACTTTGTACCAGGGAGGAGTACAGCTCTAAAGATTAGGAGTCTGCACCAGATAATGCAATGCACGTCTAAATTGGAGGGTAGACAAGGTTGTGTTTCATTGGACCTTCGCCAGGCCTTTGACACCCTGCACTGGAGTTACATGTTATACGCTCTTAGAAAGTTTGATATACCTGCAGAATACACTGACTGGGTGAAGTTACTGTACACCTACCCCATGGCTAGAGCGCGTACGGGTCCTTATGTATCCAATCAATATTCAGTTGCACGGGGCACAAGACAGGGATGTCCCTTGTCCCCATTATACTTGCCCTAGAACCGTTATTATACACTATTCGTCAATTGGCAGATCACAGTGGCATTAAAATAAACACAAATAGTCTCAGCATATGCAGACGATATAATATTATACTTTAACGACTTAAATGACTCGTATGAAACCCTACCAACCATCTTTGATACTTTTCAAAGGATATCGGGGTTGTCCATTAATGAGAGCAAATCATACGTATATAGTTTCAAGGATGACGTAAATGCGGAGGCACTTAGTTTTGGGGGACAAACTTTTCAGATGGCACCTGTGACCTTTAGATACTTGGGTGTTCAGATCTACAGGGAAATGCAAGACTTGCTAGACGGAAATTTAAAGCAATCTATAACATCACTTAAGTCCCTAATAAAATTTTGGATTTCCCTTTCAATATCAGTAGCGGGTAGTGTAGCACTCAGTAAAATGGTGTTGTTACTCAGATTATTATATTATTTTACACATCTCCCAATAATAATTCCGATCTCAGTGTTCAGGACACTAGATACTATGTTGATTGAGCTAATATGGGGAACAGGCCGCAGGTGAATAGTCTTAAAGAAGTTTCAACTAGACACTAAACGTGGAGGGTTGGGGGCACCGGATCTACAGGCTTATTGCTATGCGAGTCAATTGCAGTGGTTAACTTATTGGATAGTGGGCAAAAACTTGCAAGTAATTGACATCTCGTGCTATTCTTGGGCATGTGGAAGTTTGCACAAACTGTTGTTACCGGGTGGGGGGACGGCGCAAAGTGCTCCCCATTTACTGACTGTGGCGTTGGCATACTGGAAGAGGGCGTTGCGCTACACAAAGAGATTGCCCCCGTATGCCCCTAACATCCCACTGCTTGGTTTGCCACTACAATCGGGCACTGTCACTAACAGGAGAATTAAGGCATGGACTGACGAAGGGGTTCATAGTGTAGGGGATTTTTTCGTGGACGGTGCTCTTTTAACACATGATGCATTTGTGTGAGTACATGGAGTGTCCAACACATTGTTTTTGATTAATGCACATATTACACATTATCTTCGCGCGGTGTGGGCCCCGACAGGGCAGGAGCCTCTAACGCATGAGTTAATAAAAATGCAATATTTAGTGGGGAATGGCAGTCATATCACGAGATAGTTATACAGGGGGGTTTGAGCTGTAGTGGAGACTCCCCTACAATCCAATAGAGATAAATGGGATATAGATGTGGGCCATGTCCTCACTGACAAAGAATGGGAAGGAATACTAGAATATCCGAGAAAGACATCCAGGAATCCGAAATTCAAGTTCATTCAGGTAATGATTTTACCTAGAGCCTATCTAACGCCACATAGACTGCATGCGATGTACCCTGAAGTGTCGGATAGCTGCCCAAGGTGCCATGCACCACAAGCAAAACTGTTTCATATGTTGTGGAGCTGCCCTAAAATAATACACTACTGGTCAGAAGTGCATAAAATACTGCATGAAATTGCCCCACTACGAAATGACAACTCTCCAGAATATTGTATACTAGGAGTGGGACCTTAAGGTAATAGGTATGGCCCTGCGCGCAAATTTCTGAATCTTGCCCTTATATTGGCTAAACTAAATATCACAATGAGATGGAAGGCTGCGAAACCGCCTAGTTTAGTTGACTGGCACACAGAAATGGTCCGATGGGGTAGGGCAGAGGACACTGAAATCAAGCGAGAAGAACAAAGAGGGCTGCGTAAAAAATTGATATCACTGGACTGGTATGCAATGATGCAAGACTTTGCAGCCGTG
This sequence comes from Triturus cristatus, assembly GCF_964204655.1. Taxonomy (NCBI): domain Eukaryota; kingdom Metazoa; phylum Chordata; class Amphibia; order Caudata; family Salamandridae; genus Triturus; species Triturus cristatus. The sequence goes on along the minus strand of NC_140581.1, from coordinate 382,795,047 downwards.
GACCTCCACACCGGATGATAATACTAATAATACTGATTGTATTTAACGTCTTTGGGCAATGCTTTGTGGTTGTGGCAGGGGACATTATACGGGCATTCAATATCACCACATTTACTGTCGGGTTAGGTCTAACATGATCGCGAATGTGGGTGCTCCTGTCCTTAGGATCTTGCTCATGCTATTACATAGTATTGGTCATACAGCTGAGTCGATGGGTGGGTGGGAGGGGTTTTCTTTGTTATTTGTTTTTGTTTCAGTATAATGGGTGGAATAGCATCATTGGGAATAGACTGTTAATCAATAATGTGTAAGATGATGATAGGAATCACAATAGGTCATACATGAGCACACATTGGAGGTCTGAATTGTTTCATGTAAGACATGTTGTTTCGCAAGATTACAATGCACTCTGTAATAGTATTACTGATCTATAAGTACTACGATGTATGTCCTTACCACTAATACATTGATGTACCATGATATTTTTTATGTTTAAAATTCAATAAAAATATGTTAAAAAAGAAAAAAAAACAGGGCACAAACTTATCTTTGCAGACAAGGGATCTACATAGCCATGGTGCAGATAATACATTTAACCACCACAGAGTCTCAAAAACTACACAAAAAATGGAGAGGTCAGATGTTCTCTGTGATTTATTCCACATACGCCAGAGGGGTGACAATTTGGGTGGCCCCACAGAATCCTTTTCGGCTTCTCACCTATGCGGCAGATATATAGGGATTATATACATATTGGTCCATGGAATATTGGATGGTGTGGAAATATGTTTGCTAAACATTTACGCCCCTAGCATAGATGATGGTGACTTCTACATAGATCTGGAAAAACAACTGCTGCCATATGCATGTATCCTACTTATATGGGTGGGTGATTTTACTAGCGTGTTAAATTGCGCTTTAGATAGGCACCCCTTGAAAACACATACAAAACCCAATATGACGACAGCTCTCCAGGGGGTAATGCAACGACTGGGGTATGTGGACTGGTGGCATGTGGTAAACCCTGAAAAGTGTAAATATACATGCTACACCCCAGCCACTATAGCCGTCTTGACCGCATTTTGCTCACTAGTTGTTGGATATATGGTGTCCCTAGTTGGCAATGGTTATCACCTTTGTCCAAGTAGGGGCCCTTCTTCCTAGCCAGGGTAAGGGGGATACACTTCTAAAATAACCCCTGCTCACCCTCTTGGTAGCTTGGCATCAGCAGACAGGCTTATCTTAGAGGCAGTATGTAAAGCATTTGTGAACACATACAGTAATAAGGTGAATACACTACAAATGGACACCGCACTCATTTAGAAAAATAAGTAATCTTTATCTAAACCAAAACAAGACTAAAACGACCAAATTCCACAATATAGTAATAAAAATATGACTTTCAAATAGTTCTATTCAAAGCAAATTGCAGATGCGACACTTTTCACGCAAAGTACCTTGGATTTGTCGCACATAGAAACAAAAAGAGTTGCAGGGAAGGTGATGCATCGGTTCCTTGAATCGGGGGAGGTGATGGGTCGGTTCCTTACTGCTGTGCAGGGGAGGTAATGCATCGGTTCCTTACCGGAGAGGAGGTGATGCTTCGGTTTCTTACTGCGTGGGGAGATGATGCGTCTGTTTCTTACTGCGTCCCCCAACGATGCGACAGACCTGGTGCCTCAATGCAATGCTTGACGACCCTGAACGATGCATGGGTTCTTGCAGGCGCACAGCAGGGCTTGCATCAGAATTGGTATGGTGATATCAGACTTCAGAGATCAGTGCACCTGATGCAGTGTGCAGCGATTTCTCGAGCCGTGGGCAGGCGCTGCATCAGTTTCTTCGGCGATGCGTCGGAAACAGGTATAAATGCATCGTGTTTCTCGTTGTTGCATTGTTTTCCAGCTCCGAAACAGCCAGTACAACCTCCAGAGGTCCAGAACAGCTACAGGCACCTCTTGGCAGGTCAGAACTCCCAGCACGGAAGTTATGGGGAGCTGGGGGTGAAGTCTTTGTGTCACTGAGACTTCAGAACAAGAGGAAAGCTCTTATTCAAGCCCTTGGAGATCTTCCTCAAGCAGGGGACACAGTACACAGCAAAGTCCTTTCTTTTTCCTTGGCAGAAAGTAGCCACTGCAGGCCAACCCCAGACAGCAAACAGCACAGGGCAGTATTCCTCCTCAGTTTCTCCAGCTCTTCTCCTTGGCAAAGGTTCCTCTTGATTCCCAGGAGTTATCTTTTTAGAGGTATGGGGTCTGGGCCTCTCTTTTTATAATACAAACTCCCTTGTTCTCTGTGGCAGAGAAGCTCTTCGCCCAGCCAAAACCAGTTCTGTCCTCTCTGGTGCAGCTTCCTGGCATGAGGTGGAGACAGCATTGTTTAAGGCATACCAGGCCCATTCCGTTTGTGAAAGAAATCTCCTCCCCCTACTCTGAATGCAGCCCAGGTCTATTCAGCCCAGCCCTAACTCACCCTGGAAAGGCAGGACACACCTCAACTCCCCCAAGTGGCTGTCTGAACAGAATGCACATCCCCAGCCCCTGTCACTCCAAAGCCGTACAGTCAATACACAACCTAGCAGAGGCACTCTGGATGGTTAAGCAAGGAAACACCTATTTTCTAAAAGTGATATTTTCATACCCAGAATGTAAAAATCACCTTCACTAAAAGATGCATCTCAGCATTCTGAATTCAGGCATATCAAACTTTATTTTCCTATGTTGGTCCCATGGGAAGTTATGCTTATAATGTGTAATAAGCAAACTCTCCATTCTATCCTAATGGACAAATAGCCTTACAATAGTGAAAAAAGGTAATTGGCAGTATTTCTCTATCTGGACATGCCATACACATCAGGGACTTTCCAACCTTTCACATACACTGCACCCTTACCACAAGCGTACTTTGGGCCTACCTTAGGTGTGACTAACATCTAAGAAAAGGGAAGGTTAGGGCCTGGCAAGTGGGTGCACTTACCAGGTCGACATCGCAGTACCAAACTGCGCACAGTGGCAGGTCTGAGTTACATTTACGGGCTGTTTATGTGGGTGGCACAATCAGTGCTGCATGCCCACAAGCAGCATTCGATTTAAAGGCCCTGGGCACACACAGTGCACTGTACTAGGGACTGACTAGTAAATTAAATATGCCAATCATGGAATCAAAAATCCATAACAACAATTTACGGGAAGCACTTACACTTTGGCACTGAACAGCAGTGGCAAAATACCCAAAGCATCTAGACCGGCAAAAACAAAGTCCAACACACAGGAACATAACAGGAGGCAGATGCAAAAATACAGGGGAAACCCATGCCAATGATGCCAGGTCTAACACTAGTGATGTTGCTGCAGCTGCCATAAGTATAACGATATTGGGTAGATTCCTCTTGGATCATGCCCCATGGTGTTGCAGTGGGGGACCGGGTACTGCCGACCCCAGGTGCGACTTTGGCGACTACAACCCGGAGCATTGAAAGACGATATCTTTCGGGCAGAGCTAAGTGAGTCGACGACAGGCTATATTACCATCAATGGTGATGAGTGGAGAATGCCTCTTAAAGGCTGGCGGCATGAGACAACGGCTAGAGAAAGATCTTGCGGAAGCCGATAATATATTGACCACACTGCAAAATAATGACCTTAATATTAGATCTGACGACGAGGGGTTGCTGTGCTCCCACCGCAGAGTGGGAGACCTATTGGACAGGCTGGATTGTCTGGTTCGAAGGGAATATTGCCAACTCCTGCACAGGGAAGGGGATAAATCAAGTAAACTTCTGGCGTGGCTCCTTATACGAGAAGGGTCCCCTCCAATCATATTAGCACTAAGCCAACCTGACGTAATCCTTGTATATATCCAGTCCACCATAAATGCACTACTTTGCACGCATTTGACAGCAATCTACAAAAGCGGCCTGGTAGCAGATAGGTTGGGCATAAAACGGTTCCTAGATGGGATACCCCTGCCACACCTTACCAATGAGCAAAGCAATTTAGGGGGTGAACTCTGCCTGGAGGACCTCAGAGAAACAGTATGGAACATGGCCGGTGGTAAGGCCCCTGAGCCAGATGGCTTTCCGGTGGAATACTACCAGACGTTCGCTGACATGCTACTCTTCAGATTATTGGAGACTTTCACAAGGCCAAACGTGCGGGGATGTTTCCGCCATCCATGCGGGAAGCCCAGACAGTCATGCTCCCCAAACTAGGTAATCACCCCACTTTGCCTGGCTCAAATCGCCCCCTATCCATGCTGGGGGTTGACAAAAATCCTGGCCAAAGTGCTGGCAATGCGGTTGGATAGAGTAGTCACCCAGCTGGTGCTCGAAGATCAATGTGGGTTCATGCCAGGCCGGGAATCTCATATAACCTACGTAGACTCTCTCATATACTTCACTCCACTGCAGGCTCTGAAATTCAGGCGGCAGAATTAGCCCTTGATATAGAGAAAGCCTTTGATACCTTGCAGTGGAATTACTTATGTGAGGTATTAGAATGAATGGGGCTCGGTCCAGATTTTATCACCTGGGTCCGCCTATTTTACTCCCGTCCAACAGCCAGGGTACGCAGCGGCAGTTCAGTCTCTACCCTTATCTCCATAGAGTGGGCACAAGACAGGGGTGCCCGCTCTCCCTGCTCCTCTTCACACTTGCGATGAACCCCTTAGCCATTCGCCTGCAGAGGCAGGGCAGACCGGGGCAAAGAAGTGGGAGGGCCCACCCGGGCCCTCCCAATTCATATCCCTATATGCAGATGATGTGCTGCTCTATTTGCAACCCCAGTGGAAGCTGTCTAGACCCCCCTGGCAGTGCTGGCAGATTTCAGTGCTGTATTAGGACTGATTATTAACCACTAGAAGACAGTGGTGTTCCCTCTGGCCGGGTTGACAGGGAGAGATGTTACGAAACTTCCCGCCTTGGCATTTGAATGGGAGCGTAATCACTTTCGATACCTGGGCATGCAGGCCGCTCATACCCCAGAATCCCAATACGCTCAATACGCCTTGAACATAGGAGCAGTCCTCACGAGGCTAGGGGCGTCAATATCCTTCTGGAACCGCCTCCCGTTATCTGCCATGGGGCGAGTAGCCCTGGCGAAGATCGTGCTATTGCCCTGCTTTCTGTACGCACTACAAAATTCATCTTGCCGCATCCCTAACGACACATTCACCACTTTAAATAGTCTTTTAATCTCCCTGGTATGGGTCAGGAAACACAGTAGGGTGAAATTGGACCTACAAAAGTTAGACATGGAACAAGGAGACCTTCGCCTCTACTATCTTGCAGGACTCCTCCAATACGCTGCTCAATGGTGCGCTGATGGACCATAGAAAAAAGACTACTGGCGGACTGCTGCGCTGAGGCTGATTTACCTAAATACCTTATGATGGGCTCGAGAACCCCTGGAGATTGTCCATTTGTGATAAGCCAGGTTGCATGGGCCTAGGAACGAGCGGTTACCCTTGTGTTACGCAGAGCTCTGTATTCCCAAGCACTTCCCTTAAAATTGCTCTCAGGATTTCACCATATACAGTCGATGATGGATCTATCTCGATGGTTCAATGGTGGCTGTGTTACAGCAGGAGATCTCTACCTAAATGGAACGTTCATTCGTAGAAAGAATGCTATCAGTTCCCAGACGGCCACTTTTTACAATATGCTACGGTAATGCGCACGGTTCGAGAAATCTGGACCTCATTCCCCGATGAGCCAGAAGAATCCTACACCTTGCTAACAATCATTGGCCCAGGATCCTTTATGGGACTAATGCCCTGACTATACAAAGCCCTGCAAGCAGACCGTAGGGTTGATGTAGTGAAGACTCGAGACAGATGGTCAGAGGACTTACCGGTGCCGCTCACAGAGGGGGAAGGTAAAAGAGTATTTGGGTAGGTGCAGGAAGTGTTCAGCAATGCTAGATTCAAACTTGCCCAATTCATTTACCTACACCGCACATATCTGACTCCCCTTCGAATATCACGCTTCGATCTGAGGCACACACCGAACTACCCCAGATGCGGTGCCATACCAGCCCATTTCAGACACATGATATGGGACTGCCCTCCACTCCGCCCATACTGGTCAGCGATACTGGATGCGTTACAGACCGTGACAAAGCTACCAGTTGAGATGTCAATTAAACATTGCCTGTTGGGTGTACTATTGACCCCCCAAACGAAAACCGGTATGCAGCATACATTTTCTATGCATTGGTGCTGGCGAAACACCATTTTGCCATCCACTGGAAGCAGGCTATGGCCCCCTCCTAAGTAAGTGGAAGGTGGACCTGCACGAATGGGGGATTGCGGAGGAATGCCATCTGCATATAGTACGCACAGATGTAAATGTTGAAAGAGACCTGGAAACGTGAGGTATCATGCTGGAAAGGATACAAACAATGGTTCGATCTAATGATGGATCTTCTGGGGAGTGTCAGGGATAGACTCCCCACACACCAGAACTCACTAGCGGAAGCCTCAACCCCCCCACTGATAGATAGCGACCACACCTCCCAGGCACACAACCCTATAAATAGGCGGGGGAAAAGGATCCACAGCACGATAATCAGGCTGGCACCTCACAAACCCCCATTGGGACACAATAGAGTCATCCCAAAAAAAAAACGACCTTCCCAAGCCCTATATACCTGCCCACTAGCAGCTTAATAACGGCACCTTCAAGGGGACTCATAAATCAAGCCCCCTCCCGGCTTACACCTAGCGGGGATATACCCTGGGGGGGGGGAACCGGGAGGGATGGTTAATGCTGATATCATTATACATAGAGGCCTCTCCATCAGTGACTTAAATGCATTAATGCCTCCCCTATTGAATCATCCCATAACCGCCAGATGCTGCCAATTGTTTTCTACTGTTTTGGTTATGGTTGTAGAAAAATATTGGCAAAAAAAAGCAAAAGACAATGTAATACCATAGTCCATAGCATCACGCATGCATCCCTTATGGCATAGATCTGTCGATATGCCAGACACTATACTCGTGGGGTTGACTGTGTTTGTCATTTATGTATTGAAAAAATGTGCGATCATCAAAATGCATCCATAACGGTCGAGGGATAGCTGCCAATACTGTGCAGTCGCACTATAATGCTCGATATGGATATGTCATTGCAGTTGCCTGTATATTAAATGTCAATAAAAATATAGGAAAAAAACAAATAACAAATGTGTAATGTTTTTTGTAGCTGCACAAACCACTAGTGCTGGGGACGGCAGCGTCAGCGGAGAGGGGGAAAACCAGCGGCAGCAGGGGTGGACAGTGGTAAGCCAGATTGCTTACTTATTGACAAATAGAAATATACTCACTGCGAGGGCACTGACTGACACGTAAACAACACCCCGCTTTAGCAGATACAGTGGGAGTTGAGTAGTTATTAGTATCTGCAACTCAGCAGACAGAGGTTCATAAATTAACTTTAAAAATGACGGGTCGGTGGGAAAGACAAAACAGGATGGAAGGAGAAAGGATGGGTGACATGTATGTAATATCTGTGTGAAAGGATACACGTGTGAAACAAATGATGCTAGGTGGGTGAGGATGATAGGAATCAATCTGCATGGCTTGGTGAAGGTTGGTTAACAATAAGGAATGCTTTGGTGGATTAAGGCAAAGAAGGATAGGTGAATGGAATGGGTGAAAGCAAGGATGCATGGCTGGGTAAATGGATGCTGGTGAAAGGTTTGTGAGCTATGTTTGGATGGATGGATTGATTGGATAATGATGACTAGCTTGAGAGAATGTAAAATTAAATTGTGCATATCAAAGTCAAGGGTGAAGATTAAGATTACTAGAAGAACAATGCAATGCTGAAGGGATAATGTAATTTGATTAACGTCTGTGGATGGGATAGTCTGTTACGAACGTGCCAAAGATATATCCCAGTCCTTAATCCTTTCACTGACTGAACTGCAGTACATCGGTTTTCACACAGTATACTTCTGCAAAAGGATGTAGGTGATAGCTGAGGTAGTTAAATAGTAAATTGGCCTGAGGTGATAACAAAATTAACATGCACATAGCAACACAAGGATTCTTGTTTGGCAATTCCTGATGACAGCTTGTATGACCAGCTATTAAGATAAAATTCAAATACCTTGACCCAAGATCCAACAGGCTTCCCAAACCTTGCAGAGTAAGACAAAGGTCCAATCACTTTAGACGATTTGTAGTGGACTGATCTAGTATGAAAAATATGCAAATGAAAAGGTCAGACCAGAGATACTAAAAGACTATTCAAGTTGTCTGATCATATGAGACATTATTGTAGCTAAAACTAGACCATTCATTAGTAAATGGGTCAAAATTCGTGAAGGCCCAAACCATCTAAGCACTTTACTAGGAAATCCTTTAAAAGAAAAGAAATAGCAGTTATATCAAACTGGTGTGTTGCTGTGTTTATTCTGCCTCAAATCCTTTCAGACAGTTGCCTTTAGTTTTATGAGAGCGGGTAATGGTGGTTGTGACTCTAATCACAACAAATCTAATGGCCCTAGGGGACAATCAATATACTGATACTGTGCCACCCACTCCGTAATTTTAAACATGTTTTTGGCACAGAGTGACGGAGCATTGTTTACAATTTGCCTTTTTTTCCTTTCGAGCTGATCCAGGTCATCAGGGACCAAACAGGTCAGGATGCAGAAGCCTGGGATGTGGCAGCGCCGCTTGAGGCAATACGGGCTGAATACCAGTGGCTGGTGGCCCAGGAGGAGGAGGAGGAGAAGCAGGCAGCGGCCCCAGCCAGACCTCAGCACCTTCATCTTCCCAACCACAACTTCAGCGCCGCAGTCTGCAGGCAGCTGCCTACCATCCAAGACCACACACTGCTGCCCCCTTCTCAGTCTCAGATCGCACCCTACTGCATCGCATTCTGTCAAGTCTAGTCTGCATGGAGGCACTGCAGAGAAGAATGGACCGGCACCCCAAGGAGATCCTGTTCTGTGACTAGTTCCCTCTGCCCCTTTTGTAACTTTTATTTTGGTGGGCAAGAATTGTCTGTTGTTGTGGGTGGGGATGTGGGAGTTGGAATCGGGGTTTCTCTGCTTTCTTTTTCACTGACAATGGTTGGGAACAGGGATATTTCATTTGTTTGGGAAGAGCAGTGGGCCAGTTGTTGGAGGTGGGTGGAAGGGGTGGGTTTGTTGTTTGACTAGAAAAATAAATATTTAAATTTCTTTATGCCTCTAATGTCTAATCAAGGTATTTGAAGGTGTTTTAGTTCTCAAAGCTGTCTGTTAGTGCAACGTATTTAAAACATTTGCTGATAGTGTGTAACAACAATTAGGTATGTCCTATGCCTATGTGGTAATTTTGGCCTACTGCTCTCCTAGTCTCTGCAGTCTGCCACTATATTTACCACTAAAGGAAGTGTGGGGTTTTGCCATTGCCTTTCCTACAACAATTTAGTAGAAAAACAAACTATAATTCTCTTACTGCATAGAAGAAGAGAGGGCTGCAAAGTTTCCCAAGGTGCCATGGTGGCGGTAGTAATAGCAGGCTAGCGCACTAACAACAGTACAGGAATCAGAAGTCAGGTTCCACTCCCACCTAGGTGAACTCCAACTGTAGCATTTTAATCCGAAGGATTATTCATCACAGGCAAGTACATGAAAATACAAAAAACTGAGTTAGTGTGTTATGTATTATTAGCTTTACAAACACTTGAGACCAGACTAACACACTACAAAGAATACCTGATGCAGAATAACAAACAAGAAACAATACTAAATTAGTCCGAGCTAGTATTTCAAGGAAACAAAAGTGTCTCTTAGTCTTGCATTGTGATACGTTAGGGTGAGGACTTAAAGTCTGGACTGGAGGACATGGTTATTGGTTAAGCATTTAACACAACACACAATGCCTGAATGATGATACTGACGAATGATGTTCTTCTATAACTAAAAAATCGATCACTTTTATGAGTGGGTGGGTAAATGAGGCCAGTGTGGACTATTGTTTCAAGAATAGGAGTAAAAGTGAAGTTGGTGTTGCTTTCACCACATCCGCCCCACAAAGTGTGTGAGCCATTGATTTCACCACCACTCCACAGAGATGGCTAGGCCACCTTAAAGTCATCACCAAATCGGTTGGTTTCAGTGAAGTTGATAACTTCCTTGTTCTGTTGCCAGTTCTTGAAGTAGTCACTCTCACGTCCTGAGTCCTTCCTCTGAGTAAAGTGTCCAATGCCGTACTGACTTAGTCCCGTCTCAAGTGCAATAGATCGACCTGTTGTACAATGCTATTGATGCACAACAAGAGAAACATTGAGTAATTTTTTGTGTAGATTAGATTTGTGTTTGTGTTACCTAAAGGGACTGGTTGGGTCTTTGAGGAGTGTGAAGCAGAAAACAAAGCAGTGTGCAGTGGACCCGGCGAACAAATCTCGCTAAGTCTCAAAGGGGATGGAAAAAATCACCTTCAGGAAAAAAATGATCAGCCGTCGTTACTTAAGCCACCAACATTGTGAATCCTCACAAACACATTCAAGCTTAATAGTTACAGATAAACAAACACCCCAGTGTCACTGCCTACCACCACATGAATCATCTCACACACTCACAAACCACAATCACTCAGTGTGCAATGCATTCAATTTACCTGTTCTAATTCAGACATGGTCACCATGGTACATTGACGATCCATTGTTCACGAAACAGACATTGTCCAGTCTTAAGTTGTAAATCAAATAATGTGGGGCAGTCCGGCTAGGGGAATAAACTAGGAAAGGATAGATAGGCACGGGATGGAGGCTGGCACAAATGTATATCTCTAATCATGTGCTTAAGGGAAATGGGTTGGTGGAGGTCTTCTTCACTGCACACTGGTGCAGCTCCATTATACCAATATAATGTGTCTAATATGGTGGTGCTGCACATACAAAAACAAATAGAATAAAATAATGTTGCCCTGGTTATATCTTTTTTTCTTTTGGCGTCAAAGCAGATCAGCGATAGATAAAGTTCTATGGCTGGTGGTCCAGGTCTAGTAGTCAGGAAAGTAGAGTTTGTTCTCAAACTCAGGTGGTTCTCCCAGAAATAGGTCAGCTAACACACTACTTCCATTTTCTGAGTCTGACCAATCACCCTCTTCTTTCTCCTGTCGTACTTCTGGTATAGAGTAATTTGGTGGTATAAAGTGCTGATTCATTTTAATCATGGTTAATCTCTCCACACGGTGACAACTGTACCGGCAGCACTGAAAACACGCGGAGACACTGGCTACCGGACAAGCTAGTTAGTTTATTGCCAGCCTACTTAGCTCTATCGATTGGCGCCTCCTCCCATCCCTACACACCAATGGGGTTTGATCAAGATAGACCTCTGTTGGGTCATTCAGATAGGCCTGGACCATCCACTCAATAGTCATTGGCGCTCCACCTTGCTCAACCTCTTTTGCCTTCGCCTCTGCACTGAACTTAAGGCCTGCCAGTAGAATCCATTCATATGAAGATTTTGTTATTGATGCTCCTGTTCTTATTGTGGCTGGTGTTCTTGTTGTTGGTTTTGGCTGATGTGAGCCAACAGTACTTCCCTCAGGCTCTGAAGTTCAAGGCTGCACCGCAGAACTTGTGCACTGGAGGAATGGGCCTCTAATTCCCGGGTGCTCTTTTTCTAGCTCACTGGTTTGCTCAGCAATCCATGTTTTGTAGTTTGCAACATCCCCATCTGAAAAAGGAATTAAAGTGGACAGTAATGGTTTGTACCGTGGATCAAGAATTGTGGCACAGATGTAATATTTGGATGAAACAATGCACCCTCGTATTAACAGATAAGCGAAGGGTTAAGCTCTCAATCAACTCATACGCATCTTTTTTTTGCCTCCACACCTACGTACATTTCAGACATTTCCTTGAGCTGTTCCTGTAGAATATGCAACAATGGGATAGTTTGGCCCATGGTACTGCCTCCTTGCTGACTTCCCATGTGAACACCTCAAAAGGAAGCAGCATCTCTGTCAGGCATTTGACTAGGCCCCATTGGTCCATCTAAATGATCATGCCTTTCACAGTTGCATCCCCTCTTTGTATGACATATTCATTGATCAGCCTGTACTGCTCAAACAGACGTTGCAACGTGTAATAAGTCGAGTTCCAACATGCTTTAACTGGCATTCTATTATCACGCTAAATGACCCTCAGCTGCTTCTGCGCTTTAAAACAATGGCTGAAATTAGTGCAGATTCTTCTTCAGGTGGACAGTAAGTTGCTGACTTGGTCTTTTTTTTTGTGGGAGAAAGCCCTTTACAATCATGTTGATGCAGTGCGCCGAACACAAGACCCTGAAATAGCCACCATCTGCCATGGCCTTAACTATATTACTATTAGAGACAACGGTCCCTTTCAAGGAAAATATATTATCATAACCACAAAACTGCAGTCAGCGTTGGGTGTCATTGTCCAAATGGATCGTATTGTATTTATTTACATATTCAATAAACATTAGACAACATACAAAAAAACTTAAGTGAGCAGAAAGTGACGGGATTCTGGAAATCAAAAGATTTCCTGACCTCAGGCATGTAGCTGTAAAGTGACTTGGTAGTGATATCGAGATTACAGTCATGATAGAAAGAACATCCAGTACTCCACATCGACCATAGGTATTAAATGGAGTTAAGATGCATTGGTCGACGACGTTTCGATTCCCTACAGCGGTTATGGGATCATCATCAGGACAAGTGAATCTGAATGCCTGAGAAGATACCTAAGTAAGGCAGGGAATGAAGAGAACGAAGGGTGGGAGGAGGGTGAAAGGAGGGGGTAATGAGGGGGGGGGAGGAAATAGTTAGGGATGGGCAAGAGAGTATGCCACTAGTTCAGAGTTAATGATTAAGTGAAGGGTGATGACGGAATGAGGTGATAAATTGCACATGCTAGAACCAAACTAGTGCTACCCTGCTGACACCAGGGCAGTAGACGTGTGGGTGAAACCATGCTGACCGAGCACCTCAAGAGACAAGAACACTAACACCAATGTTTTAGACAAAGACCAGGGAACGCAAACCAACCGAGGTACGAACCGCCCCCCAGATGGAGACAGACGTATGAGGCAGAGATCTTATCAGTGGTGTGTAGGGTTATCCCACCCACACATAATACAGACTGACCATAAGACCATTCCTATCTTTAACCTCTCCAACCACCAACTCTCTGACAAAGAAATTGTATTGCTTAGCAAAAGACTGTCCTTTGTCCTCACTGTAAAACCCTATGTCCTGGAATTACAGATCGATTTGCTCCGTTTCTCTGGACAGGTGCGCCTACAAGCCTTCCCCTTAAATAAACCATATGCACCACAATCAGCATACACATCGTTTCGACCACCCTCCACATTCTCTCCACCACCTAGCAGAATACCCACAGCGATACAGACCTACGAGAAGCTTGTCCTAAAAGAAATCATGGGCTTAGAAGAAGAACACAGGTTCATTCCATATAACCTACCCATACAAGAGAAAAATGCCCTACTGAATTTGAACCAAATGACGAAGTGGTTATTAAACCGGCTTATAAGTGGGGAAGAATTGTACTCCAAGACATAGTGACATACATTGCAGAAATCAGGCGACAACTTTCCAACACTGACCTCTACGTGAGACTCACATCTGATCCCACAAAAGAGATACAGACCCTTATTCATGACATAACTGAAAAAGGGAAATCGAAGGGGTTCCTTAGCAAAAATGAATTCCTATACTTGAATACAAAATCTCCCAGAATGCCCGTTATTTATACACTACCCAAGGTACTTAAGAATGTTGAAACTCCGCCAGGAAGGCCCATTGTATCTGGGTACAGCTCCATTCCAGAGCCCCTAGGCCGGTATATAGACCACTTCATTAAGGACTTTGTCCCCCATACACAATGCTATATAAAGGACACCATAGCTATGATTAACCTGGTTGAGGAACTTAAATTTGACCCCGCCCAATGCATACTTTGCACTCTGGATGTGGAGTCATTATATACCAATTTCCCGCAGGATGAAGGGATTGAAGTCATTCAACACCTCCTTGACTCAAGACCCCGCCCACACTTGGTCCCCACTCCCTTCATTTTACATCTTCTCAAAATCTGTCTATCGCGTAATTTCTTCGTATTTGATGGCAACATTTTACCAACAAATCAAAGGGACGTCCATGGGCGCAGTTTTTGCGCCAAACTTTGCCATCCTGTACATCGACTGGCTTGAAACCAACAAGATTGACTGGCTTGAAACCAACAAGATTCTATCTATAGTCAATCCATTTGCCTCCAGCATAATGGAATGGAGAAGATATATAGATGATATCTTTATGATTTGGAAGGGACCAGAAACCTCTTTACTCCAGTTTCTCAATTGGCTTTACGCCCATTGTAATGGCATAAAATTTACCCTGACTAACAGTAAAAGTCAGGTTGCCTTCCTTGACCTCCTAATTATATCTGAAGGTGACAAACTCTACACTACACTCTTACGGAAGCCTACTGAGAAAAACACTTTACTAGTTTACAATAGCCATCACCCGCGTGCCTTGCGAGACTCTTTACCCTTCTCTCAATTCCTCCGCATAAGACGGAATTGCTCTCTTAAAAGTGACTATTTTAAGGAAGCCACGGCCCTCTCGAAAGAACTGACCAATAGAGGCTACCCCCACAAACTTGTCAAGAACTCACTCAAACATGCCTGGTATTGCCCATGTGAGACACTTCTGACCCCCAAAAGCAATAATAACCGGATGGTATGTGTGACAACATTCTCTCCCATTTCTAATTTGGTGAAAAAGTGTATCTTAAAACTTTGGTCTATACTCAACACCGGCAAACTGACATTAGAACGTCCCCTATTTGTCTTCAAGAAAAGCAAGAACATAAAGGATCACCTAGTCAGGGCAGCCCTAACCCCTAAGAAAACCTCACAAACACTCACAGAAATATGGGGCCTGCCACCCACACTAGGTCACTACCAGTGCGGAGATTGTAGTGACTGCAACCTAACTATTGAAATCAAGAAATTTGTTTATAACAATATTGATGTAACCCTAACTAACTTTTCCAATTGTAATAGCCATAATGTTGTGTATGCAATTACATGCCCATGCAACCTCTGATATCAGTGGAATTCTGAACAAGGAGGAACTCAAATGGATTTTACGTACCAACAGTCTCCATATTGGAATGAACCGTGTGGAGGCCTGGACTAACTTGATTTGAACATTTTGTTATCTCCTTCCCCTCTAATAACAAGTTAAAAATACTCCGCGTCGAGCGTGTTTCCGTGTTTATTTCCAGTCTAGCACATAACTGAAACCAGTAACCTTGTTTTACCTCCTGTCTTTGGTCACCTACCTACAACTTACTGTTGACAGATCACATGCTTCTTCTTCATTTTTCAATATAAGCATGGTGAGCAAAAAAAACTATGGATTTAGGCCCACATCTCTGTACTGGGGTGAATGTATGACATTGTTCTGCATTCTGTCCATCAATTGGTCTTTTTGTATTTGTTACCACGAGTGGGACGGGAATGCCCAGACGTGGGTCCCGTGCTCTCCAGGTCACTGGAGTCAAGCTATCCTGGCTGATGATGGCTGAAAGCCCAAAACCTGTCCTAGGATGCTTGTTTCCAGTCCAGGGAGGACCTGGCCAGGCAGTTCGGGCTGGACAGGTATGCTCAGACGTGTTTCCCGTGATCTCTATGCCACTGGAGTCAAGCTATCCTGGCTGATGAGGGGTGAAACCCCGTAACTGGTCCTAGGATGATGAGGACCTGGCCTGGCAGTTCTGTCTGGACTGTTCCCATTGGGCACATGGTCAAGACTGATTTGTATATGGCTAGGTTCGAACTGGAATGGCATGGTGAGCAAAAAAACGATGGATTTAGGCCCAGATTTCTGTACTGGGGTGAATGTATGACATTGTTCTGCATTCTTTCCATCAATTGTTGTTTTTGCAGCTATAACACAGCATGGCGCTTATCGCTTCCTGCCACATTGGAACCTTGGCGGTCTAATCCTTGATTGGTGCACGAATACGCACCTGCGGCATATACTTCCGCTATTCCCTGCATGCACGGCACTCGTACCAGACGCACTCCCATCTCGGAGAAGCCACATATAGCACATAGCACAACCAGGTAAGCAGATGCGCTGGACTGCGTATGCATGTTACCACTGGATCGACGCCCTCACCCCTGACCATTCCCTCCCTTACCCCGCAGACCTTCATCTCGCTCCATCGGTAGCGCTACCATAGACAGTCAATGGAACAGGCATCGACCCCCCCTTAGACGTCGACCTTCAAGCTGCTGTGCTTTATTGCTTGGTAAGCAGACGCGCTGGTTGCCGTGATTCACGCTTGCACTGGACCGACGCCCTTGCGTCTGACCATTTCCTACCACTACCCACAGATTTCCATCTCGCTCCATTGTGAGCAACATCAAGGGATTAGGCCTTGACCCCCCAGACTCCTTGGAAGGTAAGCACCGACTGGAGCCCCTTTCCATATAACGGGCAGGTCCCACCACGCCCGGACCTTATTGTCTATCCCTTTCTTGCAGCTCTGCTCTTTACCGACGCGTCCCCGTGTAGACCTGGTTCCACGGGCGGGACTCCGTTACCCCACTCTTACTGCCAGTGAGGTCTGCAGCTTGGACCCACAGTAAGTGCTACTTCTACCCATACGGCATGCATCCACACCTTCTGAATATGGCCTTCACGTTATGCACAACAGATTATACTCCTAGGTACACAATACCATATTCCACCTCTAATGGCCAGCATGATTTCACCCACACATGTGTACCTCCCTGGTGTCAGCAGGGTAGCACTAGTTTGATTCTAGCACATGCAATTTATCACCTCATTCCATTATCACCCTCTCACTTAATCATTAACTCTGAACTAGTGGCATATTTCTCGCCCATCCCTAACTAATTCCTCCCCCCTGTACCCTTTCCTTTCCCCATCCCTTTACCCTCCTCCCACCCTTCATTCTCTTCCTTCCCTGCCTTATTTAGGCATCTTCTCAAGCATTCAGATTCACTTGTCCTGATGATGATCCCATAACCTCTGTTGGGGATCGAAATGTCATCGACGAATATATCTTAACACAATTTTATATCTATGATCGATGTGGAGTACCAGATGTTCTTTCTATCGTGACTGTAATCTCGATATCACTAAAAAGTCACTTTACAGCTACATGCCTGAGGTCAGGAAGTCTTTTGATTTCCAGAACCCCGTCACTTTCCGCTCACTTATGTTTTTTTGTATCTTGTGTAATGTTTATTGAATATGTAAATATCAACAATACGTCCCATTTGGACAATAAGACACCCAACGCTGATTGCAGTTTTGTGGTTTTGATTATATATTTTCCTTGAAAGGGACCGTTGTCTCTAATAGTATGCTGCTGCCCTTGGTCCCTTCCGACTTACAGGGTTCCCTTGTTCTTTTTCATTAACTATATTACTGCCATTGCCCATGGCAACAAATCCAATGATAACCCCGCTTGGTTGCAGACATTTAAAGACCTTGTTGTTAAAGTCTTCAAAGATATTTGTAGCTGTATGGGATTTCTCAATAGCGAATATGGCTAATGTTACATGCTTCCAAGTGCCATTAAAAATATCAGCTGTGTCAATACCTGCAGATATCATTTCTCTAATCCCCACAAAAGAGATCCAGTGTGCAGTGATGCAGATGTAAATTGTGGCTTGGTAACTGGCCAACATGTCTGTGGTAATGTGGATAGTGTGACCAGCACTCTGCTGCTAAGCTTGTCCAAGAGATTCCAGCACATCTTGATGTAGCGATGGGACAGCAACTCTGGCAAAATAGGACCAACTGGGAACCTTCCATTTTGGGCAGGTGGTTGCCACAAATTCTAGAAAACCCACCCCTATTGTAGGAGAGTAGGATCTGCTTCACATGGGTACCCCCACTTTTTGCTGGTGTTTCACTGTTTTTCGACCTTAGTCTGGCTGTGGCCCTGCTAATCAGGACCCCAGCCTAGCTGCTTCCTCTCTAAAATGGTTTCCATGTACATTAGGTAAATTTCTAATTGGATTCTGGAGTGCCTTATAAGCTCCTGGTATATGGTATACTATGTACCTAGGGCATAGGTACCTCAGAGGCCTACCAGGGGCTGAAGCATGTATTATGCCACCCCTGGGAATCACTTCAAAATGACACCACAGGTCTGCTACTACAGTCTGGGTAAGGTGGTGCTTGCACCCCTTACAGTGGTATAGGTTACCTATATCACTACCATTGCACACACATATAAAACCTATAAGTCACTTCAATGGCAGGCTTTAACAATCCTGAAGGCAGAGTGCTTGGTTTTTATGTGAGAGGGTTCCCCTGCATGAGAAGAGCCCCTCTGCAGTGTTCGGAGTACCTCCTCTGATGCTGTTTGTGGTGCAGCCTGACCATATACTCTTACGTGCATTATAACCTTGCGGTAAATGCTAACTTTGGGATGACTGCACGGAAACATGTTGTGTTTGGTGTCAAACGCTTTGGAATACTACCCCCCCCCCCCGCCAGTTCTGGCGACGGGGGTAGCATTCCACCCTTCTAGAGGGAGAGACATGTTCACACTGGTCTAACCCGGTACGACTTTCTACAGCCCTGGCATCACAAAATTGATGCCTCTGCCACAGACACGGGTCTGGCCTCCTGCTGCTGACCGAAACTCCGGCAGGGGAGGCCTGGACAATAGGTTTCCTGTCCCAGGGAGGTGTAACCACCTCCCCAGACAGGCACATGTGTATTGGGGTTAGGCGGGAGCACTCTCTGGTGCTTTGAAGTCCTGCACTGGGGGCACACTTGGTGTCGCTGTGCATAGTCCAGCTCAAACCAGTTGGAGGGGCTACCTGCCCCTGCTCTGGCATGAAACTGGACAAAGGAAATGTAACCACCCCTCTTTCCAAACCCTCCCATAGGTGGGTCCCTAGAGTATGTCCAACCCCCAAACTTTGTATAAGTATGGGAACCCAGTCCTTGCTACTTTGGATTACCCTGGATGAAACTCTGCAACATATATCCTGGACCTTCAACGTTCTAATTTGCTTAGAAGACTGAAAAAATCTCCCTTGGCGTCAAGGAGTGACTCCCGTGCTTGGCAGGCCCCCAAGGAGGCAACTGACCGGTCTGCATCGCTGAAGCTCCCACCGGACGCCGAAGCCTTTGCATCACCAGAGGTAGATTTCCAGACTTCTCCAAGGCTACCCTGAGTCCACAGCAAAGCTGAGGCCCGTGGCTATCGTGGGTGATGTGGAACCATGACCCCTGGACACCGTAAACTTTTGCAGCAACACCATCTTCCTGGTCTTCCTCGAAGTTGTGCTTTGGGCTCCGAGTAGCCCCAGCCTTGAGCATCTCCTGCACCGAAGATTTCTGGCCTCCACTCCACGAGTGACCCGCGGGCCAGTTTACAGTGCAACCGCTCGAGCTCCTTCGCGATCACTAGCCCGTTGGCTAGTAGGTCCCCACGAAGGCAACTCCTCTTCTGATTGGGCTTTCCTGATTGCTCCAGATGTGCCCCAACTTACACTCACCGGGCGAGTCCCCCAGACCTTGCTGGTCTGCACCGACGCCCTTTCTCTGCTTTCAAGTAACTTGCCGTTGCCAAGGCTTGTTGGGTCCAATCTGGTCGCCGACACCGCAGCACTCGACAGACTTTGTGGGACAGCTCGAATCCAGCTCCTGGTCTTCATTGGCGCCTCCTGGACCTCGTGGCTGAAGAGTCAAGACACCCGTCAATTCACCTGAAGCACCCGACATCTGTGGGCATTGGTCTATCGTGCCCTTGGTCACTGGTAAGTGACCCAGACTCTATCCCCTCTGCTATTAGGTTCCTTCCATCCTAGATCCAGGCTTGGATCTCTCCGGACACTTCTGCTCTTCACGGCAGCAGCACTTCCTGAGCAGCTTCCATTGAAAACTGCGACGCGACCCGACACCATTTGACACTTATGCTTCCCTGGGTGAGGTAACACGAGTACTCCAGTGCTCCCGTGGGTGTTGGCCCGAGACACCTCTAAGTCCAAAAGGGGTTGCTCATAGTCATCCTTTAATTGTCCTTAAACTCTTAATTTCCAACCGAGACTTTCCCCATAGAAGTAAACGGCGATTCGCGACTGTGTTCTCACACTGCATGCGTCACCCGTGGGTCCCCTGTGTCACTACCTTGGGTGGTTCCTGGTGGTCCAAGCACTTTTACAGGCTCTAGGCCTTGTGTCTAGCTCAGTCGTGGTTATTATACCACTTTATTGGTATATGGTTTGGTACGCGCCTAGGGCCTAAACGTGTATTTGTGCTTTTACTGTTGAATACTGACTTGTAACTTAAGTACTTTGAACTCCAGTCTCATAAAGAGACTAGAGGGGTGTGTTTTATCTTAAATACATATATTTTAAATATATACCTGGTGTGGTTGTCCGTTCATTTGATTATTCAAGAGATTATAGACTGGTAAAACAAGCTGCTTTACATTCCTTCAAGCCAGAAGGCTGCTCTCCATAGCTACCACTAGAATAGCTTTCAATAAAGGTTGTCTTTAACCTATCACCATAAGGGGTTGCTTGGACTGATACAAGGTGCCCACTATAACTAGTGGACAGCATATATCAGGCCAATTTCTCACACTCGCCATTTCGGCTTCGAGCCTCTTCCTTTTCTCTTCCATCTCAGATGCGTGTGCTTCGACATTGAGATTTTCCGCCTTTCTTTTCGAGCTTGACGACGCAGCTGTCAAAGCTTGTTGTACCCTCTCTTTTTTCGACGTCGAAGAGTTCTTTTCGTGACTGTCTTTGTTTTTCTAGGGTTTTTGCCATCTCGAAGTCCTTGTCTAAGGAACTGAAGGACTGTTTGTCCTTGGACACGCTTGCGGTCGTCGAATCCTTTGATGCTGAGGCTCCTTTTGAGGACTTAGGATCACTGATTTGTGGGTCGTCTATGTTTTTCGAGGTCGATTGTTCTCTTACCTCCTTCGGAGTTTTCTTTTCGACCTCTACGACTAGGACGCACGCGTCCTCTTCGCCTTCATGCCCTTCGGCGACGTTGTCCTCCTCTTCGCTGGAGAGCCCCAGGTCTAGAAGCGATGGTGGTGGCCCGTCACCCTGCATGTTGTAATTTGCTCTTCTCTGTCTCTCTCTTACCCTCAAAGTTTTTGGGGTGAAAGCCGACCATGTGTTATGTTATGTTATGCATTGCAGTCATCGCTTCAGTGGTCCACCGGCAGGCAAAGGTTGCAGACCTGATGCCGATCCTTCTGTGCGTACTTGTGGTGACAATTGTCCGGATGGTGTCCCAGCGGACCTCTATAGGGCAGATCCACAGCTTTGGGCGAAACTTTTAACCTGTGTTTTTAACGCAGCTTCTGTGGTCGGTGCCCCTAGATCATGGGCAAAAGCCGTTATTGTTCCACTTTTTAAAAAAGGTTCAAGAGAAGACCCGGCTTGCTACCGGCCTATTTCTCTCCTTGATTCTGCCATGAAAGTCATGGGTAAAGTTGTTCTTGCTCGTTTAACTGTGTGGTTGGAGGAGCAATCCATCATTTCCGATCTACAATATGGGTTTAGACAGGGAAGGGGCACAGTGGGCCAATGCCTCAATTTACACCTTATTATAGGAAAATATACAGTCGCTAAGCAGGGGGACCTCCATTTAGCTTTTATGGATTTGTCCACTGCTTTCGACCTTGTAAATCGGCAAAAATTATGGGCATTACTAGCCGGTTTGGGGCTTGACCCGGTTTTGATCTCTTTCCTGGCTGTAATCCATGACGACACAACCGCAGTCGTCCGTTACAGGGATGATGGAAGCCAGACTGATGCCTGGCAGGTAAAGCGGGGAGTAAGACAAGGGTGTATTCTTGCTCCCCTACTCTTCTCGCTTTACATCAATAATTTGGGACCGGTTCTGAATTCGATCTGTATAGACACCCCGAAAGCCGGGTCCAAAATGATTCCCGCTCTACTATACGTGGACGATACAGTTTTGTTGGCCAGAACCGCGAGAGGATTGCAAGCTCTCTTAAATGGATTTTATGATTTTATGGTCTCTCTAGACTTATTAATTAATTTTAAAAAATCGCATTCTATGTCGATTGGTTCAGGGAAAGCAAAAAGGGTGAAATTTTTCTGCAATGGGCAGGAATTAACGAAAGTCCAGACGTTCCCATATCTAGGGGTAGCATTTGACGACAGATCATCCTGGGTCACACAACGTGCTCAAAAAAAGAATATCTTAGCTAGTGCCACAGGCGCTGTGTTGGGCTTTGCAAAGCGCTTAGGCTGTAAACCACTCCCCGCTTTATTAAAAATATACAGTGCGAAGTGTTTGCCCATGGCACTTTATGGTAGCGAGGTCTGGGGTTACAAGGCTTCTCCTAATATCCAAGTGGTTGAAAATAATTTCTTTCGGAAACTGCTGTCTCTACCCCCCTCTGCCCCCACTTTTAATATTCATGAGGACTTAGGGATGGGTTATATCAGTGACCAAATAGCAGTGGCCCCGCTACTAGGCTGGCTGAGGGTTTGGGCACAACAGCCACCAAACTTAAACCAACAAATTATTCAGGACTGTCTGTCCTTGGAAAAAGCCCTGTCTATTCCTTGGTTAAGTTACATCAAAAATGAATTGACTTCAATAGGGTGTTCGGAATTGTTCTCTAGTCCTTGTGTGATTAGTAAAGAGCAAATTAAAGCTATCAAGACCCAATTTTTGTCAAGAGTAATGTTGTCAAGAGAAAGTGATGAGCTGGGGAAACCGACAGTGAGGAGGTTTGTGATGTTGAGTTTAGGGAACAAGATTCAGCCCTACCTAACCTACATTAATAAACCTTTCCATATGTTTTTGCTAATAAGATTTAAGCATGGTTTGCTTCCCTGGCTCTTGGCATACCCAAAGGATTTTTTAAAGAAGGAACTCTGGGGCCCTGTCCCTGTGATAATATTTCTGAACAAAATTTGTTGCACATGATATTTTTCTGTAAATTTTACTCTGTACAGCGGAAAAAATATATCTTGCCGATTTTAAAAAATTGCCAATTTAAGCAAGTTAGGCCTGCCTTGGCTTATTTACAAATGTTGGAATCCCCATTGATTTGTTTTGGGGTTGCCTGCTTTATAGTGGGTGCCCTGAGAGTCAGAAATAGGGCCCAGTTGACATAGTTACCTGATAATGATTATTGTGCCTACTACGTTGTCGTAGATGAAATGTTTTTTAAGGTCATTATGAAATTTTACAATGTTTTTAGCTATAGGAATGAATTCTCTAAGTGTTATTTTATTGTACATTGCGCCAATCTGTTTTGTATTTATTATTTGTGTTAATAATTTTTCAGTAATGCATTTTCCTCTATTTTGTCTGCTGTTTTGTGCTTTGATGGTTTTAAATTTTAACCGAATAAAGCAAACTTTGACTTTGACTTTGACTTTGACAATTGTTGCAGAACTTGAATGGTGTCTTGTCCATTACCATGCACAGGAAGCCCCCTGCATGCACATTCTTTGTATGTCATCGAAGTTTTGTATTGTCTCTTCGCCGCGCCCTGGCTCCTAGACTCGAAGACCGGTAGGTCGAAGAACTTCTTCTCCTGTTCTGTAGATTATTTTCATTATTTTCGTTGATTCTTCTCTCCAATCTTCAGGAGCTCTTTCTGTATCGACCAGACATAACGGCAGAAATAAAGAATCTGAAGATGGCGACCAAAGGTGGGAGCTTGCAGAGGAAGCACATCGACGTCACAGAGGGACACCAAACGGTGGTATGTCGACGCCCACCAACAACAACAAAACAAAGAAAAAAGAGAAGAAATCCTACAATTCCTGCCTCAACCACTAGATGGTGGAATCATGAACAGCATATGAATCCCGAAAGATTCACGCTGCAAAACTTTGATCAAAGAAGGTTGGAGTGCCACCCCACCCATGGATTTCAAAGTACCAGAGTTACCTATCCCAGGGAAGTCAGGTGCATAGGGCTGAAGTGGCGTCGCAAACTGCAGTCGATCTCAATGGTGGACTTCAAGAAAGTGTCACTGCTAGAAGGAAGAAAAGTGTCAGTTGGAATCCAAAGGTGGATTCTTGGTGAAGGGTACCTGAAAACAGAGGGGACTAAGTCTGGGTCACATAGGAGTGACCAGGGGCTCAGTAGACAAATGCCCACCGATGTTGGGTTCTTCAAGTGCGTTGAAGGGGTTCTTGACTCTACAGCCACCAGGACCAGGAGATGTTGAGGACAACCAGGAGCCAGATATGAGCTGTCCCATTAAGGATGTCGAGTACTGAGGGGAAGGTGTCTGGCTGGAGCACCAACAAACCTTGGCAACAGCAACCCACCAGAGGGGCGAAGAAGGTTAAGGTTTGGTACAGGAGACTCACCAAACACAGGGAAGTCAGGGCAAGCCTGGAGCAACCAGGGGAGCTCAGAAAAATCAAAGTTGACCCTCAAGGAGACCCACAGGCCAGAGGCACAGGAGTCGCAAGGGGACCTCAAACAGTTTCACAAAGCATCAGCCCACGGAGCACTCAGTGCGAGGAGGCCGGAGTTCTTTGGAGGAAATGGTGCCAGAGGTTGGGGCTACTGGGAGCCCAATGCACTTGCTCGAGAATCGCCAACAAGCATATGCACTTGCAAATGGACGGTACGTGGTATTGCAGCCCCCACAAGTGATTCTGACCTCAAACTTGGTGAGAGGGCAGCTCGGACCCCAATGTACTTGGAAACCCACCTCTTGTGTTGCTGGTGCCTTTGGAGTCCATAGGAGCTCAGGTGCAGCAGACTAGTAAATCTTGATGTGGTGTCTGCGGTTGCAAGGGATTGACTCCTTCACTCCAAGGGAGATATCTTCGGTTGTCCTTGATGCTCCACAGGTCCTGCACAGAGCCTTTATGATGCACAGGCACAGACGATGCTTCAGACTGAGAGGGAAACGGAGTCTGGCCCAAACAAAGTCCAGAGAAATCCCGAGTGTCCAGGCAGTCGAATTTCAATGGTTTCTGCTTCAGAATCTTGTCCACGTCAAATCTAGGGTGCTACATCCAGGTAAGCCCTTTTATACTCACGGGAGAGTGTTGGACAGATTCAGGGGACCCTCCCGGGGGGGTGGTCAGGACAGTAGGGAGGTTACTCCCATGTCCTTTGTCCAGTTTTGTGCCAGAGGAGGAGCAAACGACTCCCAGGACTGGTTTGAACTGGACTATGCACAGGGACACCAAATGTGCCCCTCATGCAGACTTTCTGTCGCTGGCAAACGCACCCACCCAGGCCTAATACACTCAATACTGTCTGGGAGGTTGTAACACCTACCTGTGACAGGATGCCTATCTTCTGCCTTCCTCTGCTCGAGCTTGGCTCAGCAGCAGGATGGCAGAAATGTGTCTCTGGTCGGCAGCAAGCATTTTGGGCTGTCCGGGACTAGAAGGAGGGTACTGGGAACACCAGGGACCTCACAAAGCTCGTTTCTGAGGGGTGGAAACATACCTCCCACACCGGTTTCCAGTAAGGGGTATGATTCTACAATGTTGAACACCAAACACGAAAGGATTACTTTTAGCCATTTAGAGTTCGTCATCACGCGGTCAAATAATGTCACTCTATATGTCGTAAATGGCTGCAGCACTAACAACCCGGGAGAATGGACTCCTTAGAGAATGGACTCCTTAGGCTGCAGGGGTGTCTTGCTCATGCAGTGGCAACCTCTCACTTAGAACCAAGCACCGTGCCTTCTGGATTGGCCTGCTATAGGGGTGACTTATAGGTTTTAAGTGTAGTCACACTTAGATGTAGTAAACCTATATCTAAAGTAAGTGGTGCATGCACCATCTTACACAGGCTGCAATGGCAGGCCTGTAGTTCCATTTTACAGAACTCTCATGGGTGGCATAATACATGCTTCAGCCCATGGGAGGCCTCTGGGGTACCTATGCCCTGGATACATAGGTACCATATACTAGGGACTTATAAGGGTAACCCAGTATCCAATCTGGAGTGTACCTCAGTACATGACATAACAGCTTAGGGAGAGAGCAGATAGACTGGGGTCCTGTCTAGCAGGATCTGAGTGAGACTAGTCAAAAAAAATCACATGAAGCAAAAAGTGGGGGTAAGCATACGAAGCAGAGATTTATTTCCTACACAGCACAACACAGTCCAATGAGATCAGACTGTGCAAAGGAGCAGGCAGTTCAAGTGCAACACAGTCCAATAACATCACACTGTGTAAAGGAGAAGGCAGTTCCAGCAAAACACAGTCCAATGACATCCCACTGTGCATATGAGCAGGCAGTTCCACTGAGAAGGTAGTTCCAGTGCAACACAGTACAATGACATCGCACTGTGTAAAGGAGAAGGCAGTTCCAGCGCAACACAGTGCAATGACATCACACTGTATAAAGGAGATGGCAGTTCAAGCACAACACAGTCCAATGATATCACACTGTGTAAAGGAGCAGGCAGTTCCAGTGCAACACATGTGAAACCTTAAAATCTGAATCTCTCGTTTTCTAATTCAGCTGTGCTTCATCCATGCTAACCTTTCACCTGTTTTCAGCCTGACTCCACACTTGCATAAACATTAGGTCACGAATCTAAGTTGATACATTGTAGGCTGCGTAAACATGCAAAGTCAGCACAAAACAACAGCTGATTTCTGCACTGTGGGTTTTTAAACAATGATAAAGCCTTAGACAAAGTTTGTTCAGATAAGCCTATCTTGTCTTCAAGACGCGACAGTTACACAAGGCACTTGGGGGCATATTATCAAGCCAGGCGATAAAATTATCGCCGCTTGAGCGGCAGAAAACTGCCGCTAAAACGGCGATAATGGGCTTGATAATATGCTCTATGGAATTCCAATTGAAGCCCATGTTAGATGTGAAGGACATCTAACATGGGCTTCAATTGGAATTCCGTAGAGCATATTATCAAGCCTATTATCACCGTTTTAGCGGCAGTTTTCTGCCCCTAAAACGGCGATAATTTTACCGCCTGGCTTGATAATATGCCCCCAAGGTTGTTGATTGTTACCGATTGTCTCATTTGTGTGTTCATCCCAGAGCTCTGTTTATCTCTGGGCGTTCCTTGTCTGTGTTTTTCCCTATATAAACCCATGTAACCATCGCTTAGTGTGTTCTCTCCTTGGGTATCTTGATGATACTTGTCGGATGGAGACCCATTAATGAATGATTAAAATAAATGACCTATGGTTTGACTTCACTCCAGTGTCGTTTCCTCCTTACTTGATAAGAACCCGTGCGAAGTGGTGTGAACCTGCACCAGCAGATTATTAATAATTTCCTCCACAATTTGGTGCCCGAACACGGGGCCCCATCAAAGGCTTGCAGTTGGACCAGGGGAGGAGATCGTGTCGGTAAGATGAACTTCGCTGAGGGGTGGCCCACCTGAAGAGACTAGTGTTGCTCATGGTCCAAGGTGATTTCTCAGCTCTCCGAACTTCCTGGCAGCTGCTGGCCTTGACTGGGACCTTCGGACGGTCATTTTTGGAGCAGGGAGGATCGACAGGTGGGAGTTGAAGACTACATATGAGGTAAATCTGTATTGAACCGGTTCATTTGGCTAGGATTTGCTTAGTATTTGCTTGGTTTGGTATTTGTTTGGTTTCTGCTTGAAATCTGTTTTGGAACTTGCTACAGGTTACAGGTAAATGTGAGAATAGTTTTTATTTCTCTCTGTTTATAAGTTTTTTATATCTTATAGAGCATGCCTGTACTTAGTACCCTTTGGAAGTTTTGCTGTTGCTGCTGCGATAAGCAGAGCATTTTGGAAGCAAGTCAGCCAGCGGTACCAGAAGGTACGCCAAATTTTGAGATGTACATCAAATATGGTATTTGTCCCATTATGTATAATGCATTGTGGAACAAATATTCAAAAGGGGATCCCCAGTTACAGTGGCCATTAGAGGGAACCATGTACCCTCAGAAACTCAAGTATTTAGAGAAACGATCTTTTTTAAAGAAAGTTAGGCCAGCAATGTTTGACAGATTGCGTATGTGGAGGAAAGGAGTGGCAGCTCAAAGCAGAGAAGGTACAAAGGAAACAGGAAAGGAAGACAGAGTATCAGAAGTATAAGGAATTGAAGTATAAGGAAGTTCAGGAGAAAAAGGAATGTTTTGATAGAGAGCATAGATTATTAACATCTAAAGAATATATAGTTAGATCAACAGTAGCAGTAGAGGTCCACCAAGAAGATATTAACTCAGATATTGATGGATTGTTGATAGAACGACCCCACCCCCATATGTACCCTTAACACCTCTTCCCCCTGGACCCCTAAATATCGCTAGCTCCCTCTCCTTTACCCGCGGTTGTCCAGCTCCCTATTTTCCAACCAGTATCGGTACATTCTTTACCCCCTCCAACCCAGGCCACTGCACCCCCACCCCAAGCCTCTGCACCTCCACCTCAGGCCACAGCATTTGAAATGACTAATGATTCTGTGCTTCCTGCATCTGCCCTGACCCCTCGAGTCCTTCGCTCTACTGTACATCAGTTTCGTCAGGATGCGATAAGATTGATGGTATTAAATTGGTTGAGAGATTTAGAAATGTAAGTAGGGGAGATGATAGATCAGGTACAGGATTTCTCTGAGGGTGAGCTTCTTTGTCTCATAAATAAGCTTTCACATCAATTTATGGTTCAATGGGAGATGACTACAGGACAGAATGGCCCAGATGATGTTAGAGCTATTAATCGACAATGTCAGATAGGGGCCTTTCCTGTAAATAGAGTTAATACTGCCATACCGTAATGAACCCTCTTCCTCTCCCCGAATTAGACCTATGAGGGAAGCTGTGCCACAGTTCATTCCTGGAAGAGGGAATGCAGACGATGATGACCCAAATAGTGCTAATGCTAGAGCCTCTTTTTTGTATAATTGGATATGTACGCCCTGGAAAAGGACGGATGTACTAACTTTAAAAGTCTCCTTACCAGACATACGGAAAAACCCTAGAGGATTTTATGATGATGCACAGGCATGATTCATGTATTATGACTTTAGCGGATATTGATATGTTTTTTGGTATGATCCTGCCACCAGATATGTGGCGACTTACCCGGAAACAGGATGATGCTGTTGATTTGGGAGGAGATTGGACTGCCATAATAGCAGCTGATAGGGATAGGAAACCTGGTCAGAAACCTAGTCAGCTTATACTGGATCTGCCTGGTAACATACTTACTTATATAAAAACGATGGTTCCAGCTAGGAAAATAGACTGGGCACTCCTTACTGCTTGTAAACAAAAACAGGGAGAGGCCGTCCCTGATTTCTTTAGTCGCTTTGAGGAAGTGTTCCATGATTTTAGTGGACAAGATACATCTACACCTACAGGTGCACATTTATTTGTAGATAGATTTGTGGGAAATTTGCTTCCTGAAATATCAGTTCGCTTAAAGAACTCTAAAAGCACATGGGCTTCAGTGACTCCAAAAGCTATATTAGATATGGCTCAGTATTACCAGAATCAGGTTACCACTGAGCAAGAACGAAAAGAAGGAAAATTAAAAGACTTGAAAACTAAGCTGATGATGGTTCAGGCGTATGGACCCCATAGTCGAGGCCGTGGCCAAAATTATGGTCAGAATTATAGACAAATGCCTCCAGTAGGGCCACCGCGTAGACAAACTCCACTGGGACTGGATCAATGTGCTTATTGCAAAGAGAAAGGACATTGGCGTTCTGAATGCCCTGTTTTAGCTGCTGGTGGGAAAGGAAGGGAACACGTGACTAGTAATCAAGGGACTTCAGCTCTCCGACAACAGCCACAGCAGATTCAAGCTCCAGAGAGGAATAGGTCAGGAAATTATTTTGATCAGCGAAATAATCAATATTCTATGAAGGATTGGGAATCAGAGGAAACTGTGGGAACACATTTTGCCTAGGACAGCGTAGGACAAGGAGGACCAGTTGAGATACCTGTATATCAGTCAGGGCCCCATGTAACAGCAAGCATACTTGGGCAGGAACAGAAGTTTTTAGTGGATACAGGGGCAACACGTAGTGCGATATCTCAGAAACTGGTCCCAGAGACACCCTTGTCTGGCAAAGTGATTACATTGATAGGGTTTGATCGAACACCAACTCCTAGCCCTGTGTCCCAAAAACTACCTTTGCAGGTTGAGAATTTCATCACTACAGCCCCCTTTTTACTTCCCCCACATGCTCCAGATAATCTGATGGTACTTGATCTTTTGAAATATTTCAATGCTACTAACTAAACATTGTTCCCCATCTGGTGTACGTGTCATTTTCGGGGAAAAGACATTGCCTAAACAATATAATTTTTCTTTTTAGTTTGGATCTTGATTCTGTCCCTGCATGTGTTTTGGCTACTGCTGCCGCAGTTGTGGGAAGAATAGATATTTCCCCAGTACATATACAGGTTCGAAAGGATGCTTCCTTACCAAGGTTCCTGCAATATAAAATATCAAAAGAAGGTGAAGAGGCATTGATGTCTATCATTGATGACATGATTCGTACAAGAGTTGTTGATGAAGTTTCCTCTAATGTATGCATTAGCCCCATTCTTCCCATTCTAAAACGGGGCGATGGAACAGGAGATAAGATTTACAGATTTGTGATCGAGTTGAGGGAAGTTAAATAAAATAGTAATCCCTCAATATCCTGTTGTCTCTGATATTACGACCTTGTTGAGATTAATTCCAACTACAGCAACTGCATTCTCCGTTATTGACCTCAAGAACACCTTTTTCTCTATTCCTATACATTAAGACAGTAAATATCTTTTTGGGTTTTCATTACGAGGTCGCTCATTTAGATTTTGTAGGGCTCCAAAAGGCTATACAGAAAACCCTAGCATTTACAGTCAAGCACTTAAGCGACAGTTGGATGAACTGCTTTGCCACCAGTGTGAGAAGATGGCCTGATATATGCTGTCCACTAATTATAGTGGGCACCTTGTATCAGTCCAAACAACCCCTTATGGTGAATAGGTTTAAGACAACCTTGATTGAAAGCTATCCTAGTGGTAGCTATGGAGAGCAGCCTTCATGCTAAGTCTTGAAGGAATGTAAAGCAGCTTGTTTTACCAGTCTATAACCTCTTGAATGACTAAATGAAAGGACAACAACACCAGGTATATATTTAAAATATATGTATTTAAGATAAAACACACCCCTCTAGTCTCTTTATGAGACTGGAGTTCGGAGTACTTAATTACAAGTTAGCAATCAACAGTAATAGCACAAATACTCGTTTGGGCCCTAGGGGCGTACCAAACCATATACCAATAGGTGGTATAAGAACCACGACTGAACTAGACACAAGGCCTAGAGCCCGTAGAATCGCTGGGACCCCAAGGAACCACCCAAGGTAGTGACACAGGGGACCCACGGGGACTGTGTGCAGTGTGTGAACACAGCCGCAGGTTCGCGTTAGCTTCTATGGGCAATGTCGCGGTTGGAAATTTAAAGATTAGGGACACTTACAAATGAGCCAGGACCAAACCCTTTTGGACTTAGGAAGTTCTAGGGCTAGGACCCACGGGAGCACCGGAGTACTCGTGTTACCTCACCTAGGTGTCTTTTGGTGTCGGGTCGCATCGTCGATTTCAATGGAAGCTGGCGAAGAAGTGCTGCTGCCGTGAAGAGGAGAAGTGTCCAAAGCGATCCAAGTCTGGATCTAGGATGGAAGGAACCTGAACGCAGAGGGGACAGTGTCTGGGTCACTTGCCAGTGACCAGGGGCACGATGGACCAATGCCCACAGATCTCGTGTGCTTCAAGTGAGTTGATGGGTGTCTTGACTCTTCTGCCACGAGATCCAGGAGGTGCTGATGACAACAAGGAGCTGGATTCGAGCTGTCCCATGAAGTCTGTCGAGTGCTGCAGTATTGGCAACCAGATTGGACCCAACAAGCCTTGGCAACGGCAAGTCACTTGAAATCAGAGAAAGGACGGCGGTGCAGACCTGCAAGGTCTGGGGGACTCGCCCAGTGAGGGTAAGTTGGGGCTCATCTGGAGCAACCAGGAAAGCCCAATCAGAAGAGGAGTTGCCTTCATGGGGACCCACTAGCCAACGGGCTAGCAATCGCAAAGGAGCCTTGAGCGGACGCACTGGAAACTGGCCCACGGGTCACTCATGGAGTGGAGGCCAGAAATCTTCGGTGCAGGAGATGCTCAAGGCTGGGGCTACTCGTAGCCCAAAGCACAACTTCGAGGAAGACCAGGAAGATGATGGAGCAGCAAAAGATCACGGTGTCCAGGGGTCACGGTTCCACATCACCTACGATCGCCACGGGCCTCAGCTTTGCTGTGGACTCAGGGTAGCCTCGGAGAAGTCTGGAAATCCACCTCTGGGGATGCAAAGACTTCGGCGTCCCGCGGGAGCGTCAGCGATGCAGACCTGTCAGTTGCTTCTTTGGTGCCTGCCAAGCAGGGGAGTCACTCCTTGACCCCAACGGAGATTTCTTCAGTCTTCTAGGCAAAGTAGAACGTCGAAGATCCAGGATATATATTGCAGAGTTTCGTCCAGGGTAATCTAAAGTCGCAAGGACTGGGTTGCCATATTATACAAAGTTTGGGGGTTGGACATACTCTAGGGACCCACCTATGGGAGGGTTCGGAAAGAGGGGTGGTTACACCAATTTCCTTTGTCCAGTTTCGCACCAGAGCAGGGGCCGGTAGCCCCTGCAACCGGTTTGAACTGGACTATGCACAGGGACACCAAGTGTGCCCCCAGTGCAGGACTTCGAAGCACCAGAGAGTGCTCCCGCCCAGCCCCGGACTGTCTGGGGAGGTGGTTACACCTCCCTGGGACAGGAAACCTATTGTCCAGGCCTCCCCTGCCGGAGTTTCGGTCAGCAGCAGGAGGCCTGTGTCTGTGGCAGTGGCATCCATTTTGGGATGCCAGGGCTGTAGAAAGTCTTTACCGGGTTAGACCAGTGTGAACATGGCTCTCCCTCTAGAAGGGTGGAATGCTATCCCCGTCGCCAGAACTGGCGAGGGGAGGGGGGTAGTATTCCAAAGCGTTTGACACCAAAAACGACATGTTTCCGTGCAGCCATCCCAAAGTTAACATTTACCGCAAGGTTATGATTCACTTAAGAGTATATGGTCAGGCTGCACCACAAGCAGCATCAGAGGAGGTACTC
This sequence comes from Triturus cristatus, assembly GCF_964204655.1. Taxonomy (NCBI): domain Eukaryota; kingdom Metazoa; phylum Chordata; class Amphibia; order Caudata; family Salamandridae; genus Triturus; species Triturus cristatus. The sequence continues at coordinate 382,761,902 of NC_140581.1, read as the reverse complement.
CGAACGCTGCAGAGGGGCTCTGCTCATGCAGGGGCACCCTCTCACATAAAAAACAAGCACTCTGCTTCAGGATTGTTAAGGCCTGCCATAGGAGTGACTTATAGGTTTTATATGTGTGTGCAATGGTAGTGATATAGGTAGCCTATACCACTGTAAGGGGTGCAAGCACCACCTTACCCAGGCTGCAGTAGCAGACCTGTGGTGTCATTGTGGAGTGCTTCCCAGGGGTTGCATAATACATGCTTCAGCCCCTGGAAGGTCTCTGAGGTACCTATGCCCTAGGTACATAGTATACCATATACTAGGGGCTTATAAGGCACTCCAGGATCCAATTAGAAATGTACCTAATGTACATGGAAACCATTTTAGAGAGGAAGCAGCTAGGCTGGGGTCCTGATTAGCAGGGTCACAGCCAGACTAAGGTCGAAAAACAGTGAAACACCAACAAAAAGTGGGAGTACCCATGTGAAGCAGATCCTACTTTCCTACAATTGACATACACTGTGCAAAGGAGCAGGCAGTTCCAGAGTAACACAGTGCAATGACATCACACTTTGCTGAGGAGCAGGCAGGTTCCAATGAGAAGGCAGTTCTAGTGCAACATGGTCCAATGACATCACAACGTGCAAAGGAGATGGCAGTTCTATCACAACACAGTGCTATTACGTCACAGTGCGCAAATGAAAGGCAGTCCCATCGTAACACAGTGCAATGGCATCACACTTTGCAGATGAGCAGGCAGATCCAGTGCAACACAGTCCCATGACATTACACTATGCAAAAGAGAAGGCAGTTCCAGTGCAACACAGTGCAATGCCATTCCAATTTGCAAGGGCAATGGTGGTTCTAGCACAACACGGTGCAATGAGATCACATTGTGTAAAGTAGAAGGCAGTTCCAGCACTACACAGTGCAATGACATCACACTGTGTAAAGGAGAAGGCAGTTCCAGAGCAACACAGTCCAATGACTTCACACTGTGCAAAGGGAAGGCAGTTCAAGCGCAACATAGTCCAATGACATCACACTGTGCAAAGGAGCAGGCAGTTCCAGAGCAACGCTGTCCAATGACATCACACTGTGTAAAGGAGCAGGTAGTTACAGCAGAACAAAATCCTGTGACAATACACTGTGCAAAGGAGGAGGTAGTTGCAGCCAACACACTACAATGACATCACACTGTGCAAAGGAGAAGGAAGTTCCATTGCAACACACTGCAATGACAAAACACTGTACAAAGTAGAGGGCAGTTGCAGCGCAACAAAGAGCAATGACATCACACTGTGCAAAGGAGATGGCAGTTCTAGCACAGCGCAGCAGAATGTCATCACACTGGGCAAAGGAGAAAGTAGTTCCGGGGACACGCAGCCCAAAGGCATAACACTGTGTAAAGGAGAATACAGTTCCAGAACAACACAGTCCAATGACATCACATTGTGCAAAGGAAAGGCATTTCCAGTGCAACATAGTGCAAGTGCACCACACTGTGCAAAGGAGAAGTAAAGTCTAACACAACACAGTGCAATGACATCACAGTGTGCAAAGGAGCAGGCAGTTCAAGTGCAACACAGTCCAATGACATCACACTGTGTAAAGGAGAAGGCAGTTCCAGCGCAACACAGTCTAATAACATCACACTGTGCAAAGGAGCAGACAGTTACAGCAAAACACATTCCAATGACATCATACTGTGTAAAGGAGAAGGCAGTTCCAACGCAACACTGTCCAATGACAACACACTGTGCAAAGAAGCAGGCGGTTCTAGTACAACACAGTCCAATGACATCACACTGTGCAAAGGAGATAGCAGTTCCATCAAAACACAGTGCAATGACCTTACACTGTGCAAAGGAAAGGCATTTCCAGGGCAACATAGTGCAATTAGATCAATGTGTGCAAAGTAGATCGTAGGTCCAACACAACACATTAAAATGACATCACACTGTGCAAAGGAGCAGGCAGTTCAAGCACAACACAGTCCAATGACATCACACTGTGCAAAGGAGCGGGCAGTTACAGCGCAACACAGTTCAATGACATGACAGTGTGCAAAGGAGCAGGAAGTTACAACACAACACAGTCCGAAAACATCACAATGTGTAAGGGAGATGGAAGTTCCAGCACAACACAGTACAATGACATCACACTGTGCAAAGGAGAATACAGTTCCAGCGCAACACAGTCCAATTACATCACAATGTGCAAAGGAGATGGCAGTTCCAGCACAACACAGTGTAATGACATCACAGTCTGCAAAGGAGAGAAAGGTTTCAGTGCAACACAGTCCAATGGCATCGCACTGTGCAAAGGAAAAGGCAAGTTTCTGCGCAACACAGTCAATGACATCACACTCTGCTAAGGAGCAGGCAGTTCCAGCGCAACACGGTCCAATGACATCACTATGTGCAAAGGAGATTGCAGTTCCAGCACAACACAGTGTAATGACATCACACTGTACAAAGGAGAATGCAGTTCCATTGCAACACAGTGCAATGACATTACACTTTGAGAAGAGCAGGCAGTTCCAGCACAACACAGTGTAATGACATTACACTGTGCAAAGAAGAAGGTAGTTTCAGCGCAACAAAGTCCAATTTCATCACACTGGGCAAAGGAGCAGGCAGTTCCAGTGCAACACAGTCCAATGACATCAAACTGTGGAAAGGGGAAGGCAGTTCCATAACAACACAGTCCAATGACATCACACTGTGTAAAGGAGCAGGCAATTCCCAGGAGAAGGCCCCTCCAGCACAACAGAGTCCAATGACATCACACTGTGCAGCAGCAGGCAGTTCTAGTGCAACACAGACTAATGGCATCACACCGTGCAAAGGAGAAGTCAGTTCCTGAGCAATACAGTCCAATGACATCACACTATGCAAAGGGGATTGCAGTTCCAACACCACACAGTCCAATGACATCACAATGTGCAAAGGAGATGGCAGTTCCAGCACAACATAGTGTAGTGACATCACAGTGTGCAAACGAGAAAGCAGTCGCAGAGCAACACAGTGCAATGACATCACACTTTGCAGAGGAGCAGCAGTTCCAGTGCAACACAATCCAATATCATCACACTATGCAAAGGAGTAGTCAGTTACAGCTCAGCACAGTCCACTGACTTCACACTATACACATGAGAAGGCAGTTCCAATGAGAAGGCAGGTGCAGTGCAAAACACTGTATTGACATCACACTGTGCAAAGGAGCAGGCAGTTCCAGAGCAACACAGTGGAATGACATCACACTTTGCTGAGGAGCAGGCAGTTCCAATGAGAAGGCAGTTCCAGCGCAACACGGTCCAATGACATCACTATGTGCAAAGGAGATAGAGATTGCAGTTTCAGCACAACACAGTGTAATGCCATCACACTGTGCAAAGAAGAAGGCAATTCCATCGCAACACAGTGCAATGACATCACACTGTGCAAAGAAGAAAGCAGTTCCAGCGCAACACAGTCCAATTACATCACACTGTGCAAAGTAGCAGGCAGTTTCATCACAACACAGAACAATGCCATCACATTGTGAAAAGGAGGAGGCAGTTCCAACACAACACAGTCCAATGACAGCACACTGTGCAAAGGAGCAGGCAGTTCCAGCACAACACAGGCTAATGATATCAAACTGTGCAAATGAGGAGGCAGACCCAGAATAATACAGTGCAATGACACCAAACTGTGCAAAGGAGAAGACAGTTCCAATGCAACACAGTCCAATCACATCACAGTTTGCAAAGGAGAAAGCAGTTCCAGAGCAACATAGTGCAATTACATCGCACTTTGCAGAGAATCAGCAGTTCCAGTGCAACACAGTCCAATGGCATCACACTGTGCAAAGGAGATGGCAGTTCCTGCGCAACACAGTGCAAGGACATCACACTGAGCAAAGGAGAAGGCGGTTCCAGCACAACACAGTCCAATGACATCACAGTGTGCAAACAAGAAAAAAAGGAGTTCCAGAGCAACACAGTGCAATGACATCACACTTTGCATAAAAGCAGCAGTTCCAGTGCAACACAGTCGAACGGCATCACACTGTGCAAAGGAGTAGTTAGTTACAGCACAACACAGTCCAATGACATCACACTATACACATGGGAAGGCAGTTCCAATGAGAAGGCAGTTGCAGTGCAAAACACCATATTGACATCACACTGGGCAAAGGAGCAGGCAGTTCCAGAGCAACACAGTGCAATGACATCACACTTTGCTGAGGAGCGGGCAGTTCCAATGAGAAGGCAGTTGACATCACACTGTGCAAAGGAGAAGGCAGTTCCAGCAGAACACAGTGCAATGACATCACACTGTGCAAATGAGAAGGGCTTTCCAGCACAACTCTATGCAATGACATCTCTGTGAAAAGGAGGAGGCAGGTCTTGCCCAACACTTTGCAATGACATCACACTGTGAAAAGGACGAGAACAGCTCTGCTGCAATGCAATGCAATGTCATAACACTGAGTAAAGGAGAAGGCAGGTCCAGTGCAAACATTTCATAACACTGAGCATATGGCGAGGGAGGTCCAGCGCAACACAGTCCAATAACAGCACACTGTGCAAAGGAGCCTGTAGTTCCAGCGTAACACCGTGCAATGACATTACACTTTACAAAAGAGCAGGCAGGTCAGAGGAGAAGGCAGTTCCAGCACAGCACTGTGCAAATGAGAAGGCCTTTCCAGCGCAACACTGTGCAATGCCATCTCTGTAAAAAAGAGGAGGCAGGGCCAGAGCAACACAGTACAATCACATCACACTGTGCAAAGAAGTCAGTTTCAGCACAACGCAGTGCAATAACATCACACTGTGCAAAGGAGAAGTCAGTTTCAGCACAACACAGTCCAATGACATCACACTGTAAAAAGGGGGAGGCCGGCTCTGCTACAAGGGTATGCAATGTCATAACGGTGAGTAAAGGAGAAGGCAGGTCCAATGCAAAAATCTCACAACACTGAGCATATTGCGAGGGATGTCGAACGCAACACAGTCCAATGACATCACACTGTAAAAAGGGGGAGGCCGGCTCTGCTGCAAGGGAATGCAATGTCATAACACTGAGTAAAGGAGAAGGCAGGTCCAATGCAAAAATCTCACAACACTGAGCATATTGCGAGGGATGTCCAACGCAACACAGTCCAATGACATCACACTGTGCAAAGTAGCAGGCTGTTCCAGCGCAACACTCTGCAATGACATCACACTGTGCACAGGAGGAGGCAGAACCAGGAAACCTGGTGTGAGGTTGACACATCTATCGCGGGTGTTCTGATCATCACAAATGATTGAAATGTGCCAATGATTGTTGTTCAGCATGAATACAAGCGGATTAAACCTCCTCCATAATACCTCTATTATACACAGTGGAGAGCGTCGACGATGATATCAGAGAGCCACTTGCATCTAAATGAACATATAGATCCAGAATGTGAAGGCAGCAGGGTTGTTTTCAGAACCATAGAGAGGCAGAGTGTAATGCTGTGAACAGAATGTACCTCTATAGGCCGTGTTCTCTGCTGCTGTTCTGCGGTGCTTCTGGGCTCTATTTATAGTGTGACGAGCTGACAGCTTCCCCTCCTCACAGCCTGGCGCTGAAGGCTTCAAACAAGAGCACCCATGACACTGGCTATGCACCCGAGTCAAAAAGTGCTCTGACAAGCACACTATTTTTGGATTTTAAATCCTTAATGTGCTCTCCGTTGAACCACTCCACACTGCCATAAAACAAAAGGGACAGTAAAGTGGTGCTTCATCAGACAAGATAAAATCATTAACCAAAGCAGGGCATTCTTAATAGAGACAGAATCGGAAAAGAGGACTCAGTGTTCTTTTCAATACAGTGAAAGTTAACAAAAATGAATACACTATGAGAAAACAAAAAGTAAAACACTTTCATAAAATTCCCAAAGTCCTGACCACGGGGGTTCAATGTGAAAAGTGAGCAAGGAATTGTTGGTTTGTAACATATTTATAGGTTTTGTAAAATGCCGGTTGTGTCTCCTACAGGCTAATTCAGAGAGGGGCAGATTTACAAGCCCCTTGTGCTGCCGCTGGCAGTGCAACCTGCTGCGTGATATTTACAACAAACAAATGATGGACGGAATGCTGACAATGCAGACATTCTCCCCCAGTCAAGAGATCTGGGTTAAATCCATTGTTCTGGACTGTTCCCATGAGGCACAGGGTCAAGACTGATTTGCATATGGCCATGTCTGAACTGGGGTGGCGTAGTGGGCAAAAGAACGATGGATTTAACCCAGATCTCTTGACTGGGGGAGAATGTCTGCATTGTCAGCATTCCGTCCATCATTTGTTTGTTGTAACGCTTTTCGCCCTAAGTGGGATGGGTATTCCCAGACGTGGGACCCGTGCTCACTACGCCACTGGAGTCAAGCTATCCTGGCTGATGACGGCTGATAGCCAGAAACCGGTCCTAGGATGCTTGATTCCGGTCCAGGGAAGACATGGCTTGGCAGTTCGGGCAGGACTGTTCCCATGAGGTACAGGGTCAAGACTGATTTGCATATGACCATGTCTGAACTGGGGTGGTGTAGTGGGCAAAAAACGATGGATTTAACCCAGATCTCTTGACTGGGGGAGAATGTCTGCATTGTCAGCATTCCGTCCATCATTTGTTTGTTGTAACGCTTTTCGCCCTAAGTGGGATAGGTATTCCCAGACGTGGGACCCGTGCTCACTACGCCACTGGAGTCAAGCTATCCTGGCTGAGGACGGCTGATAGCCAGAAACCGGTCCTAGGATGCTTGATTCCGGTCCAGGGAAGACATGGCTTGGCAGTTCGGGCTGGACTGTTGCCATGAGGCACAGGGTCAAGACTGATTTGCATATGGCCATGTCTGAACTGGGGTGGCGTAGTGGGCAAAAGAACGATGGATTTAACCCAGATCTCTTGACTGGGGGAGAATGTCTGCATTGTCAGCATTCCGTCCATCATTTGTTTGTTGTAACGCTTCTCGCCCTAAGTGGGATGGGTATTCCCAGACGTGGGACCCGTGCTCACTACGCCACTGGAGTCAAGCTATCCTGGCTGATGACGGCTGATAGCCAGAAACCGGTCCTAGGATGCTTGATTCCGGTCCAGGGAAGACATGGCTTGGCAGTTCGGGCTGGACTGTTCCCATGAGGCAAAGGGTCAAGACTGATTTGCATATGGCCATGTCTGAACTGGGGTGGCGTAGTGGGCAAAAGAACGATGGATTTAACCCAGATCTCTTGACTGGGGGAGAATGTCTGCATTGTCAGCATTCCGTCCATCATTTGTTTGTTGTAACGCTTTTCGCCCTAAGTGGGATGGGTATTCCCAGACGTGGGACCCGTGCTCACTACGCCACTGGAGTCAAGCTATCCTGGCTGATGACGGCTGATAGCCAGAAACCGGTCCTGGGATGCTTGATTCCGGTCCAGGGAAGACATGGCTTGGCAGTTCGGGCTGGACTGTTCCCATGAGGCACAGGGTCAAGACTGATTTGCATATGGCCATGTCTGAACTGGGGTGGCGTAGTGGGCAAAAGAACGATGGATTTAACCCAGATCTCTTGACTGGGGGAGAATGTCTGCATTGTCAGCATTCCGTCCATCATTTGTTTGTTGTAACGCTTCTCGCCCTAAGTGGGATGGGTATTCCCAGACGTGGGACCCGTGCTCACTACGCCACTGGAGTCAAGCTATCCTGGCAGATGACGGCTGATAGCCAGAAACCGGTCCTAGGATGCTTGATTCCGGTCCAGGGAAGACATGGCTTGGCAGTTCGGGCTGGACTGTTCCCATGAGGCACAGGGTCAAGACTGATTTGCATATGGCCATGTCTGAACTGGGGTGGCGTAGTGGGCAAAAGAACAATGGATTTAATCCAGATCTCTTGATTGGGGGAGAATGTCTGCATTGTCAGCATTCCGTCCATCATTTGTTTGTTGTAACGCTTTTCGCCCTAAGTGGGATGGGTATTCCCAGACGTGGGACCCGTGCTCAATACGCCACTGGAGTCAAGCTATCCTGGCTGAAGACGGCTGATAGCCAGAAACCGGTCGTAGGATGCTTGATTCCGGTCCAGGGAAGACATTGCTTGGCAGTTCGGGCTGGACTGTTCCCATGAGGCACAGGGTCAAGACTGATTTGCATATGGCCATGTCTGAACTGGGGTGGCGTAGTGGGCAAAAGAACGATGGATTTAACCCAGATCTCTTGACTGGGGTAGAATGTCTGCATTGTCAGCATTCCGTCCATCATTTGTTTGTTGTAACGCTTTTCGCCCTAAGTGGGATGGGTATTTCCAGACGTGGGACCCGTGCTCACTACGCCACTGGAGTCAAGCTATCCTGGCTGATGACGGCTGATAGCCAGAAACCGGTCCTAGGATGCTTGATTCCGGTCCAGGGAAGACATGGCTTGGCAGTTCGGGCTGGACTGTTCCCATGAGGCACAGGGTCAAGACTGATTTGCATATGGCCATGTCTGAACTGGGGTGGCGTAGTGGGCAAAAGAACGATGGATTTAACCCAGATCTCTTGACTGGGGGAGAATGTCTGCATTCCGTCCATCATTTGTTTGTTGTAGCGTGATATTTACAAGCACAGGTAAAGCCACCCTGCGTGGCTTTACCTGTGCTTGTAAATAACACCCCTTTTCATGCAACACTTAGGGGCAGATTAACAAGAACTGGCGCATCTCTGCATATTAGCAGAGAGCGTCAGTTCATTTGCGTCTCATAAAAAAAAACATGCGCCACTATGGATGCGTCGCATTTTCAATGCAGAGCACCATGGAGTCGTGTCGCAAGCACGATGCAACTCCAGCAATGGTTAGGATTGCCTATTGCTAACATGCTGAATCACTCCTTATGCCTGCTTCAAGCAGGCGTAAGGTTTTGACCCAGTGGCGTCATAAAAGTTACTCTGTGAAATCTTGTAGATTTCACTGCATCACTTTTACGAGGTTTTTTCACGTCGGAACCCTCTCCCTGCATACATTATACCTGACGCAGGTATAATGTAGTGCAGGGCTTTACAACATGACGCATCTCCCTAGCTGCGTCACGTTGTGAATATGTTGCAACATGGTGCATTGTTTACGACACCACGGCCTCACAGAAGTGACACAACGGCGGCGTAAAGTTGTCGCAAGGACTTGTAAATCTGCCCCTTAGCGTGTTAGCGGTGTGACAAGGGTGCTCCTGTGGGTGTTCCCACTCAACACCCATGTCCACTGATGCATCAGAATGCTACGCCACCCTAGGTGCAACAAGGAGAATTATTTGATTATTTTCATTTCTCCCTGTTTTTTTTCCTCTTTCAATTCGTGCAGCATTCTACAGCACGCATTGGAAGAGGAAATCACCTTAATTGATTGGTTTTGTTCCTCTCCTGCACAAAAACAATCTCCCCACAACGCACCGCCCTGCATTAATTTCTTGTAAATCTGCCCCAGAGTTCTTAGAATGGTACTGATAATTACCAACCTGTTTCCAACTGATGGGTGGTCTGGTTCAGTGGCATAATAAAACATGATGTGGCTCCTCCAGAATATGGTGAGAGGCCCCCTGAGACTTCCATATGCCACAGATAGCCATGACCTTGGACTGAAATTTGGCCTGCTTGAAGGGCGCCCCATTCACCACAGGAGGCTGAGTTAGACACCCTGGATATGTTAGATACCATCAGAGCCATTAAACCTGGTCAGAGTGACAAAGGTGCTTACACACTGATCGCAACTTTAAAGGGCTTGACAGTGAAAGGGCAGGAATGCACCGTATTTAAGTTAATATGGCGCGTTCTTGCCTTTTCCCCTCCATTGCATGCAGGATTGTTTTTGTGCAGAAAGAGGCACCTCCCTGCACAAAAACCAGTGGGGGCTCCTCCACTAAGGCGGAGGAGCTTCACCCCACTGCTTCAGCTTAAAGCTGAATATAAAAAGCAAAATGATAATAACTCTCTGTTATTATCATTTTGCTTTTTGTATTCAGCTTGAAGTTGAAGGGGCAGGGCCGGGCTCCCCGGGCCTCACAGGGAGGAGGAGTGGTGATAGCACCAAAAGTGTGCATGACGCTTTGGCCGGCCGTCTTGGGCCGGCCAAAGCGCTATCCGCATTGTTCATGTTCTCCACCCAGGCTGCACTACAGCCTGGGTGGAGAACATGTCCAGCCTGCCAGCCCCTGTCTGAGCGCCAAACCACAGCGCTTAGACCAATCACAATGCTGCCAAGGCAGCATTATTATTGGCCAGGGGATTCTGGGAAGCTCTGTGCTTCGCTTCCTAGTTCAAGGCTGCTCCAGAGAGGAAGGAGGAGAGGTGGCGGAAAGAGGTATGATGGTAAGTGGTATTTTTTTATTTCCCCCCTCTCGATCCCCCCACCTCAACACTACTTTTGGGTAGCAGCCGCTACTAGCAAAAACAATCCCCTAAGGCATATTCCTCTATCTATGTGTTATGCAGAATGTATCACACATAGAAAGTGGAAGTAACAAGAAGAAATAAAGATGCTTCTCCTCGTTACGCCTCTCCTGGAAAGGTGCATCTTTTTGGCACATTTCCAGGCTTATCAATTTTGGCAAATCTGGGAAAGCGTCAATATCCATGAGTTGCATGGGAACACTCATGCAATGCCCATGGAACGCCTTCCCAGGGCAGAGTAAGGTAACACAGCAATTTGCATTGCATTGCTTTACTCCAGATTTATGGAGCCACACTAAATGGCCATGCGTGGCTTCATAAATCTCACTTAAGGTTTGCGTTGCGCATATACCACGTTGCGCGGTACAAATGCAATGCAAACAAGGTCATAAATATGGACCTAAGTGCCAGGGCTCTCGTCAAGAAGCCACTGCAGCTTGCACCACACATTGCCCCTGCTGTGCTGTCAATGATAGTAACAACACAAGTACTAACCATCACACTCCTGCAAGTGTGACAATTCGGTCTATTTCAGCCCCCCAAAGCTATAAGAATGATTTGGGTGGCAGATAATAGTCATTTTTAATGAATATTGAGTTAATAATTAACTGTTGTTGTGGTCATCTATAAATTAGTCAGACATCGCCACCTTGTGGAAGACTGTCTCAAGCACTGGCTTTTGCAAATAAGTGCCAGTGCCAAGCACTAGCAACCACTGTCTCAAATTAAGCATTGGAACCAAGACTTCTCATATCTGCTTCCAACACTCTGGAAGAATCTGCCAGTGAATATCAGAATTAATGATAACCTACCATAACTCATTAAAACGTGAGGACCCAGCTATTCAGAAACTATTTTAGATTAAATGTTGTCAATGGTCCCTAACAAACGACTGCTCTCCTTTTCGTTGTTGATACTGTTATTGCTACCCTGTATCCCACTTATCCCTGTTGTATTTCTTGTTACATGTAAAGCACTCCACTGTCCATGTGGAAGCGATATAAATATGTTTACTAATTAAATGTGTCTGAAATACTTTTAGTATTCCTTGCAGGGTATCCACTATTTGATCTTGCATACCCTTTATCCTACTGATACCATTGGTCACAGCTCTTTGTTTAATACGTTTAGCCAGAAGTTTCCGTTTGTTCCCCAAATTCAAAAATATCTGACCAATATTAGAAGCGAGCTCTTCAGCATAATGTAAATGTATTTTAGATTTGATGGCAGAAATTAAATTTAAGCATTCGTCTATATTTTGAGCAGTACTGATCTTTCTAATAAGCTCTACCTCTGCAGATGTCAGTTCATCAATCCATGATTTAATCAAATCTTTGGTCTTCTTCTGGTGATATAATGAAAAACAAAGTGTTTCCCCTCGTAAAGCGGGTTTAAATGCGTCCCATACAATGGTTTCGGGGGCGGTGCCTTTATTAAAATTAAAAAATTCAGAAATCCATTTAGCTATATGTTGACAATAAGCCTCTTCCAATAGGAGTTTTTTGTCAAATGTCCATGCATTTAAGTTCCTAGAGAGCCCATATAATGGCATCTCGATAATTAATGGATTGTGATCAGAGATAAGTCTTGGATGTAAATTGATGTCGACTTTATCTGCTAACTATTGTGAACAAAAAAAATAATCAAGCTGTACAAGTTTTTGTGTGGTGCCGAAAAAAAAGTATATCCAGGCTCCCTGGATCTATGTCGGTGCCATATATCCACTAAGCCATATTCCTTAACCAGGCTCTGTAAAGCCTTAAACGTCTTATTCTTACGGCCAGAGTAAGGCATGCCACCAACTAAGTTAAAGTTGTGCTCTAGATGAATGTTAAAATCGCCACAAATAACCAAAGGGGATGGCCAAGCGGCTAATTTGACATTGATATTGTTCAGAATTTCTGGGTCGTCTGAGTTGGAGCCATATATGGAGCAAATTGTAAAAAGAGAGCCGTGAATATCTGCCACAAGAATCACCCAGCGTCCTAGTTGATCCTCTTTCTTACGCCTGCAAACAATAGCCCCGTGTTTCGCTAAAATTGCTACCCCACGAGTGTTGGTACCTTGATGTGTACAGGCAAATAGATCAAGACCCAGATCTCTGAGCCAATTACGATTGCACCAAGAGATATGTGTTTCTTGTACACAAAGTATTTCAATTTGTAGCTGCTTAATTACTTTAGCAAATAGCTTCCTTTTTTTTATGGTCATTAAGCCCGCAGATATTAATGGTACAAATAGACAATTTATCTCTAGCCATTCTCAATATGAAGTAGCTGAATATCCACTTGGCTTAAAGCATAATTTCCAGGAAAAATGTTGAGCATTGCTGAGTTCATCGTTATAATAGTTATAATAGTTATTTCTCTGTTCAGGTAAAGATGTACATACGAATTAGATAGATTAATCATGCCCTGTGCTCCCCAACCCACACCCCCAACCGACGTGCCCCACCCTCCCAAAAGCCCCCACCCCCTTCCCTCCCCCCAAATCGCGAGGCATAGGGAATTTTTATAGCCAACTCTATACGGCCGAAGAAAAAGCTGCCGCTGACAGCATTATGGGATTTTTAAATGGAATAGCCATGAGTAAAGTTACCTCGGTACAAAACTAGATTCTAAATACCCCAATTACATGGGATGAAATTGAGGCCGCGATCTTATCTCTAGCCTCTGGCAAAGCAGTTGGGCCAGACGGAATTCCCTTTGAGTTCTTTAGGGTATTTCAGCAAACTCTGAAACCTATTTTAATATCTTTATTTCAGCTAGCTCAACGGGGATTGACTCCCAAATCTTGGCAAAAGACTATGATCATAGTGTTTAAGAAAAAGGGAAAACCGGAGCTTAATCCAGGCTCTTACCGGCCGATCACACTCATTACGGCTGATAGCAAGATATATGCAAAAATTATTGCCTCTCGGCTTTGTACTGTTATAACTCCTTTAGTATCTCTTAGACAACACGGGTTTATCTCGGGAAGAGATACCACAGACCATGTTAAGAGAACAATTGCCCTTTTTGGCCTGGCGCAGGCCACGGGATCCCCGCTTGGGATGATCCTGTTAGACGCAGAAAAAGCGTTTGACAGGGTCTCCTGGCGGTTCCTGTGGTCTGTTTTGCATTGGAAGGGATTTTCCCCTGAATTTATTCAAGCCATTCAAGCTCTATATACATCACCAGAAGCAGTTATTCGCATATCTGGACAAAGCTCACAAACACTCAATATTACTAGGGGCACCAGACAGGGTTGCCCCTGTTCTCCATTATTATTTTCGCTTTATATTGATCCCTTTTTAGAAAAACTCGAAAGGGAAACGAATATCGAGCCCGTAATTGTGAATAATATCCCTTATAAAACAATGGCCTATGCTGATGACATAGCGATTTTTACTAGAAATTTAAGGCTCGCTCTTCCTACTGTGGATATCTGCGCAAAACGGTTTGGTGATATCTCCGGCTATAAACTGAACGTGGACAAAACGCAATGCCTACATTCAGATAAATCCCACCCCTTAGATATTACAATTCCAGAGGCTACTTACTTGGGGGTCAGAATAACACCGGATGTAGAACGCATTCCGGAACTTAATATACTACCTATTATTCATACCGTTAGCACCTTTTTGGAGAGGCTAGACCATCTGCACCTATCACTACATGGCCGATGTAACGTTATTAAAATGTCTAGTTTTCCCAAATTCTTATACTTTTTTCGAACTATTCCATTCATTTTTCCACCTTCTCTTTATTCTAAAATTGAACAGGTTTGTTTTTGGTTCTTATGGAGCTACCGAAGGCCCAGAAGAGCAATAAAATGGATGATTCTCCCAAGATTAAGGGGGGCTGGGGCATGCCTAATTTCTTATTATATCATTTGGCGGCTTTATTGCAGCATATGGAGATACTCATGACCGCCAAAACAGTTAGATCAGATGCTACTAACCCCACAATTTATGAGATGCTTTTAGGCGAGCAAGCTCGACAAAGGTTAGTTAAGACTCTGGAACCCAGCTACTGTAATTAAACTAGATGTAATATAATTAAATCTGCATATTCTGTATGGAAGAAAATTCGGAAGAGATTTAAAATATCAAATATCAATTCGTACACCCCCCTATCAGCATGTGGCCTTTTACCATCAATATTCCAGGATAGGATTACGTTTAGATGGGCTGATTTAGGGATCACGGTTATTGGTGATTTAAGTCAAGAAGGAAGCATAAAACCATTCACAGTCTTACAGAAGGAATTTAGCCTCCCTAAGTGCGATTTCTTTAAATGTTTACAATTCTGAGTTTTCTTGGTTCTAAATTACAAATGGGTCAGGGGAATCTGGGTTCAATTAACATAATTGAAACGCTGCTACGACAATCACATATTGGGGCAATCTATCAGACCTTGCTGACTGAGCTTCCCGACGATTTAATATCGCAATGTGCTCGGTGGGAAAGGAAACTAGATAACGGTGGTATAAATCTGGTTAAATCACTAGAACTGGTAAACTCAGTAGTTTTGTCTGGTAGTTTGAAATCGCAACATTTCATGTTGGCCTTTGATCTGTATTATTCCACTGCCAAAATTTCCAAATGGGCTCATTTCCTGGGGAACTCTTGTAATTCTTGCAATAGGTGTGGATTATATGGGGCTGATTCAATACATATGCTTTTTTCGTGCCCAGGTTTAAGAACTTTTTTTCAAGATATAAATTACTTTCTAAACCTAATTCTATCAACACCTGTTACACTTACTCCTGAGCTGGTAATCCAGGGGGTTGAGGGGGAGGCGGAAGGAATATTTTGTGAAAGTGCCGAAACCAGCTTTCTTTTTATCACCATGTCCATCACGAGACTATGTATAACCTCTCATTGGATTAGCACTGATGCTCCTACTTTTTGCAATTTGAGATTAAGGTTACTTGGGTTATACAATTTAGAACTTTCTGTTTACAAAAGACGTGGCTTTAAGAAACAAATTTGGGGCCAAAAAATGTGGTCCCCGATCACTAAACGGCTAGAAGCGATTGTATAGATTTGATTTTTTATCTTTTATATACATCTTTTGTTTTTTTTCCTTTTGGGATATATAACCTTTCTCTTTCTTTACTTTGATCTGCATTGCTGATTTGCTTGTTTGTTTTTTTGTTATTGGAGATGTACATATTGTCTAAATTCTGTGTGTGCATAAAATAAATAAAATTATTAAAACAAATAAAAAAAAATAATACATGTTTCTTGTGACTAAGGCATGATGGAAAATCTCTCTTGGGGTGGTGGGGACGACCATGCTCCATCTCTCACTCCACTCCCATCCCATGCTCTCTCTGAAATCCGTGTACTGCACCATCACTCTGTCTCACTGTTAGCAGTGCATTCCATATTCATGTCACAAGTGAAATACAAATAGATTGAAGTAAATCTCTATTTCATCTTCGAAGTAACTTGTTTTATGATTATATCAGGGTGGTTACGGGTTTCTTATTCTATTTGGACAGTATATGCCTGAGGAACAATATCGATAAATTAATTATGCTTCGCAAACAAAGGACTTACCACACTGCACTGGACCTGGACACTTACCGCTTGTAAGTTTCATTATCTCCACTTGAAAGAAGCCCTCCTGTCAATACATCTCTACAAGACCCACACTAATTTAGTATAACAGAACACAACAAATCACATCTCAGTGTAAAATGTAGCACTTATTTCACTGTAAGTTACCCCAATTGGAGGAAAAACTGCAATATGTTGTAGTTCAAATGAGTTAGTTAATTGGACTAGATCCAAGGATCCAAACATCCAGGGGGTATCGCCACCAGAACGTCCCTTTTTGCAACGATATGGTGACGATATCCCCTTCTCTGTATTTACAAAGCAGTGTTAAGCTTAACGCCGTCTTGTAAATAAGGCCCCTTTTCACGCTTCACTTAGCATGAGAACGAGCAATGGGTGTTGCTGTGGGCGACTGCCGCAACACCCATTGCTTTTTGACTCTTCCAGATTTGCAAAACTGGGACAGCACCACAAACTAAGACCTGGTCTTAGACTGATGATACGAGGATAAAATTTTTTGCTCTTTCCATGTTTGCTGCATTCTGCAGCACACATGGAAAGAGCAAATCGCCTTTCAAAAATGTTAATGTGCAGGAAGGTGTCCCTCCCTGCACATAAACAATCACCCCTGCAGCTCTGGCACCCTAGCAACATGGTGCATGGGTGCCTGCACTGGCGCTAGGCACTTTTATTAGGGCCAATGCTAGGGGAAACATGGGGGTGCGCCGTATGTTTGTAAATATGTCACATCCATGCCTTTTAAAAATGTCAGAGCGCGGCGTTACCAATTTTGACATAACACTGCGCTCCGACATTTTGTTGTAAATATCCCCTTACATGTTCTTTCTTATAGCAGACATCACTTCACAATCCTAGGTCTAGTTAACAAACACTGAGGGCCAGATTTACTAAGATTTTGCATCATTGTTGCACCACTTTTGTGGCGCATCCATGACGTAAAATGCTAGTAGATATTTACAAAGCCACGCTAGGGGCGATTTGCGCCACCTTGCCTGGTGGCTTTGAAAAAAATGTAGTGCAATGCAGCGGTTTGCGGTGCATTGCATTAAATTTCATTCTGGGAGACGTTTCATGGATGAAACATGGGGCGTTCTCATGCTTTCAGCCATGGATTTCATGCAGTCCCCGATTTACAAAGGTTTGTAAACCTGGGATTGCGTTAAATCGCTACGTTTCCCACAGGATGAAATAATGAGATTATTTTTTTATCCTTGTTATTTCTTCTTTCTATGTGTGTTGCAATCTACAATACACTTCGAAAGAGGAAAAGGCCTTGAGACATTGTTTTTGTGCAGGAAGGTTTACCACTGTGGCGCAAGGGTGCCAGCATTGACACTAGGATGCTGGAAGTGCACCAGTGCTATGAGAGAGCAGAAGTGCACCATATCTTAGTAGATATGGTGCATTTCTGCTCTCTCCCTTTCACACGACACAGCAAGTTGCCTTGCAACACTGCATCGAGCGAAGGATTAGTAAGTATGGCCCCGATTATCTCCGGAGTAAATGCCATGTTTACATTGATTGCATTTAACAGTGTTAAATTTCTGCTTTCAACGTACAAGGTCACTCTCTTCCTGATGTTATATAGTAAAAAGGAAACAATATTTTATTGACACATAGGCCCAGGTTTATCAAGCCTTTGTGTTAAAAGGCTTCATTAATATTCACGAAGCCACACGGGGGATTATTTGTGCTGCCTGGTTTTTTAAAGAAATGTAATACAGCACTGCTGCTTACGCTGCCTTACGTTACACTTCAAGCTGGGGAAACATTCCATGGGTGGAGCATGGATGTCCCAATCAATCTGGGAATACATTAAAGTGCCAAACCTTCCTAGAAAAAGGAAAATGCCTCTACAGATTGTTTTTGTGCAGGAAGGTGTGCCCTTCTGCGCAAAACATTCCTGCCATTCCTATTCAGTGCTAAAGTCCATATGCTCTCTATGTAAATTGTATTGTGGATTGGTGTTTTCATGATTGGCATATTTCATTTACTAGTGCCAGGACCTGTAAATCAAATCCCACCAGTGGGCCTGCAGCACTGGTTGTGCCACCCACTTAAGAAGACCTATAAAGGTATCTCAGACCTGCCACTGCAGTGTCTGCACGCAGTTTGTAACTGCCATGTCAACCTGGCAAGTGCACCCACATGCCAGGACCTAATCTTCCCTTCTTTTCTTACATGTAAGCCACTCCTAAGGTAGGCCTAAGGTAACCCTGTGGGTAGGGTGCTGTGTATGTTAAAAGTAGGACATGTCATGTAGTGGTGTGTGCGAGACATGTCCTGGTAGTGAATTATAGTGTATTTCATTTTTCACTATGGAAAGGCTATCAGTCCCATGGGATAGAATGGAAGTTTACTTATAACATCCTATAAGCAGAACTTCTCATTGGGACAAGATGGGAAATTGGAGTTTAGTATACCTGGATTCAGAAAGTAGAAATGCATCTTTTAGTGAAGATGATTTTTATGTTCTATGTTTGAAAAATCACTGTGAGAAGTTGGCCTGATATATGCTGTCCACTAGTTATAATGGGCACCCTGTATCAGTCCAAACAACCCCTTATGGTGAATAGGTTAAAGACAATCTTTATTGAAATATATCCTAGTGGTAGCTATGGAGAGCAGCCTTCAGGCTAAGTCTTGAAGGAATGTAAAGCAGCTTGTTTTACCAGTCTATAATCTCTTGAATGACCAAATGAAAGGACAACCACACCAGGTATATATTTAAAATATATGTATTTAAGATAAAACACACCCCTCGAGTCTCTTTATGAAACTGGAGTTCGAAGTACTTAATTTGCAAGTTAGCAAACAACAGTAATAGCACAAATACACGTTTGGGCCCTAGGGGCGTACCAAACCATATACCAATAAAGTGGTATAAGAACCACGACTGAACTAGACACAAGGCCTAGAGCCTGTAGAATCGCTAGGACCCCAAGGAACCACCCAAGGTATTGACGCAGGGGACCCACGGGGGCCGTGTGTAGTGCGTAAACACAACCGCGGGTCCCAGTTAGCTTCTATGGGCAATGTCGCGGTTGGAAATTTAAAGATTAGGAACACTTAGAATCGAGTCAGGACCAAACCCTTTTGGACTTAGGAAGTTCTAGGGCTAGCACCCACGGGAGCACTGGAATCCTCGTGTTACCTCACCCAGGGAAGCTGGGTGCATAGGTGTCTTTTGGTATCGGGTCGCGTCGTCGATATAAATGGAAGCTGGCGAAGAAGTGCTGCTGCCGTGGAGAGGAGAAGTGCCTGAAGTGATCCAAGTCTGGATCTAGGAAGTAAGGAACCTGAAAGCAGAGGCGACAGAGTCTGGGTCACTTAGCAGTGACCAAGGGCAGGATGGACCAATGCCCACAGATTTTGGGTGCTTCAGGTGAGTTGATGGGTGTCTTGACTCTTCAGCCACGAGGTCCAGGAGGTGCTGATGATGACCAGGAGCTGGATTCCAGCTGGCCCACAAAGTCTTTCGAGTGCTGCAGTGTCGGCGACCAGATTGGACCCAAGAAGCCTTGGCAACGGCAAGTCACTGGAAATCAGAGAAAGGACAGTGGTGCAGACCAGCAAGGTCTGGGGGACTCACCCAGTGAGGGTAAGTTGGGGCACGTTGGGAGCAACCAGGAAAGACCAATCAGAAGAGGAGTTGCTTTCGTGGGGACCTACTAGCCAACGGGCTAGCGATCGCGAAGGAGCCTCGAGCGGTCGCACTGGAAACTGGCCCACGGGTCATTTGTGAAGTGGAGGCCAGAAATCTTTGGTGCAGGAAATGCTCAAGGCTGGGGCTACTCGGAGCCCAAAGCACAACTTTGAGGGAGACCAGGAAGAGGATGTTGCTGCAATAGCTGACAGTGTCCAGGGGTCGCGGTTCCACGTCACCCACAATAGCCATGGGCCTCAGCTTTGCTGTGGACTCAGGAAAGTCTCGGAGAAGTCTGGAAATCCACCTCTGGTGATGCAGAGACTTCAGCGTCCAGCGGGAGCTTCAGAATTGCAGACTGGACAGTTGCTTCTTTGGTGCCTGCCAAGCAGGGGAGTCGCTCCTTGACCACAAGGGAGATGTCTTCAGTCTTCTAAGCAAGGTAGAACATCGAAGGTCCAGGATATATGTTGCAGAGTTTCGTCCAGGGTAATCTAAAGTCGCAAGGACTGGGTTCCCATACTTATACTAAGTTTGGGGGTTGGACATACTCTAGGGACCCACCTATGGGAGGGTTTGGAAAGAGGGGTGGTTACACCCATTTCCTTTGTCCAGTTTCGCACCAGAGCAGGGGCAGGTTGCCCCTGCAACCAGTTTGAACTGGACTATGCACAGGGACACCAAGAGTGCCCCCAGTGCAGGACTTCAAAGCACCAGAGAGTGCTCCCGCCCAGCCCCAATACACATTTGCCTGTCTGGGGAGATGGTTACACCTCCCTGGGACAGGAAACCTATTGTCCAGGCCTCCCCTGCCAGAGTTTCGGTCAGCCGCAGGAGGCCAGACCCGTGTCTGTGGCAGAGGCATCCGTTTTGTGATGCCAGGGCTGTAGAAAGTCCTACCGGGTTAGACAAGTGTGAACATGTCTCTCCCTCTAGAAGGGTGGAATGCTACCCCCGCCGCCAGAGCTGGCGGGGGGGTAGTATTCCAAAGCGTTTGACACCAAACACAACATGTTTCCGTGCAGCCATCCCAAAGTTAGCATTTACCGCGAGGTTATAATGCACTTAAGAGTATATGGCCAGGCTGCACCACAAACAGCATCAGAGGAGGTACTCCGAACGCTGCAGAGGGGCTCTGCTCATGCAGGGGCACCCTCTCACATAAAAACCAAGCACTCTGCCTTCAGGATTGTTAAGGCCTGCCATCGGAGTGACTTATAGGTTTTATTTGTGTGTGCAATGGTAGTGATATAGGTAGCCTATACCACTGTAAGGGGTGCAAGCACCACCTTACCCAGGCTGCAGAAGCAGACCTGTGGTGTCATTTTGGAGTGCTTCCCAGGGGTGGCATAATACATGCTTCAGCCCCTGGTAGGCCTCTGAGGTAGCTATGCCCTAGGTACATAGTATACCATATACTAGGGGCTTACTTGGCACTCCATAATCAAATTAGATATGTACCTAATGTACATGGAAACCATTTTAGAGAGGAAGCAGCTGGGCTTGGGTCCTGATTATTAGGGCCACAGCCAGACTAAGGTCGAAAAACAGTCAAACAACAGCAAAAAGTAGGCGTACCCGTGTGAAGAAGATCCTATTCTCCTACACAACCCCCCCCCCCCCCAAACGCAGGGACATTTTTGTACATATAACATGTTATGGACGAGACAGCCGCCCATCACTTCACCGCCAGTAATACTATAGATATGCTCCCTCACAAAGTGTTCGAACAACATGCGCTTGACCCATCCATCCGCCCACCCCCTCCCGCCGTACTGTCTCCTGACCCATCTATGTAGTCCAGCGTGCCCTACATGCAATCCGACCCGCATCCGTCTCCCAGCAATATCAGGGCATGTACATGAAAATTACAGTTCTTGAAGCGTTGTCTGCGCCAACCAGTGAGTAAAGGGCTCCCAGATATCCTTTGGCCTGGAACGCATCGGCATCATCTCCCAATATAGCGCTAGCTGCGACTGGCAATATACTACGCTTCGAACCCAGTCCCTAATATTAGGCGCTGTAGCCACCCCCCAGTGCATCGCAACTTGGCGTTTGGCTAGTAGGATAAGCATCGCTGGCAACTTCCGGTGTTTGGGCTTGACCATAGGCAATATACCTAGCAGTGTAGCCTGCGGGGTGCATGGGATCTGCAGACCAGTGATCGTTCCCACTATGTTTAACACTTTGACCCAGAAAGCCGCCAGCGGGGGACAGTCCCACGCCATATGTATGAAGGTCGCCCCGCCCGCGCGACACCGCCAGCAAGCATCGGAATCTCTCAATCCCATGCGGTGGAGCCGGTGAGGGGTACGATATACCATATGAATATATTTAAAATGTATCAGGCGAAGTCGGTAATTGGGGGATAAGACCCCCAGGAGTCTGCAGCATAGATCCCAGTGTTCATCAGAAATGTCGGAACCCAATTCCGCAGACCACAGCTCACGGGCCGCCGGGATCACTACAGGATGGCTAGATTGCATACGTTGGTACAATCTGGATATAAGCTTGCGTCCTGATTCCACCGCCAGCACGTTCTCCAGGGCTGGTAAATCTGGCTGGAAACGTGGGAAACAGTTTTTGACCTGTGTGGCGTAACTGGCAGTAAAGTAGCGTGTCTAACAGCGTCGGAGCCTCCTCGCCACACATCTGCTCCAGCGTGATGAAGGAACCCCCCGGGAATAAATCACCCACTGTGCGAAGGCCGTGCGCCGCAGCCCGCTCGCCAGTGTGCATATTCTGCAGCGGGGACCACGTCGGGTTATTTCGCAGAGGCATCGATCCGGCATACAAGAGGTCCAGTCCAGCCCTGCGCCGCAGCCCATCCCAGGCCCATCTAAGTGCGTGCACCGGGTCTATGTCAGCGCATCTCCGCTTGTGCAGCGCATATAGGGCCACGGCGAGTGGCAACGGTGCCGCTCTATCCGTTTCTATCGCCACATGTGGCTGGAACGGCGTTGGGTGGACCCAGTGGTGTAAAAACTGTGCCTGCGCGCAGTAGGCGTAGAGCGGGAAATCCGGCGCCGCCAGGCCTCCCTGCCGCTGCGGGAGAGTGAGGGTCTCCCACGCCACCCTCGGCTGCCTACCACCCCACGCCAGCTCCACCATCTGCGAGCGCAATTGGCGCAAAAAACTAGCAGTCAGGGGCAGCGGAATGTTCCCGAAGAGATATAAGAACTTCGGCAGGATGACCATCTTGGCCACCGCAATCCTGCCCGCCAGCGAAAGGGGCAAATGCTTCCAGCGGCCGACCCGCTCCTCGACCCAGCCCAGTGTCCGCCCATAATTCTCCGACCATATTTGCTGCATATCAGTGCTGATCCAGACCCCCAAGTATCGCACCGGTCGGTCCGCCCACTTCAGCGGGCAATTCGGGGAAAAGCGAGTCGTCCCGGCCGTCAAAGGTAGAATAACCGACTTCTCCCAATTTATGGTTACACCTGATAGCAAGCCATACTCTATCAATTCTCCAGTCATGGGCGAAAGGTTTTCCCGCGGGTCGGTTACATATAAGGTAATATCATCCGCGTATAGAGACACGGTCAGTGCCCTCGACGAAAAGCCTATGCCCCGGTTTGCGTGGTGCTGTCGGATACGAGCCGCCAAGGGTTCTGTGGCGATGGCAAATAGCAGGGGCGATAAGGGGCAGCCCTGTCTCGTACCCCTCCCGATGGCAAAGGGCGCAGAGACTAGCCCGTTAACCCGTACCCGGGCAGTGATGTTGGTATACAGCAAGCGAATATAGCCAATGAATGCCTCACTCATACCCATTCGCTGCAGCAAGGGAAACAGGAATCCCCATTCCAGGGAGTCGAACGCTTTTGTTGCGTCCAACAGCACCGCTACGGCTTGTACATGCGGGGCTAAGTAGTGTAGCACACCAAATAAAGTTCGAAGATTGTGAGACGTAGAGCGGCCCGGCACAAAGCCCGATTGGTCAGGGCGTATCATGAGTGGCAGTACCGGTTGCAACCGCAATGCTAGCATTTTCGCGAAAATCTTTGCATCCGTATTAATTAAGGACAGCGGCCTATAGGAATCGCAGTGTTGCGCGTCTTTATCCGGTTTTAAGAGGGCGATAATGACCGCCTCTCTCATCGATTCTGGGAGCACACCCGCTTCAACGGCCTCAGTATATACTGCCAGTAGTTTGGGGGCCAGCAGATCCGCATATTCCTTGTAGAATTGCGCCGGTAACCCATCCGGTCCTGGCGCTTTCCCGGCCGCCAATGCGCCTATCGCCTCTTTAACGTCTTCTATCTCAAAGGGGCGATCAAAGTACCCCTTTTGGTGTGCATTGAACCAAATGAGCTGGATCGTATCAAAGTATCCCGACAGCTCCGACAGCGGCGGCGCACCCCGGGTGCGGTACAATTCTTTATAAAAAGTCCGAAACGTATCTAGAATTGTTGGAGGAGTATACGCATGCCCGCCCTCCGGTGTCGCCACTGAGGAGATGAAGGGGGATGGCCGCTGCGAACGCAGCAATAGAGCGAGCGTCCTGCCCGGTCGGTCCCCCTCGCCATATCTGCGGGCCACAGCCTGTTTAGTCAGAAACTTAAGCTCCCTATCGGCTTCAGCCTGGTATTCCGTGAGCTTGGTGCGTGTTTCCGCCAGAGTTGTCGCCGATAGGTCCGAACAGTACTGCACCTCCAGAGTATGCAGGCTGTCTTCCAGCCGCTTCAGCGTTCCCCTGATGGTCTTCAGCACTGTGGCCTGTCCCGCGATGCAGTGACCTCTTATCACCACCTTGAAAGCGTCCCACAGGGTGCCTTCCGACGCAACAGAGCCAGTGTTCTGTTCAAAATATTCCGTAACGCGTTGGTATATATCTTCCCGAAACACCGGATCGGTCAGGGCCTGTGCTGGTAAGCGCCACGCGAAGGGCGTCACATATGGCTGTGGCACGCGTAGCAGCAGTTCCACTGGCGAGTGGTCAGAAAGGGTGCGCGCCCTGTGCGCGACGTCCGACACCCATGCATGCACCTGTGGGGTTAAAAGCCAAAAATCTAACCTGGACCAAGCTCCCCTGTGTGGGGTGAAGCAGGTGCCCTCCCGTACCTCGGGGTGCAGAACGCGCCACGAGTCTAATAGCTGATAGTCCGTCATTAGGCCACGGAGGAGGTCAGCCACATGCGGGTGATGTACGCGGGCCGCTCCCTCCCTGTCTAGTTCCTGCGAGATCACCGCATTGAAGTCACCGCCCCACATGCATGCACCCTCTCCCAGCGACTGTGTCTTGTGCCAGACGTGTCGGAAGAAATCAGGGTCGTCCGAGTTTGGGCCATATATGTTGACTAGTGTCATTGGCATGTGAATAAGCTTCCCCTGCAATATTATGTAGCGCCCCTCAGCGTCGGCATGCACCCGATATGTTTGCCAGGGTAGGCCTCGCCGTATTAAAATGGCCACTCCCCGGGAGTAGCTGGAGTAGCCGGACGTGTGTATTTCGCCCCATCTAGCATGTCGAAGCCTCACCCCGGCTACTTGGGGCAAATGCGTTTCCTGAAGGAAACAGATGTCAACTTGGTGTCGTGTCAGATATGCATGGGTCAATCTGATCTTGCGATGGTCATTCAGACCACGAATATTCCAAGTGAAACAACGCAGCGCGGTCAGGTATGTGTGCGGTGGTGTATCCTACGCAGCAATGAGGTCAGCAGCGGCAGCGCGCATTGGGTCTGCAGGAAGAGCTCTCGCTCTGAATTTCGTACCAACAATAAGAACATGGCAGCGGTCAACAGCAGGGCCACATCATCCTGTAGTAGTATATTCAAATAGTGCAGTGTAAGAAAACCAAACAACATTAACCAAATCCCCTTACCACCCACTCCAACCCCCCAATCAGGTTGAGACACTTTGCCCCCCCCCCACCCCACCCAACAACAATATTGCATCAGTGAAATTACGGGAATCATCCCTGTGAGGGCGTGGGTCACCGGCATACTCCCCTGTCCAAAAGGCGACAGGGTGGCCGAACATTACCGCCCATTGACATATACACTATCTGCCTGCGGCGGGGCAAGCCCAACACCGATCCCCTCACAAGTTCTCTGCCAATGTTCAGGAGAAGTCTCCGAACCTC